>NC_140907.1:11968494-12668494 GCF_045865225.1 Trachurus japonicus
TTCTCACTTTCTAAAAATCCATCAGAGAAAATTAAGACAGTCTGTAATTAGTGATGTTAATAAGTCATAAGTCTGCAGCTGTAAATGTTAATGAATGATTACTGGTTGTGGCCCTCATGCCCTGCAGGGGAAACGTCAAAGCAGCTCTCAGCCCAAGAGATTTTTCACAACCTGGGAAAGGTGTTTCCAATGTTGGCTTATAATTAATTGGTAAAGAATTAATCAATTCTTTCTTTATTAATTAATTACTATTAATGATGTTAATGATTCACACTCGCCAGAAAGTGATCTGCCTGGCTATGAATGTAAGCTTTGACTTGAAGCTGAGGCTCCTTGATTTAGTGTCTGCATATATGTATAGAAATAGTTATTTGGGATCTGAAAAATAGGGTGACCTCAGTAACTATACTATTATTTCTTGCAAATGTAATGAAATTAAACATATTAAATGGCAAATTTGACTGTGTTGAATTTATGCCATAGGTTTTTTTTTTTTTTACTACTGATTGTATTGTGGTATGATTAAAAAACACATCACTGATGTGTGTTTTTCTTAGTTTTCATGATATTTATTTGAATTTCAGATCATGTAATAGATAGTGTCTGCTGATGCAAGCGTGTGTGCGTGTGTGAAAACTTGAACCTGCACAGAGGAATTTCCTCCAATCACCTCACATTGTTCAGACTAACAAGGAGTCAAATACAACAGGGCACGACTAAAACACTCCACACCCTCAGAGTGTCTCTGAGGAACCATAAGCACTTCCAGGTCAAAAGGCCAGCAGGGCGATCTCACGGGCAATGAGAAGAGCAGACACACACATTCTGTGCAAAACTTCACTTTGACAGGTCATTATGGCAGATATTATGTCTTGAAACTGCATTTTATATTTCACCATCACTAACACAATTCAGTAGGATGAGGTTGGTCTTGCTTTTAAGGACCTTTACACCAATGACAATAAAAAAAAAAGTAGCTAGAGTGCATGAGAACAAATGAAGTCATCCATCTGTGTTTATCCTGCCTGGTTTCTCACGCCTGACAGAGGAAAATCAGGAATAGTAAAACAGGGGTAAGAAAACAGGGCAGAGGTAGAGAAAATGTCAGGGGCGGTGACGAGACAAGTCAAATATCATTTTCCATGATTTCATTTTGGCCCTGTGATGTGACTGATGCTTCTTACTGTAATATGGCTCTGAACCTGCTGCCAAAGTCTGGACTGATGCTCCTTTGACCCTTAAGAATCCACTTAGCTGGTCAAATGTACAAACCCCTGGGTCTACAGAAAAATTAATGATACACACAAATAGCAAAATATGAGTCATCAAATCTAATATGTTGTCAGACACATTCATAGATCCCTCCACAGAATAAGTGATCAGAAATTAGAATAGAATAGAATAGAATAGAATAGAATAGAATAGAATAGAATGAATATTTATTGTCCACTGAGGTGGGAAATTATCTTTGGCAAAGACAAAGACAAAACAGCACTAATTACACTAAAAACAAAACCTAAAACCACAGTAAAAACACATTAAATAAAAAAAGTAAAAAAGTAGAGCAGTTCAAGTGAATGTCTGTGGGTTGGTCATTGTCAAATAAGAGAAATTCAGCATGACTGTGGCTTCTTAAAGCTGCATTGATGCATGTTTTGCCACTAGGGGGCATAAAACACCTGAAACAGTCAGACAGATGTGTCCATCCATTTCAGCCCAGAGCCTCCTGATGTGAAATTTGGTGCTAACCACCGCAGCGCCCAGTGCCACCTTCACACTGCATGGTTTGGTGATGTCCCTGGCCATATATGTAAAAGAAAATACATCAGTACTTTATAAGTCTTGTTTTCCCCAAACATAGAGGTGAAGATGTCTTTTTAAATGTTTCCACATTAGAGTGGACAAGGCCTGTGTGCGTGTGAGTAAGAAAACAACCATGACAGTGGCCGCAACCTACACTTTAGCCTAGGTATAGAGGTATAAGGCTTCAGAGGGACAGAGTGTTTTTATACATGAGTCTGAGGACCCACAGTCAACACTGTTTGTTTTGTGCAGCATGTGTATGTGTGTGTGTGTGTGTACTGCATGTGTTATCAAGAGGAAGTGATTATAACTTGGTCAGGGGGAAACCTCCACTTGCGGCTGCAATTGTTCAGCCCTTCCTGGCTGTTAGAGAGGAAGAGCAAACTCCATCACTGTCACACTTTTTCTCTGCCTCCCTCAATCTCTTTCTTCTCCTTCACTCGTCTGATCCATTTATTTATTTATTTTCACTTTTTTTTTAATACAAAAATTTGACCTCCTCCATCTGCAACTATGCAGGCTACCTAAAAATATCCCTTGACTGCACTTTAAGGAAGTTGTCCCTCCCTGTTTTGGTAGATACAAAGACATAGATACATCATGTCCATGTCAATTTTCTTTGATTCTACAATACATTAGATTTAATCACAGTCAGTCACCCAAATACACACTTACACAGAATGACTGTAGCAGCTGCAGTGTAGCCTATTGTGTATGGGCGTCAATTATGTTATACTGCCATCTATCGCCTGAGGCATGCAATGATAGGCCACACTGTGAGCATACCTACAGTAGAAGTGGAACTTACAGAGCAAAATCATCAATAATGTTGAACAGACGGGGACATTTTGTTCATAAACACAGCTAGGTGTTTGATAGCAGCTGCTGGAGGGGAAGGTCTGATTACTAAATTGAAAGTGGCACAGCTGTAGGTCGTTAAGTCAATCACAGCTAATTAGATTCACCTGCAGCAGCAGCAGCAGCAGCAGCAGCAGCAGCAGTCCTACTATTTAAACCTTCCTGCCCAAGCTTTTTTTTAAAGTTTCTATCCGTGTGAGTGAAGCAGCACGACGTGTTCACCGTACCAAGGCAAAGAGCAAAAAGGTCCACAATGCCCACCAAGATGGTCACTGACGAGCGGCTCTCCAAATTCAAAAACAAGGGCAAAGACCTCGCGGTAAGTTGATGTTTCCGTTTGCATAGGGGGGTAGTGATTCGGTGAACGAATTTTTTTGAACGACTCATTCTAAGGAACTGATTCTAGTGATTCAGTACAGTCAAAATAACTTCCGATCCCATCACTAATAAACTGTAAGCTGTAAGCTCTAAATTATTATTATTTGATCGACACTGCATAATATTATCAACCGGCAGAAACTTCGTGAGAGAAGAATCGCGGAGTGCGTGGAGCTGCGCAAAGCTCACAAGAATGACAATTTCCTCAAGAGGAGAAACATCACACTGTCGTCTCTTCCGGACGAGGAGGCCCTCTCCTCCGACTGTATCAACGAGACGGTCAGTTTCCAGAAATCTTTCGATGATTGAGTAAAAACTTGTTCCGGTTCTAAACTGTTGCTTAATATTTGTAGGTGTTTTCTTATTCCATTGAGGACATTGTTAAAGACGTGAACAGCGACCAGAAGGAGTCCCAAACCCGAGGCTGTCAGGCAGCCAGGTGAGTCCTCAGAGGAATAAGCTAATGCATCTACTTAATAATTTTCCACCTATCTTATAAGTGAATGTATTAGTGTTTTTGACTGATTGGGAAAACTTTTAACTGGGGTTTCTGGGAGTAGCTAATATTTAATTTTCTGACACCTTGAAGTAGCTGAATGTCCATCCTATGCTCCATCCATTGAAACTAATGGCAAGAGAAACCAGAGACAAATATAAACTGAACATGTGTCCCACTCCCCACAGGAAGCTGCTATCTCAGGAGCGTAACCCCCCTCTGAAAGAGATCATCGATGCCGGTCTGCTGACCCGTTTTGTGTCCTTCTTGTGTATGGATGACGAGCCGGCTCTGCAGTTTGAAGCAGCTTGGGCTCTGACGAACATCGCCTCTGGAACATCTTGGCACACACAACAGGTGTTAACATTGTATTAAGACCTCTACAGCAAAACAATGGTTGGCCTAATGTGTACTGTGATTGACATAACAATCCAATTTCACTGTATTTGCGCTCTTATGTCTTCCATTATCCTAAATCTCTAATGTCTTTAGGTGGTGGAACACGGTGCTGTACCAGCTTTCATCGCCTTGCTGGGCTCACCGATGCTGCATATCAGTGAACAGGCTGTCTGGGCTCTTGGAAACATTGCAGGTAGAAAAGCTGAATAAAACTTTTTATATTTGCATCATGTTTACTGACTTTTCAATGAAAGGTTCTCATTTTTCAAAAGTAATTACTTAAGCAGTTGTCCAGTTGGGTGTTAAGGTATGATGTCACTTTTGAGTCATGATTCAGACTGAAGGGCTCAATGCTGAAAAGTAACGCAGTGATGGAGAATTTGTGTTTCACTGACTTGATGTACTCGTGTGACTACATTAACTGACAGGCGATGGTGCAGCTTATCGAGATGTCCTGATTGAGTGCAATGTCATCCCGGCTTTGCTGGCCCGTATATGCCCAGACACACCCGTAAGTCAAAACCAGCAACCAGTCCATGAAGTTGAACTGGTTTACAAACCCTAAAGTTAAGCCATTTTTTACATGTTGATAAATCTACAGAACTCTTGATGACTTAAAAGGCTTACAAAGCAGCTCCATAAGTTTTAGTGCAGCACTTAACATCTTCAAATTTACTCTGAATCTGACTAAACTGGCTGAAGAATAGCATGAAATCTTGGTCTCCAAATTTACCCCTTTGAAACTGTCCAATGTGGGTTAGAGCTCTCAACTCATTAATATTCACATGTTGACTCCTCAACCTAAAACTTAAAGAAGTTAATAGTGTACCCCTTAACAACTGCAACATTTTCTCAGGTCGGTCAAGTCAGTCACAGGTTTTGCTCCTGTATGGTTATTTCAGCTCACTTGTGATTTATATCTCCAGGTTGGCTACCTGCGCAACCTAACATGGACCCTGTCCAACTTGTGCCGAAACAAGAACCCATGTCCACCCTTGTCTGCAGTCCTGCAGGTAAATGAATGCCCCAAATAGGTTCTCACCCTTTCTAGTAAAGGTGCCCAAAATACCAGCGACTATACTGACTATACTGTACTTTTCCTCCAGGTGCTTCCATCTCTGATCCAGTTGCTCCACCATAGTGATAAGGACATCTTGTCTGATGCATGCTGGGCAATCTCCTACCTCTCGGATGGCGACAATGACCGTATTGATGTTGTAGTAAAAACTGGCATTGTCCCTCGGCTGGTGGAGCTCCTGAGCCACAAGGAGCTCAGTGTCATGGTAGCATTTTCAAACAGTACAGACTGTCCTTTAGCAACTTGTACCATGACCTTGGTTTTCCTGGGAGTCTCTGTATTTCACGGTTTCTTTAGGGTTACTGCCAATTCCATAATTGGCATAAACTTGGGAAACCACTTCTGACCTTTTTTCCTGACCTCCAGACCCCGGCTCTTCGCTCCATTGGAAACATAGTGAGCGGCTCTGACTTGCAGACCCAGGCAGCGATTGATGCTGGAGTTCTGGATGTCCTACCTCAACTGATGAGGCACCCAAAGGCAAGCGTGCAGAAGGAAGCAGCATGGGCATTGTCCAATATTGCTGCAGGACCATGTAAGCAAATCCAACAGCTCATCACCTGTGGACTGCTCCCTCCTCTGGTAGAACAACTTAGAAATGTGAGTAGATGATAGTAGTTTTTTTTTTTTTTTTCTTACATGATTTTGTTGACTTCAGCCACTTCTATCAGACATCTTTATTGAACATGGCTGTTGTGCTCCCAAAAACACAACTTTACAGTGGAGACTCTAATCTTTTGGGGGGGGGGGGGTTATTGTATTATCTATACAATAAACTTTGTTGTGAAGCCCTTCAGCTGCCTTCAGAATAACTTGATAAATTCCCTTGAGATTAAAATGTACATGTTCAAACAACTGGAATTTGGAGGCTATGGTGAACATGAAGCCTTCGCATAATCTACTACTGGCCTTTTAGCCTGAGAACATGACCATGTGAGGATTGATTATCTATAAGGTGACATCATGGGACATGGTGTCCCTCCTGTGACAAGCATCTTAAGCATTAACTTAACCAAGAATAACAGCCCCTCAACTTTGACCCAAGTAGTTGTGGCTGTAAGGGAAATTAAATCTGTGTTGTTTTTTTTTCTAAACTTGATGAGCCCAGTGTTAACTGTTTTAACTGGATACTGTAAAATGTTAAATAAGGAGGGCTTTTTAAAAAGCCTTTTCTATCCCCTCAGGGAGATTTTAAAACTCAAAGGGAGGCAGTGTGGGCTGTGACTAACTTCACCAGTGGGGGCACTGTGGAGCAGGTGATCAATCTGGTACAGACTGGAGCACTGGAGGCAATAATCAACCTGCTGCAGGTCAAGGATCCTAAAGTTGTTTTAGTCATACTGGATGCCATCAACAACATTTTCCTGGTGAGGAGGAGGTGGGGTCATAATCGGATCAACCAGAACTCTTAAGCTGAGCAGATGTCTGATGTTTTCAGTTGCTGTGCATGTCTTCTCAGGCAGCAGAGAAGGTTGGTGAGATAGAGAAACTTGGCCTGTTGGTTGAGGAGCTGGGAGGGCTGGACCGCATTGAGATGCTGCAGAACCATGACAATGAGATGGTATACCAGGCTGCACGTACCCTCATAGAGAAGTACTTTAGTGACGTAAGTGACATTATAAACCTCATATCTAAGGTCTTTTGTGCATTAAACTGATTTGTATCTGGAGGTGAGGTAATCTGTGTGGCATTCTTGGCAGATGGACATGAAGTAATGTCTGTATTTGACTCTTCTCATCCCTCTAGGACGACGTTGAGGGAATCCAGGTTGCTTCTACCAATGATGCGTTTGAATTTCAGTGCTCTGATGTTCAGAAAACCTTTGAATTTTAAATTTGGCTATACCATTGTATGTTTTAATGTCTGTGGAAAAATCAATAAATATAACTGAATTCATGTACTCTGTGTCTGTCAACAAACGAATCAACAGCGGGTTGTCTGGGTTTGAGACCATGTAGGGGTGGTGCATGTATCAAGGCTGAGGTGGAGCTGTGGGTAAATGCAACCAGACTGACTTGAAATGTTGAAACCAGCATATTGGGTACACCAAGCTAAAACTTCAGTCGAGTTATCCCACCTTCATGAAGGTTAAAGGTTCAGTTTGTCAGTGACATTGCTTCACTGTTTGGGGATGTGGTTTGTAACAAATTTTGTTTAGCTTGGCCTCATTACCATGCCTTGAGTGGGCAAAATGATGTAAATGCCTCAGTAACGAGCTCAACAGCACAAGTAACGCTCTCTACACTTGAGTGCAACTCTAAAATGTTAAGTGAGGACAGTTGATGACCTTTGGCATAGTCAACACAAGAGCAACAGGATTTTCTGCACCAGTGAACATAATCTCCCTCTGGACGTCTACCACGTCACTTCAACTGCAGCAAACTGCCTTTTTCTGAGTGATGGACTTAGTGCATATGATTATTCCTTTTGCTATAACTCATGCAGTAAAGGGTCATGTTTCCATTTGAATACAAAATTACACTATTTGTTTGACAACTTCATTTTGCTTCTTTCTCAAGGCAGATATTCAAATCCTACAGTCAGTACTGACAGCAAAGGGTTTTGCTAACTATGGCATAATTGCTGATAATCTGAATTGGCAATGTGTAAAAGTTCATCTGTCAAATTACTTAATTGTCAGAGTCCAGAGACTCTCTGCCATTGTCTCTGGACTCTGACATGTATTACAGCTGCCCCCCACCAGGGGACGGTGTGGATGCTACGCTCAGTCCTGGAGTCACTTGAGAGTTCTGTGTCCTCACAGTGGGGCAGCTTTGCACGGGTAAGACCTCAACTGGACTCCACGTTTTTCTGATGTCAATGTCCTTTTATCTCATTTTTAGCTGTTACATTATCTGTCACTGTATGGTAGTTAAGCTCCTTGAGGACTTCTCTCCTCCCTGCATACAAACACAAATGGGGCTAAGACAATTTATTGTAAATAAAAATACATTATTAAACTAAAAAGCATGCAGGTCCAAAATATATGCAAAGGTCTCATTTTATTTTTTTGATATGAGCTTCATGGGTGCCAGAGAACACCTGGGGGCTCAACATACTGAAAAACATTTCTTTCATACATCTTTTTTGTTTTTCATACATTAATATCAGCTTTTCCAACTCAATGAAAAGAAGTTACTTAAATCTACAGTATTTCACAACTTTATGTGTTAACTTTTACCATGTTGCAAAATTTTTAAAAAAAAGATATAAACATATTTCTTTCCAATCTCATACTTTTAGATCAAAACAACCCCTGAGAAATAACACTGTTCCTTTTTCATCACAATGTAAATATAATACCAGCTTGTCTTTACTTGTACTAAATGGAATCAAATGTTTGTTCACAGAAACCATCTTAAATAATCTGAACTCACACCCACAACCACTTTCGAGCAGCTTCAGATGGGACTGAGGTCTATGCACCAGTAAATCTTTGCCAGAGTTTTGTTTTTAATGGTGACTGTTTCATTCATAAAGAGAAAGTTGACCCAACAATTCACAGTTTCATCATTGTCAGATTTCAGTGTGATTCCCTCACAGGAAGTGAAGCAGCTGGCACTGGGCTGGGCAGGCAGTCCACCAACTTAGTGCTGAGTGCTTCTAATGCTGAGTTAGTATTTAAACTGAGGTGAGGGAACGCCATTTAAAACAGAAATTACTAAAAAAGTCTGTCTATGTCACACAGAGTGATTTTGGCCCCTTGTAAATGATACAAATGGAGTGTTTCAGTCATGAGAAAGAAAACAAATACTAGTGGAGAGTTTGTGAGTGGCACAGTTGCCAACAAAAGCACCGAACAGCTTATCTTCATCTACTGTAACAGACAGTGAGTGAGAGTGTGTGTGTGTGTGTGTGTGTGAGTGTCTACATCTTCTCGTAGGTGAGTTCATGTCCACAGGTGGTGCAGGTTTTCTTGTAGAGGTCCTCCTCTGGATCCACCACCTCCTCTGGTCCGTACTGGTGTTGGTGAACGCTGGTGTCTTTGGTCCACATGCTGCTTCTCACTGCCCTGCGCAGCTCTGACACACACACACACACACACAAATGTTGATGTTTAAACAATGCTCGGAGTAAGTGACTTTGCATTAGAGAGTTTAGTCTCAAGCAGGAAACCAACCTTTGACTTTCTTGTTGAAGCGTTTCTGTTTCTGCACCTCTCTGTTCTCCTCCCTGGTCTCCTTGGCCTCCTCCAGAGCCTCCTCTGAACCCCAAACCTCCGTACACCTCTTCTCCACCTGCAGTGCACACATCAGACAGACTCGTTAAGGCAAAACCAGGGGAAGGAAACCTTATAGAAAAACTGCGTTATTTGGTATTTGACAAAAATGTTTCTGGCTTAAGTTTATAGATAGATAGATTTAACCTAATTGCACTTTTGATTTTTCATTTACTTTTTTTCTTTTTTGGGGGGAAAATTGTAAGAACAGCTCAGAATTTTGAACGGGAGCTGGACTTATAAATGATTGACTAACTAATTAGCCAACTAATCATTTCAGAACTATTGAAATAATTACATTCAATTCAAATTCAAAAAATTTGAATTGGATGTAATTATTTCAATAATTACAGGACTGAAGTTTGGAACATGTCCTATATCTTGATAAACTCTTACTATTTGTATAATGATGTGAAAACGTCTAGATATTTTAAAATATTTTGTGCACATAATCAAGCTCAACAAGCTCAACAGAGGGTTATTTCTGCTTATGCTCCATTTAGTCGTGGCCATTAACAAACACAGGTGGCCACCAACTAGTGAAACAAGAAGAGCAAAACACATAAGACAACTACAGACCCACTAGACATTTTACAAACCATGTAATTGTTGCAATTTTGTATTGTGTACAGTGTGATATAAATGAGCATACACTTGTTTAGAGCAGCTGTGATGTACCACACTATTATATATGCAGGTGTTCAACCTGCATTCTTGAAGCTTCAGCCCACACACACACATACGCAACCACACACACCGGCACGCACACAGCACCTGTAGTTTGAGGTAGAGCTTCATGTCTCCCCAGCGTGGGTTGTGGGGGTTTTTCTTCAGTATAAACCTGAGCGGAGGCTCTCGCCTGTCCAGGTCACAGTCCTTCAGCAGGTAGTGCTGCTTGGCCTCAGTTCTGGAGATCAGCTTGTGTTTCTCCTCGTTGTCTCTGAGGGGGGAGATCCTGAAACTGTTAGTTTGTCTGATCAAGACAGACTACAATCACAGAGAAATGACAGAACAGTACACGTGCTACTGTCATACAATAACCAGAATGCTGTATCCTGTAAAAACTACTACTACAACTCCAACTATACTTCTACTAATAAGAATATTGATAATAGTTTCATAACATACAACTTGGTATTTTTATTCAGACATAATGCAGATAACACAGTCTGTCAGAATTGGACATAATTAACAGCAAACACAAGAATAGATTCTAACATTTCTCATTAATTCAGAAACAAATGTCAAATAAAAAGAATTAATTACAAATATGTAACAGTATACTTCACAGTGTGTGTGTGTGTGTGTGTGTGTGTGTGTGTGTGTGTGTGTGTGTGTGTGTGTGTGTGTGTACCTGCACTTGTCACACACAGACAGGTCAAAGCTGTTGCTGAGGTAGGAGTCCATAAAGGGTTTTTGACAGTCATCACACACCAGGTAGTCTGGTTCAATCACCGGAGCTGGAAACAAAATACAACCAGAGAGAGAGAGATGCTCACTACACAAGTCAATATTGTTTGCATTGCACACGCACGCACACACAGACACACACACACACTCACCTGGCTGATGCACCACCTTCACGGCCCTCTGCTCCTCCTCTCCGCCCTCCTCCTCCTCGATGAAGAACCCTGCTCCGGAGTCGATGGTCTTGGAGACTTTAGCCGAGGTCGCGCCCTCCACGGCGGACACAGGGCGGCTCGCCAGGCGGGCCTGCCGGAGCATCAGGGCGCGCTGCCGGTTCCTCTCGATCTTAGCGCGCATCGCTGCAGAGAGCTCGGGTTGAGGACGGTGCTCCTGCTCGGGTTGAGGACGGTGCTCCTGCTCGGGTTGAGGACGGTGCTCCTGCTCGGGACCGGCAGCGTCCACCCCTCCAGACCCTGAGGGATCCATGCTGTTCTCCACAACACCGATCACCGCACGCACATGAGTGAGGAGACCCCGCAGACCGGTGGTCGTTGTGATCCATACAAAACCACAAAACACAGCCCCGCTCTGTTGTTACGACAGTGACAGCTGCACGCTTCCGGCTTCGTCTCCTTCTACTACTACTTTAAACTCTGAACCCGGGAGCATCGCCGCCTCTAGCGCCCTCATAGGGAAACTCACTAGTACTGCATTTCTATTTATCATTTACATAATGTACTACATAGTCACCATGAATGAAAAGGAGCAGGATAGAAAAACTTATAGTACACTGCAAAAACTCAAAATCTTTCCAAAAATATTTGTCTTATTTCTTGTCAAAATGTCTCATTTCTAGTCAAAACTAATCTCTTTCCACTTAAAATAAGACTCATCACCTAAAAACCAACTTGTTTTTAGACAGTTTTCACTTGTTTCAAACTCATTTTCAATTGAAATAAGTAGATAAATCTGCCAGTGAAAGCAAGTTTTTTGTGCTTGTAATAAGAAAAACTTGCTCCACTGTCAGATTTTTCTACTAATTTAAAGTGGAAAATTTGCTTGAAAAAAGTAAAAAAGTGTCTAAAAACAAGCAACTTTTTAATGTGATGAGTCTTATTTTATGTATAATTGGATTTATTTTGACTAGAAATGACATTTTGACTAGAAATAAGACAAATATTCTTGGTAAGATTTTGAATTTTTGCAGTGTACCTGCCCCTTTCTATTGTTATAATTGCATTGGCTATGCCAGAGCCAGAAATTCTCTGGTAATGTATAGTTAGCGTAGTAGGCTGTAGATCAGGGGTGTCAAACTCATTTTAGTTCAGGGGCCACATACAGCGCAATTTGATAGCCCTAACCCTAACCCTAACCCTAGCACGATAACCTAAAGAACTTTGAATTTTTCCCTTTGTTTTAGTGCATTATTAAAATATTAACAGACCTATCCATTAGAGCAGACCTTTACAATGCTACAAATGCTGTTTTTTGTCTTTTACAGCAGACCACCAAACCAGAAGATGAAGGAGAAAGTTAAAATGCTCTCGATAAAAGACTGATAAAACATAAACAAAATTCTGTTACAGACCTCAAAGGAGTTCAGCTTTCTTAGTAGCCTACTTTTGACAATTTCGAACTCATTCTTGAACTTGCCTTAGGTTTTACACAGTTTTTTTCTAAAATCAATGACAAGCTCTTTTGTTTTTTTTCACATTAAGGTCAAGGAAATTTTCTGGATTTTTTTTTTTTCTGGAAATATTTTGGTCCGACTCTGACCCTTGAAGGAGAGTCAGAAGTGCTGTATCGTCTGAGAATTTCACCAAGTAGCCTATAGCTGCCCTCTTTACGAGACCTGCAACTGTCTGTATACAGAATGAAAAGAAGGGGAGATAAAACACAACCCTGTGGGGAGCCTGCGTTTGAGACCACAACATACAGTAGCTCTGTTAACTAAAACCTGCTGCTTCCTATCAGTAAAAATATTTAAAGCAACAATAGGAACTGATCAGGTAAATTAAAATAAGAGGAGAGCCATTGAATTAAAACATGCTGTTGCATCTTGTTAAAAGCTGAAGAGAAATCAGCAAATAAAAGTCTCACATGTGATTTTGGCTTCTCCAAGTAGATTTTGTCAAGAGTTTAACGTCCTATACCCCCTTATTCACAGACCATGCTGTGTTTACTGCACTTGCAAAGCATCACTCTAACATTGTTGCCCACTCAGCGTCAAACCGAGGAGGAAGAATCTCTGCAGGTCTCGCAGAGGGTGCACTAAGGGTTACACACTAATTGGGCATCTTGAGCAGAAACTGCATCTAGAAAGCAGAGAGGTGAGTCTGTCCTTTAAAGGCTGTCCTCTGGTGTCCAGTGAATCCCTGTTGCATCACACTGTTCATGGCAGAGAGCCACGCATGCTGCTGTAAGAGGCTTGAGTCAAAGAAAAGCAGATCACATCCTGGTAGATGACGCTGCAAATCTCATCGCTGTTGTGAGGGAGCCTGCGAGGAAACGTGAACTGACTTTTTAAGTGGCTCATTAGATGTATAATCTTGTGTGACCTTTGCAATTAGACAGTCTATAATGATACCAGCAATGTGTTATTGGTAATATTAAAATACCCACTTAGCAATTGTCCCTGCTTTTCACACAAGCCTTGATCATCATTTGCAAATATTCTGTACTTGACCAGTTTAGAGATCTGTTTCTGACCAGCATTATGACGCAGGTGGTGAAAATTTGAGTTTCCATTTATTTGATCATATAACACTTTATACACCGTTGAATGATATATGGTTTTTTTTTTACAGTATAATACATGATTCAAGTAGTACATGAATATGATTTCACACTTGCACAACGTACACAGGAAATACAAAAGCATTTTATCATCCGTCATGGTAGTCAAACTGGTTGAGGATTAATTGTTATAAATGTTTCTGAATGCATTCATTCATACTCATGTTTCTCACATTTGGATGAGCCATCAAAGTAACAAATGGTACCGCAGAGACAGACTAAATATGAGGATGGACTCTGAGATTGTACCTTATGTTTTTAAACTATGTGCTGACTACCATTACATACAGGAGCTTATGTACAGTCTCGCTTTACAGTTTACAAACATTTTATACATATACAAAACACAGATTTTTTTTTAAATACGTGGGAACATTTAGGATCATGGACAATTTCTTTTCACATTTAGACAAAAAAAAAATCCAATTACGAAAACATAAAAATAAAAAAGTGGTTGGGTAACACAGTGACACAAAAATGTGATTTTTAAACCTTTGGTGACATACAATTGATCTCCTTATAGAGGAAAGAACAAAAAATGTATGCAAATGTATTCCTGAGTAGATCTGAGTGCTCTCATTCTGTATGCTAACCTTCACCAGATTACAGAATATAAAAGTTTCACAGAAAACTTTTTGCAGTACACCAGCTTTCAAAATTATTTATCACCTATTTGTTTCAGATGCACCAATATGGGGTGTAACAACAGAGGATGGACCTTTAGTGAGCCTCTCTCCAAGACTGATGGAGAATAAATGATCTCTCCTCATTCAGTCTCACGTCATATATTTGATATAGAAAGCAGGGGAAATGAATGGTGACTTTATATACAGTAAATTATTCACTAAGACTTTCTTTAAAATAGATGTCAGCTGATCATTAATGGGTGATGATCTGTTTGTCTAGAGGGGATGTTGGTCTCAACTTTTCTAGTGTTTCAGGAGCACTGAATCTAATTTGGTCTGTTTGAGATATTCCAGGATGGTTATATACATATTTTAGGACTGTCTGAGTGTTGTAGCTTGTAGAACGGCAGTCAGGCAGCTCAGCATGCGCCAGGCGGTGCAGCTGATGCAGAAAACATCAACAACGCTGGCACTGATATGTGGCTGGGTCACGACTATATCTGCCTCATGTCACAAGTATGTTTCCTTCCCACCTGTGTTTATAGGCAGTTTATAGACTTTGCTCATAAAAGACAAAGCAGGGGGGGGGGGGGAAAGAATAAATCAAACAAATAAACAAAAAAAATAAATAAATGGAAACATCAGCCAAAAAGGAAAAAAAAGAGAGACAATCACACAATTCTCCAAATTCAGAGAGAAAAAATGCAAGATTCATGCAAGAAAATGCAAGACTTCTTTGTTGTGGTATTCTTTAACTGTTTAATATTTTTGCAACTGCTTCAGTATATTTGCATTAGATTATTTCATGGAAACACTTTTTTTTTTATAACATTTGAATGGAAATATTGTACACTAACTGACTACTGTCTCCCACAGCAAAACCCTAGTAATGCATTTGCTCAGTGTTGTTTCTCTCGCTGACACAACTGTAACTCTGATCGAAAGGAATTAGAGGACACCAAAGTTTGTGCCAAAACTAAGTGAACCTCTTTCAATGAGTATCTTCAACAGTGGATTATTTTAGATTAAAAATATGGGCCTACTTGATGTTTCCTCATACCAGTCTCAGTCTGAGATTTCCCACTGTAGCCTATATCACATACTGAGCGAAAGAAAGTGGAACATCAACATGGCGACGATGGCCCACATTAGGCCTTTTTGATTTGGTACAGTACAAAAGGCCGACAGCAGTGGAAAATCCAAGACAAAAATCTTGCTAGTGCATGACAGTACATGAGTTCTGGTTCCATTACATCATAGAAAAAAAACACTAATCATCGTTTGTTATGCTGAATGTATCTTCATTATCTAACTGGGATGCAAATGTGACGCTGACCTCTTTGTCACTATTCCACGCACCAAAGCCATGCACTTTTAGACAGGCGTCTGAAATAATCTCTCCCTCTGTCTCTGTCTCTCTCTCTAGAATGATGCATGTAAAGGCAGACAGAAAAAGACAGAAGAGGAAAAAGTCACACTCACAAACTCATAATATGAAAATATAGGTGGGATATACTGATATAAGCAGAAATACTGAGCATGATAAAACTTTAGCCGGTTTAATCTCTGTCCATGCTATCTGTGCTCTATTGAATCTATTTAGCATTCAATGTGTTCTATCATAGTTATTCATGAATTGGAAAGTAACAATTTCTGCCAAATATGTCCTGAGGTGTCACGCACTGTCTTTGAAAATCATCAACACTGAATAGTTCTCTTGTTGATGAAACCGCAAAGCCATACAGGTGTTGGAGCGGACATTGTTAAAGGTCTATTAAGCAGCTTTCACACTTATGTGCAACCCCCCTCCCTCCCCCCTCCCTGTGACATGCAGGATGTACATCTCTCTGGAACTTCAAACAAAAACAACAAGTCTCTTTGAACCCCCAAAGTCAGTTAATTTGCATGAGTAGTGGGGGTACTTCTATTGCCACACAACCCCTTAGTTGAAAAAACAAAACAAAACAAAACAGCTGATGCTCTTCGATTGACGTTTCCATCCTGGGCAGTGTTCATTTCACTTGTCCGTCAGTTGCTTCCAGCTGGTTTGAACCAATAGCAGCTACTGAATGTAGCCACATGGTACAAAGCGAGTGGAGTCTCCTGTTGGGTGGCACAAGTCCATTAACGAAGGACTGACCTTCGTGCCACTGCTGGAAGGCTGCGATGCACCAGTCTGCACCTGTAACAACCCGTGTGTGTTTGTGTGTTTGCTTCATCTGTCTGTGCATGTCTGTGTATGTGTGTGTCTGTATGGGTGCTGTCTTCTACTGTGTGCATGTGTGAGACAGATGAGTTTGTGTCTGTGTGTCAATCCTATTTTAAATCATTGTGCGCACGAGCACATTCATGTTAGATTTTCCATTTTCTGAGAATCAGCAGGATCTGCTCTCTCTCTCAGATGGTGACAGGGCAGGTGATGACTTTGTCCTCCAGCATGACGCTGACGATGAGGAACACGAAGTAGAGCAGAAACATGAGGAGGCCCAGGAACTTGCTCATTCTCCACTTGCAAGACGCTATGGAGATGATGACGAAGAGGAGCATGAGGAAGAGGAGGACGATGGCGCAGAACAAGCCGTTGCTGCTCACCTCAACCGGCTTGAAGTCGTTGAGGATGTTGTAGACGAGCCAGGGGAACGGCAGACTGGAGGGAATACAAAGAACAGAGAGGAGTCAATCGGGAGGGAAAAGGCAAGTAATGTAATAACGTGCCAATAATGTAATAAAACATTTGAGCTAATAACTTAATAACTTTTTGCCAATAATGTAATAAGTTATTACATTAACATATCTTTAAGCAATGTATTATTACATTATCGGCACCAGTTATTACATTTTCAAAGGTTTTTTTAATACTAGGCCAATAATGTAATAACTTATTACAGTATTGGCAAAAAAGTTATTACGTTATTGGCTCAAAAATGTTATTACATTATTGGCACGTTATTACATTATTGGCTTTATTACATTTAAAATGGCCAAAATTATTACGTTATTGGCTGTTATTACGTTTTTGGTTGCTACAGCATAGTTGATAGAAATGATGTCTTCCTTGTTGTTTGCTGGACTCACCCCACAGTGATGTCAAAGATGTTGGAGCCCACAGAGCTGGACACAGCCATGTCACCGAGGCCTTTTCGTGCCACAATCACACTGGTGATGAGGTCGGGGATTGAGGTGCCGGCTGCTAATATGGTCAGACCCATGATCTCCTCTGTGATAAAAAATGTTTCTCCAACCTGAGAGGAAAAGTTAGACACTTTCATGTTGCAGCTGCACAAACTTCAGGGTCAGAAAAGTCACTGCTTTTGTCATGTTGCTAGTTTTGTTTTTTTGTTTGGTTAAAGACCCCCTAAAGAGGCATTTTAAAATTTGTAAAAATGCTCTGCTATGACTATTCTTTGATTAAAATTGCTTACCTACACAAAGTTGTTTAAAATAACTCTCCAAGACACTAAAAACACGTCCATTATTTCTCCCTCATTGAAAAATTCATCTTCTATTAATATGCATGACTGTCTGGTCAAGGTTGCTAGGTAACGGCGGTGCGCGTTAGGGGCAAGGGAGACAGAAAGGTGATGTCAAAACACAAAGCTCACATCAGGTTTCACGTGCAAGCTTGTGTTTCCTCCGGCGAGTAAATGTAAATTTGAATGTAAACCGAAATGTGAATAAAGTTTATAACAAAGAAAAAAGAAAAGAAAAAAAAGACCACACCGGGACTCGAACAGGGTTACTCCCGCTTTGTACCCTGTTCATATTTTATGTAATGAGATGGGGGAAAAATCAACGGGATTGGTTGCTACAGTTTTGTGACGCACGAAAACGGACTCCAATTTGAAAAATTGAATCCAGTTTTTTCAGAGTCTGGTATTGAAACGTATTGAAACTGCATTTTCAAGTCTAAAATGCTCAGTTATGGCGTGGTGGATTAGCAATTTTGCTCCTGAAATGCCTTGTAACAGAGCCCACACACTAAATTGACATGTTAATCATTTAAAAAAGTGCATTTTTGGTTTAGGGGGTCTTTAAGAAATGCATCATTTTACAACCGCTGATTGAACTCAGGTCAGGTATTCTACTTGTAGCCCAACTCGACCACAGCGATAAATGCTATGATGTAGCATTGTAGCCGAACATCCACTCTACATCACAGCTGCACAGGCTGTGGTGAAAGCACATTGTCAACACTTAATAATGGTGCGTGCACACAGCCACTAAAGTTGGAGTATAGTCACTCTTTAGGGGTACTGTTTGTTGAGTATAGACAACACTATGAATCATTTTGTTGCAAAAAAAAAAAGCAGCAATAACATGATACGCAGGTGTGCTTCTTCTGTGACCTTGTACATATGGCCCCCTGCTGCAGGGCTGTCTTTGCGTTTGCACTGTTAAGATAGAGCGTTACAGGTTGATCTGGCTGTGGATCAAGACAGATTATCTTGGGACTAGCTGCCATGGTCAGCTGCATCCTCAGCTTCAGAATTAGAATAAAATAGAACAGAATAGACATCAGATTATGTTCATGTGACGAAGAACCACAGAGATGAAAAGAAATATGATCTTGAAGGACAGATTTCACAGGCATCTTTGGAATTGTGTTTCGTGAGTGTGTGTTTGTTTAAAAGTGTGTGTGTGTGTGTGTGGGTGGGGGTGGGGGGGGGTTGTACCTGGTGAGCCCACCACACCATCAGGTAAGAGAAGGCAGCAATCCAACAGATGGCACCAATGAAAGTTATTGGGAAGAACCTTTTTGAGCTCTGTCAATGAAAAAAGAAAACACATCAACAAATCCATATTTGGCCTTGGCCTGGTTAAAGACATAGTTCAACATTTTGGCAAATTCACCTATTGCCATAATCCCTATAGTTTTAGGAGTAGGTTCATTACCTTCAATCATCGTTGCATGTTGTTTTGAGATCCGCGGGGCAGAGACGTGAGCTGCTCAGCGAACACAATGGAGGTGAATGGTACAGGTCCCCTGTCCCTCAAAACTCATCAAATACACAATCCAACAACTCCAAAATGCTCTTGTCGAGTAGTTGTGACCTGCACATTCGCCACGCTATGAAATAATCATGTATAATTATGTACTGTAACATTACGACATGAAGCAAATACTCTGAACTCGCGCTTTTGAAATCACTCCGCCCAGCAGCCGTTTCTGGAAAGTAGTTCCGGCTACGCATTTGCCTCAAAAACAACTCCGTCTCATAATGTTACATGATTATTTTATAGCGTGGTGAATGTGCAAATCACAACTTGTGCAAGAGAGCATTTTGGCGTTGGATTGTATATTTGATGAGTTTGATGAGGGGCAGGGGGCCTGTACCATTCACCTCCATTGTGTTACCTGAGCAGCTCATGTCTCCGCCCTGCAGATCTCAAAACAACATGCAACGATAATTAAAGGTAATGAACCTACCGCTATGACTATAGGGATTAGGCGCAATAGCCGTATTTGCCAAAATGTTGAACTATCCCTTTAAAAACCTCATATATCCAATTTATCAGTTGTGAGATGCTAATTATTGGCATAATAAAGCACAAAGTCCTTTACATCACTGTGTGTGGTGTCTAAACGTGTACCCTTTGTATTTAAAGCTTCATTTGGATCCCAGATGTACAACACTAAATCCAGTTGTAGAGAAAACTGTGATCAGCAAAGAGTCTGACGACAGCAGTAAGACAGGTTGACAAACCATATATGGTGAAAAAGCAATTACTGGGAATAGCTGAGTTCCTTATGTATCATAAGAAAGCTTCTCTCTCTGTGTCTTTCTCTATCTCTCTTTCTCTTTCTCAATAACTCTCTTTCGTGGTGTGAGTGTGTGTGTTGGCACCTCTCTCCTGACGTCTGGTAGTGTGAGCCACAGTGGAAAGACGATGGGCAGGATGAGGAGGTAGGTGATCCTCTTCCTGTTGGTGTCGGGCCAGGCCAAGCTCAGAGGCTGGTCCTCATCCTCCTCTTCCTCACCCTGAGGAAGAGTTCATCAGTTACACCAAATATAACCACACGAGAACGAAGACATCTCTATTTTGCAGGGGAGTCACATGTATATATTTCACGTAAGTGTTTTTCTGCTCTTGTATGAGGCTCTGTAATCATACCTCGTCTCCTCCTATGATACCGTTCATGGGTGGCGTGACTTCCACTGCAACATTAGAACTGTTGGGGATGTTTTTATCAGCTTTGGGAGAGAAACAGAGGAGAGAAAAGGTAAATGTTTAAAACAAGAATAGTGTTAATTTGGGAAAATGCCTTATTTTTTCAGCTTGCCCCTTTAGATATCACTGATGTGTATTTATGCAATAATGATAAATAAAACAGGCTATAATAGACGAGGCCCTGTAATAGATAACATCTGCAAAATAAGTGACGGCAGCATTGACATTTTAATATAATCATTGTAACTTCAGTTTAGTTTCACAGTATTCTGATTGAATCAATTCTTCTCTAGCCTGCCCACCACTCTTTGATTCATTTGTAATAAACACACAGATGATTCATGAGTGTAGTCTCTCACCTATAAATAGCTACAGTTCTTGATGATGTTAGTGACTGGCTAATTGAGTTGTAACATGATTTACATGTTGATTGTTGAGCGGCACAAATTGGCTCCCATTTTATAAAATTAATCACTGTCACTCACCTACACCATTGGCATTGGCAGCAGCAGCAGCAGCAGCAGCAGCCTCTTCTTTACACTGCTGCTTGGCCATTTTGTGAAGAATTGATGCTTTTTCTTTAAAACGTCCTAAAACAGGAAAAGGGACATTTAAAACAGGACGGCATCTGAGAGGTGGTGATCGAAATGCACTGTACAGTGGAACAAAATGTTTTATTGTGGTAGGACTTGAAGGGGGGAAGAGGTGATGCACATTTTTTATTCATTTACCTACTACGCCTAATGTTGTCACACAGTTTAATTGCATGCAGAGGAATCAAATGTACATAATTAATACTCTGTGCTCATTTCACATGATTTGATTATTACATCTTTTTATATTTTGAGTTCTGTACACATACCTTCATCACTGAGGGGGTCCAGTGTGTGTATCATGAGCTGGAAGATGCTGTTTCTCATCAGTGAGTTGTGTAGAGAAGCACAGCTGCCCTCTCTCTGCAGTCTGGGTTTTGCCTGTGAAGATGCAAACACACCAAAAATGTTTTTATGTGTGCAAATATAAACATATGCATAATCATTCCACAGCTCAACATCATTCATCATTTCTAGTCATTTTTAAAACGTGTGCAAAGTAAAAAAAAACTCTACAATAAGCAGCTACTCAAATTGTTCAAGTAACATTTCTATTCATCCATCACATTTAAAACTCCTTTTTTTAAATGAACAATCTCACACATTTAGTATAATGTGAATCAAATCAGACACATTGATTGCCTTCTTACACATTGACCAGGACCAGACAGTGCATAATAATTTTACAAACACAAAACAAACATACCGTCAGCTTGTGCTCATCATCTCCTGGAGCATTTACCTTTAGGGAAAAACACAGAGAAAGAAAACATAATACATACAGTACAGTCCATATACAGTACAGTACATATACCGTCTTTTTAATATACATTTTAATTTTCTTTTTTTTAAATGAATACAGTGACACAAACATACGTGCTATATGCAATCCAACACATTAGACCTGCGATGAACTCAATTATTTATGACCTGTCTTTGTGTCATGTGACATGTTTATACGACAGCAATTTTGAGTAAGTGTTGCTGTTGGGTTGGATTGCATCTCATCTCACATCAGCGGGGTGGGGAGGGCACAAGTGAAACTCCTACAGACCCTGCTGGACCTTTAACAGGGGTGAAATGAAGATGTAAAATCGCTTAATGGAAACAAGCAGATGGCAGGGGTGGATTTTAGTCAGGGAAACTTTAAGAACAGACACAAAGAACAGGTCTTAGTTTGAGTCAGATAAAACAGATGGCACAGACTCACAAGCACATTTTATGTTTTCTTTTCTTTTTTTCTTTTTTATAAAAATGAGGTATAATGAATTTCTACCCTATCATTTTGTTGACTGCACAATGGTTAGGAAAGATGACGTGAGCCTTGTTCAGTCCACAATAGGATAATGAAAAGAAAAAGGAACTCATTGTTACCAACTCATCAATTTTCTTTCTTCATCAAAATTGAACCATAAATAAATGAATGAACCATGCACAGCCAGAGCCAGAGGTTCCAACATGAAAACTAGGATCCTACACACACGACACACAGAGGAGGACTCACACTAATCTCAACCCCAGCCATTTCTTCAGAGGACTTATACAGCACAGTAGTGTCACCACATAGAGAAACACACACAAACACGCACAGTCCACTGGCTGAGACAGACAGACAGAGACTGCGGTGTGGGTTTGTCAGAAATACAGAGGTGGTGATGTCAGCAGTGGGGATGGTTTAGTGTAGGAGTCGGGGGAATTGGAGATGTTCAAGAAAACAAATGGGAACAGTAACTTTAGTGGGCCCTAAAAATGTAACACAGAGTAATGTAAATGTGTTCTTATTTGTACAGTATTATCAAATGAATGAAGGTTTTCACAGATTATCACAGATGTTATGAATTTTAAGTGTTTCCACCCCTGTCTGATAGGTGATTGGCACTTAAGGTGGAGGAGTCATTTAGGGGCAGAATTCTTTTTTTTCTCTTTTGTCTGTTGTATGTTGCTGGTTGGTTTTACTGGAGTATATACATGATGAAAATTAGTGTGTGTGTGTGCCCCTACTTCCTTATATGATGTCTCTTTAGTGTATGCATTAGATTACTTGAAAATAGTAAGACAGAAAAATTAAAGCAAAGAACCAAGGTACAACTTGCAGATTGCACTGTAATGATAGGTCATGTCATGTGAATTCAACAATACTTTACAGTTACTTAGATATTTTCTAAAATAAGTTAAAATGATAGTTTAGAAATGTGAAATGCTGAAGGTGCTTGAGCAGCGTTTAAGCATAACTACATCTGATTATCTGACTACAGTACTGCTGTGCCACATAATGTTAGTTTTAATGGCAAGTTCTCATAAACTGGATACTTGATTCACCTCTAAAACTCTCAGCTATTTTATCAGTACTAAAAGGTTCAGGAAGATGTTAATGCACTTTTGTAATTCAAAATAAACTCACTATCTCATCTCGCTCCTTTACTGCACTTATCCGCTCATAATATTTTCAAAGCACTGAAAACTGTGTGAGTTTTCGTAGTTAAAAATATAGTCACACGGCATATAATTAAAACTCAAGGTGTTCATAAAATGTGATAACACCTAAAACCTTAGTAAGGAGCTGCATTAGCACTGCTTTGTCTGTTTGCTTGCGTGCCT
Organism: Trachurus japonicus; assembly: GCF_045865225.1. NCBI lineage: Eukaryota > Metazoa > Chordata > Actinopteri > Carangiformes > Carangidae > Trachurus > Trachurus japonicus. The sequence goes on from NC_140907.1 coordinate 11,991,917, forward strand.
CATCTTTTTCCTTAAATAGACATAACACAAAGCTTATGTAAGGAATTGTGGCACGCAGCTGAGCTAACTCTTCCTCTTTAATTTGTACAACCCCTAACTCAAATGATAAAGTACAGATGTCCTATACGTACACAGTAAGAAAAATAAAACTCAGACATCCAGAGACACTACAGAGAGAGGTGGAGCGTCTTGTTGTTGACACGTTTTCATGATGGAGGCCTCAGAGTTTGAGCAGATAATCCCTTTAGCTTGAATCTGACAAGATACCTGCTGCTGTTATGGCAGCTGAGGCAAAGCTAAAGCCAGGGGTTTCTTTATTTACTGTAATGGGCTGTCACACCTATATATACCTGTTATATGTTTCTCCGGTCCAGATTAGTTTGAGGAAGTATTTGTAATTTAAGTTGCATGAAGATCTCCTGGCTGCAGATAATTTGATGTTGATTGATATCTCTAAGTTTACATTAGAGCTGTTGGACTCACCAAACTGAGCTGAACACATGCAGGATATCATTTCAGAAATGTTTTTCCCCTGGAACTATAAAGTTAACTAGACAGTATGTAGTAGTGTTTGTGAAGAAAACAATGTCAAAGATGTATAGGACAGAATATAAGTGGTGGACACCTGTCTGTGTTGGCCATGTGATTGCTGAGCAGTGCAGCTCCTGCCCTAATGGCTGAGGCCAGCTTGGCATTAGTTGATGCTGTCTAACGCTCACATGGCTCCTGAGAGCTGCTGGATGATAAAAGACGCTCAGATGCTGCTGTAGAGTCTGACGGCACTGACACTGGCTTTTCACAACTGTCCTTTGTGTGAAAACCCAGTTTGTGTTGTCATCCAAACATGGTGCAGAAACACATTCAAAAATATGTATATATCTGTAACTGCTGGACTTGTCGAAATGTAAACACAGCTGTTACAAATTCATATAAACCTGAGTGACATCTGCTCTCTAAATAACAGAATGTTACCTTGATATGGACATTTTCAGTAGCCTAGTTTCTATTTCTCACAATCAAAATAATTGCTTTAATCAATAGATTAGATAATCGAAAAGACAAATGTGATTACAAAGTCCATCTATTATGAAGTGCCATGCTGTTATTCTTATCTTGTTATTCCCTGATGAATTGTGATGCATTTCTTAGGTTTCATGGACAATTAAAACCCTCAACTCCACTTTGTCCTATAAAGTAGGCTACGTGTTTTTTTTTTTACTGGCCGATAACGTAAGACAGAGAAAAAAAGATTATATAAAAACTTGCTCTCTTGTATATGTACAGATATACAGTATGTATGCTCAGATTAAGTGTTCGGGACTTGATTTTTAATCTTTGAGTAAACTTGGATAATATGCATACAAAATATAATCAACAATGGGAATCTCCCTCTGGAATTAAAATGGGTTACTAGAAGCAGCTGATGACTCACTCATGTTATAACAAATAGAATAATAGTTTGTGATTTGAGGATGATCTGCTCAGATAAAGAGGAAAGTTTCCCTGAGAGATTTGTGGACGTTGGGTTGAGCTGCTGTTCCGGTTCACTTGTCTCATCCCTGTTCCAGACACCAGAATCCAGGATGGACAGCAGTCCTGAAGCCAGACTTTTTTTTTTTTTACACCAAACTTTCTCTTCATCACAGAAACCATCAACCTGTCAACAGTGAAGCACGATCAGTTCACATTTACAAAATTCAAATCTATTTGTGTGTACTTTCCTGGTCCCTTTGTTCTCTCTCTCTCTTTTGCCCTTTGTTCTCTCTCTCTCTTTTGCCCTCTCTCTCTCTCTCTTTTGCCCTCTCTCTCTCTCTCTCTCTCTCTCTCTCTCTCTCTCTCTCTCTCCCGTGTCCACTTGACTGTCCGAGCTGTTGGACTTAGCCAGGATTAATCAGCAGAGATCACCACTTTTAGACTTTTCAAGCCTGTGTGTAAGGCAACTTTCACAGGTCACTGTTCTGTCAAACATTTGTCTTTCACACTGCTCTGTCAGCAGATCCCTGCTACCCTTTTTTCATTTTGCTAATTACAACTCAAAGTTCCCCTGCAGCCAGGATAGGCATCCATCAACGATCAACAGCATCAACTTTGAAGCTAATGGTGAATAAAAAAAGCTGCTTCCTTCTTACATTGACACTGCTGCATTAGGATGGAAGGTTTTGATAAAGATCACATGAAAAGATAATAAGTCATGTTGTGGAACTTAGGCGGACAGCTGCAAGTGTAAAATAAATGAGTTAAGCTTTGTGCTGACCTCAGAACACAAGTTTACTGTATGAAGAAAACCATCAGATGGTTTTATAGTGCAATATTGCCTGTAGTTTGTTGAATGAATGGAAGTCAATATATATCTGCACTCTCAATCATTAATATAAGAAACATTACCAAAGATCCCATGCAGATACCAATGCTAATGCTTCCTCTGTTCGATGCCACTTCTTGCACTGTGATCTATGCAGAGCACAAAGCTATATGATTGAGAAGAATTTGCACATTTTCTTAGTTCCCTGCAGAGGAGCTAGGCCGATGTTTGCTGTCGTCACTGCAGGTAAGAAGTTGATAAGGGGATCAGAGAGGATTGGCATCTTTAGTGCCATCAGCGAGCAAACCAACGGATCTTCTCTCTCTCTCTCCTAAACAGACACAGCATGCCACACGTACAGTACACAAAACTGCCTGAAACACTGTCAGTCATGCACAAACATAAAAACCACACAATGCAATGAGAAAGACTGCAGGCTGGTGAAGGAGCATTCAGTCTTTCTTCTCAGTGATCTGCCGATTCCCGCTCCCCCCAAGGAGCATCAGGCTATTATTAGCGGGGCTAATGGGATTGGAGAGCATTAACCCCAGGGATTATTTAGCAGCTACCAACACATGAGGGCAAGGCAGTTGGACATCAAGTGCCAGACGACAGAAAGAGAAAAGCTGTTCTTGGGTTGAGGTGCAGGCAGCCTGAAGAACAGCTGATTCCAAGAAGGGCACAAGTGTCAAACCAGGCTCCTGCAACAACACTGATACTGATAGATGGTTGATCAGTACACAAAGGTATTTGGCTCTCATGTTTAGAAGAAATACAAAGAATATGACATTAGACGTGGATTCTACACCGTTCTAATAATACACTTTCAGCCTGGAAAAATAAAAGATAACAACAACAAAGCCTGAAACCGATGGATTACACTGAGATAAAAACATCTTAAATACATTCTTCATCTGCCTGAAGAAAATGAAACGAACTGGAGAGTACTAAATCAGCTGCTATAGTTAGAAAAATAATGTAAAAGAGAAGAAAGACATGTGTAATGGGAGATATTATTGTTTTTATAAGTAATTAATTGCAATGCAGTAGCAAATAAGCCATAACTCTATAAATTCTAAATAAAAGCAAGTCAGTTTTTCTATCTTACCTAAGCATTCAAAGGAAAAGGTTTAAAGCAGATCCAACCATTATTAGAGGCTAATGATCATAAGCTCATCTGCTGCCTAAATCAAACATCTACTGACCTGAAATACATCCATAGAAATAGTTGCATCATTCTATGAAGTGTTTCAGTCCTTTTTGCATCTTAACAGTTGTTCTGTTTATTTTTTGTATTATTATCTCATATTATAGGTCTATGGTGATTTAAAAAAAAAAGAGATCATTATCTGTACTTAATATTGCCGGCAAAAACAAAAGCAGCACTGCACTGTATACGCCCCTGAAGAACTGGTAATGGGTGATGCTGGTCTAAGCTACGGGCAAGCTGCTCTAAGATCAGCCAACAGTAGTTTTAGCATTTGTCACCTGAGCGCCGTATGAGATTACAACATCAGAGAGCAACAGATCTGACTCCAACTGCACACACAGACAGAACATACAACAGACGGAGAGACAGATGTGAAAAACCAAAACAATGATAAGCTTATTTGTGTGTTGTGTTGAACCTTTTGCACCACATCATCAGCTCGCAGCTCAGTTTGGAAATCCGCCATCAAGCTAATCTCAAAATTATACTTATATCCCATTATCTTCTCCTGCCTGATGTGAAGTGATTGGCCCTATGATTGTGAAGTGACTAATGGTAATTGTAAGTGCGTTGCAATTAGGTCAACAGCCTGTCAGTAGAAGACATGCTGAAACAGTAACACTGCACTCTCTGAGTGACAAAATGATGGTCGGTTTTAATTCTTGGAAGTAAAATAGAAAACTACTTTCATGTGTCTATGCTTGGCTAACCCTGGAGGATGATATTATCTGTGTATAATCTGAGTTGGGATGAACAACCAAAGATGTTCTGAAATGATCTTTAGTGTGACTGAGTTGAAACAGAGGACAAACAAAGCTCAGGGCTACAGGTTTCCTACCAGCGTCAGAAGACACTTTACCCAGTGTCATAACCAATACCAAGGGAGCTGGAGGAGGGAGTGTGCTGATGGGGTTGAAGTGATCCTACGTGGATTTTCCTTTTGACTGCTTTTACCATGTCTTTGCTTTAACTTTTCCCCTTGATTTTATTACCCAGAGCGTCATCTCTGACATCCATCTCAAATACATCCATCTCCACTATATGTAGGTTTCAGGATTATCAACGTGACATCAGAAATCACCATGGCAAGAGAACAATTACCATGTTTAGGAAAATTACATTGAAAACTGACTGGCATGGGATTAAAAAAGCACTAATGTTATTTTTGAGAGTCTCAGAATAGAAAGATGAATCCCAATTTGATGACAAATAATTCAATAATTATCAAATTGGAAGAATAAAGGGATAGCTGAATATTGCCTGAAGATCATTATTGTTATCTTTAGTTTGTGTACTTTACTGAACTGGAAACATATGTGTGATACATGTGACCATGTATTTAATAGTAAAACAAAATTACCATATCAAAAGTATTTATACACAAATTGTCTTTGTCGTTTAATCCGTGTCAAATGAGGGCATTTTACTGACCAGCTCTGTTACACCAGTCCTATTCTGATCCTATTCCCTTACTAAAAGTAGTAACTGAAGATGAGGCCTGTTCATAGACTTAGTCAGCACGAAGACACAGCAGTCTGGCTCTGCGTCTGTACTGTGCGAGCTGCACAGGTGGCAAATTAAGACAAATCTTTATATCCTTCCAGAGGAGAATTCAAGAGGGCTTGGCTGCCTGACAGAGTGCTGTCTGTTTAGCAACCTCTGTTTTAACACCTTCTGCGCCTCAATATAACACTCTTGCAGTGTCACGGAACAGGAGCACTATTATACTACTACTATACTGAGATGGTTTGATTAATCCCCTCATCCAAATCAAAAACCCACATTAATAATTTCTTAAAGAAAAAACAGAAACTGCATCTTTTATACTTTTTTTATACTACATTTTCACCGTCTTATTCCCCCTGCTCTCTGACATGCTAAACTACTTGGAAAGCTCTTGATGGTTGTTTCTGATGGGGATGCTCCTTCAGTGGTTAGAGGGGTCAGTCAGTAAGAATGGGATAAATGTATGGATGGATTTATGTAGGCTTCAGCTGTTAACAGCCAAGATGGGGTGAATGATGAGTGTTGTAAGTGCCAACAGTAGGATGGGCACTTCAAAAGAATGGGGGTTAAAGGATGGATGGATGGATGGATGGATAATAGATGGAAGAATGGATGGAAGAATGGATGGATGGATGGACGGATGGATGGATGGATGGATGGATGGATGGATGGATGGATGGATGGATGGATGGATGGACGGACGGATGGATGGATGGATAATAGATGGATGGATGGATGGATAATAGATGATGGATGGATGGATAATAGATGGAAGAATGGATGGATGGATGGATGGATGGATGGATGGATGGATGGATGGATGGATGGATGGATGGATGGATGGATGGATGGATAATGGATGGATGGATGGATGGATGGATGGATGGATGGATGGATGGATGGATGGATGGATGGATGGATGGTTCGGTGAAATGGGGCTCACCTTTGGTGCAGTCTCCAGCTCGTCCACCTGGTTGCTTCCCAGTAGGCCCTTGATGAGAAGTTCTACACTGGCATTGAACTTCATGAATGTCACGTAGCTTATGTAGCAGCACAGCAGGCTGATACTCTCCCCCAATGTGATTTGGTTATCCAGAAAGAAATAGATGAGCATCAGCAAGCCAATGATATAGAATGAGACGTCTCTGAACAGAGGCCACCAGGTGAGGTTCAACACCTCTTTGGAGAACAGGGCGCACATCCCAATCACAAACAGGATGTTGAACACAGCTGAGCCCACGATGGTACCGATACCGACATTACTGTGGGAGACGAAGACTCCTATGACAGATGTGAAAAGCTCTGGGGCTGAACCACCTGCTGCCATGAAGGTGGCTCCTGCTACATCATCAGAGATCTCCAGCTTCTCCGTGATGACAGTGAGTGCTGGGACAAAGAACTCATCACAGACAATGGCTAAGGATATGAACATGTACAACATGCCAAACATATGAAACACCACAAAGCCCTGACGTCTGTCCTCCACGCTGAAATAGTCTGTTGGATAGTCCCCTTGATTCATCTCGTCAGATGATCTCATGGCCACAGGCGTGTCCTCTGGGGCAGCTGAGAGGTTGTGGTACTGCAGAAGAGTTCTTTGGGGCACTGCTGCCTCAGCTGAGCCCTCAGCGGGCAATTCCAGCTCAGAGGCCAACGTTGTGGCCAGCGACAAGGCACTCCATGAACAGACTGTGGAGACCACCACCAGGCTGATGATGAAGCCCATAATCCGCCCAGGCCGCAGCTTTCTCTTGATGCTCTGGTAGTGATGCCTGGTGCACTTGCTGCGAGGGCCCAGAAGAGGAGCAGAGCTGGAGGGAGCCATTGTGTCTCGACTTCTCACAGGTAGCATGAAATCCATGGTGTTTGGCGTAGCTCGTCAGGCAGAGTGGAAGTGTCTGGAGTCCCCCCCAAAGCTGGGCTGGTGGTGCTGGTGGCAACGAGGGCGGGGGTTTGACAGGCCGCGGCGGTTCACCGGTTTGTTTGCATGCTGCTCCCCGGTCTAAGCAGAATGGAAGCCCTGCTGTCTGATCCCTGGATCTAGCCCATTCAAAGGCTTCTTCATATTACTCACTAGAAGACAGAGAAAAAAGTGATACAAATGTAAATGAATGCATTAAATTAGACGAAAATAAATAAAGTTAAGCCTCTTACACGTGGCATGTTGCATTTATTGAACTTTGTCCACTCCTCACATCATCCAGTTGTCACACACTTGCCTTGTTAATTGTAGCGTTGTTAATTGTAGCAAATGTAATAAGTTCAACCACTGTCCTTAAGGACATTTCCTGTTATTTTGTACCTCTACACTGCTACGTCTTAATTGGATATATACATTGCAAATATATATTTATACAACTACATTATATAACTACTGCACTAGCTGTCTCATAGATGAAGATTCTAATCAATAATATTGTAACAAAATTGACGGTTCAAGGTTCAGATAAATTATAATAATTGCAGGGCAGGAGTCTAAGCAGTCTGTTCTATGTAAACAGACTGCTTATGATAAATCAATGTTGCATCTGAAACTAGTCAGCATTCATGTGGCTATACATACAATATTACATAAATGTCTCTTGCATTTGAGGTTACTGTAACTAAATTGCAACTGATAGTTGATAGTACCAGTATTAATAGCAACAATTCTGCTTAAGTGCTGTGGCCTTTTTGACATTGTGCTGAGAACCTGCAGGGAGAGCTCTCCTTTAGGTGAAGCTTGGACATTAGTGAAAGCTCATTAGGAAGCTATTTAATCTCTGAGAAGATAGATTTAGATTAGCCTTAGGCCCTGCACACTGATGCCGCTGCACACAGTCAAACAACTTTACACCAGCAAATCAAACTGAATAACAACTTAGAAATAAATGTTTTACATCATTTAATCATGAGGCAGCCACATGGGGATTAAATGCAATGTCAAAATACATTCTCACAGCTCCTTAATTTAACAATTCGATTGAACAGTCTTCATCTGCAAATCAAAGACCAATGTCAGTCATTGTGAAACATTTATAGAAGAATTTCAGATCCAGCTGTGCTATAACAGCAGTTCTTCAAGAAACACCCTGGACTCTGTTGGAGCAAAGACAAACTACAGCTATACACAATATGCACACAAGCATCATTTTCTCATACCACTCTTGGATATTTCCCATTCAGCAGGAAGGAGTCCAGTAGGCAGGCTGGTCCACAGTCTCTGAGTAAATATTCCACTAGTAAATTGAAAACCAAAGGAGAAAGGTCCCGCGGGCTCAGTGTTCAGTCTGAAGATCCCAACAGTAAATCCTCAGTAAGATTTTCCTCCCTCAGCAGAGGTGGAGCTCCAAGACATCAGCTCAGAAGCTGATGTTGCATGTTCCTCCCCCCTTCCACACTGGCACCCTCTACCTCCCTACACCTGCCTTGCCCCCGCCCTCCCCGCCTTCCTCTCTCTCTCTCTCCATGTCACTGCCCAAGAATGAGGATCAGTGCTGTCTGTCATTGCCTCTCCTCGACCCCCCCCCCCCCTCCCTGCCCCACTCCCATCTTCCCTATAGTGTCATGTATCATTTCTTCCTGTCTTACACAACGAGCTTACAGCTTGATGGGGCTGAAGCCATCAGATCATAGTGCTGTGCATAAAGCCTTTGAAAACTATCCCAATTGCTCTGTGATTGAATGCACTTGAGCAAAGTTCAGAAGATTTGCTGCATGATATACTTACATCATGTATTAGAGCTTTACAGCTTTACTCACCTAAATTTAAGTCAAACCGACATGTCTTTACTTAAACTAGGGTTTCAAATAGAGATGAAGAGGCACAAGAGACCTTTCTGAATCACACTTAGTCTAGCAAATCCTCACTCTGGGATACTGTTTAGATTTACATTACATTGTATTCATATTTTTGGTGTTTTGTTATGATGGTTGTACATGATTTTTTAAAATGGCAGTGAAAAATATATATCATACAAAGTCAACAGGGACAATACGTAGTAAAAAGGACAAGTTAAAGTCACAGTGCTATTCTGATTGATATTACAGCATATTCAAGCTTTGTGAAAGGTACATGGGTATGTGATACAGAGGGGACAGGTCTACTGGGTCTCTGCTGTAGCACCAGGTTGCATGTGTGAAGCGACTGAGGGTTGCCACGCTGTTCAAACCTCAGGATACCCATCAGTTCTGTCAACCAGGCCTCAAAGTGATCCGATGAGTGAGTCCAATTTCACAATTTTAGAATGCATGTTTTGCTAATACCATGCCATAAAGTTAAAGTTAACACCAGTGGAACAAAAGAAATTATGTACATTTCACTCTAGAGGTGGTGAGAAAGTCTATGCTTTGTAACCTCAGACTTATTATGTAATATAAATGTGGGCTTTGGGAGCAACACCTGCTCTTAAGAGACAATCCTGCATCCTACATTTATAGCACAACAATAAAGACTACTGACATTATGCTAATCTGGACCAATATACAGACACAGGTCCTGACACTTTGAACTGCAGAATCACAGTGGTGGCTGCAAGGCTAGGAAGCTCTGCTACACAAGGACCAAGGGCTTCCTGACAGTATGGGCATTTTTGCCGGTCTGGTTACAATAAAATAAAGTTCAGGTAAGGGGCAGGAGTCAAGCATTTACTTCTGACTCTTAAGGTTAGGGTAAGGCTGAGGGTAATGTATTATGCCAGCATGTGTCCTCAAAAGATGTAAGGGTGAGTGTGTGTGGTTGAATGTGTGTGCACGGTGCACAAGCTTCAAGTCAGGTCAGGCTTTACACGTGAGAACTGTAAGCCTCAATAGCCACCTGTAGGTGAGGTCAAATGATGTGACCTATTCTGTCAAGTGCCATGTCCGTAACACAGCTCCACCTCTGCCTCTACCGGTGCAGTGCCTGTGTGTGTTTTTTAGTAATTTGAGTAATTATGGTCATAACATGGTAATTAATTTTTTTTTTTAATCAGTGATCACTTATAACCATAAAAGAATATTGAAAAGATAGAGATTTTGACAGTCTGTCAGAATGATGTTTTAAAACATGTTTTTTGTTTTGTTTTTATGCTTTATTCCATTTAATTTCCCACATAAATAGCATATTCCCTACTGGGAATAAATCCAACCAGTCCTGCCTATTGTTTCTCACCTCCAGCTGCTCTTATCCAATTAAACAGGAGCATAGCCTTAATGGAATGGACTGCTAACTTTCTCTCACAAGCAAAATGTTGCTCTTAATGGATTAGAGTTGGTCTCCTCTCAGCCACGACCACTTAAAGGGTTTAATACCCTCAAGAAGCAGGGCAGGGGGGTGCTCTATGTTTAACTGAGGACGCTTTAGTGAAATTAAAGGAGAAAAATACAAAATGACTTTGATAAAAGCTGTTTGTTTAAACCACTAAAAGGTTTTAATGTTGTAGCTGATGAGTGTATTTCTATGTTAAATACCATGCCAATGTCACAGCGTAAGGTGACACAGGTAGGGTGCAGAGGTGTTTGACCTCGGGGAGAATTCTTTATTTGGGCCATTGCTACTATATTAAGGGCTATGCAAAGTCCTGGAAGGGCTAAACTTGTTACATAACCAACCAACATAACCTTCCAGGTAGGCTGGGGTACATCGCCTGCAGAACCTGAAATACAAATAAGTCTGTTGGCATGCAGAGAAAAAAACCCCATCAGACCTTTAGTAGTCACGTCAGGTCAACTTTACTCGTCTTTCACAAAAATCTGAAAGATCCATTAGGGACTAGGTGAATTGGACATAGCAGACGTTAACATAAACAAGAGACAAATCATGGCTGTGGAAATAAAAAAACTAGATTTTGCATCAGATACTAATTAATTCACAAGTTCCATAAAATTATTAGATTTTCTTTTTTTCCTATTTCTTTTTACAATGAATCAAGGTGAGAAGTCATTTTCACTGGTAGTCCTGTCAGTGAAAAGTAAGAGAATGATGTTCCTCTGTGAAGCTGGGATCAGCGGCAGCTTATTGGCTAAAGCTCCTTCCTGAAATAGCTCCAAGTTATATATTAGTTCTGGAGAGACCCTATGAGCAGGGACAGGCGAGGTAATCAGTCAGATCGGTGACTGCTTTTAATGTTACTGCCAGTGCTTACTGTGTTAGTGTGTGTCAGTGTGTGTTTGATAGTTGATAATACAGTGGTTATGTGTCTTCCCTGTCTGTATATGTGTTTGTTCAAAGATTGGAAACATAATATAAAAACAGTATATCTAAATACTTCTATACTGAAGTTAGAAGTGTAGAATATAAAGTTTGCTCAGTGCACTGTTGAACTGTTTTTCAAAACTACATTTATTATAAATCCTGTATTACTGGGTTTCACAGTTTCAGTGGTATGGTGATTACTTGTTCTTTTCTTTTTACAGACAAAGTTATGATAGACTGTGGTGAGGATCATGCTATCAGTGTCTGACAGAGCTGGTAATTAGCTTTATGTAGCTCCACCTTGACAGCCAGCCTGTACAACCATGACACTAGAGGCCTGGAGCTCGTGTCAGACAGACAACTTTGTATAATCCTGGGAAAATCCTCTGATTCGCAAACGCTGAGGGCTGGATTATTCCCGGCACAGTGCAGGCCACAGTAATTTATATAAAGTAACAATGGAATCATGAGGTCAGATGAGGTGTGGAGTTTGTCGGGTTTTTGACATTGGGATAAGAAATGTAAAGTTTGCTACAAAACTGGCAACACAGGCATAAACTGACCCTGAAACAGCCAGAGATAGGCCAACACTCTTGCCTGTGTAAACCCAGTCTGATATGACATTGACAATAGAGGAACAGCGCCATCTAGTGGTCCAAACACAACATTACATGCATATTTGACACAAAGAAGTTACTGTGCTAGTAGTTGTTTGTGGGGAACTGGCACAGCTGCGGTTTCAATCATCCAGCATTTTGTGATATTGAACGAATCAGATCAAAAACAGTGTGTTTCTCTTTTCTGTTATTTGAAAGAAAACACACGTTTTAAATCAAACTTTAGTCCTCATAATTGTGACCCTGTCCCCTGTTCAAAGTGCTTAGTGCTCTGCGTGCACTGGTGAGAAAATCCAAACGTGATCATCAGTGTGATGCGGCCTTCGCACACCTGCACTAACAAACACAGATGTTGTTTGTAGAAAATCAGCTGGAGACTCACAAATTCTGGCTAATGTTGACGAGCTGGATGGTCCGCACTGATATGATCCACATCCATAATATCACTGGACTCATGAGCTATGGGGCCTGTGGTGTAAAAGACTGCGATCATATTGCTGACATCAATTGTGTGAGAGAGGTGACCGTTTATACGCAATGGCAGTAACTTCATTGCAGTTGAAGGCAAATTCTCATCAGAACAGATATAGCAGAAGGGAGATATCTGCATTAGCATCATGATGCCTGCAACAAAAGTAAAACAATCAACACAGATGTACTGCAACATCACTCCCTGTCTATGTCTCTCCGAATCCACACCCATCATCTGCTCATCAAATCTAACCTAATTAGTTTATGACCTGAAATGTTTTAAACTCACTGAGATGATGCACACACAACTCTCCTTAAAGGGATAGTAGCATTTTTTAAAAGGTGGGTTGTATGATCTACAAATAGCCCCTTAGTACTTTAATTGCAGTAGAAGACTCTCTGCACTCCGTTAGCAACGCCAGCCCATAGCCCTGCCCAGAGATTTACAACATACAATGGCCCCAAATGAATGGACCCAAAGAAACGGCCTATTTTTGTGGCCTAAAAGAGGTTTTACCTGAAAAAAAAATACACAGTTCCATTGTTCGCTATAATAGAATTTTTTCCAGCCCCTCAAAGTGCAGGAAAAACACAGTTTTTTTTGGACCTAACCAACTGCTAATCGGCAGGCGCTAACCCTGGGCGGAGGGATACGCGAGTTGGTTAGGTCCAAAAAAAACTGTGTTTTTCCTGCACTTTGAAGGGCTGGAAAAAATTATATTATAGCGAACAATGGAACTGTGTATTTTTTTTTCAGGTTAAACCTCTTTTAGGCCACAAAAATAGGCCGTTTCTTTGGGTCCATTCACAACAATGTATGTTGTAAATCTCTGGGCAGGGCTATGGGCTGGCGTTGCTAACGGGAGGAGTGCAGAGAGTCTTCTACTGCAATTAAAGTACTTAGGGACTATTTGTAGATCATACAACCCCACTTTTAAAAAAAATGCTACTATCCCTTTAACGCTCTTATGTTCTGGCATAAGGTGTGATATAGTATAATTAAGAAAATGTATGCAGAAAGAACCTGTTGTGAAGATTAGCGCATGGTTAAAACCAGCCAAAGACCAAAACGATATTGCAAAGAGATGTTTCTTGTTTGTTTTATTCAGTCTCAACATTTTTTCCACATGAAAACAACACCCTAAGGTAAGTGCAGTAAGTGGACAGTGTTGGGGTGCTATAGGAAAAAGACAGAAGAATCCTGGGTGATGACAAAAACAAGGCCAAACAGAAAGTACAAGGGTTTAACTTCAGTCACTCTATTTCAGCTCAGTGAGCACAAACAAAAAGAATACACTGACCTTTGGACAAACAGATGTTGGGGTAGCAGCCTCACCTCCACGTGTTCAATATTCATTTGTAGTTGACAGTTACAGTAACTGGCTTATGTGCCACCTCAGAAAAGCACTGCATTTGTACAGTATAAGGAGCTGAAACTGCTTCTGAGCCTCTTGTACGATAATGGTGGATTGATTAAGGAGCCTATTTTCCAGAGACAGTGTGTTTTATATTAAGGCATGGTTTACAAAATAAAATGAATGCTTTGGCAATGAACCTCACTGAATGAGTTATCGTGGCAATTCACTGGTGGTCTGAGACTACAGAGTCAGAGATCTCAGCGGCACCAAACCAAAATTGCATCACACCCCTGCAGGTGTCATCTCCAGCTCCTTCAGAGTTATCTCCACAGGAAACTATTCTTTTTTTTTTTTTTTTTCTTTCAAATTAAGTGCCAATTTCTTTATTCGTGTCAAACCCCTCTTCCATCCTCAGCACTTCGCCCTCTTTCCGTAGTTGTCCACCACCCCCGGCACCAGGCTCTCGTCCTCCTCCACGTCCTCCGTCACAGTCTTACCGGCCAGCTGGAAGATGTCCTCAGCTGCGACACCCATGGGGTCTGCCACTTTTACCGTCAACATGTCCACAGTCAGGACAGTTCCTTTGGGGATTTTGACTTTTGCCACCACTGACTTACCCAACTGGTGGGAAAAGAAAGAGACAGAAAGAAAGGAAGGGAAAGAAACACATTATAATTAATATTCTCATAACAGGAACTCTCTTTCTGAGAGGTTTTTATAAATATTTTCCACAGGAGGAAATCCGACCTTATCATGGCATGGCTTTTCACAGGGCAGCATCTGCTTGAGGCCGCTGCCCAGCGCTCTCTCCACCAGTCGGATGGAGCGGACCAGCTCAGTCAGCTCAGACGGCTCCAGTGAGGCTGCGTGGTCACTTCCTTTCCACGTCTTGTCCAAAGTTATATGACGCTCAATGACCTTTGCCCCGAGAGCTACAGCCGCTACCGAGATACTGATCCCAGACTCGTGGCCCGAATACCCGATGGGAATGTCAGGGAATTCCTTCTGGTATTCCTGGAATGGGTGAGACAAGTGAATCCCATCTTATTAATCTCATATTTCATGTAGGTCATGTTTCGTGATCAGGATATACCTGTGGACAACAGACCTCAATGAAATCTGGATTTAAGTTTGTAGGACACGTTCAAATTTCAGTTCAATTAGATTATGGACTTCATCTAAAACAATTTTCACATATCAGAACAAAATAAATAATGATTCCCTTCTAATTTTCACCCAAAAACTATGGAAATACTCTCAATGAAGTCATATTTCATGTCTTGTATGTGAAATTGTAAAACTGTGCCCCACTGGCACAACAGATATTTTATCATTACAACATGAACTAACTCTTTATCAGTACCAGTGCAATTTGGACTGATTCATGTTGAATATATGGCAGCACATGTTCTCATACTCATCATTTTCCACAGTAATAAATGAGTAAACCTTTAAATTTATAGATCTGTCAAACAAACAGCAATTAATGCCATGAATCTAATCATCCTCCCGGTGTGGGAGACAACATGGCCCCCCACCGACACAGCCTCACTCTGACACTTAATAAAATCTGATTCTAGTGTATTTACAGCGATGACTCTGAGGTTGACATCCTCAGCCTCCAGAGGGTAGGCGCTGGTGCACTGCAGGATGGTGAAGTTCTGGTTGTGCTCTTTCACCGTCTTGTAGACGCGGCGCATTGTCTCCATGGACTGCATCCCACTGGACACCACCATGGGCCGACCTGACACACACATGAGGGCAGCAATGTAACGAGTGCTATGGTAAAACCTCATACACAGGGTATATACAGGAATCTTGAAGTTAATTTGAATACCTTTTTAAGACTTTTTCAAGACCTTCTCAATATTTTTCAACACCTCACCGCCACTTACATCATCATCATTTACATCAGTGACACTTTTAACGTAACAGTTTTAGTTTGTGATAAAGACTATAGACCACTATGATACAACAAGAATTAAAAATAGGCTGGGATAATAAATCAAAGGCAAAGTTTTATCAAAAAACAAAACAAAAAAACATTGCTCCACTCAAAAAACAAAAAGATCAATCTTCTTTTCTTTTTTATGTACCGGTTCATCTTTGTTTTATAATAAAATGAATAAATTCACACACTTTTACAATGTTTTTTAGGACTCAAACTCTTTCAGAAGCTAATTAAGAAAAAATACCTTGACATTTTAAGACTTTATAAAGTCGTGAAAAGACTTTTTAATACTTTTTAAGGGTCTTAATTTTCCCAAAATTGATTTATCACCTTTTAATACTTTTTAAGACCCCGCGGATACCCTGTTTTTTTTTTTTTTTAGCTCACTCATAGTTGAGATCTCTTAGTTAATGTCAACTTAAACCATTTTAGTTGTAACAGATCATCAGGCTCACCCTTTTTGGCAGTCTTCTCCAGGTAGGGGAAGTTATTGGTGTCTCCAGATCCCACTTTGAAGAAAGGCACATCAAGCTCATGGAGAAACTCCACTGCCATCTAATGACAGAGAGTAACAGATGAGATTAAACTTAAACCTGCCTGAAATGTCATCAGGCGATCACATCTTTCTTTCTTTTTGCTTTTATTTTACAGGGCAGTGAAGAGACACGGTTAGGTGAGGAGAGAGACGGGTGGAAAGACACACAGTTATATCGGCATGGTCGGGAACTTTGTCCAAAGCCACCATGGGACTTGCTCTTAAAGGGATAGTAGCATTTTTTAAAAGTGGGGTTGTATGATCTACAAATAGCCCCTAAGTACTTTAATTGCAGTAGAAGACTCTCTGCACTCCTCCCGTTAGCAACGCCAGCCCATAGCCCTGCCCAGAGATTTACAACATACATTGTTGTGAATGGACCCAAAGAAACGGCCTATTTTCGTGGCCTAAAAGAAGTTTAACCTGAAAAAAAAATACACAGTTCCATTGTTCACTATAATAAATTTTTTTCCAGCCCCTCATAGTGCAGGAAAAACACAGTTTTTATTTGGACCTAACCAACTCGCGTATTCCTCTGGCCCAGGGTTAGCGCCCGCCGATCAGCAGTTGGTTAGGTCCAAATAAAAACTGCGTTTTTCCTGCACCTTGAGGGGCTGGAAAAAATTGTATTATAGCAAACAATGGAAAAACAGGTAAAACCTCTTTTAGGCCGTGAAAATAGGCCGTTCCTTTGGGTCCATTCACAACAATGTATGTTGTAAATCTCTAGGCAGGGCTATGGGCTGGCGTTGCTAACGGGAGGAGTGTAGAGAGTCTGCTACTGCAATTAAAGTACTTAGGGGCTATTTGTAGATCATACAACCCACCTTTTAAAAAATGCTACTATCCCTTTAACCACTCGACCACCAAGCACCTCAATCATATCTTCCTTACCTCATCCATCCCAGAGGCAGTGAAGAAGATCCCGACCTCCTTGGCGTAACTCTGAAGCTCCCTGTACTGTTCATGACTGAACTCCAGATGGCGCTTGTGTTCTCCGTAGGTCTTCCCCCAGGAGTGTTTGGAGGTGTAAGGCCGCTCCAGGGCTCGCTTGTTGAATTTGTACTCTAATTCACTCTTCTGAAATTTGGCACAGTCTGCACCACAGTCCTGTGAAGATGAATATGAGTGAGTATTCAAAAGGGTTGGGATAGAAAATCCAACTGAAGAGTAAAGGACATCTGAACATGCAAAAATTAGATTTCCTTTTTTAAAACTAAAATAAAATAAAAATAAAAATCAACAAATCAAGAGTTCCCACAGAACCAAACGCAACTCTCGTGTGTGACACAAGATTGGTGGTGGTGGTGTAGAGTTATCAACACAGAGTAAATACTGAACTCGGCTATAATGTGTGAGTCAGATATGTTTGCTTTCCAGTACAATGAAATAAATGTACAAGGGCAGTAAAACACAAAGCTAGCAGCAGCCAGAAACCAAACTACCGATAGAACAAGTAGCCTATAAGTATACTCTATGTATTTATCTGATTTTACTGAACAGAAGGTAAATGGCACCTTTACTGTTTCTTTGATGCAGTTTTAAAGCCCAACAGCCACACCAACTAATAGAAGGAAACCAGACGTGTTGGCTGTATTATATTGTTGAACTGAATAAGCAAGAGCAGTCATGTTCAGTGGCTTATGTCTGAATAGAGTAGCCTAAGGCAGCTACTATGACGGGCCATGCATGAATTTTCAGACCAGACTCCAGTAGTCTCAAACTATCCTACAACAATCGGTTGCATAAGGAGCTGAACCTACACAGCAAGGTGGTGTATGACATATGAAACATACTAAACAGTGCATATTAACTCTAACCCTTATTACTGATTCTGGCTTTAAGGTTCATAATCACAAAGTACACCCGGTTTCTATTTCATTCAAACGAATGGCTCATTGGAGGAAGCTGTGGCGAGCATCATAGCCTATTAAATTGCTTAATATTTCAATGGAGTTCAGTGGAGACGTCGTTTGCACGTTCATCCGTGTGTGATTGTGTGTGTGTTTATGTGTGCAAGCTGTTTTAGATGATAGGAAAAAGCAAACCCATTCAAAGCAAACCAATTACATCGTCGTTCTGTGTGGTTTGTGTTACCTTTGCCATCTTGATCATTTTCTTGGCAATCTCAATGTCTCCCTGGTGATTTTGTCCAATTTCAGCGATGATGAAACACGGGTGGTTTCCCCCGATCATCCTGCCGGGACACAGCTCAAACTTTAGAGGCATTTTGTCCGCAGAGAAGACACGAAGAGCGGCCGGCGACAGTAGGTAATCACTTCACAGAGAACTGGACTAGGAGGAGGAGGGTGGTGATGAGTTGTTTCCGAGGATGAGCCGCCGACCGGAACTATTTCGGCGATGCACATCCGGGCCGCGAAGGACTTCCGTTTTCGTAGTTCAATCAGAGCCAGTCTATTTAGAAATTCTCTGGTTCAATGTAGAAACGGCTCAAATAGCCTATTACAGTAAACGGATGAAAGTGAAAAAGTGGGCGAATAAATTTGTAGTCAGTCCATCATATGTCGTTAAAATGCAAAATATTTAATTATTAAAATTAAAACTAAATAAATAAATAAATAGGCGCCAACCCCTAGCTTTACACACATTTTTTTTTTTTACCGATTTTATGTGCCTCTCAAATTTGAATAGAAAATTGTTTAAAGGTGTACAGAAAAGAAAACTGAATTTGAGCCCACTCTGGATCATAAAATTAATGTAATAACTCATCTATCAGACGATGTAGGCCAACTTTGTGCAAAATTCTATTTTTGAGTAAATCCGGGATGAAGTGTATTTTTTTTTCTCATTGGATAATGCAGGCGCACGGATTATACGTCAGCCTGTACACGATTCACCAGCCACTGATATTGGATCCGTCATTCAAACGTCTGAGACACGCACACACACACGGAGCTCGGTCTCGCCCCAAGCTTTGAATATCCCGCCCGCTCGATAACGACCAATCAAATTCGTTTCCCTTACTCGGGTAAATTCGTGTTGCAGCTCGTGACAACTCGGCGCGACAAACAGGACAAACGGCCATTTCTGTACAAAAATAAAAATAAAACCAGACAGCCATGTTTATAGTCATGTTTATTTACAAAATGAACAACACACAATCATTTATGGCCACCTGACACACCTTAAAAATCAACACAGGGTGTAGGTAAATTCCCAGTTACTTAATGCCCCACCAATACATTTAGGAAGTCATTGAAACCCATTCAAACATATAACCACATCTCACGCTAAAATTGTGATTTACAGTTGGGGTTAAGTAGGCAGGGACAGATCATTCTAACAGAAATAACATTCACAGACTGTACTTCTCTCTTAGAGGCCTGTGGCGTGCAGAAAGTAGCCTATAGGCTATGCAATGCAGGGATGCAAATGTAGCCGGCGCAAATGTGTTCCCATTATGCAAATGTCCACAACATTTAAGATGTAGTAGCCTACACATCACACTATAGCCATGCAATCCCATTGTCTGCCTTTTGGTTTGAGAATATCTTAAAAAATATAGTGTTGAGTATCCAAGTAGCTACAGAGTTGGTGTAAAACTGGCTTGGCACAATATCATGGCACATCTTGAAATTACTGTCTTGTTAAAGGGATAGTTCAACATTTTGGCAAATTGGCCCATTGCCATAATCGCTATAGTCATAGCAGTAGGTTCATTACCTTTAAATTGTAGGTGTAAGCTATTTTCAGTACGGCGGAGCGCAGCAGCTGGCTGCTCAGAGCTACGCTATGGAGGCTAAGGGAATTTCTTGGTTTCCCTCATTAAACTCATCAAATTCAACATCCCAAAACTCCACAGCGCTTTTGTAGACAAGTTGTGACCTGCACAACCACCACGCTATGAGATAATGACGGAACGATACGAAACGGAGCCGTTTTCGAGGTAAATACAGGGTAAATACGGAGACTGCTTGCTGAAAAACTGTCCCTGAACGCAACGCGCATCAGCGGTTTTGTATGAATTTACCTCGAAAACGGCTCCGTTTCGTATCGCTCCGTCATTATCTCATAGCGTGGTGGTTGTGCAGCTCACAACTTGTCTACAAAAGCGCTGTGGAGTTTGGGATTTTGTATTTGATGAGTTTAATGAGGGAAACCAAGAAATTCCCTTAGCCTCCATAGCGTAGCTCTGAGCAGCCTGCTGCTGCGCTCCGCTGTACTAAAAATAGCTTACACCTACAATTAAAGGTAACGAACCTACTGCTATGACTATAGCGATTATGGCAATGGGCCAATTTGCCAAAATGTTGAACTATCCCTTTAAGACACCTTTTTTTTTTTTTTTTTTTTTTTTTTTACAGCCGTATCACATTCCTATTCAGACCTGTAGGCTATAATGAATTTGTCTTTCAAACGTCTCGTCTATAACTAAGACACACAAACCGAACACATAGCCTAGTCTACTTCTTTTTTTTTCTTCCATCAGCAGTCTCTGCTTATCTGTCTGTTTACACCAGCGGCGCCGGATTCATTTTAGAGGTGGGGGGGCCATGGAGGTTGGGTTGTTACGGGGCATAGATTTACACACTCACTGTCGGTGCAATAGTCATTTGTAGTGTCCGGTCGTGATGCGTAATACCAGCACAATGCATGCGTAATCCCCCTCCTCCAGCATCTCCCAGACCGTCATGCCTACCGTAACTTCTCAAAAAAAAGAAGAGAAAAAAAAGAAAGCCCTATACTCCGGTCTCCTGTGCTGGTCTGGCTGCAGGTTTAAGTAAATAAAATGTTGTGAATACACCTCTTAAAGCCCGTTTGAGCAGTTTCTATAAACTGCTAGGTTCTCAACGACCCGACCCGGTCCGATCCAGGTGTTGAAGCCTGGACCTGATGCAGCCGGACTCACGAGCAGTCTCTCAGCTGGACCACGGCAAAAATAAAAAAATAAAAGAAGCCCGTGGTCCGACCTGACCCAATTTTTTAAATCAGAATTTTAATAATAGAAAACATCATTTGTGAATTTGAGATCTCTAAAATATTAGTAATGTTACTTTTACCATGCATTTAGTTTTTCTG
Source organism: Trachurus japonicus (assembly GCF_045865225.1). NCBI lineage: Eukaryota > Metazoa > Chordata > Actinopteri > Carangiformes > Carangidae > Trachurus > Trachurus japonicus. Next base: position 12,013,061 of record NC_140907.1, read on the forward strand.
TAGGTAAATTAATCATCATGGATCAAGCAGAAAATCAGCCTTTGTAAAAGCAGAAGTAACAGTTTATGAGCACTCATCAGGTCTGTGGCGCATCAGTCTGCAGCGGCTACTTTTCACCTCTTATTCTTGTCATTCATGTTTTAATAATAGGAACAATGCTTAAGGTCAACGTCTGCTTAGACAGACGTTTGGACTTTATGTAGCTAAATAACTTTGTCTCAGTCCGTGACTGTGCTCGCTTCATAAAGACAGCTGTTATAGACCACTCGGGCCAGCTGTGGCCACAGGAGTTATTACAATGTTTCCATTTTGTTGTTTTCTGCGTCTCTTCTTTTTCTCACAAGTTATGGTTTTTACTGGCAAAACGAGCCAGTTAGAAATGAATAAAGGAAAAGAAAAAATAATATCCAGGAGACTTTGTCCCGTCCTCAGGACGTGCGCGAGGGAGGATCAGCTGGTGGCTCAGGTTTGGTGATGTCATGGCTGTCAGCTGCACATCTGTCAGCAGGTCCGCTTGACCGCTCCACACACACTTCACAAACTTTAGGAATAAGCTAGATGGTGATTTTGTAAACAGACAGTGACATGCTGGAAATAAGCAGACACCATACTCGCCCTAGTTAATATTGATTATTGAATTACTGTACGTAACGTCATAAATCTCTTGCCGCTGTAGTCCGGTTCATCACCTGGCATGTACGTCATCTCCAGGTGAAACGACTGTAACAACTGTAAAACACCTGGAATTGATAATAACTAAAGGCATATCACCAAGCTGAACTAGGCTATTAACATGTCAGGTTAATTAATCTTTTCCTCGCATTTTTTCAAAGTAAACTTCCCTTCGCTCACCGGCAGAGCAGAAGTTGCACTTCCTGAGATGGTGCACTTGGTCAGAGGCGAGACGTTCTAATATTGATTAATTAGGAAGGACTTTGACTTGGTCCACAGTGTTTGTGGATGAAGCCTACAGGATGAGAAGGTGACGAAGGTGAAGGTGACTAATAAGCGGAGGGAGGACGACGGAAGCCGGAGAAGCTTCGTTCAGCTGTGCATTCACGTGGGCACCATATGGCCGGAGAGACTTGAATTGGGACTACTTAGCCTACTGGGCTGCACTACAGACAGAGTAGCATTAGATTTGATTTTAAATGAAAGATTCTTCTAGCCTATGTTTTATTTGTTTATTTCATTTGATGTGGGTGGGACCGGGGGAATTATTGAAACCGGGATAGCGGGCTATGGTGATCAGTGATCGGTAGAGCAGGGCAGGGGCGTAAAGTGGGGGGGCCAATGGCCCCTTGGCCCCCCCCATTCCGGCGCCCTTGGTTTACACTGCATCACAACCTGTAAGCCTTCCTCTTGTCTGTTTCTCTCTCTGTCTCTCATTCTCTGTCTTTCAATCCCTCTCTCGGTCAGTTTGCCTGTCTGCCTACCTCTTTCTCCCAACCTTTGTAGATGTTCCTTTATTCTATCATGCTTCCCAAAATGCTGTCGTCCTCCTCCACGTCCTCATTCAGCTTCTTGCCCACCAGTTGCTGCATATTCTCTGGAGGGATTCCTTTCGGCTCGCCAACTTTCACTGCAAACATGTCAAGGCTCAGCAACGCTCCTTTGGAAATCGCCACCTTGGCAACCACTGACTTGCCCAACTGGGACAGCAAACACAGAAAGACAAAGAAAAAATATAGTTTTACCTTACGGTTAACAGACTTGGCAAACTGGATGCCCAACTTTGCTTCAGTGGTTACACATCATTCAGATCTATGGGTGAGTGATACCAAAGAATTTGGTTTCAATCTGAGAGTGAAAAATCAGAGCAGGAGGAGGCAGCCTGATGGAGTACAACCAACCTTGTCGTGGCAGCTCTTTTCGCAGGGTAGCATCTGCTTGACAGGTGATCCCATGGCCATCTCCACCTGTCGGATGGCTCGGACCAGCTCTTTCAGCTCTGAGGGCTCCAGGGAAGCTTCATGGTCATTTCCCTTCCAGGTCTTATCCAGGGTCACGTGGCGTTCAACGACCTTCGCCCCCATTGCCACTGCAGCAACAGTGATGTAGACCCCCTGTTCGTGCCCAGAATATCCAATGGGAACATCTGGAAATTCCCTCTGATATTCCTTCAGCAGAAGAGTGAAACATATGTGTATTTGCCACTAATGTGTATCTTTTTATATGCTGATGCTGATATTATTTGTGTTTGTCAATGATATAACAATGATGTCAGTGATATCAGATGACACTCTGCCAAGTGGATTGAAGCTATTGTTGAGCTTGTTTTTGTCTAGACATAACATTCATGGTCACGCCCAGTTTGTCTTCTAGATGAACTAAACTGATTATCAATTTTCAATTGTAACCATCTTTCATGTTTCTAAATGTATATCTAAATGTAGTGAACAGGTGCATAAAATTCAAAGGGTTCAAAGGGTTCAAAGGCTTTCATGGTACCTTGATCACTCTGAGGTTGACATCTTTAGGATCCAGAGGATAGGCACTGGTGCACTGCAGGATGGTGAAGTTCTGGTTGTGGGCTTTCACGGTCTTGTAGACCCGACGTATCGTCTCCATGGACTGCATCCCAGTGGACACCACCATGGGACGACCTGACACACACAGATCAGTACATCAAGAAATGGAAGAAAACAAGAAAGACAACACCTGTGACCATTTTGCATGTTTTTCATTGAAGGAAATTGTCAGATAGGCACCATTTATCCCCGTGGTTTAGTTTGGCCACTCCTAGAATTTACATATTGAGGTGTGGTTAAAAGGTTGCTTGGGTTTTCCCTCTTATAACGCTCGGTTAAAGAGAGAAGACAAATTAAATGGAATCTATTCTAACCTTTCAGCATGTGTGACAGCAACATTTTAGGGGCCCCACCCTAACCTTCACATGTACTTCAGTTTTTTTGTTTGTTTTTTTGTTGAGAGAGAGAGATGTGATGTTATATGTTGTACAGCTGTGTACCTTTTTTGGCTGTTTTTTCCAGATAAGGGAAGTTGTTGGCATCACAGGAAGCAACTTTGAAAAAAGGCACATCCAGCTCATGGAGGAACTCCACAGCCATCTGTGGAAATCAACGTGGTTAGGACACAAACCCACTGTATGTACTCTGTTCTTAAGTGCTTTCAAGTGATGGCAATTGAATCTTCTAAGATGTTGGGTATTTCTACTTGATCCTGAGGAATACAATAATGTAAGGAAAGCCAGTATGTCAAAATATATTGTGAATCAAAGTGCACCTAACAGATATCTGCTCTATATAGATTAATTATGTTACCTCATCCATGCCAGAGGCTGTGAGGAAGATGCCGATCTCTGTTGCATAGTTTTTCAACTCCCTGTACTGATCATGGCTGAACTCCAAATGACGTTTATGATCGCCGTATGTTTTGCCCCAGGAGTGTTTGGAATTGTAGGGGCGCTCCAAGGCTCGCTTACTGAATTTGTGCTCTAATTCACTTTTCTGGAACTTGGCACAATCTGCACCACAGTCCTGAGATGACAGGGATAGGAGAAGAGAAGAGACTGGATTAATTTTGACAGATTAAAGCAACAATATTCTTAAAATAAATAAATAAAAATAAACAGCCACAGTTTAACCTTCTTAATTTACCTTTGCCATTTTGATCATTTTCTTGGCAATCTCAATATCTCCCTGGTGGTTTTGTCCAATTTCAGCTATGATGAAGCATGGGTGGTCGCCTCCAATCATTCGACCGGGACACAACTCAAACTGCAAAGGCATTCTGGTGGCGAAGGTGAAGAGGAGTCAGGATTCTCAAAGCCTTTCAGGTGAAAGATGCCAAGTGATGCAGCGTCCTTCAGGTACACAAATGAGTAGGAAGATTTGGAGTCACAATGAGCTTTTTATAGCACCTGAGTGATCCCACCTACACACACACCACACACACACACACACACACACACACACACACACACACACACACAACACACACACACACACACACAACACACACACACACACACACACACACACACACACACACACACACACACACACACACACTGGTTTACTGGTGCTCTGAGAGCAACACACCCAGCAAACAAGAGAACAACAGCTTTAATTCTTTATGTTTTTTTAGATGTTGTGCAGGCAGACTGAATGCACAAAACAAATAATGTAATGTTCTATAGAGCTAAAACAGTCTCATAAATGCACAAAAGAAGATTCACAAATGCATTTGGGGATTTATATGTGACTCAAAACACAAATATATTTTTTGGGCCCTAGTTTGGTGGCGCAGCGCAGGTGGCGCAAGGTAACGCAGCTGGTCTAATGCAAGTTTCGACCAGCGCAGCCTAGCGCAAAGTCAGATTGGAAGATTGGCAGATCGCGCTGCGCTGAGATAGGCGTGGCCGCGCAGCAGGGGGAGGCGTCACAGATTCAGCTTGGTGCAGTGGAAGTTTTGTGCGAAAATGTCCCGCCGAGGTTGCGCTGAAAGCTCGCCACCTCCAACCAGGTCTAATCTCAGCGCAGGGCGGAGCGCAGCAGGTGCAGTGGAAGTTTGGCTGACTGACCTGCAGTGCACACACGTCACCAAGACCTCACAGGCAGATCTCCACAGTTCCAGACACATTTCAATGCAATAAATATCCACAATAACCACTATTTAATGCAACTAACGGAATCAACACGTGAATTTATATCTATATAGATTGTCCCGTCACATCTGACGTCAGATCAAAGCAGAGATCAAAGGCTGTCGGTGCGTAAAGGAAACTCCACCTGAATTAACACAGCAGGGACGAACTGGCACTGAAAAGCAGCTGTGGATGTCCCAAAAGCAGGACTGAGGGTGGATGACTGCATGTCGCTGCCGTGTCGAGATACCACTCTGCCCTTGTGATGATCGCTTTATTTATTTATTTACTTATTAATTCATGAGCGGAGAGCGACCGCATCACGCAGCCGTAATGAAAAACAAAACACAAATCTTCATCTCTCTTAGCCCACCACAACAGCCTCGGTATCAGATAGTCAGTATATAGCCTACTACAGTATACTCAGCATCTCTATCACAGAAAAAAAAGAGAGGAGGACAGAGAGAGAGAGAGAGGAGGACAGAGAGAGAGAGAGCGTCCTTTACGCTGATTTCATTCCGCATGGTGTTTGTTTATGTTGTGATTAGTGTAGCCTACACCTCTCATCTTGCTTACACAGGGTTTGAATAAATGTGAGTTTCTTTATTAGTTTATTAATTGTTGTTTCTTACATTGGGCAGCCGTTCTCAGTGTATCAGATCAATCCTGGTTAAGTATATTAGTAAACTCATTATTGGTCACTCTGAGCTCGGACCTCCGGACCAAAACAGCTGTTTCCTCCTGGGAGAGGTTCGGCCTCTGGCGTCGCTGTCTCCTCCGTCCATGTCAAAGTATAAAATGACAAACTTGCAGTGCGCATCACCCGCAGCGCAGTTAAAGGTGAGGAGAGGAGCTCCTTTGATTGGTGAAGATCCGAATCGGCTGTGTTAATCCCACTTCTCCTCCTCCTGTCTCCCTCCTGCCCTCTCTCCTCCCTCTTTGCCGTTTGCGCCGGTGGGAGGGACGAGGGGAGGGATTGCGCAGGTCTAAGTCGGACTGCATGGCCCACCAATCTTGCGAAATGGACCTGGGCCACACCTCGTTGACGTGGCGAAGCTGCGCTGATGTTAGACTTCACCTGGTCTAAGAAACTAGGGCCCTTAATGTTTATGTTTCATTAAGTAAAAAAAAGACGAGATTCATAAACATATTTCTGATGCACACACAAATAGAAAAAAAAATTGCAAATGTAAAAGTATTTGCAATCTTCATCAAATACATATTTGGAGCTTGTTACATTGATATATGAACTGTCGGAGCTGCACAAAGTGCTTTTTTGTTTTTTTTGTAAACCTCGCTGCATTTGTGTGTGAGACTTTTGAGACTCCCCTGACGTGACAAAAACGTGTAAATGTCTCCCTCCTTTACAGCCAATCACGTGAGTGTCTCACCATGAGATTGCTTACATTCAGAACCTTCAGTGTAAATTTTTACAGTTGATTACAGGCAATAAAAAAAGAAAAGGTTGGGAACCCCTTGCCCTGCCCATATTATCTTCCTGGATTTTACACACAATCTGCAAGGCAGGGGTTCCCAACCTTTTCTTTTTTTCTTTTTTCTTTTTTATCACCGCTTACATCCAGAAGAAAACTAAGAGTAAGGAAAGTTGATCATTCACTGGATCAACCGACTACAACCTGACGTTACTCTGTCAGTTTTCAGTTTCGCTGCCAAGAGCGCGTCCTGCTCCCATCGGTGTTCTGTCGATTTCTGCTACTTGTGATGGAAACAGGAAATAATATTGGTGGATTATTAACCAGTTGGAGCTGGATGACTAATGGTGCTGACTGTTTGGACACAAGGTAAGAAATATTTCCTGGAGGTCTGATTAGCTGTGTCTCTGCTGAGGACTTGGGTGTGTGGTGGACTGAGATCAGATTGTTTTATATTATTTTTTGAGGTCAAGTTCCCTTCCTTATTTTATACATAAAAGAGTAAGAGTAAAAAGAGTTCACATTATCTCACTTAAAATCCAGAGTCCCCCATATGGGGGACTTGAAGACATGCATAACAATAACAGAGCCCCCAGTGCACTGATTATGAAAGAATATGGCCATATTATATGTCAAATTAAACAGCAGAAGCTGGGCTACAACGTGTAAAAACCATGTTTATATGACCCAAACACAGCCCAAACACTACTCAAACAAACAACTAGACATCAAACTTCATAAAGCACCTCTGTGTGGACCCAGTCGCCACATTTCTGGCTCGTATACAACTGTACATTATGCAAAACACATCAGCGACCTCTCATCTGAACGTAAACATCAGGGCGTCACCCAACAACAGCTGCTAACACAGCAGCTAGCAGCAGCACGGCAGAGGGAGAAGACAACAACCAGCAAAGTCGAGCAAAAACAGACACTGCGTGGCCAAAACATGGTCGTACATTTGCTCTTACCTTTGCTGTTTTGCCGTGAAAAGGTTGTGTTATGGGTAAATCCACAATATTTCCAGTTGAACTCTGCCTAGTGTTTACATCTGAATCAGCCGGGCCGAAGCCAGACGGCTCTAGGACCCTACACGGAAGCCTGGTGCGCGCGCATACAACCCCACGTTGGCCTGCACGTGGATCTGCTGATCTGACTGGTTCATGGCTGTCACATGGCTGCAGGTGCGGCCAATCACATCGACGTGGGTCTAGCGTCATTCCTCTCTCTCTATTGGTTAAAATGAGCCGCCACTCACTCGAATCGACCACTGCGCTGCAGAGATAGAGGCTGAAAGCCAAACCCACCCAAACAAGCTTCTCTGAGCTGCACAGGGCGCAGAGACAATGAATACAGCATGTTAGTTATTTCCAATCGGTTCCAGTAGATTTATTTTCAGTTAGTTTATCCAAATTGTGTGAAAATAAAGATTAAACAATAGTTTATAGTAGCAGGTGGTTCCAAGCTGTGCCAAAAATGGACATTTTGGAAAGTTCGCCTGGATATTTTGTAGTAAAATCTCAATAATTTTGTCCTGCTTCAATTAATCAGAATCAACCACTGCAGAGACAATGTTCACATGTTGTACAATGATTTTATAGAGAGTTTGAGCTTCATCAGCATTATTCTAAAGGGCACTCATCAAAAATATGATTTTTTTTTAGGCGAATATTAATTTTTATTAATTTTTTTCTGTGTGTCATCTTCATTTACTCTTTACCAGTAACAGATATACTGACATTTACACATCTCAGCAATTCCTCATTTTTTTCCCTTTACTATGACACCAAAAGTATTCAAATATACCTTGTGGTTGCAGAGATATACTCATTTTATTATGGATATGCAATTTTCGAGAAAAGGCCTAAAAAATAGGCCTGATTTATTATGCTCCTTTCCCATGAATTAAAATAGTTCTTGAGACGTCTTATAGACATGTCTGTGACATGCTTCGGTCAAAATACCCCAAAGATCAAACATCACAGGACTCTGTTCATCCTCTCAAAACAGCCCTGTGCAAAACGGCCTGTTTCAGTGGCCATCCCTTTAAATGCAAATGAGCCGGATACATGCTGTCATTCCGACATCCCACCATTCTGATATACTGCTATCCCGACATGCGAACGTCCCACCATTCCGACAAAGCTTTCCATATAAGGAAATGTGCGTTACTCAACAGGTGACTCCCTTCTTTAAGACATGCTGATAGAGAAATATTCACATGGTTGTGCGTAATTGCTCAGCAGAGCGCAGACAGGGACTAAGTCTGCCTGTCTAGCTACTACCTGGGCTTTTTACTAAACTCCTGTCTTCATTGCCTAAACCCAACCAGTGCAAAATCTTTTGAGGAAAAAATACGATATTAAAGGAATTATCGGAAAGGCACGATGTTTTAAAAAAGAAAAAAATACCGCCATTCCGACCATAGGAGGCAAAAATTGTCAGAATGATGGGACATTTGATAGAAAATTAAGTGTTGCCATTTAGACAATTAGAGGCCTACTGTATGTCGGGGATGCCGGAATGGCAGTTGTCCCCCAAATGAGCCACTGCCTCTGGGTTGTGTTACCATTACGATGGCTACTGCTAGTAGTACTGATACGGCCAAAATGCACCTACAGTAGCCTATGTAGTATGCAGTAGCCTATGCAAACAAAAGATAAATCTGCTGTATGTGAAAAATTCCTAGATCGTACTGATTCGTAAAATATCACCAGTATACATCTGACCAGTCTACATTGTGTACTGCAATGCAATGTGCCCATGACCTAGTCTCACCCTATTGGTTTAGAGTAGTGAAGTGTCTTTTCCATGTACCGTAACCATGTTGTATATCTTAATAAAATAAAATAAAATGTAATGCAGACTGATCGGTTCATTGTAAAACATTTATTTATTGTAAATGTGGTGATTTGTGAACAGGCTACAGAGCCCTGTAGCGCCTCTCCTCCTGCTCCTCCTTCTCACAGCTTCACTTTTCATTCAAACTAATACGGCTGCTGTTAGGGTGAAAACTCTCTTAACACTAATATTTGCCTTTACTAACTGAGTTGATATTGTGCCTTACTGATTAACAAATAAAACAGAACACCATTGTCTCACTGACTGATGAGATAAAGCTGAACCTGTGTCTCTACACTGGAGACTGCCAAGCTGCACACAATTACCTCATCAGAACTAACACTAGATTGAACACTTACACATTTTACCACTTTAAAGGGATAGTTCACCCAAAATTGAAATTTCACTCATTATCTACTCACCCTCATGTCGACTAAGGGCTGGGAGAAGTTTCAGAGTTATCCGTGGCTTCTCTGAGTCCAAATTTGACGAACCGGGAAGAGGAGCTTCGAGAAGCTTCCGCTACAAAACAAGCTTGAAATATAGACTTGTTTAATTTTTTTTCGGGACAATTTTGCATTTCGGGGCTTCAATACAAGACGGACATTACATACGAGCAGCATGGAGGTATTTGGATGTTTTTTGGTGTGTCTTTTTGTTACGAAGACAGTTGGTATCCATTTGCAACCGTTATATGGACATGCACTGCTACGTCAAGACCCCCTGTAATTCAGAGAAGCCACGGATAACTCTAAAACTTCTCCCAGCCCTTAGTCAACATGAGTGAAATTTCAATTTTGGGTGAACTATCCCTTTAAACAAGTTAATCCTGAGTGGTGTGAAACTTTTTTCTTTATATAAGTTGTTCTGAATTGTATTTGAGCTGTTGTGTCCTGTTGAAGAATGTGAGGGAGTCAAGCATTAGCCCCGTGGCAGTAAAGTAGTAGTAAAGTTTAGTCTCATGTTTCAACTAACCTATTGTGTCTTACATTTTTGACTGCTTTAATAAAACCCGCAGGAAACGAAGTGATGGTGACAGTAACTAGAGGGTAACGGGCTGTATTATAAAGTAATGGCTGTTACTCCCTCCTTAGTCTGCACCTACACAGTAGTTGTCATGCACCTACACTGTACTTGTCTAGTTACCCAGTAACTAGAGGGTAACGGGCTGTATTATAAAGTATTGGCTGTTACTCCCTCCTTAGTCTGCACCTACACAGTAGCTGGCCAGTCCCCACATTTATTAAACCTTACCTACGTGCAGTGGGAGCATGTGTGATGTCACCTGTTGCAATGAACTGACAATTATAGGACACTTTTTTTTTCTTTTAAATGCAGCTTTCTTCAAGTTGGCAGTTGTCGGGTCTTCTGTTGTGTGTTTTAGTCTTCACGCTTGTTGACCTGCTTGTCAATTGTGCAGTGCTGGGAAAAGGCACAGAAAGTGGCAAAATTTCCTAAATAAACGACCGGAAGTGTAAATTAGACAAAACAAACAATTATACATTTGTTCATTCTCTCTCTGTGGCCTGGTACCAAATGATCCCCGGCCTGGTGGTTGGGAACCCCTGCTGTATAGAGACTGGGGATGGTTGCAACATTGTCTTATTTTTCCAATCAGAAACATGCTAGAGTGATGACACTCACACAGCACATGCACAGTTAGACCCTCTGCCCACCAAGAATAGAGAAGACATATTCAGCATCTGCTCCTGCATGTACTGACACAAAGTTGTTTTAGAGGTATGAAAGTAGCTTTTTTCATAAGCTGTATTTTTGTCATACTGTGTATGAATTAATCCCTACCTACGGTAGTTTGAATCAAGTTTTGTTGACTATCAATGACATGGTTATCATGTGGCAGCGTCATTGTGTCTACGTAGCTAGTACATAATGTTTTGTCATGGCTGATAGGGTGGGGACGGTTGCAACAAGCCATTTGAATATGGAAGCACATATGAAAATGTATAAAATTGAACAATTTCTCTTTTACTCCTCATGATGAACAAAACAGCCAATTATATTAAACCATGAATGACTAATGCTAAAGATAAACAAAATTATAGGAATTTTCCTATGAAAATTGGAGAAAAGTTAAAGCAGAAGTAAGCGATCCGGTCGTTTTGGCTAACTTCTTGTCAGCCGATGGAGTTAGCAGTCCCCGCCCTCGTCCCTACGTCACCACATGCACGCCCATCCCGTGGCTGCACACACAGAGAGGACCGCCCCTTTATGCCGTTCTCTCTCCTCATTGGATAAAGGTTGTAGGATACAAGGAAAGTTTTCTCCTCGGCTTACAGCAGAGCAGAGTTCTGAATTCTTCCATTCAAATGAATATTGTGATTGTCATATGTAACCATCTTTAAGTGGCATGGCTAATTAGCAGACACATGTATGTTTAATCAATCAAAGTTTGGTGAGCCTAGTCAGTCCAAATGTCTGAGTGACTGAGAAAAATGTTACGTGTTGCAACTGTCCACAGTCTACACACAGTAAAAGATGGCATGAGAGGAATATCATCAGTTAGGTCAACAACAACAACTTCGTGTTTACACACAGCTACAGTGAAGCACCTGTGTGTAGCTACACAAAGTGAGAAGAAAATTCCATATCCAACTGCTTTACATGTATTCAAATTTATATTTGAATCATTCAAATATAAATTTGAGACCAAATACTGAGACTACGGATAGGCTAGCTACTACAGCCATACCAAAAAAGGTGAGTGGGTGACAATTATAATACTCAAAAGTAAACTAGAAATTGAATGAATGAATGAATGAATGAATGAATGAATGAATATTGGATTTATTTACAGTATTGATTAGGAGCCAAACCATTGACTAAAGGGCATGAGCAAGGAGACATTCAATTTTCTGAAAAATATGCACCATTCCTTCTAAATATTTTTTTGAAACAGCTACAGTGCAACAAAACCTTATGTAGGGGAGACTGGGGACAGTTGCAACACTTTTTACATTTTTCTCAGTTACTCGGAGACTATTTGGACTAGGCTCACCAAACTTTTATAGATTAAACATACATTTGTCAGCTAATTAGTCATACCATTTAAAGATGGTTACATATGACACATCAATCACAATATTCATTTGAATGGAAGAATCCAGACGTTGCAACTGACCCCAAACGTGGGGACGGTTGCAACACGGATCAGGGACGGTTACAACATATTAAACATACATTAAATTTTACTAATTAACTTTTGATTTTTGTCTCAATAAGCATAGTATTCCTAAAATATGCATTGTCTTACAATAATACTATAGTATTATTTAGTAATATTTATCAGAGAACAGTTTTGTTTTGCGTAGAACATAGGCCTTGAGTCAATGTGCAGAGGTTAACAGTGGTAATGAAACTCAATAGCTCAGTGTGAAACAAGAAGAATGGAACTATTTGCAATACAAGAAACTTATAAACATGTACTCTACTTTTGGATGATTTATTCACTGTATGACATCAAATAAATGTACTTTTCCTCTAATTTTCAAAGGAAAATATATGTGGCTACGTCTGTCCCATAGAATAAGATACAACTACAAATTGCATATTTCATTATAGGAAGTTATCTGGCGAATTATTTTGAAATCTTAGTCTCTCATGGTTTAATATAATTGGCTGTTCTGTTCATCATGAGGAAAAAAAATAGATATATTGTGTATATTTTAAGCTAAAAATGTTTCATTTTATACATTTGCATAGTGCTTCCATATTCAAATGGCAGTTGTTGCAACCGTCCCCACCCTGTCAGCCTTGACAAAACATCATGTACTAGCTAGACACAATGACACTGACGCATGCTGACCATGTCATTTGATAGTCAACAAAACAGTGATTCAAACCAGGTATGTTTGGATTAATTCATACAAAAGGTCAGGACAGTATGACAAAAATACAGCTCATGAAAAAAGCTACTTTCATACCCTTAAAACAACTTTGTCTCAGTACAAGCAGGAGCAGATGCTGAATATGTCTTTTCTATTATTGGTGGGTAGAGGGTCTAACTGTGAATGTGCAGTGTGAGTGTCATCACTAGCATGTTTCTGATTGGAGAAATAAGGCTTGTTGCAACCGTCCCTTGTTGCAACTGTCCCCAGTCTCCCCTAGCTAATAGGCACTACAACTCTCAATTTGAAATTAAGAGAACATAAACACGAGCCCCCGCCCCCCTTGAAAAACAGGAAATCTAGGAGCCACCTTGGTCTGATCAAACTGTTGGACCGCTCCACCTGAAGCACCCAAGCTGCCCAAGCTACCAAACGGCGCTATTCTCCCTCTGCCATTTGATTTTTAAATACCAGCGCTCACGTCGGGTACACACGGACGAGGAAGCGCCGCGAATAACCGCGAAGTGCCGAGAACCGCAGCTGTGTTGGTCACATCAGACGCACCACAGCGTGCACCTCCGCGGCCGGCTCGCGCCCTGCAGGGATCGTTTAAGCGTCTGGTCTATTTTGTGCCCGAGCCGCGAGCGATCGCGTCAAGCCGGGCAGGAAGTCAAACAAATAAACACGAGAGAATCCGGTCAATGTTCAAACCCTTTTCAGAATAAAACACCGCGATTAACAAATAGCTACTAGAGGCCAATGTGTGCGCGTTTGGAGTGATGCTCTATCAGAATGGACACTTAAGCATTTCATTTAAATGTAATGTGTAATATGTAATGTAGGTCGCAGTCTCTTGTTTTGTTACTTCATTATTGCTAAACCTTGTTACACACTGATGCACAACAAAACGAAACAAAATGCTAAAGTAAATATTTCACAGTTCTTTACCTCTATGAGCTAGAAACATATGACTCTTGATCGGACTGTGTGATTAGTCCGAGTCTTATGATTGGCATGGGTCAGAGCGATGGGTAGCCTGACACGGCAAAGTAAATATTTCACGTTTCTTTATCTCTATGAGCTAGACACGTTACTCTTGATCGGACTGTGTGATTAGTCAGGCTACCGTGGAATAAACATCATTTTAAAGATTTAAAGATAGATTATTGTTGAACTTGTCTTTCCAGAAGCTGTGGTGAGGTGAACTTGAGGTGAACACAGAGCCGACACTCCTCAACCACAGAATATAAAGAATATCAGGTAGAAGAATGACAGGACGCTGACTTTCCATTACCTTTTACTGATATTGAAATCAAATGGACAATGAACACACATGGTCAAGCAACAGCTGGCTGATATCTACTTTTCTTTAAAACCACAACTGTCTAAATTTGGTGACATAAATGTTTTATATACTGTATATATATTGCCTTCTGTATATGTACAAAGGTACACAAGAGTACATACGCACACACTGCTGAGGTTTAAACGCACATACAAACTGGACACATTTATTGTAATGACTGGACTTTGTTCACTTCCTGACTGGAGGGGGAGAGAGGCTTTTCAAAAGGAAATGCATAGATTGGAAAATTTAACACAACATGCCACAGCCAGGCTCTACACACAGTTCAGGACGCACACTGAATTTGGAGTCGTCTTAAGAGTTTGGTCCTTAAAAAAAACAAAAAAAACAAAACAAAGAAAACTCGGGTGATACTTCTTTTTGTCAGGATGGGAAATATGAGGTGATATGTTGGAGGGCAAAAAGTGAATAAATCCATTTTACATCTATCAACCCTTGAGGTTTAATGAAAGATTCATAAGATTGACAGGTAAAGAGTTAGAGTACAACATGATGGGAATGATATTGTTTGGGGGCCAGAGCGGCAGGTTGTAGTGTAGCTGTCGGCCCAAACAAACATCAACCCTTCCCTTTTAGTGTCCCAACTCGCCACAATTACAAAAGTGTAACCACAGACCCGTGAGACAGGGTGAAGATCTAACTGGCCATGATCTCGTTCAACCACAAGAAAGAGGAACTAAAAAGGTCTTCACCGGTCTGCGGAAGTGGTACACACAGGTAGGAACCTTTCGTGGGGCAGAAAATGGTGAGCTGGTGCTTCTACAGCCCTGCCCGGAGGAAATAGATGGGAATGGGATCACTGGCTAGATCCTTCCAATGGGGGAGAGAACACAGGGCTTTGTATGGCAAACGGATATGGACAGAAGAGGCATACGCCCCCTTGTCTTTACAATACAAATGGGATGTTGGGAGTTGAGTTGGGTTGGTTGGTTGGTTGGTGTGAGGTGATAGAGGATGATATGGAATAACTCTCGTCCTGTGCTGCCTAGCGGACGAGTGGGGACTGCTTCAGGGAGATGAGGACGGAGCGCATACGGGACACGTCTTTGGCCTGCTTGCTGGACTTGGGGTTGAAGTCGCAGAGCCGAGCCACCCGCTCCCACTCGGTGCCGGGGTTGTTCTCGTCCAGATCTGAAATCATGGCCTCCTCAGCCGCCCTGCATGCGCCGGGGAAGAGGAGAGAGAAGAGGACATGGACCAGAGAGCAGTCAGTGGAGGGAGAGGTAAGATAAACATCAGATAAACGTACAGCCCTGAGAAAATCCTCTGCTGACTCTCAACAAACACAATACAAGTTCTCATCGAAAACATGGCAGCGGCGTCCTGACTATAATGGTGCTCAATCTGGCACAATTGATCCGCCAGAGAAATCATCACGATTTTAAAAATACTGCGCTAGTGTATTGCTTGTAAATCTCCACAATATAAATCCAGACAGATAAGTCTGTGTTTAATATTGTTCTGCGTCTTGTTGGTTCTGCAGAGGTCGCCTCAGGGCAGTTCAATCTTCACACAAAACAAACATCCACCTGTCTTTACGCTCACAAAGAGATCCACGCTGCAACAGTACCATTACCTGTGACATGCCCCCAACTGTGCGTACACATGACAGTACAGTCACTTGTATGTTCAACTCTCTACAAC
Source organism: Trachurus japonicus (assembly GCF_045865225.1). Classification (NCBI taxonomy): domain Eukaryota; kingdom Metazoa; phylum Chordata; class Actinopteri; order Carangiformes; family Carangidae; genus Trachurus; species Trachurus japonicus. The sequence goes on from NC_140907.1 coordinate 12,028,799, forward strand.
ACTAAAGGTTGGTACATACAGTGGAATCCAAAAGTCTTGACACCACTTGGGAAAGTGGCTGGAGATTTTTAGGCCCCACTGTTAAAAACACTGATGAGAAATCCAAGGAGAAAACAAACTGAAGCCGATAAATAATAAAACAAAAAGAGGTCTGATAAGCATTTTTGGTTGGTTAAAAAGACAGTTCTGTAGAGAACTGAGAGAGAGAGGGGAGTTTGACGTGACACTTTCCCCTTATTTGCATATTTACAATGTTCTCTTTCCTGAACAAGACCCAAGTATAGGGATGAGAAGCTCATCTGTATACTTGTACTTGATTAAAAAAGGAACAATACTGACAAGTTCTGGTATTCAATTTCTTTTTTCTTTTAACCAAGACCAAAAGAACTGAAAGCACTACTGGGCCTTAGCCATGCACTTTGCTGCGGCTGAAAAGCAGGCTATTTGGAAATGTGGCAAAAAATGTGTTTACACTTTGATTACATGTGTCATAATTGTGGAAACATATCAATTAATGTGCTCTCGGTCAAGGTTCAAGTGTTTTTCAAACCATCGATTAAACCAAACGAAAAAAAAAAAAGAAGACATTTACTACAGAACTTACCACATACTGGAAATTAAAAACACAAAAGTGAAAAAAAAAAAGACAAAACTTAAAAAAAACAACTAGGAATGGATCAGTGCCACTAGTACAAAACATTTTGAGATGCAAGCTAAACAAACGTAATCCCTTGTCACATCCAACCCACAAAACAATTAAATAATTCCACTGCCGTATATTTTTTTTCTATTTACAAGGCTTTTTTTCTAGTCCCCACCCCACCTGCAAGCACAAACTTGGCTACTCACTACAACACGGTACACAAAGCAAAATGGGGGATGAGAAGCCAATGAACATTCACTGTCACAACCAACTACAAATACACAAGGGACTAGGAGGACCACAACATCACAGGAGGGACATTATACCAAACCTCTATCTAGGCAGTGGATCTAACTGTTGGTCTGGTAAAATGGGTAGCTGTAAGAGGCATACTTATCTAACACACCCACACACTCACACACACATATACATACACACACACTCAGACACACAAACAACTGTATCTATGGTCTGTCAAAAATAGAGAGTATTTGGAGGTTCTGGGGTTTTATATTTTTACTTAACTGGTCTAGGCGGTAGCAAGGATGGTTAATGTGTGTGCTTTAAGGTGCATAGGAAAAGAAAACAGGGAGAAACAGTTTCACAAGTCAGAATTTAAAAGAGAGAGAGAGAGAGGGGAGGGTACGAAATGAAAGACAACAAAAATGAGCTAAATGCAGATGTTGGAAGCAAGCATGCAAAAGCGACATTTTTTTAAAAGTTAATTTTCTTTCGTTATTGTGTTCTACAGAAAGAACAGTGTGCAGCGTTTGGTTTGGTGTCTATATGCTGTGAACTGTCATGCCAAACACAAAGGGACATTACAGTCTGAGGTATCATTTATAAAACTCCTAATCCAAGACTGGGCAAAGAGGATTTTCTTTCTTTATAAAATCACTTATAACTCTATTCATTTCACTATTTTTTAAAAATTATGTTTGGCTCCAGTTTCCTGGCAGTGTTTAGAGATTGTGTAGGTGTGTCTGTTCACCTTTTGAGTGGGAAGTGGTATTCACACGCTTTGTGTGCATTTGTGAATGAGAACCAGTGGTACCCGTCAGACCTGCAGGAGCACTCAACATCTATAGTGCTGAGACTGAATTGCAATTTGTTCAACAGAAGTTGGAAAATCCAAAATGTGAATTCAAAATACCCTGCATGAGGTGTGCACAGATGACTGTATGACCACAACAGAATACCTATTTCCCAGACAAAAGCATAACTGGAGTGCTAATTTCCAGACAGAAGAGCAGCTCATCAAACTACTCCAGGAAGGAGAAGCCAAATACAAATATTCAATCAGCAGAGATGCCATACTATTCATCATAAATAATGGTGTTGCAGGCTAATGGAGAGGAGGAGAGGTCATTTGATAGCAAAACCAAAGGCTGCACAGCTCAGGCTATTGTACAGCTAGCTTAAGGCGAATCGGCATGTCATCTTGTATGACAGCAGTAGCTACAGAGCAGCTAACATTCTCATAAAGCATGAACACAATTCAGTTTGAAGCAGTTGTGTATTCATGACATGACTAGTGGGGCCAGCAATAAAACCTTGCTGTGCATTTAATGTTAACAATAAGACTGAAAGAAGAGACACAGTAGGGGCAGTGGGTGCAGCAACGAAACTTAAGACTGTAAAGTGTTACCTGGGAATGACCTTTAAAATGAAAAAAACAACAACAAAAAAACAATACTGTGTGGACACAGCTAGAAAACTGTTTCTCTGAGGAGACGAGGAATGCCCTAGAACCATGATCCATGATCCCTCAGCAGTCTATAATGTAAGAAAATATCCTCAAACAGTAGGTTCAGGTTCTGAATTCTGTCGACAAATGAAGCCAACTACATGACAAGTAAAATACATAAAATATTTTTTGAAAAAGCTAAGAGAAGGTGGTAAAAATAACACTTAATAGTGTTAAATAAGTTACTTTAATGCACTTTTATTAGGAGTTACACCTTAATAAGGGTTACTGTATTCAGATTTAGAACTAAGAAATTTAATGTTTGGTTTGCCAATATCCTATTCTGCACATAGCCCCCGTCTTTGCATGTCTGTGAATAGCTGTGGCTGGGAATGTGGGGAGTTGGGGAGAGTATTTAGGAAGCTTGACAAACCTTAGGTGATACTGACGCAAACACCACGTCCACTTATAAACACACAATTGCTTCAAATAAAATCTATAGGCATCCTACTCTACTATTACTTTGTGGATTAATTTAGTGAAACTCACAAATATTAAAAAGTCATTAAGAAGAAACAAAACACTTTGAGAGATTTCATACAATTAATGTAAGCCAGTGATAATTGTTGGAAACTTATGACATGTTTTTTGCTGAATATTTTGCTGATGAGTTAGAAGGAAATTATGTGCATGTGAATAATGGATAAAAAATCAACATAGGCACAGTGATGTCAGAATTAACTTGATTTCAGTGGATATGACTGAAGAGATGTGGAAGTTAGTGTGTAGTGGCATGCAGTCATTCTCTCTGGTCAGATATCCTGACAGGTAACCACTCACAACTGGCATGCAGACATATGGAGTGAAAATGACTGCACTTTGTATTAAGAACTAATAAAAAAAAAGAAGAAGCAGCAGCAATTAGTTGTTAGATGAGAACAAACAATTATAAATCCACATAGGTAAATAGACTAAAGATGAAACTATAGCATGGTAACAGAGGGGAGTTGGTAACTAATGCCCTAACTTATGAAATGAATATGATGACAATGGTTAGATGCTGGGGAATGATGATGATGGAGAAAACAAAAAATAAAGAGGAGGATGTTAGTTGGAGCAACATACACATAACCAATGAGCTCAGAGAAGGGCTGCTTGTAGAAGTCTTCATCCAGCACCCTGGACAAACATCCGCCCAAACGACAGAGCAGCAAGAAGGCAGGAGAGAAGAGAGACAGCAGTAAAAGGGAGAATAGGATAGAAAAACAAGCAGTACAGGTTACCACACAATAATACGCTCAGGCATATAATCAAAGGCTGGAACAGGAAGAGCACAACAGAAGTGTTGGGGGTGACCAAAGGTTGAGGGATGCTCTCAGCTGATCCTGTCCACCCCCTGAAATCTTGAATTACACAGCACTGGTGATCTCCATGACACTGTTAGCTCTTCACATTTAAGGCAAACTAAGCAAGTCAGAATAAAATTCTAATTTTCCACCTTGAGATTTTAATAAGTTGAATCCTGACTACACAGATCTTTGGAGCTTAAAGGGACAACAAGGAGTTTTGGAAAGCAAAGTGTTTTCACACTACATTTCCCATGAGCCTCCACGTGCATGCACGGTGAAATTCTTGGACCGGTGCAAGACGGACGAAAGGAAAACATTTGCCAAGAATGTTTTCATTAATCAAGAATGAAAGTCGAAGGTTCGAAGACGATCAGATACCGTTGTAGTTACGAATATAAACGGTGATTCGGCGGCGTTATTCCCATGACCTTCCGGGCCGCATCCGGGAAACCGAAACTCGGAAATGCTGGGCGAGTTGACCACTAAATAATAATATCAAAATAACTATATAGACAAAACGATTTATTGAAAATGGACCCATTAACTAGTGTGGGTAAAGTAGATTCATCCACATTTGAAAGCAAACTCCACGGGGTCTCTTTAAGTAATGATAACATGGGAGGCCTGAAACATTCAATTTCACCGATTTGAAAAGAAAATACATTTTATAAACTGTATAAACTAAATGATTAAGTAATCAGGTCAGATGTGGTTAAAAAAAACAAACAAACAAAAAAAAACTGTTAATTGCAGCCCCAGTTCTTTGCATATTTTGAACCATACTTCCCATTTCTATAAGACATGCAAGTTATACGTTTCAACAAGATGAAAACCATCCATGTCATAGGATTTATAAAAGTAGAGACAGTTTTCCATAAAGCAGAAACACATGGCTGCAAGATGAGAGCAGACAGGACTGCTTGTAGTTCATTATTAATAGGACAGCAGGGCTTCATTACAGCACACGAGAAACTGAGACTAAGTGTTAAGTCAACTTGTTAGAATGATGAGGTACCTGGGCGCATGCCACAGATGTACCAGCCATCCAGTTTTAGTATATTTAACAAACCATAGGAGAAAACAGCACATTATTGTTATGGGGTGCTGTTGTGTTCAACTAGATTAGATTAAAACTAGTATACAAGACTATATTTTAACTTCTATGTTAAGAGGACACTACTAAAATGTGTATTTTATATTAAATAAATTCTAGATTAGTAAAAAAAAAAAAAAAACTACATTTGAATTTTTTTTCTTTGGTATGACGCTTTCTTAGAAATGTCTCTTAGCTGCTGTGCCACACGAAAATAACAGGAAGCTTAACCTGCATTGGTGGAGCCCTGTCCCGGACAATATAAATAGCCACAGTGAAGAATTTCCCCTGCATCAATCCAAGGTGCAGCATGTTTTTTTTTTTTTAAATCTTTTTTCATGTAGATGACTTGATTTACCCTGATTTTAATTCTATACAAATTAGCTTTATCGCTAAAACTTTTACTAGGTATATTGGTTAGTAGTGAGTAGTTAAAGTCCCCCTAAAGAGGCATTTTACAATTTGTAAAAATGCTCAGCTACTACTATTTTTTGATTAAAATTGCTTTCTCACAAAAAAGTTGTTTAAAATAAGTCTCAAAGAGGCTGAAACACATCTACTATTTCTCCCTCATTGAAAAATCCAGGTTCTATGAATATTCATGAGTATGCAAATGCAGCATGACTTGCGCCCGTCCACAGCCACCGGGTTGCTCAGTAACGGCAGAGGGGCGATGTCAAAACATGAGGCTCATATTGATATTCGAACCCTGGTCTCCTGCATTCAAGGTGGCATTAACGCCTCTCAGCCACGTCACCCACTGATGCTGTTGTTGAACATCGAACTGTATAAGTAGATGTGAAGTGTCACCATCACAGTGAACAACAAATGAGATGCAAAAAAAATCAACGGGATTGGTCGCTAGGGATTCTGACGTATTTGAAAAACTTAATCCAACTTTTTCAGATTCTGGCTTCTGGCTTTGAAACACTCTATATAAGTGATTGCCGTCGGAAGATATAACTATTTAAGACTTATATTAACACAAACATTCCGCTTACTTCTGCTTTAAATAAAAGAACCATTGTTCTCATTTTACTGGGTATATTGGTTCATTGAGTAATTAAACAAAAGAACTATTGTTCTCATTTTACTGGGTATATTGGTTTATTGAGACCAAACACTACATTGACATGTTAATAATTTCAAAAAATAATTTTTTTTATTGAGTAGTTAAACAAGAAAACTACTAATTACAACTAACTTTTAGGGTGTTTTCACACATACAAGTGCGGACCAAGTGTGCGCACCAGATGTGAAAATGATACATTGTTTAATTTTTCAGCCTGTACGGTTTGTGTTCATACACATTGGTACCAAAAAAAAAAGCAAGTCTTGACTTGATACCGAATCATTGGTTCTCATAGGTAGAGTCGTAGTTAATATTGCTGCCATTAATTTCATTCAAGGCACAATACACCAAGTCCAATCCTTGAGTCGAAGTAGGTATTTGTGCCAAAATCTGTAGAAGTTCGTTTTAGGGATTATTGAGATATACTGTTTGTAAGGATGGGATGGACGGTAAAACCCGTAAACAATACGCCCCGTGCTCTGGTTATTGCCAACATGGAGGCATAAAAAACATGTGCTGCAGGACAGTTTTTAAAGTCAGTTCATTAGAGTAATGGTAATCATCAGCATCAGGTGAGGCCTTGGCCAGTAACTATCATCTGACAACCAGATCAACCTAAGAGCCTGTTAAATAAGATGGACCTAATGAAAAAAAGAAAACATGTCTACACCGCATGCTGCAGTTATCACAATGGCACTGAATACCTGTTGCTAAAGAAACAAGCCAGGCCATTGTCACGAGATCTGACAACTTAAGACTGATCTGGAACACAGAGGTGGATGGGTTCTGGGATAATAATATAAACAAAATGAAGTCCTTTTAATCTCTATGATTCTTTTGTTCGTAATCCTCCATGTCATCACCTTGACTTTTTGTTTTTTTAACAGTAACATTACCTAATGTTACCTCTGTCTATACACTTTCGTCCATTGATTTTGTCCGTACTTTTGCATGTTTTGTGAATGGTTACAGGCAGCAACACTTTCATAGGAAAAAGTGGGGAAAGTGTACATAAAAGGAGCATTATTGAGCCCTACGATGCCAATACCTGTTATTAGTTTTGGTTTTCTCCAGCTGCTCATTCTGCCTGGCGTGCCACTCCTCCAGCTCAACCTTGGCCTTGTCTTTCCACTCTGACTCCTGCTGGCGGGAGTTGGCGTCTGAGGGGGGTGAACAGGGAGAGGAACGATACATACATGAGAAGGCAGATACAAGGGTATAGATAACAGCAGGAGACAGTGCTAAAAACGCCAAAGCAGGAGTTATTAAGCTTGGTTTGGCTGTCAACGTTATCATGGATGTTCTTTTACTGGTGTTTTAAGGACATAACACGAAAAAGACCTGCTTCACTGGAAACTCCAGCAGTTGGCTGGAGCAATAACAACCTTTACTTCTTCACACCTCAGAGGTTCTTTCCAGTTCCTTTGGTCTGTGCTTACCGAGTAACTCCAGCCTGTCTCTTTGCTCCTCCCTCCATTTGCGTAGGCTCTCAGGTTCAGCCTGCAGCCGGTCTGCATTGGAAATTGCTGCATAAGCATCTGATGGACCGTTGCTTTCCTGAGACACAAAGGGAATGATGATAAATAAGATGATAGAGAAGCACGTTCTCAATGACATTTACAGAGATATGGTGACAAACACAGTCCATAATCTTGAATAATTTAACAATATATTTTTCCAATTATCATCTGAACTTTGCAAGTACATTTGGATCAGCTACAGTATTCAGTCTCTTGTCCTGATTTCGGCATGCATGCAGTATGTATGTGTGTAAAGCTTTACAATATGGTGTTAGAAAGGCCTTCTTGGAGCGAAATCAGGCTCACAGGGTTTCATCAGCTTATTTTCTCTCACAGCTAGAAAGAAATCCTGACAGTGCAGAAAGCAGCAATGTTGCAATCACAGCATAGGAAAAGGAAGTTTGGGCAAGTCTAGAAGCCAGATATTCAAACAGCAGAGGTTAGCTCTAAAAATCACACTACAAGTCACAGAATTTCCCATGCAAATACTCGAAAAGTGCAGGATTAATAAGAAATATATTTAAATATATAATGATTGTATCTTCATTATAAAATGAAGAAACTAAAATGACTGTCTTGTATGCCCCCACCTCTCAGACTAGTTTCCTGCAACATGCTGTTTTGTACATTGTACATTTTATATTATCCATTCCTGTATAAATGTGATCAAAAAAGAAGAGTATCTGCACACTTGAATCAGACGCAAGTTTCACAAAGACCTTCATATAAATGTCTAGGGGTGTAACAATACATGTATTTGTATTGCACCGTTTCTGTACAGGGCTGTGTACAGATGAGTTGCCGAAACAGAAGTTGCGGGTGTTTATTGTCCGCCTGCAGCTACACGTGCAGCCCGTTACGTCATGGTTACCGCTAATGCTATGGCTAGCGAGAAAACAGAGCTTGGAGACGTTAAAATCTCCTGCTTGTATGTGTGTGTGTCTATGGGGGTGGGGTTGTTCCTCTCTCTCTGTCGGGCTGTGTTGTGCACGGGCTTCAGCACCAGTGGGTTGGCCACGGCCCATGGATGTACCAAGAGCAGGACTGTGAGGGCCCATGACTTCATGTTGCTGCTGTGTTGACACTACGCACTGTGCCATCGGGACGTGATGATCCGCTTTCTTAATTTATTTGTGGCCGAGCAGGCGCATCATCAGGCGGCCGTTGTGGCATTTGCCCACATTGCCCAATAGTTAGTCCGTCACTGGCTTGAACTGTTACTGTGCGATCACACCAAAAGCGACTTGAGCAACCGCGGCGACCAGCTGCCATTCATTTTCAATGTACGCTGGCGATGAGCGAGCGGCGTACGTATCGAACCGTCATTTTTGTGTATCGTTACACCTCCATAAATGTGATAAAATTGCTGTGGGATGTCTTGATGTCACTGTGACCTTTGACCCCCCCAAATCAGCCAGCTATTGACTCCTAGTGGACAGTTGTGCAAAATTGTAAGCTCTTGCAGTTGGGAGGCTGCAAGTTAGACCTCTATTTTTGAGTAGTCAAGTGATCGAAACCGTGTGCACACGGAGGCCCAATTGGGCAATTATGAATATGAATATTAAGGGACTCCACATCTACAAACAACGGGGCTGACAAAATACTGTGATCAAAAAGCACATAAATGAAGCTTTACCCCATGAAGGTCTCCGTTGACAGCACCATCTAAAAAGAAACAGGGAAAGCACTGGTTAAAAATCAAATAAAACCGCAGAGATACAGACAACAACTTTATAATCACAAAGAGCCTTTAGCTGTAACTAGGAATCTCTTACTCTTGCTGAATCCTCAATACTGTCATACACACATTTCGTAATATGATGTGTCAGCATTTCGTATGGATTACAATTGCCACACCACAACTTAGCAGCAGCTTCAAGGAAATGAAGCAGTCATGGCCAAAGGTCATTGAGCCCCATCAGTTTCCTCTGGGGAGTGTAAGGTTAGCTAGCAAACACAGCTGGAGCTAAACACAGCGCTGTCAGCAGGTTAAGTTAGTGTTCAGAGCTAAATGGGCAGCAATGAATGACATGACCGAGAGCAGATGTTATCTGACAGCTTCATTCATTTTAGAAATACGGTCGAAAGCTTTCATCGCCTCATAGCAAACATCAACATACTCCTTTTAGTTTGACTTTCATATAATCGTGCTTATATGTTTCTGTGTAATTTCCATCTAACGGTAACGTTAGACACAGGGTAACGTCAACGCTTAGCTCATCTGCTAGCACAGCTAACGGTAACGTTAGCCAGCAGCCTGTCCACTGCGCTGTCCCTCAGAACCGAGGGTTAACGTTAGGGGTAAATTAGGGCTCCGTTTAACGGAACCGTTAAGGTCCGGTACCTGACCACAGCTGCGGTGACCCACCGTTGGACTCTCCCAGCGACGAGGGGACGTCTCCGCTGTCCAGGATGCTGAACCCTTCGTCGTTTTCAATCCCCGCGATTTCGCTCTCCTGCTGGGCCAAGAAAGCGGCTGCAGGGTCTTCCTCCGAGCCGACACCGTTACCGGCGGCGGGCGCGTTCAGCATGTCAAAATCATCCATATCGTGGGTAGTTGTAGGAGGATAAATGTCAGAAACGGGGGGCAGGTGTAACGGTTGACCGAAACCGATTAGCTCAACGGGAAGAAGGAAGACTTTAAAAAAAAAAAGAAAAGCCTAAAAGCTAGCGAAGCGGAAACGGATGAACAACCAATCAGGGGCCAGTATGGGAGACTGACGGAACAGTGCACCAATCACGCAACAGCTGCCTCAAATTTGAACCAATCAAATCTTTAACTCATCATGCATACGGGTCCCATGACCTGCTACGTGCTATCACATTGTGAAAAATCCGCAGTCAGGGGAGATTTAATTGCTGTATGATAAATGAGATCATTGTTAGGCGCTCTAATTAAATACATGTTAAAAGTACCCCAAATCTATATTCTCCATAAATATTATGTATAGGTATGGATATTTTTCTTGTCCAAATTCTGATACAAATTATGTATGAGGGGTATCCTACAGACAGTTAAGCCTACAAACCTTCCACGACCTGCAACACCCCTTCTTCCTGCTGTCGCAGAAATAGGAATTGTATTTCCTACGGATGTTCACTGCTTTAGTGTAATCATGAAAATATTCAACTTTTATTTAATTTTGTCATTAGATCATACAATTTGTCAAACACTTGCTGGGTCTTTTGGGTTTCTCTCTGCCACTCTGGCAACACTTGTTGTGCCCAGTCCTTAGCCCTAGTCTAATGTCATGGTGGTTAATTATTAACATAGATAGTCTCAAAGAGCTCAGGTGACAGGCAAGCACTCACCTGACCCAAGGTTCAAAGCTGGGAGCAAATACAATGGTGTACATCACAACAATATCAGTGTGTGATTCAGCACTTTACATTTTTTAATGAATCATTGGTAGTACAGCTTTTCAAACCAGTGTCACTATAACAAAATAATGAGAAAGTCTTGTTTTTTTCTTCTAGCCTGAGCCATAAGAATAATTTCCATAGATATCATGTGACCTCACACAGCGATTGCAGCACCATCTTGAGGACCGACTTACAACAGGCCGTCTATCTGTCCCCTCCAAATAAATGTGCATGTCTTTGCTTACAGATGTACATTTTTGCCATGACAGAATTGTAAAACTCATGTGACTAAGTTTTCTTAGTCTTGGGACATACTGTAAATGAGGGCCGGAGATTGGAATAAATCATGAAAAAGATAAAGAGAGAAACTTTTTTTTATGACAGTTGTATTTCAGGGATAAAAATTTACATCAACAAAATGAATGAACAACATAACAAAAGTTAATGCATAACTTGACTCTTGAGGTTCACTCACTGATAATCCAAATTATTAGTGTGAAGGACAATACTAAGTTATGAATAGACGCATACTGATTTCAAAAAATGGCAGCAGGGAAAGTGGATGTATGATTCTTTTTTTTTTTTTTGCAACTTTGCTGGAGGTTCAGCCATGTAAGATATCTGGTATAGTGCAAAAGCCAACATGGTTGGTTCCGAACGTGAAAGGTTCCTTTTACGAACATTTTCCCCATATACAACGCTGTGTTACTTACTTTGTTCAGTCTGAATATCCAGGAGGGACACACAATTTGCACTGAGAAATGTTTCAGGCATTGTTACAGAGAAAAACATACAATGGGAAACTACCTCTGGAAATAGCAGCACAGTCAACCTTTTGGCCTTTCTGGAACCACATACAGTATATGTTCCAGACTGTAAATGAAAAGATGTGATTTGAGTTGCAAGTTGCATGTTTTCTGTGCACAATTAAAACTACAATGCTTGCGAAAACAAAATATACCATACAGTTGGTAACAGTGAATACAGAGATAAAAATACATCTCTGAAAGGCAAGAAGAAAACTTGCTTCTGGCAAAATCTTCATAAGGTTTATTTATGGTAATGAAGTTTAAAAAAGCTTAACCTGATTCAGTCAAAAGCTTCATCCTAAGACGCCCATCCTAGTGCAATAGCAATAAGGCTAAAGTAGCTACTGCATTCAAATTAAATTAATATAACCCACTATGGATTTTATAATAATGATTTCATTTATTACCTTTAAAACTCCCAAGAGCACCAACTATACTAACCTTGTTAAAGCACTTTTGTTCTTAACACCTTAAATAATATAATATTAAAATATGGAAATGTAACATCAGTACCCTTATTTCAAAAAGGGATGTACGTAAATCCATACTCCCTACAAGATTTAAAGAAAAGTGAGGGTAAACAGTTTGAGAGCGCGGAGATGAAGCTTCAGGCGCAAGTCTCAGCAATATTTTTGGTCACATCTGAAACAAGCTTTCCATTTCTTTACAGACTTTTTCATTAAAAACTATATCATCATTGTCAGCACGTCCTGACCTGTGTGGGTCAATTTGCCTTGAAGAAGTCTATGTAGTTTTATTACAGTTTTATTATAAATATGCTTCATTGAAAATGAACTGGGGCTTCATTAAACCTTGTGTTTATAGGTTTGAAAGACAGGTTGGATTTCTGGTCTGTGCAATGGACCCACTTCACACATGCAAATATCTGGGGTATAATCAGTCCAGCAGCTGACCCAGAAAAGGCATGATTCTCAGGCTTGAGAATTTGATTTTTCTTTTTTGGATATAACTAAAACTGCTCTCATCAACAACCAGGACATTTAAGAAAAGTTGTTTGAAAAAATGTGTCCCAAACACAGCCATGGCACACCGTCTTTCAGTCTTTGAATGTATCCCTTAGATATGCTTATGTATCTATCTGGGCAGTACAGGTTCTACTTTCACTTCAGCTTTGTCCTTTCTTCATATTGAAGGACTCCTTCAATATGTCCTTCTGGTTGCATAGTCTAACACCATACTAGCAGCTCCAAGTAACGCAGGTTCCTCCAGGTCTGATGTGACAACTTTGATGCTCTGGGCAGAGAACAAGGCTCTTTCCTTGATGATGTGCTGCACAGTGGTCTGGTAGTAAGATGCCAGAACCCCAGACAGAATCACCAGCGAGGGGTTCACTATGTGGAGGATGTTGACGATGCCCACGCCGAGAGCTGTAGAAGCTGCGGAGGGAAAGATGAATTATTATAGATAGATAGCCTTTATTGTCCCATGGGGAATTTTTTTTCTCACAGTTCATTATTACACACGGTGTACACCACCAGACCTAACCTGTTATTACTTTGGTATGTTCCCATACCAAAGTAATACGTTGTGTTTGAACTTCTTCCAAGTTAAATGAACACATTGTGCTGTTGGAACTAATTAAACATAACAAACAATTCACATGGGTGTGTGTGTGTGTGCATGCGTGTTTGATGTGGGCCCTCACCTTTGTTCAGAATGGCATCAGCTTTGGAGTTCCCCAGTCTGGCCGCGTTGATGAGGTGGGCAGCAGTGATTGGCTCTGAGAGCTTCATATCCATCCCCTCAACCTTCAGCAGGTCCTCTGAGAGACACATCAACACAGGTCAGATGTTCTGTAGCCTCAAGTATGTGAGTGATATTATATTGTCAAGCCCTTTGAGACAGAGGTGTGGTATGAAGTTCATTTTAATTAGTCCATGCTATGTTCCCCTCATCCGGCTAGATTTACACATGATTAAATCCTAAACTCTAAGTACGGTTGGGTGGTTTATTATGATGTTAGGCGTTTTCTTTCACATGAATGAGCCGTGAGAAAAAGCTGGCAGAAAGTTAGTGATGCTGCGCCAAGCTGCGTCACTCACATTGGCATTAGGGTTGGGCATCGTTTGGATTTTAGCGATTCCAATTCCGATTCCGATTCTCTATTTCGATTCCGGTTCTAAACGATTCTCGATTCCGATTCTTTGAGGTGCAGGTCAACAGGTCACAACTTATTTCACAGGATATTTTTTTATTTGACAAACTCTTCACACAGGGTCCCTAACTGTAACTATAAAACTGAAACTTGGCAAGCAGTCTAACATACAAAGAGCTGCAGAACAGGTGACTGTATATGCAACAAAATAAAACAAACTGGAGCAGTCATGATGACAAATCAAAAACAGTTTTTGTTTAAGAAGATAATCATGTCTGCCTTCTCAGGCTGAGGAGGCCTGTACACTAGTGACGCGCGGTGCAGGTCAAGAAATGTTTACTTTATTTGCGGTGCGGGGCGCGGTGGGGCGGGTCATTAAAAACACTGATGATGAAGTCCAGAGTGTGTTATCAGGGGCGCGCTGATGTTGGCGGGAAAGCCGGCGGAGGTGTGAAGGAACCGGGTGAGACGGCAGCTGGGCGCATCAGCAGAGCGGGGTTGGTTTCACTGAGAGCAGAGAGCAGACCGGGGAGAGTGAGAGGCGGCGGCCACCGCGGCTGCTGCACTCGCGCTGCACTGTGACTCTCTCACTCCTCACGAGCTCCACACTGACAAGCTACCGGCAACACAGCGCCTCTGTCTGCCCTTTCAAAGTAAAAAGCCGCTGTCTGACGTTTAATAGCGGCGGGGACGGTTGTGAAAATAGATGCGGTGGTGCGGGGCGGGTCAAATTACTTCAAACTAGTGCGAGCGGAGTAAAACAATCAAACTAGTGCGGACATTTAGGGACCGAAAAAAAGGATTGAAATTCAAACGGCTTCTTAACGATTCCGGAACCGGACGTTCGGTGCCCAACCCTAATTGGCATTACATTCCAGGATCTCCAACCCTACTTTTAATTACTATTATCATTCTGAAAACATTCAGGCTCATGGGAACAAACACTTACCGTCATGCAGCCTTTTGGCCTCTCTCTGCAGAGCCATGCCGGATGCGTAGGCCTCTATGCATCCGCGGCTGCCACATGAACACTCTGGGCCTTCTAATGAAACCATGATGTGACCGAGCTCTGCAGCACAGAAGGTACTGCCGTGGATCAGTTCACTGTGATGGATAATACCTCCTCCAATACCTAGAGACAGATTCACAATTCACAAACAGTTACTTTCACAGACTCTTGGGACTATTGAGTAACACATCTTATTTAATAAAGGAACTCAATAGAGGGAGCATAATCAATTCATCGGAATGGTTACAGTTAATTTTTAGGCCACATTTTGAAAAGAAACTGAAAGACACTGTTACATCTATTATGTTCAACAGTTAAGCCAAAAGTAGATAAATCCTGTGACTGCTCTCTGGGTAAAACTCTTTACTTTTCAGGCCACTCTTCAACAAAGTATGATTTATTATTATTATTATTATCATTATCATTATCAAAGGCCATTATCTAAGGCACAGCAGACAGGCTGGCAGTGTAGACACATGTGTGACAGCAGCATCAACAGTGTGACTTTGTTGTTGTCTTCAGGTGTTACACTAGTTTTAGCCTATTTGCTTTCGCTAGCTTCCACAATCATAACTGGTTTGCTGCTGCTTGCTCACCTGTTCCTGTGATGATTGTGACAAAGTTCTCCACTCCTTTGCCATGGCCAAACTTCCTCTCAGCCAACGCAGCGCAGTTACCGTCATTGTCCACCCAGACAGGGAGGTGCAGGGCGTCAGAGATGGGTGTTCTCAGGTCCACTGATGACCATTCCTGGATCAGTTTTGTCGAGTGTAGGACCACACCTTCTTGTGGGTTTACTCGCCCGCCCGTAGACACTCCTGAAATAATGATGATGATGATTATAAATGAACAGCATCATGTCAGTTTTTCCATCAATGAATGTGAGTGTGTGTGTGTTTTAGGGGTGTCCTCGACTAAGGATTTTCATAGTCAAATCTGATTCATCAGATTTTGCCCATAGTCGACTAATCATTGAATCATGTTGTTTTTTCCGCCATTGACTCATGATCTCATTTGCGACTTTTTCCACTCCAGAAAAAAGAGCTAAAGCACCCGAATAAAGAAATTCTTCAGTTGGCATTAGATAACAGGACATACCTCCGTCCATCCTTTTCCTGATCTCACTCATTAGGCTGCGTGCACAGCATCGCTTTCGGAGAGAGTAGCGATGACGAGTATGAATGTGTGCGGTGAATTAATGAATGTTGTCAGGCATTTAAAACATGAAGTCCACAGTGCTGTTTGTTTTTGTGTGTGTGTGTGTGTGTGGGTGCTGCGCAATCCATAGACATAAAAAAACAGAGAAATCTCAATCTAGAATCTAAAATCAGATGTTCAGCAGCAGGGAGCACCCCAATCGTCGACTATTCGACGTCACCTCCAGTGTGTGTTTACATACCAACTCCGAGTATTCTGCAGTTGAGGGACACTGCATCCCGCATGGCATCAGAACACATCCTCAATATGAGCTGCATCCTGTCCTCAAAGGTCTTTGGATTTGGCTGAGTATACTTCTTCACTATCTTACCCTGGACAGAGGAAGGGAATGTGACAGGACAGGACAAGGAAAATATGCTTAATGAATAATTACTGGAAAATTGAAAAACATGGCGAATCATGAAGGGAAATTATTACCTTCATTTAGTAGCACTTATCATCACGAGAAATAAGTTCATAAAAATGATGTTAAAGGGATACGCCAACATTTTTTTTCGTGTCTTGCCTCACTCCTGAGTCCGTGACAAGCAGATAGACATCATCTTTTCGACTGTGCGTGCAGTAACGAGGGAGAGCCCGTATCGCCCGTAATTAGCTTAGCTCAAACACTGGAAGTGTATCAGTAGTGTTAGCCTGCCTCCATCTAAAGTCATCAGAGAAACTCTTCAGCAACTCTAAATGGACCGATCTTCGTCTCAGAGCTGACAAAACTCTCTGGTAAGGCATCTTGAGCGGTCAAATGCCGCTAACGGGACGAGATCGGTCAAAACGAAGGATTCAAGCAATGACGGTTTATTTTGGTTCAAGCTCGCTACATCGAGGGTAGGTTAGCTTCCTATTTCAAAGTAAAAGCACAAATTCTATCGTCATGGTTTTCTGTATGTAAAGGGAAACGGGTGTTTTATTTCGTGAAAGTAACCGGAAGTGCGTTGGTCACAACGGCTAGCTTGAGTAGCGCCGAATTCGTCCGAACAAAATTGTAACTAGCTGGTATTTAGACAAACGACACACTACTGATCTAAACAGCTACTTTCTCGCCTAAAAATGTTTGAAATGTTGATAAAGTGATATATTTACAGAGTTTAGAGCTAAAATGAAATCAGCTTCTGACTGCTGATTTCGGCTCGGGTAGGAGGCAGGCTAACATTACCGATACACTTCCAGCGTTTGAGCTAAACTAATTACGGGCAATGCGGCTCTATCTCCCTTGTTACTGCACGCACAGTCGAGAGGATGGTGCCTATCTGCTTGTCATGGACTTGGGAGTGAGGCAAGACACGAAAAAAAAATGTTGGCGTATCACTTTAAACCCAAAACACTGATGTCTCTCTCGGTACGAGTCTGCACAGCCTACCTCCATGCAGACGATTGCCACTCTGAGATTGGTCCCTCCCAGGTCGACGGACAGGGCGCTCTGTGTTTCCAAGATGTGATCGATATCCTGAGAGATGGAGTCTTTCACCGTGGGAAAACAGAAGGTCTTCTGGAGGGGCTCATCCAAGTCAATGGTACGTAGAAACTTAAGAATACGTGGCACTGCGTTGCCATCCCCATAAATCTTAGAGCTGATGGAGAAGAGATATACACATTAGTTGATGTCATTAACTAAACTTGAATAAAACTTAACTTAAAATCACCTGAGAGCAAATTAGAGCACATATTGGGATTAGGGCTGCCACGATTAGTCGACTAGTCACGACTACGTCGACTATTAAAATCGTCGACAACTAATTCCACACACGCACCCGCCGCCACAGCCGCGCATCACACACACGTGCACTCACTCATTCAAGGCGAGTACACATCATAGACTGTAGGTTTTCTCTCTCTCTACCTGTCTTGTCCCTCATCGGCACCGGTGTAGCCTGCCTCTCTCTCTCTCTCTCTCTCTCTCTCTCTCTCTCTCTCTCTCTCTCTCTCTCTCTCTCTCTCTCTCTCTCTCTCTCTCTCTCTCTCTCTCTCTCTCTCTCTCTCTCTCTCTCTCTCTCTCTCTCTCTCTCTCTCTCTCTCTCTCTCTCTCTCTCTCTCTCTCTCTCTCTCTCTCTCTCTCTCTCTCTCATCTCTCTCTCTCTCTCTCTCTCTCTCTCTCTCTCTCTCTCTCTCTCTCTCTCTCTCGTTTTAAATGAGAAGCGCTACTAGCAGCGGTACCGCCGCTCCATCGTTTTAAATCACGGACTGAAAAACAGCTGTTCGTCATTTAAAAACAAAATCGCGGACTTTGAGAGTCGGTGTTGGAGAACTAGAACGTTACCGCGTCCGGTCACAGCGTCCTGGTCACGTAATGAGCGCTCGTCTTAACGAGCAAGTCTTCTCTACCGGTATAAATCTACGTCAATATTTTCCGGTAGCTTCTCATCACAGTCCACACCTTGCAGAGTTTGAGCTGCACCTCAGTTTCACTTGTTTTCATTTGACAGTTTCACACAGAACTTTCTGTTGAGTCTTTCCATGTTTCTCCTTCTGTGACAGTAAAAAGGCACATTTACATTTTTTCAGACAAGACGATGGTCTTATAAACTATTCAATTTTTTTTTTAACAGAACGACTAGCCTATTATTTACACTGAGCACAAGTTATATTTGAATAGGCCTATAGGCCTACCAAAACTTTATTATTGTGAATAATTCCTTAGTTTCAGGTGTCTACCTTATTTTATTTAAATGTAGCTGTTAAATGCCAGAGACAAATGAAGGAAAGAAAAACCTATAAAACCTTTAAGTATTTATTTTGGTGTTGTTTAGGCCAGTGCCTTATCTTTATTTTACTGAGCTGTTTGCACTTTATGCTACAGTTAAAGCTGCATATTTCATTAAAAGTTTAATGAACTATCATCTTAATTGTCTTTAATTTTAGTTAGCATATACCTTAAACACTTCAAGCTGAAAGCTAATGATGGTATATAAGAGCAGCTGCATGCTGGTGCGATAAACTGTATGTTTTACATTCAATTTACGTATGATCCGATTAGTCGACTAATCGAAAAAAATAGTCGGTGACTAGTCGACTATCAAAATAATCGTTTGTGGCAGCCCTAATTGGGATAAGGATACCATTACTTCATCAGTACAGGAAAAAAAGGAATACTGGATATACAAGAGAAAAAAACACCAAAAACCAAGAAGACACACAAGAAGGACATTGGTCTTACCAGGGGTATCGCTTTCCAAACTGCAGCTCCAAAGCGTGGTAGATCTTATTGTGAGTATCAGCATCTCTGACATGTAAAACATTTTCACCTGGCAGAGAGTAAAATCTCATAAACACAGTTGTTGCATCAAACATTCATTCATATCTTTATTGCAGACTCATGGTCCATTTGACGGAAGATAAAAACAAACTAAAGACAGATTAATTAAAAATAATAACGTTTTGTTTGGATAACTAACATAATGCAATTGAGCTTGGCACCATGTTTGTCTTCCAATGAACATTCATAACTCAACAGTAAGAGAATGAAACTAGATCGACATTAACACAAGGGGGAAGCAGGGTAACAGGTTCCTCACCTGTCTCTCTGCCAGTTTGCCTTGTTCCCAGGTTAATGACAGGCGTGCCAAAGGCCCCCGCCTCTCGCACGCCACAGCTGCTGTTGCCGATCATGCAGCCGGCGTGGCAGACCAGCTGGATGAACTGCTCAAAAGGAATGTGCTTCACTGCTCGGAAATTCGGGTGCTGCTCAATGCCCTTTTTCCGCATCACACGCACCATCTCCTTACTACCTGTTTATGTGGGAGGGGGTGCGTCAGAAAAACATTCAGTGGTTAGAGGGAATAGAAAATGGTCTCAGACCATCCCCACTGTGGATAGTTTCATCAGTTCAGCTATTAATCTTAATTATCCTATATCTATTTTGACAAAACACTCACATATAAAGGAAAACAAAGTCTCTAAAAACAAGTGGGGAAAGTCCCTAAATGGACCAAAAGGTGAAACTAACCGGCATCAATGTTAGGGAAGAGGATGAGGGTCCTCTTGTTAAAGGAGAGTAGGGCATCCAGCATCAGTCCATAGATCTTAATGGAGTGCTGGATGTCTGTGGTGACAGGGTGCTGCAAAGCCACAATATAGTCTTGCTCCTGCACCTTGTCACCTGCAACATGAACAAACACACCACACATCACATACAAATATACACACTAACACCTCCCACTACCTTTCTGCCCAAATTACTCTCTGCATCTCTGCATACCCAGCCAGGCCTTAATAATATCCTTATAGTCGTCTC
This sequence comes from Trachurus japonicus, assembly GCF_045865225.1. Lineage (NCBI taxonomy): Eukaryota > Metazoa > Chordata > Actinopteri > Carangiformes > Carangidae > Trachurus > Trachurus japonicus. The sequence goes on from NC_140907.1 coordinate 12,048,903, forward strand.
GGTGATGAGTTGCCAGCAGCTTATCATATGAAGGGCAGCCAGCCAGTAAGATGCGGGAGTGGTCCTCACACATGGCGATGAGGTACTGCTCTGCCCGACGTGTGCAGCAGGCATGGTAATGGGCCAGTTTACTAATGGCATGGCGGATTGAGTCATCAATCGTACCACTCACCTGGGGGGAAAAACATCAGGATGAGAAGAGATATTTGAGTTATTTGTTATGTGGTGACAATTACAGCAAATTTCCTGCAAACCGCAAAATGCTTGAAGACCCTGCATTTTATCAATCATCTGACATTTGATGGGATATGTCGTACACAAGAGTACTTCCTTTATTGCGTTCTAAAAACGTAAAAGTAAAAAAGAGTAACGGCATACTGAACATACATGCACTGTGAATGTAGTGTGAAATAAAATTCACGGCTACATTATCACAGTAGGACTCGTTTACACCAGTAAACACCACTCCAACACATGAGCCTCCTCACCTCTCCGCCCTCCAAGTGAAGTATTCTTATGTTCATTAACGCTGCTGCTGTAGCCAGAGCGAGTGCATCAAAACGGTCACCGTGGACTACCAGGATGTCAGGGTGCAGCCTCTGCAGAACATCAGGGAGCTTCACCAGCGCCAGCCCAACGCTCTCCACCATAGCCGCCTCGTCCTCTCCTCTCACAATGGTGTGCAGCTTGGAGCCGATGTCAAAGTCATCCTGCTCAATCATACGAAAAGTGTTCCTGTGTGGTGGGATATGAGGAAAACAAACAAATTAAAGGAAGAACTTGGATAATTGTGGATAGTTTCACGTTAAATCCATCTCAACCCAACCACAGGGAGGTATACCAGGCTCGCAAGGGTTGGCAAGGTTATGTCCAGGTTGCACGTAGGCAGCAATGAGGAACTGAGGAAGTGTTAACATCAAATATTTCAAGAAGGTAAGCTCGTATGTATCACATTTAATGAGAATTCACTGACAAGTATCTCATTTTCATTCCTGCATTTCTGTGAACCACAAAAAAAAACCTCAAAACTCCTTCCTCTAAAAGTCTTTATCTCGAACCAGTTGCTCTTACCCGTAGTCATCGATGAGATGCGAACCAAGCACCACAACTTCAAGTTCAAACTCATCAGGATGGGATTTGATCCCAAACATGATCGGGGCCAGCTTGGAGTAGTCCGCTCTGTTGCATGTCGCCACACACACTCTCAATCTCCTCTTACCCTACAGCAGAAGTGAAACACATATGACACACACAGGCCATTTGTATAAGAAACTCCATGAATAACTGTTGTTCATTTTAACATTTTATGTATGCATTTTTTTTATTAACACATACTAATTTTACATTCATAAGGAGACAAAAGCACAAACATACCTGATTGAGCTCTGGAACCTTTTCTCTCTCCATTCTTTCTCTGCCTCTTTGCATTCTCAGATAGTAAAGCTCCTACAAAACAAAAACAGAGGAGACTATGAGATCCAGTAAAGAGACTGTGAAGCATAATATTATCCATTACCTCTAGGGCTGTCACAATCGTGAAATTTTAGTAGCCATAATAATTTTAATTTAAATGTCTTTTTCTGATCTTTTTATGCCACTATTATCGCATAAATCTAAACATAGTAATACACCAAACCTTATGAAGAAGAAGAGCCATTATTGGCTTTAAACATTGAAACAAATAAATAAAAAATTCTGTTTGCCTTTAGGCTTCGCAACTAAATCGATGTCAGCAGATGCTCATGGAAATGCCATCGTCTATAATATATTAGAAATTAGGCACCTTGAGAACAGTTTGTGGTGCTCCACTCATGTGGCATTCAAGTACCATAGAGGAAGAAGGGGTGTAACACCGCATTATGTAATAATTTTTCACGTCATTATGTAAAAACGCTGCATTTGATATAATCTGCCACATTTTGTAATAAAGATCTTGAACGCAATATGTAATAAACTTTGCCGCATTTTGTGATAAGTTGTTACATTTTGCATCAGTTATTACAAATTGCGGGTGTTGCCCTTTTTTAAAAACGATCGCCCTGCGGGCATTGTAATCTCATCAGTTAACGGGTCGGTTATCGGTCAGAAAGAAAATTCAAAATGTGCATCCCTAATTGGGAGTCCATGTAGATATTCACATAGGCTACTCGTGCCACACATTGGCGGGTGTTGGTGGTTTATTACATAATGCACCAAATTATTACATTTTCTTCATGAAAAAGTGCAACACCTGCAATTTGTAATAACTGATGCAAAATGTAACAACTTATTACAAAATGCGGCAAAGTTTATTACATATTGTGTTCAAGATTTTAATTACAAAATGTGTCAGATTATTACATAATGCGGCGTTACAAGGGTGCACAACATAATGATGTCAGAAGAAATAGTGATGGAAATATGACAACTGTTAGTTTCATCCAGCTGTTTGTTTTTTTTAACAGATCATTGGAAACGATTTTAACAATTGTGCAAAAATAATTGCAGTAAGCTCAAATAACTGCAACCAGGCACTTACGGAATAACTGTGACAGGCCTAATTACTTCCAACCAAAACCCACCCGCAGGTCATACTCACTTGGGCCTTCCAAATATTCAGATGCTGAAGCATGAAAACACAACAAAACTATGCTAAAAATGTTTTGTATTTCACATAAATAACACATGCTATCACATTTTCCAGAGGTTCAAAACATGCTGTAGGACAGTGCTTTGCATGGCAAGGCAAAAGTCAAACTGGAACACTGGTCACATGGCAGAGGAAAACAGATTGGAAAGATAGCTCTTCACTATACTAATAGTTCACTATTAATTTACTGGTTCAATTACAGTAGACCTTATTCGCAGACGTGAGCAAATCATATGACAATGACATTAGCCCAGAAATGGTGTAAAAGATGCAGTGGTGGTGGTAAAAGTAGGCACTGGTGAGCCTGGCATTGTCACATCAGATCTATCAAACCAGATACCAGGGGAAATAGTGAAGGGTCAACAAAAAAATGGGCAGAATATCAGGCATGACAAACAATTTAATTAACACTAATGCACCGAGTGTTCAAAGTAGAAAAAAGAGAAGTAAACCGACCGGTTTCGACCAACATCAAAACCAGTTATTGGTTTATAAGCCGGTAGGCATTTCCTTATTGGTTTATGAAACGGTATGCATCTCTCTATTGTTTTATAAATCAATAGAGACATGCCACATAGACGCGTCTCTCTATATCGTATCTCTCTTTATAATTATGCCCTGAGGAATTAAATGCTTTTACGCAGCTATCCTTGGCTCTAGCGAGTGAGTGCCTCAAGCAGGCCTAGTGCTTTGTTGTCCACCCAGCACATAATGTAGTTTGTGAACATTCCTGAGAATGCGTGTTATTTCCTCTGTCCCTCAGTCATTTGACTTTTGTTGTCTATAGTAGGGATGTACGACAACTGTAGGTAGAGATAATTATTGGCCTGATATTGGCTGACAATTATCGGCAAAAATATACAGAAGTCTGATAATGATGATGACATTACTAGAGCTGATTATAATTAGCCAACATTGACTGGATTTGCTCATATAAAGTAATAAATGTTGATTTTTGAAGAGTTACAATAATGATGTCAGTTATTTGGTAAAGTTAGAGACAGAGCTATAATGTTAAATTCATCTTTACTCACTACATCTTAGCCTTTCTTAAACCTCAGGTATATAAACTATTAAAAATGTTATCAGCCATTGGTATTGGCATCGCAAGCAGGAAGTTATTGGTTATCGGTGTCGGAGGGAAAAAAGAGAAACCCTAGTCTATAGCGTCACTGACCAAACAGGTGCTTGCACACACTAAAGTGACAGGTCATTGGTGATCAAGTGATAAGCACACAATAGCCTGTCTCTGTGTTTACTGACTTTTGAGATGCACATCAGCAAATGACGGAAGATTCACACATGGGTGAACACCTTATGAAAGCAGGATGTTTAAAACTGGCTCCGATCAGTTACCGGTAGTCTCTATTATGTACTCTACTGGGCGTTGAACACACGTAGATAAAACTGATAGGGTAAATATGCACTCCCTCTATTATCTGTTTCTGCATTAGTGGGCAGGCCAAAGTCACCTGGAGGTTGAGGTTGGGGCACCTAGTTGTCAAACAAGAATCTTTAGATTTTTTCCACACGATACAAAAGCACAATGAAATGTGTTCATTCTCGGGCACCAGTGGTGATACTTGGCTCATCTCATTTGGACTGAAGGTCACTTGCTGCCCTCTGCTGCTCTAAATGCAGCATGACAGCTGCACAAGCTGCCAAATTAAACATTCAAAGTCTACTTCTTGTAAAAAAAAAAAAAAAAGATTCCTTAATTTACATTTATAGAAAACAGAGTCGATAAGCCAATGTGATAAATCATAGGACCTTGAAATTCCTGAGTGGATAGAAAATCAAGGTTAGATTTAGCTGGGCTGAGCTTTCTTTCACCGCTTTGCATTTCTGGGAATAGAACGAGAGGGGTCACTGACATGGGGAAGAACAAATAAGGATTAAAAAAAAAAAACACTGTCCCCTCTGTGGGACAAATGTTATAGTATATTCCATCATGTTCATGGTGTGATCCATTGTTTACCACAGTCCATGCAGCTTGTAGTCTTGCCTTCAAGCTCAAATTCCTAATCCCTTCTTGTTTAGTTTTTATTGTTTGCTATTACTTTCCACTACAGCTTCTTCTATACATTCCGACATGGTAAATGGTAAATGAACTTGCACTTATTTAGCACTTTTCTAGTCACTTGGACAATATGCCCAAGGACACTTCGAACCTCCTACCTTCCGGTTGGTGGACGTCTCTTAAACTATAGGGATTATGGCAATAGGCGAATTTGACAAAATGTTAATATTGCTTTAAGATCATACTATATGACAATCCGGTGACTGTCTTTCCCTGCCCGCAGACAAGTCCCTCATTCCTTACATGAACTACAATTCCCCATTTCGTGCCAGTGCCAGGGCTTGTTGGCACCGATTGAATTGAAACTTGTAATCAGATGTCTGTTTGCATGTTTTAACATAATGAGCTGTCGCATTCATCTGGAAAGTAGATCGTACAGCAAGATCATCCATGATATCCTCAGATCACCCAGCCCTACTGCTTGAGATCATCACATCAGATATACAGAATTAAAATATGAAGGATAAACAGTGAGTAGGAAAAGAAGACAAAATAAAGACAAAAAAGGAGAGTGAGGCCACAAAAAAAGGTCTTCTGACTTACATGCGGGTTGGTACACAAGAAGCCTATATGATTTTCCATCCCGTGCTTAAACCACAGCTTTTTGCAATCCTTCTTTCCTTTATTTTTTAAATTTCTCTCTCTTACCTAACCAACATCAAAACTGAGGCCATGCATGAGCCAACAAGCAGAAGCCGAAGGGAAAAGGAAGAGAGAGAGGTAGAGTGACACAGAAATATAACTGGGGGAGGTGCTAAACCAGACCACAGATGTGCCACCAAATTTCGTTACGCGTGCGCGCGGAGGCTTTTCGTTACAAGTACGGTACTTGTCTTGCGATACCGTAACGCTTTTTTTTTTGCCATTTGTCACAACAAATTTGTTGACAGGACACTATCTTTTTTTTTTGGATGACACAACAGTTGTGGTCATGCGCTCTAAGCGTGGTCACGCTCTGTCTTAGGAAAGAAGGTTAGGGTTAGGAAAAGTTAATTAACAACACAAAGATGAGTTATCGTTGTACTGGGCACTTGTTTGGTCTGAACAAAACTGAAGGCAATTGCGCCGTGGACCAAATGCGTATGACACACGGCCGCATTGAAAATAATGGGTCATATTTCCTCCATGCCAGACGATGTTGTGTTGCGGTTGCCACAGAGACTGTTTGTGGGGGATCACGTTACCACCACTTGACTGCATCCTGCCCACTGATTGGCTTCTGAGACATGAATTTGGTGAACAAGGACTGCGCCTCTCCTTTACCGTCTATTGTTTTCTTGTTGAGTGTAAATACTCGATAATAGAAAATTCCACATTGTCAAAACAACATTTACGATAATATTGTAGGTGATATATATATATATATATATCGCCCACCTGTAGTGAACACAGACATCCAAGTCATCTGAACTGAACATTAATTGGATTTTCCTACCTGCTCCTTCTAGACCTGGTTCATGTCTCAAGAATTAACAAGCGAGTGGGCATGTGACGCTCGTATCATTATTCTTGAAGGCTCTCCTTAACCACCTCCTTACAGCTCAACCGGTATTTCAAGTAAAAGAAAAAAATATCTGATATGGGTGATATTCGGCTGAATGCTGCTCCCACAAGAGAGAAACCCTAGACATAGGGACCCAGTTCTCTGGTCCACAGTTCATACGTGAAATGGCTTCTATCTACACTTGCATACATCAGACTCCCACAGATAAACCCACAAAAGAGTCACAGTAGAGCTCTGGTTGTTCCTGTGGTAACAGCATGTGTAGTGTGCATGTCTTCACCTTGCTGGTCAGAACAGGTTTGATGAATTTGCCTACCTTGGTGTTGATTGTTTTGGCCCGATGTCAGTTATATATAAAAGCCATAAAAAAACAAAACAAATGCAACCAACATCAGCTGCCACGCTGGATACACAGGAGTCTTCCTTTACTGACTTTAGCCAGGGCTCTCTGTTTATTTAAGGTTCATTCCAGGGTTCAGGGACCTGCAGGCCTCTTCTCTCCTCAGTTTACCCAGAGAGTTCAAGGTAACCCCTCCATGTTCAACATGTTTCTGTTAGCATGTTCTCTGCTGTGTCTCTCAGTCATTTGACCTTTGTTGTCTGTAAACATACTGACCAGACAGGAACTTGTGCACACCCAGGTGACAGGTCTTTGGCAATCAAGTACACAAAAGGCCTGTCTCTGCTTATTGTCTGGTGAGACGTGAATGATAAGAAATAACAGTGTTTCACACATGGGTGAATGCCCACCAGATGCTTTCAATGGATTCTCTTTACACTATTCACTAATCTCTGTGATGCATTCTATGTTCTTGTGTAGTACGTAGATTGATAGCATGCACTCCCTCCTTTATCTGTTCCCAGATCAGTGGTCGGGCTAAAGTGACTTGACGGGTTAAGTTGAGTGTCACCATGTTGTCAAACAAGAATCCTTGTTACCATTATGTTTCTAACTTTTCATGCAGCTTTTCTCACGTTACACCAAAGCAAAAAAAAAAAAAAAAAAGCTTTGGGGCGTTTTGGTTGGTCACACTAGGATACAGTCAGTAAAGCTGCATTCTATTCAGAAGTTCAAATAGGCATTATTTAACCTTCAAAATCTGCCCTCTATAACTCATACAACTACATTCATCTATAGCTGGAGCTGAAGGCTACCTGCCGTCACCTGAGCGAAAGCATCATGACAGTTGCATAAGCCAAACTGAGCATTCAACAAGCCCACCCAACAGATCTAAACACTTATTTGGATGGAATTTCTAGAACACACAGAGACTTATTGTATGCATAATGTATACCAGAGCCAGTGTGGTAAACTGCAGGGACCTCAAATTCCTGAGTGGATTGAGAGCATGGAATTCAAAATACACTCCCTTAAGTTAGATTTAGCTGGGCTGTGTTTCTCTCCTTTGCATTTCTGGGAATAGGAATGGAGGGGTTACTGATGTCAAAAAGAACAAACAGCAATTAAAAAAACAGGGTCCCCACTGTGGCACAAATGTTAAATTCCATCATGTTCTCCATGGTGTGATCCATTGTTTACCACAGTCCATGCAGCCTGAGGTGTTGCCATACAAGCTCAAATGCCAAATCCCTTCTTGTTTCTATTGCTTGCTATTCTTTGCATATCATATTCTAATAATCAATTGATTGATTGATTTATTTATTATTTATTTATTTATTATTTATTTATTATTTTTATTTATTTATTATTTGTTCATTTAACAGGGACAGTGCACGCCTCTCAGCCGTACCAGAGTTAGCTACTAGCTAAATGGCATCTGTAGTCCCATTGACTGATGTGTAAATGAGTGCTACATGTAAACTCACTGTGGATGGCATCTTCGTCATAATAATATCAAATTAACATCACTGCAAAGGAGCAAAGTAAACAATATGATGTCCTATTTAGACAGAGAGGAATGCAAAAATAAAGGAGTAATCATTTTTAAACTTCAAATATATCAAGCCCTTTCATGTCAAACAGATGTCAAAGGCCCGTGCTCTGTCATGTGAGTTCAGCTGCATGAAGAATGCTGCCATAGGGTGAAAGATTTTAGTATTAGATTACAATGTTTCTGCCATGATGTAGTTGATCTGTACTAGCTTCAAAAAAGCTCAACACATTGTGGCACTGCTCAGGTCAAGGCTCCTGACTTGAGCCAATCTGTTTTTGATACTCATGAAGTCATGTCAGGTCACTGGGATGAGACGCCATAACACGACTTTCAATCTGGGCTTTTGTTACCATTTGTTTTATTCAGTGCATAGATGGAGAAATCCGCATTTGTATTCTGAAGGAGCTCAGCTCAGGCTTGATCAGTATTCCAACGTGCAACCTAGTGGGTAAACGGACTGGCAATTTAACATGTTGGTCTCGTTACACAATTTACTTTACATTTCGCGCCACAACAGATTGTGTGTCTTCATAACAACATGTTGCAAATGCAAAAATTTAAACCCGCAATTAGAACCATGTAATAGCTATTTATTCAGAAGAGAGGCTGGGGTGGAGCAAATCATGGAATGAGTTTGCCACAAACAACATATTGATCCACATTAAGCAGTCATTTAAGATTAGGTAAGAACTCCAACTCAGAGTCTCACAATCTTACATTAATAAGGAGTCCGAGATGAACTAGTGCCAAATAAAAAAAAGAACAAATGGAAATTCAACAACAACAAAAAAAAAACTCTACTGTAGTCTACTGAACCATGTCAGTGAAATCTTCTCTTATCAAATTCAACATTAAAGAGAGTTATTATACAATTGGTTAAACAATACTTAGACTGATTTAAAAAAGGGCCAAGGTTCTTGCTCTGCCAAAGCAAACTGTTTTTTTTCTTGGTAAATTAGATGTAAATTAGGGAATAATGTAGAGGTAAGAAGTCTTTTGGCCTGTTAGGCGTGGCCTGTTACAGGCAGCGTTGAATCTGATCATCTCGCTCTCCCTCCTGCAGGAATTGAGGTCTCAAATTGAGTTAACTTCATAACAAGTTTGGAGTTGCCTGCAATAAACAGGACACTTTGCTAACATGCACATGTACCATAACACACAGAGTGTCGGCAGCAGTAAAAGTGCCGTGATCAGACCAGCTGGGCCAATGAAAGAAGAAAAAAAAGGACAGGCAGGGAACCAAAACAGTTTAGGATGAACGCTTAACATCTGCATAGGGAGTGGGTGCTCTTTCTCAGCATCTGCATGTTTGTAGTAACCCAGGACAAACCATGCAATGGCTCCAGAGAAGACCTTTACATCACCTAAAGACCACCATAGCTCCTTCTGCATGTTTACTATATAATCAGTTGGTTGTAATCTGCAACCTTACTGTTTGACATGGGTGGGATATCTGGACAAAAGATCATACAACATCCTTTAAAGTAGAATCACAGTCCACAATCTCAATCACGTGACTGTTGACTGTAAATTATTTATGCCTTTCTACTGCTTTGACGCTTCTTTTGAATGTTTGTGTCCACCTTTCACTATTTATCATTCATGATGTCGTCTGTTCACAAATTGTATCTAAACTAATTACATAATTGGTACCTCCTAGTTGGACGAAGCTGTTAAACAGCTAGCCATGGGGCTGGTTGGCAGTGACTTAACTTTTGCATTCAAATTAGGGATGCACAATAAGTCTTTTTTTCCCACCCATACGATAACCGATCACTATCCGCTTCTCATAACCGATGACGATACAGATAACCGATACCATTTTTGAATTTAACATTATAGCTATGCCTCTGATTTAAAGCAGAAGTAAGCGATATTTTTGTGTTAATATATGTCTTAAATAGTTACTATATCTTCCGACAGCAATCACTTGCATAGAGTGTTTGGACCGAAACACGGGTCTGTCAGTCACTCTGCTCTGCTCTGAGCCGAGGAGAAAACATTTATCGTATCCTACAGTTTTTATCCAATGAGGAGAGAGAACGGCATGAAGGGCTGTGTGTGCAGCCAAGGGATGCGCCTGAATGTGGTGACGTAGGGACGAGGACCAATAGATCCATGACGAGGGTGGGGGCTGCTAACTCCATCGGCTGACAAGACGTTATGGTGCGTTCGGGGCAGCCCGTAACTCGTGTTTTTCCGACCTGTGAAGTGGTACCAGTTCGACCTGGTGCGAGTTCACGGGTCGGAAGTTACGAGTGGCCGTTATAGTGACTTTCACAGGTAAAACAGGTCGGAAAAACACAAGTGGGTTGCCTGGAACGCTACAAAGTCTTAAGTCGTGACTTGAAGCTGTAATTTACGGTTTCAAAAGCCTGCCTGGAACGCAGCATAACCCAAACGACCGGATCGCTTACTTCTGCTTTAACCAAATAATATAACCAACATCACTACTGTAATTACATAAACAACAACAGTTATGACATTATGTATCGTTTCAATTTTAGAGGGCAAACAGACAGAAAATAATATTGGATTTATCTGAGTATTTGGGCCAATAATTATCTGTGCCAATACTTATAGTTTATCCCTAATTTTAAAGCTGTTCAGAAATGGCCGTTTGTACTGTTTGTCGCGCCTCCTTCCATGAGATTTCACGGATTGCCGCACGAGTTTACCCGAGTGAGGAAAACAAATTTGATTGGTCTATATCGAGCAGGCGGGATATTCAATGTTTGGGGCGAGACCGAGCTTGGTGTGTGTGTGTGTGTGTCTCAGACGTTTGATTGACAGATCCAATATCAGTGGCTGATGAATCGTGAGCAGGCTGACGTATAATTTGTGCGCCTGCATTATCCAATGCAAAAAAACTACCCCACTTTCATCCTGGATTTACTCGAATATATAAATTTGCACATAGTTTGGCCTACATCGTCTGATACAGTGATTTTCAACCACTGTGCCGTGAGCTTTCGCCAGGTGTGCCGTGGAAAATTACCAAATTTACTTAATTGATCCAAACTAGCGATGCACATTGTGATTTTTTTTTTCAGACCGATAACCAACTCTCATAGGTGATTATAACCATTAACGAGTGAGATTCAGCACTCCACTGAGTGTCTGTGACTAGGCTTGTGCCGACCGGCCAGTCTCATTTTGTTTGTTTTTTATTTTTATAACACACGCGCGCTGCTCCCGCTGTGCTGCGGCTCATCCACGCCAGCGGAGCGCTCCTCTGCTCGTCTGTGCAGCTGCAGGTGAGTGACGGGGAGCCGGCTGGAGAGCGCCTCCTTTTTATTTAAGGGGCACCGTCCTTATTCGTATTCACTCGGTTTTCCACACACACGTCATTTTAAACATGTGTGTGTGTCTCGTGTGCAGACGCAACGGTCAAATATACGGACGAGCAACAACTTAATTAATCATCATTTAATTATTTTATTTTGAAAATTGACCGGATTCTCTCGCCTTTTTTGTGCCCGACTTCCTGTCTGGTACGACCTGGTCTACCCAGCTTGACGGCGCTCTTGGCTCACGGCTCGCGTGAAAAATATAACTGAACCGATCTGAAGCGCTGCAGCTGCGCGCACTGCGCTCCAGAGCGCGAGATGTGCGACCAGGCAGAGTGAAGCACATGTTGCAGGTTGCACTCAGAGTTTGTTCTGACTTTCTATCACAGGGAGTGCACAACATAAGTTTAAGTCCTCTCATGTTTGCTGTGAAATATGGCTGAAGGCACGAGTGGAAGTGTGCACGTGTTGACAAGCTCCTATGAGTTGATTGACAGCTAAAAAAAAAAAAAAGGCTTTGTTGAGCATCTGTGTCTGGCAGAGTTGGCTAATAAAATAGGACTTTTTTTATGTCAATGAGTGTAGTGGCAGAAGCCTGCACAGTGACCATTACTGAGTCAGAACAAACTAACTACACTGTAAGAGACAAAATTTGTATTATTTTTACTGTATTAGGCTGCACTGTGTCATTTTCTAACATTTTTGGTTAGTGGTGTGCCGCGGGATTTTTTTAATGAACAAAGTGTGCCGTGGCTCAAAAAAGGTTGAAAAACACTGGTCTGATAGATGAGTTATTACACTAATGTAAAGACCCACAGTGGGCTCAAATTCAATTTTCTTTTCTGAACACCTTTAACATGTAGTACCTTTCAAAGGCATGATCTGTATAGCAGATTGTATGCCAAAGTAAGACCATCCACAATAGTACAGGGTTGTCAGATATCCCAGCAGATTTCACTAATAAAGTCCTACAGAGTGCACACTGGTCTTAATAATACACTTAAAGCACAACTGTAAAAATATGTTAACTATTTCGGTTGGCAGTTCAGTTCTGATTCTACATCCCTGCCTCACTCACATGTCTTTGTTTTTTGTTTACACAAATTTGTGGCAGTCTTCTTTTCATGCTATGTTCCCCTTTTCAGGCCACCAGGAAGTTCTGTTTTTCAGCTGTAGTTCTTTTAAATAATTATTATTCTATCAATTACAAATATCAAACTATTCTTTTAATTAGTTGATTGTCTTCTTGACTTATATTTTTGTTATTTATCCCCTTCATCATCCCTTATTTTCCTCATTATTCTTAAATATAAATCAGACATATAAACTCACAAATGAGTGAGAGTTAGTTAGTTGGTAGTCTTTAAACACCAAGTTCAGTGCTACTATGACCATATGGTGTGAGACCTTTAAAGATGCAACATCACCATGTGAATGCTAACTTAGCTAATCTGTGTCAAATAATCGGAGCAACACGCATTCTTTGCTGATGTACCTTTCTTCAATGTTCATGTGTCAGGTCATACACACACAAAACACCTCTTGGACTGAATCTTGTCATCCTGTCAGAGCTCATTCATCACACCGTTACATTTATTCAAGCATGGTAACACAGCATCAGCAGCCAGTGTTATGGTATGGGGGTAGGTACGCATGCAAAAAAACAATGGCTGGGATGACACAGCAATGGAGGCAGGGATACTGAACGTAGAGAATAAAGATATATGAAGGATGCAGTGCGAGTATGAAAAGAAGGATGGGAAAATAAGGCAATAAAAAGGAGAGTGAGGGAAAAAAAGACCATCTGACTCACATGAGGGTTTGTACACAAAGAACCCGTATGCTTTTCCATCCCACGCCTCAGTGAATAGCCTCGGCTCTTTTTCCAATCCTTCCTTTTTTTTTCTTTCTTAAATTTCTCTCCTTAGCCGAGCCGCAACAAAAGGAGGGCATGCACGAGCCATCAAGCAGCAGAGGAAAAGGGAAAGGAAGAGAGAGCGGTAGGGTGACACAGACATACAGCTGGGGGAGGAGCTGAGCGAGAGCGAGGTTGGGCTGTTTAGGCTTAAAGCCCACTGTCGGCTGAGTGGTCAAAAGAAAGAACATGTGGCATCCTGCCAGACATGCAGCAGTAGCTGTAGCAGTCTCAGCTGTGGCTGTGCTATCATGTACAGCCTCTATAAACCTCTGGCCATATCTACCTCTAAATGACAAATGTCAGAAACAATATGCTTCAGATTAAATCTGTTGAGATTCAGAAAATAATTAGAAAAATTCTCTGGTGTGATTCTCAAATTAGAAGGTCTTGCCTCTTCCTCTACTACACCGAATTTCATAAAGAGAAACACATAGTTACAGGAAACAATTCCTTTATATCAGTGTAAAGGAATCATTGTAATGCAATGCATATTACAGAAGCATGATTTTTAGTCTTTGAACGATGCAAATATTGAAAAAAAAATTGTGAGAAATAACGTTTCTGCATTTTGGATTTCTATATGGCAATACAAGAACAACATGGCACATTTTGGAGGAGTTAAGGTATCCAGATGGGTGCTTATGGTATATCCAGATCTGCTGGAATTCAGTCCTTACTCATATCTGTAATACAACATCCCTGTCTCTATTCAATGTTTGAGAAGTCCAAAAGTCTCTATTTGCACCAAAATCAAACTTACAGGATCCTCTGTGTTGGCACTCACTTTCACTGCATCAACAGACAAAACTCATTCAAATGAAGTGGATGGTGGCTTTTTTCTTCACATGGGGCTCTAGTCAATCAGAACATGACATGAGTATTATAAACTCAACATACAGGGTGATAATAGATGGAACAACTCACGCATCCACCTCAACACACTTCATAATGAATTACCGTATTTTACTTTCCACAATTTGGTTTGAATATATCATCAGAACTGTAGGTCTATCACATACACTAAACCTCTCAGATGACTCTAAAACAATGACAGTCTTTATACTGTAGCTCGTGATAACATGAACAGTTTTCTACTGTAGCCTGTGATAACGCGAACAGTGTTCTGTGTTGGGAAATGCACTTTTATTAAAGCAATAGTAAGCGGAATGTTTGAGTTAATATAAGTCTTAAATAGTTATATCTTCCGACAGCAATCACTTATATAGAGTGTTTGGTCTGAAACACGGGTCTCTCAGTCCCTCTGCTCTGCTGTAAGCCGAGGAGAAAACTTTCCTTGTATCCTACAACCTTTATCCAATGAGGAGAGAGAACGGCATAAAGGGGCGGTCCTCTCTGTGTGTGCAGCCAAGGGATGCACGTGAATGTGGTGACGTAGGGACGAGGGCGGGGACTGCTAACTCCATCGGCTGACAAGAAGTTAGCCAAAACGACCGGATCGCTTACTTCTGCTTTAATTTCTAAATAAATGCACTGTAACTTAATAAAATAAATATAGAAAAGCTACAGCTTTATATCAGCAATCGCTCAAAATGAGTTTCAAAATACTGGCACATTAGATGTTGGCAAAAATCCAATATTGTGCATCCCTAACTGGCATGTTAGTTTTATTTTACCATCCCCATCAGTCTCTACGGCTACGTTCACACTATTGCTCAATTCAGATTTTTTGCTCAGATCGGATTTTTTGTTTGGCTGTTCACATTACCATCTAAAATGTGGACTATATCAGAAATCGAACTGACCCGCATGCGCAAAAGAACAGTAACAACAACGCCAGGCGCAGCACGCTGAATCTGATTCAGTACCACATTTGAAAGTGGCCTGAATCTGATTTGAAAATGTCAGATTCAATGCGACTTGTGCTGTTCACAATAAATTGACTTTACTTTACTGTCTGCTCCCTGATGCAGTGTCTGAAATTCAGACATAACCGGTTCTATTCATACATTCATACATTCAGAGTCTGAATGGGCTCATTCAGAGTCTGAATGGGCCAAAATGGCCAATGTATGAATAGAACCGGTTAATGTCTGAAGATTAACCAGTGGGCAGAGGGTCATGTTGATAATTAACCCAACCACCATCCCTTGATTAAACCGGTATCTTCAACTACTGTAGATGACAAAACACAGGCCATCTCCCATCGACTGGTGCATGCATGAGGATCAACTCTGGATGATGCCCAGACCCAATTCTCTGTTCCACGGTTCCTTAGTGAAAATGGTCTCTATTGCATACAAACTCCTCACACACAGTTGAATGTAACAGCCTGCTTGCCCTCACTTTACTGGTCTTTACAGGCTATCATAAAACAGATACCTTGATATTGTGGCCACAGATTAAAAAATAAGCCATAAAAGATCATCAGCTGCCATATCTGATACACAGGACTCTGCAGTCAATAACTCAATTTAACAAGCGTTGTATATTTAAGAAGTTCAAGGACCTGCAGATTCCTGTTTTCTTCAGTTTACCCAAAGAGTTCAAGGTAACTTTATTTTACCATATTCGTTTCCCCAAATTAATTTCATAAATATATAGACATAAACAAACTGGGGAAAGGGCAACAGAAAATCACATAGCTAGACGTTGGCTACACTATAATGCAAACAATAAAAAAACTAAAACCCAACCCCGGCAGAAAACTAAAAAATAGAAAACAGCCTTGAAGGCTTTAGATTTATGAAGACTGTTTCCATGTCTTCAGGGAAATTCTTTCTGCTGGAACAGTTGTGTTAAACATTCAGGATCCTTGAGTGTTGCCCTTAGGGTATTAAGTTTACAGTCACTTTGAAGAGAAGCTGGAAGCACTTCAACCATTTTAATCACTATGTAGCTTCCTCCAGGGCGCCTTTCTGTGGTTTTTCACTGTCTATTGTTTCTGTTGTTATGCATTTACCTTTAAACTCTCTGCATTTTAAATGTGATTGCAGTTGATTTAAATATTCAAAAAATATATATAGCAGGACTCCATAGGTAAACTCCACTGACAGATTG
The DNA here is from genome assembly GCF_045865225.1 of Trachurus japonicus. Lineage (NCBI taxonomy): Eukaryota > Metazoa > Chordata > Actinopteri > Carangiformes > Carangidae > Trachurus > Trachurus japonicus. The sequence continues at coordinate 12,065,237 of NC_140907.1, forward strand.
TGATTTATTCAATTAAATTATCAATTAATTCAATTGATAAGCCAACTTCCTTAATCACATGGGAGAAAAGCACAATATTTGATGTATTCTAACTTGAGTTACTGAAACAATTGACTAAATGTGAATAGCTGATTACATAACATTAATTGCAGCAATTTTTAAGTGAAGTCTGGTGAGTATTAGCACCCATGATGGACGGGCAATATGCATTTACCATCTCAATAAGATGGATGTACAGTGGGACACTGGCTAGTCACTGACAGTGTTAACAGAGCAGTGACACCATGATTCACAGAAAACAGGTAAATATCAAACTAGACGAAAATTGATAGTGTTCAATCAAACTATACTATGAGATAAAATGACAGCACTACCTGGTCTAAGCAAACTCTGCAGGAAGTCTTATACGAAACAGCTAACCAACCTCTTTGTGCCAGTCTTCAATAGGAGCGACTACTCTTACCAGGTCTCTCATAAAAGCTGTATACTTTTGCTGTTAGGAGTTTAATGCGACTCCTCCAACACGCTGGCCCATATGAGATATTATCTATATCTAGCATCTTGTATACAGTAGGGTAAATTGTGTAGCACTTGGGCAGTTAGCTAGTTGTAACTTTCTCAGTTTTTGGTGTATTTTAACGTATTGGAAAACACATTAGTCGTCATTGGTGACTAAAACAAACACACGCTTTACTGCAGCCAGAAAAGTTTGCTGGTTAAATATTCATGTAGTGACCAAGTTTAGTACGAGTAAGTTAGTTTAAGACGAACACACAGGGACAGCATCACGTCAACTTAACTTCTTCTTTCTTTCTATTTTACGGCGGTTGGCATCCAGCTTTTTGGTGCATGCCAACTTAAATTTTGTTACTTTGTTGTTTTTGTGTCCGAACAAATGTCTCGGATAATCGACCACCAACAGTATCCAGAGTTTATCAAAGCTTTTACCTTAGCCACGGTAACAATGTTTTGCTAGGACCGCCGCACTGTCCCGTTAGCAACCAAGCACGGGGAGCAGCAGCGACACCGGGGTGCTGCTGCCACCATCATCTGCACACCCACGCAGCGCTTTGTTGCCACAGTTTGGGACACGTTGCCCAGGTCACCCCACACACACACACACACACACGGACTGAAACGTGCTGCAGCAGCGGAGTAAAAGTTAGCTAAGGTTAGCCGATGGACTGGATGATGGCACCCAAGTTAGCTCAACTCCCCAGTCCCACTCTCTCTGAGTCTGACCGTCTCTCTGCGAACTCCGCAGGAACAAACAGTTACCTTGACTTGTCCAGGTGCGCTGTGCTCTACGCTGAAACCATCGATAGTCACATCCAACTCTTCGGCTTCTGCTTTCGCTCTACAATAGTTATCAGTAAACGTAAGGAGGGGGGCACCGTGGGGGTTCAGTAGCAGAGAAGAGTGACGTCAAGTTACCGGAGGGAAGCGCAAGAGCCACACCGGAAGTACGCGCTTTGGACCTTCAAAATAAAACATACAACGGCAAACGCTACACTTACTTGCATTTTCAGCATTGAAACGTGTGTGTGTGTGTGTGTGTGTGTGTGTGTGTGTGTGTGTGTGTGTGTGTGTGTGTGTGTGTGTGTGTGTGTGTGTGTGTGTTTATAATTTAATGGGTTAAATAATTATTATTTGCCTGTTTCTCTTTTGTACACTCATAAGTAAAATAATAGACGTTTTATGGAGTGCATTTACTGGCATGGTTACTTTTGCATTTAAACTTTGAGTATGCACGAATTATGAATGAACTATGAATGTTCCATCCAGCAAGAGGAAACGAGTCTCTTAGCACGTGTGGATCTCAAGATAATGTTCGGGATTAACCTGAGAAGAAAACTGGAGTCCATTGTGATAGCAGACCTATTTCAAGTAGTCATATCTTTACGTAAGACTTGTAACCTGAAACCAATGAAAATTAAAAGGGCTCTTATTGTGTTGAACAAAGACGGATGTGAATTGTTTTATCTTGGCTAGCTTTATGCCGCTGTAAAGCCAGCGCTCAGATACGTCAGATAACCTGGCAACAACGCAGATTATAACGGAAATACGCATTACATCCAAGTGTATGTGTATGTTTATGATCTCACACTCTTGGACCCAGTGGTTCAGTATCACTATCACACACTCATGCTGGACTGATTAAAAAAACGTAATGTTTTTAAGTAGGCTATTGTTACTGTAACAATAATAGGCTATATGTTAATGCAGCTAGGTCAACACAATAGACCATTATTTTTCTTAAACCTAAATTCTAACTATTTAAGTGATATATATTTGCAGTGTATGAGAGCATATAGGCCTAATGTGTCTGAAAACAGTCCTGTGAGAAGGTTATAGTGATTTGACCTTGAAGAAAAGGTATCACAAAGGTATTCCTGGTGTGATCTCAGTCTTTCACATGGGGACGTATTAAGACTAAAAGGGAATATCAGAGCAGAACCAGTGCAGAGCAGAGTAACTACACTGCACAGCAGTGATAGATATGGCGGCGTTCTGTCTCAACTGCAGCCCCCATAATGCCTACTGCTATTTTATAACTGTGCTGCATTGCAGGGCTATTTCCCCCTACAACCAGGAGTGGGGTTGCATAAGAACTGACAGCATCATGGTGGTTTGGAGTCCTGAGAGGGAGCTATAGCCAGATGAAGGAGATTTAGGGTTGGGATTTGCCTAAAGAAAAAAAAAATAGTTAGCAAAGTTTGTAGGACTGTGGGCTCAGAAAGAAAGAAAGGGAATCAGATAGGAGAGTGTTGACAGATCGATTGTTAGGTGAGTGTGTGGAGGACGGACTGAGATGGGGTAAGAGGAGGGGGTGGCCTGGGGATGAGTCAGAGGGAATGAGAAAGTGTATGTCTGTTTGTGTGTGACGCAGTAGGACGTGTACAGAGACTGCAATGCACTTACTTTACCTCCCCCTCTGTTCTCTCCTCCTTCCACTCAACCCTGAGATATCACAAAGGACTGCTATTTATTACTGTGTGTGTGTGGGGGGGGGGGGTGAGTGGAGGAATATACTCTCGGCCTGAGCCACAGCTTTTAACAGCGAGGGTGCACTGCAGGATTGCTGTCTGTTGTCTCTATTCAGTTACTGTGAACTGCACATACTGTTTGATTATTTTGTAATATAAAATCTTCAGTGAAAAGGTCTGGAATGATTTGGCTGATTTTCACGGCACTATTTGTGTCCACAAATGTGACCTGTGAATAGTGACGAACATAATCTATTTTCAACCAAGTGTCACAGTTATAGGCTACACAACGTGATTCTTTGACTTTGCTGCACTTTGGTGCAGGTTTTGCCAGTTTTCTGTCCACATGTTCCTTGTGTTACTTCCAACTTACTTGGTGTAAGCTGGTTCCTCATTGCATTGTGCTGTGCTGTCCCTCATTCACTTATTTACTCTGGAAACGTGAAACCATAAAATTCTCTTGAAGTAATCAGGATGTACTCTGCATGCCCCTCCCCTGTGGCCACATCCATGGAATCAGTTTAACAGCACCTGTGGGGAAACACAGAAGAAACCGATCCATTTTGATGCACTCAAAGAGAAAATGTATCCGGGGGGCTTTGCTACACTGAATGGGATGCACTCCACTGCAGTCGCTGTATCTGTGCTGCAGTTGCTCTTTGAAAATCATGATATCGGAAAAGAGAGCAAAGTCAAAACTTAAACCTATGTGGCCGGTATAAGGAATGAAACAAAGAGGACGTTATATAGGATTCCTCATTCATACATGATATAAAGTGTGTGTGAGAGTGAGTAAAAGAGAAGAAAAAAGAGGGCCGACTAGAAAATGTGTGACATGCATGCACAGAACTCAGGGATTTACACCTTGTGACTGTCATGTGGTTTTTGTGCTGAAGCAGAGTGAGAGATGCTATTCAGGTCACACTTCCTCTTCTATAGTTAACATCATACAAGACTTTGTATACAGTACTTGTTTTCTACACAAATGTTCACTATGCTGTTGTGAAGTTCCTCTGGGGAATTCATTTGCCACGTTTTTAAAAATATTTTTTGGACCAAATTTATGTGTGTTGACTGAGTGACTGAGTTATTCTCACTTGGTTTAATAAAATATTTAAAAAAAACAGACTCTCAAAACTATCATCGTATAGAGAGAATATTCTTCATCGGGTTATTTTCTCTTTTCTCATAAGGCTCCAAATAACTTTATCTTGACACTGCAGTGATAAAAGCATCTCTATGAAAATGTAACCTCAACAGTCACATTGGATACCTGATGCCACCATGTGCCACTTATCCGAAGTACAAATATAAAAAGAAACCCCAGCACCAGTCCCTGCTGTATAATTGTGCTCATGTGATGCAGGGTATACCCGCAAGGCATCGCTCTTCCTTCCTCTCTCTTGCTCTCTCTCTCTCTCTCTCTCTCTCACACACACGCACACACATATGCACACCCAGTTAAATGTTGCAGAGGGATAAAGAATACCCCAGTTGTGGTGTTTTTCTCCCCGCCAGGTTAGGGTGCGCCTTATTACCGTGGTTGTGTGAGATAACAGGCAGGATTTCCCCTGGCTGAAGCTGAGTAACTAACAACAGCAAACCAACACAGTAGATAAGGAAAATCCTATCCAGGCACACAGATTATCAATTGCTACCACTCAGAGTTGCCTTATCTGACCTCTCTTTAATGGTCTGTCCATTTCTCTTTCTTTGGTCCCTGCTTTTTTTTGCCTTCTTGCTGCATCACAGATGAGGAGGTAATGAAGGGGGGAGACTGACTGAATATACAGGGATCGGTACAGGCAGTTCAATTTTTCAAAGGTGAATTGGTTGTTTCTTTTTCAGCATCTTATTGACATCACCATTATTAACACTGGGAGGAGCATTCATGTTACACTGACTGATTTTTAACAATGCCACATGATGATGTTAGGACAGCGTGGATACCTCTCTTGCTCATGTCCCATTAATAGCTTGTTTTCTGACACACTATTAGGTATTTTGAGAGGTGAATAGCAGCTCCACATCGAGACCCTGACAGAGCAGGGCTGTGACGGCTTCCTTTATCTGATTGAATCAATCTAGAATATAGAGAAGAAACTTTAATGATCCCTCAGGAGGGGGGGGGGGGAGTTAAAGTTGAACAACACTCAGGAAAGTAGGGCAGACTACACATAAGAACCGAGTATCTTTTCTTCCTGTAAGCTGATGACACTTTTGGTGCAGTTTGATATTTGGGTGGGACCAAAGCTGTGCAGTTTGCTGGTATGAGGAAATGATTACTCATATTACAGTTTATACTAGCGTGTTTCAGATGCTGCATTTTTGCAGTGTTAGACTTTGGGGAGAGTATTTTGGCTTGGAATTGGTCATATTTATATGATTTAAACATTAAATGCTATAACCAAAAATCCCAACATGGGGCAGTTTTTGAAAAGCATTGTTCTGATGACCAGTTCCTTCATGGCACTCTCCATCAGGAAACCAATGAAATATAAATGTCCTCTCGGAGTTTAGTTGTTATTTTGTGAGCATTTTAAGTCTAATTCTAACAGACTGTTTCACTTCTCTACAGTCATTACCACCTGTGTGTATATTTCTATGACTTGTTTCCATCATACAAAGAACATTTTTTCCTTGCAGTGTGGAGTTACTTGCTCATTCAAAGAGGAAAAAAATGTTCATGAATGATTTACAACTGAGGCTATAATTATACATAGTCACTCGGGGAAATCCCTCCAACCAAACTAGCTCCACCATGCCGTGCAAATATCTCTTGCAATCAGATGCACTTTTCTGTACTGTCCACTGAGGGGCAGCAACATAGCCAAAGAGCTTGTTTCACTGCCATCATCATGACTGCAATGCAAGCCAAGGTCTCTTTCAAGGACACACATCATATCTGCAAAGTCACATGTAAAGCATAGAGAGGCTGTGTGGGAGCCGGAGCAGAGAGAGTGGCGAACTGAGAGGAGGGGAAAATGCTTTTAGCCCAGACATTCATTGAGCAGCTTTAAAACCAACACAGTAGTACACATTCTGCTGTGGTTGCAGACATTTAAGGGTGAAACTTTGAATGAGAGCAAAATGAAATTAGAGGCACAGACAAATATAATCAAAGGGTGATGGTGATTGCCAGGACCGATGACACAAGGGACAAATGTGGTTTTCTATAGAGCAATCAAAACATTCTTATTATCCTGTTTGTAATTTAGACTCTTTGTGCTATTCTGAATAATGCTGCATAATTTTGTAAGTAGCAGTAGAAAGTGTGCTGTGCTCAGAGAGTGGGCAGAGCCAACATAACTCTCCCCTAGCCATAGCCTACCTTTTTATATCCATCAAATATGCATGGCCTCTCTGAGTGTACATACTGTAGCCTATAATGTATCTATTCACAGATCTCCGCTGCACCGGAAAGCCTGCTCCATCAGCAGTTTGTGTGTGTGTGTGTATGTGTCTCGAGGATAAGACAGGAAACATAATCAATAAACACTGATTTGTGCTCCTCTCAAAGAAGGTGGTAATTTCACAGAGTTTTAAAAAGGAGAGACAAAGAGAGTCTGTATGAGGTTTGTGTCTCATCTATAATAGTGTGGTGGGTCTGATTTTCATGAAAACAACTAGGCTATTGTATCATAAAAGATTCTCATTTGAAAATAAGAATTAAAGCCACATAATCGTGTGACTTCCTGTGTTTAAAGGGAAAAAACAACAACAACAAAACATGTAGATTTTCCTAAGTATAGGCTAGTGAAAATAGCTACTATATCCTCACTGTGTATAAAAGTAGTAAGACCACAATTTAAATATAGCAACTCCATTCAAAATCCTACTTTATTTTAGTTTTTTCATTAGTGAGCTATTTTAGTGCTACATAGCTGTCTTACTGTAGCATAACAGCTATTCACAACTGGGGCCAAGTGATTAAGCCATCGTTGCTTTTACTATACTACTTCTGAGCAGCTTGTTCTTCAGGGCAGACTGGACTCTAAATGGTGACATAATGACAGAAAGTGACCAGACAGTGGGGGCACGCTGGGCTAGCAGGTTAGCATGCTAACTTCAGGGGAGGAATAGAGGGTGTCTAGAGGTTGAAGCATAATAAGATGGCTGCTTTCCACCAAAAGAATGCAAACCTTTACTTCACACATTTAATGCACTAAAATGCTTCCTCTGAGTAGAATTAACATTAATTATTATTAATAACATTTTCTTTGCAACTGTGTCCATCATGCCCCACTAGCCTACTCCCTCTCAAAAACATTTATATAGCCTACCTACCAACCAAAAAAGGAAAAATATTTTTTTCTATTCTATTAGTGTTTAAATTTGACAATTCACATAATTATATTAAAATACTAACAACTATCAACATATTTCCCCTTGCTCACTCCTTATCTCTTATCCTATGGCAGTGGACATATGGGAGAAACATGCACAACCACAACCACACCCACACACACACACACACACACACACACACACACACATGTGCCCAGGCATGGACACACCCTTTCTCATTGGACGTTAGCCATCGGTGGCTACTGTAAGGCTGCCCTGTCAGCACAATCTTTATTGCCAGTGGGATGGATGGAGCGCGTGTGTGAGAGTATTTTTTATGTGTGCGGGATTATGAGAGGTGGGTTGGGGGACGGGGGGTGAGCTTGGTGACTGACACATAAAATAAAAGGCAATAGGATGACTAGCTCATAAAACTACTAACTATGACCCATAGAGTATTGATCACTGCACCAAGACCTCCTTCAATCAGCATCGCTCGCACGCACACACACACACGCACGCACGCACGCACGCACGCACGCACGCACACACACACACACACACACACACACACACACACACACACACACACACACTAGCCTGCTCTCATTCCCTATATTGCTGATGCGGAGTCTCCTTCACTGTGATTGAAGTTCACTATTATTCATGGGCCTCCAATAGGTAGCTACATAAATTATTCTTCCCATGAATAGTTCATTGTAGCTGCTGTAGCTGTTTAGGAAAATACCAAGATAGTTAACATATTATTATTATCAATATGACGCTTAGGAACATGTGTGCTAATGTGGCTAGTTTACGCTGCCAAGTTGGACATCAGAGGGTTTTCTAATTTAAGGCACAACACTTTCAGCCAAACACTCTCAGCTATTAATTAGGATGACTTCACAGAACAGCCAACAAATACACACACACGCACACACACGCACACACACACACACACACACACACACACACACACACACACACACACACACACACACACACACACACGATTGTTTCTGTGCTTTGTCTCCCTTCTACACTTTTTCTGTGCTCATAAGTACATAAATGTATATGCACACACAAACATACAGACACACACTTAGTGAGCACACTGAAAGCTCATGCATCTCTTTCCATGTTGGCTCTTCTTCGTCTTCATGTTTTCTTCTCTCACCTGACTCAGAAGTCTGTTCAGCTCTGCCTCTGACTACATTTCAAACAATACCAGGTTGGACGCTTAAAGTGTGCTTTTAACACAGGTGCAAACGAGCTATGTTTTTAAGTCCTGTTTGATTTGCGTCCACTATAAAGTTATGAAAAGATTCAATTTATTCCGCTGCCAAACTCCCATTTGCGCCACTGAATTTAGAGAAAACCATAACTTACCTTTGATTGGACAGTTTAACGGGAGACAAACCTTGTTAAATATCAGTTACTGTTTATTAATTGGGCAATGTTTCCGTATTGTGGAATAAAAATACAAACAAACATTGTCTGTGCAGCACCCTACAGTCCAGTAAAATACAGTCACTTCCACTCATTTAACTAAAGGAAGCGTATGTTTGGACAGGCACTATACCTGTCAGAGGTGTTCTGCAAGCCTCTGCCTCCAGTGCACTTTGTCTGCTCAGGTAAATGTGACACTCTGTCCTCCCTGATTCAGTTCTGTGTGTGGTGTGGTGGCTGCAGCCAATATTGCTTTAACAATAGGCTTATGTGAGCGCTGCACGGTGGTCTGTGAGCCAGCTTAGAGCACTGTCATTTTGAATTGGTGGCACATCCTCAGACCTTGACATTTGAGCTGCATAAATCTGATGAGCTAAAAAGGCAAACCATTGATTGCTGTAAACCACATACTCATCTATTTTTCACCCTGTCTAAGCATTTTATAGTGTCCAATAAAAACTGCCACCAAGTCTCAATAAAACAGTTATTAGAGTTAGAGTCAGGGAAACGTGGGCATGTACTACATGGCCATGATTCTTTTATCCCTCTATGTGTAAGTGTGAAAAACCAGTTCCGGCCCTTTCCCTGACCCCTTACTGGGCCAGGTAGTCCCAGGCCAGCTTCTTAACACCATTTCAAAGCTTCACATGTTATTATACATTTTATTTAAATGTGTCTTAAATCTCCTCTGAGATATCCAAATCTCTGCTCTTGCTGTCTACTGCGCTACCTTTATGTTCACATTTGGTTGTGTGGTGGGCGTTAATCCAGCTCCCACCATCCTGTCACGTTCCTCTCTTCACTGCATTGCTCCGTGACAGTTCTACTGCACTAGCTTTCTAGGGCACGATGCGCTCCACTCTGGACGCTTTCCAAGTGTTTTTGTGGAGGAGAGTGGGGGGCCCAGCCGCTTGCAGTATTTTATTCCTATTTCAGACAGGTACAGGGGGAAGATACAGAGGCGGCAGGAGGATTCACGCAGCTCACACGCTGCAGATGAAAGATGTGGACAGCACATGCAAACACTACAGTCCAGCGACTGGGCCACCATGGCACAGCGAGGACACAAACTTCGTCTACCCTCGACAGACGGCACAATGGTTACTGTCCTCATACACCTGCTGCACTGTAGCTGTGTGCTGTGCCTCAGTCCCCAAGCTGCAGCCTTCCTCTCCTTTTGTCCCACTTATCAAGGGCAAGTGAGCAAATCCAGTTAAGCATATTCAGTAACCTCACGCTCTTTCACTTGTTTATGTCATCCTCTATCTTTTCTACACAAGCCAGCATTGTCTCTTTGCACTGGAGTGTTTCCAGTTGTCACACTGAGCCACTTCCTTCACCACTCCTTGGTTGTGCTGTTGGACCTCAGGGAGCGAATGATCTTTTGACACCACAATATGGTGAGCTCTGATGTCATGCTTGAGTAAAGAACCTTGTAACTCTAACAATGGTAATTTACATGATTAATTAAAGCATCACTGTGCATGCTGCTTTAGCTTGAAGAATCGATGGATAAAACCTCATGAAAGATAATGGTGGGAACTCAACTCTAAGTTGACATTTTGAGAGATTTCAATGTGACAGCTGTAATAAGAGTGACTAGTTGGGAAGTGATAACAAATTCAATCCAAATTTACCTCTGCTGGCTTTTGGTCAAAACACATGAATTGATCCATTTAACAAAATCCCAATATGTAAAAGGATGCTATGGACAAATGTTATCCCATGTGCATGCACAGCAAAAATGTGAAACATGAAAGACATTTCTAAATGGGAACATATGGTTCAATCCATATTAATGACTAGCAGATGACGAAAACAAAGCCTAATGTAGCACAAATTGGTGATGATGGAGTACAACTGTCTAGATGTGAATATATTGCAAATTACTGCACTTTAGTTTTGTGTAAATGCATCTAAATGAGAATAAATGACTACACAAAAGGAATAGCCTTGGAGAAGAATATGACACCCTACCAGCTTTAGCTACTCCTAATGATGAAGAAAAAGGCACAAGAAAAATGTAATACCTGATGTTGTGTCTTCTGTGAGGTGGGGAGCGATGCAGGGGCACACTAATGAATGTGCAAAGCTTCTTCTTCTAAAGAAGTAACCAAGTGGCTTGTCATCCAATAAAATCTCAAAAGCTTTGCAATTTAACACTGTAAAGGTCTTAAGATGAGAATAATTGAATGTGATGTCGATCTGATTAATTATTTAATATTTTTTTTGTTAAACTCAAATGTCTGTCAATTGCAAAAACAGCACCATAATAGCAGAGTAAATGCTAAAATTCTGACTCCTTGGATTATGGGTGAGTGCAAAAGGCTGAACACTGCAGTTTCAGTTGGGTCGTGGTCAGTGCTTGAGCCCTGATAAATTACCTGCTTCATTTCTGTTTGACTAAAAGTACATAACCTGTTTGTATGGAATACATCATATCATTTATATATTATTTTGTTATATGGACTTCAGGTCAGAAGAACCTGTTCAGCCTCCCACCTCCCCTAACACTGCATTACACATTATGAGAGCATAGTCAGAAGGATTTAAATGTACTTTCTTCATCATTTTAAAGTTTTGAAGTATAAAAGTGGGGGAAAGCTCCATTTTTTCCACAGGTCAGATATTTTGTTTGTAGATCTGGCCCATGTGCCTATGGACTGCAACTGTTTTGAAGCTGTAATTGTATCATTAGAGGCTGACAGCAGAACAAAGGCCGGAACCAATTGTTGGCAACATCAGTCTGCCTTTTTCTGAAATTTTTTGATAAAAGGAAAAAATTAAATGTGCTGACAATAAGGAAACAGAACCAACAATGCTAAAGATGAAGCTTATTATATGTTTCAGATACATGCATGTGTAAATGAATTAATAATTCTCATCAGGTCATTCACTTTTATAAGACTGCTCAATTGACTAACACCACTATCGTATTCAGGTCTCTCTCCAAAGCTTGGTATATTTAGTTTTATTTGTGCCGATCTCAAGTGGACACACGCACACACACAGATACACAAACACACAAGCACACACAATACAGTATTCCTGATACAGTCAGTCAACAAGTCATTCAGCCTTTCAAGTCAGTCGGTCTCCTCACTGCATGAAACTGTGAAGCTGCGATGCCTTTACGCATTGCAGCAGTGTACACCTCCCTCTGTCTGGGACTTCAGAGGTCCTCTACGGGTTGATGGACACACATACACACACACACACACACACACGCACACACACACACAATTACATGCAATCCCTCCGCCTCTTTTTTCTCCTTCTTTCCCTTCCTCCGCCCTCCTCCTTTCCCTCTTTCAGTGTCTCTGGGGACCTCAGAGTGCAGCAGGAATGATGGACAGCAGAGTAATATCCAAAGCTAACGACTCCTCCCCTCTGACTTCAGAGAAGAGTCTGACAGAGGCCAGTGTGCCCTTCAGATGCAGGGATATGACCCACCCCAGTATAGAGGAAATGCTGGCCATGCCACAGTGTAAAACCATGAGGGGAAAAAAAGGGGAAGGGTTTGCTAGGAATCATGAATATTGTAATCTGCACATTAAAATATGAATACTGAGCCTCTGCATTCGAGGCACTGAAGTCACATCACAGGGACATCACATTTTGTTCGCCTCACAATGCACTGATTCAAAGGGGAGTTTCAGTCAAAGAGGTCATACAGTCATCATCAAACAGAGAAGATTTAATAAAGCACGACTTCAACACACCACAAATGTATCAGAAAATAATTTTTGATTGATTTTTCAAAGAAATGAGGAGGATCAGCCTTGTTCTTTATCTTCATGCAGATCATTTTAGCTACCTTTAATAACACGCAGGAAAGGATGAATCCTTTGTGCTATTTTGGGACAGTAACTATGTAGAAACTTGCTTGAGTCTGCAAGGGGATAGGGTGAGAGCAGGGATGTCATAAAGGTTTATCAAGGAGGCACCTCCTATTACAGATGTAAAGTGTCAGCAAGAATTTCTAGCGTCCTACAGCTGACCCCCTCCTACAAACAAAGGAACAAAAGAGAATCTGTTTATTCCGTTATCTTCACTATGGTTTATATTTGAACATTAAGCATACAATCTGATGGGATAGCGCCTGAAACGTGTAAAAAAAAAAATGGAGGATTTATTGTGCGTGATTATCTAATTCTGTTGGCTTAGCTTCAAGGTAAAGAAGAAGCAAAGGTGGTGTTCATTGTGTTGAGGGTTCATCTGAAGAAGATAACCTCAACAATCTACGATCAAAACAAGGTCCCAAAAAACAAATCATATTTGCACAAAATATGACAAATACATTTGGAGAGACTTAGGCCTAACATGACAAAGACCGGATGAGCAATTGGCAGTGGAATCTGATTCAATTGGAGAAGCAGAAGTTTGTAAATGATGAATGGACAGATACTTAAAAACAACTCAGTGGCATAATGGATAAGGCATCAGTCTCCAGAACTAGGTTTGCATCTCACACGGGTTACATTTGTGTCCATGTGTCCAGATCAATGAGACAGTGTGGCTCAGGATGTGTATGCAATAATTGCTGTCCAGTGATGACAGCTAAAAACCTGAAGAGCTTAAGTGCTTTTTATTTTATTTTATTATTTTATTTTTTTTTACTAATGTGAGCATATGCAGAGAATATATGTAGACAGTATAGTATTTCTTGGCTTAATCTAACAGGCTCTTTGATTACTGTCCAGCCTACTGTCAACATCCCAAAACATCTAGTAAAGGTTAGTCTGTTTACAAGCCCAACTGTGTGTTCACCACCAGCTCGGTGTTAATGTGTGTATGATTAATATATTTTTTAAAGGATGTTTTGGGCTGCCACTGCGCAGCACTGTGTTTCATCCTCTGAATTATCTTTCAGTGTACTTCACACAATTCAATACTTCAAAGTGACTCTGTCCTCGTGGTGCTCAGTCGACATTCTGCTAGCTTGCATATTCTATCACAATGAATGGGATTTGATATGGAGTCCTTATATATCCACTGCATGCCTCCGTAGTTGATACTTAGGGGCCAGGAGGTAGGACTGCTGGCTCTTTGTCAGCAATAAGACAATCTGTTGTGCACAGAGGTGACTGCCTGATGAGGGACTGTAGTAATCAATCAAATATTACATAAGCTACATAAACCACACATGCAGGGATATCGTTATCTTGTGTTTGGAAAATAATTGCCTATTAACTAAAATGTTACTGAAAATATGAGCACACAGATGTACTCATCCAGGAAATATAGGTTATGTTATATGCTGCTATTAGCACGCAACTATGAACGCACTCAAAAGAGTGCTGAGAAGATTAGCAGATACCTAAATTGCTTCCTTTTTACTACATCCTGCCTCAAGAAATGGCACAGTGGCACTATGTTGCTGCCCTGTGACATAATCCACCTCCCATTTGACTGCAGCTGTGACGAAAGGCAGAAGTTCAGCATTCAGCACTGTGCCCTATTTCGATATCAGCTCTTCTTTGTCCCTGGGCAACAGCTTCAGCAGTTCAGATGAAGGTAAGTATTTCCATAATGGCCATGCAAAATTGGTTATTTTTTTCTGCTGTCACTAATTTTGTTGTCCCAAAAGACCATGGGACTATAGTAGGCCTAAGGTATGAGTCAACTTAAAAGACTTAAGACTAGAACTAGTCTCTACAATGGATCACCAACTGGAGATCCCAGTTGGCTGGTGTCAAATTATTTCTATCAAATGCTAACATCTCTTCTTTATTTATTTAGAATGTTTTGGCAAAATTTACAAGAGCAAAGGTGAGGAAGACACAGCACAGCTTTGAGGTCGGAAATGTTGACTCCTAAGTCGGCCAGTCCACCGCTTCAAATTAATTGATAGTGCAGTCGAGAGAGAGAGACAGGAAATGGGGAGGCAGAGTGGGGGAATGACACGCAGGAAAGGGCCGTCCGACACGGGACTTGAACCGGGGCCGCCTGCACCGAGGACTGAGCCTCAACATGGGGCGGCTCTAACTATAACTATTTAAGACTTATATTAACGCAAATATTCCGCTTACTTCTGCTTCACGCTATTTTATGTCAAGAAAATGCAAATTCACATCATTTTCAGTTCACGGATAGAGAAGGACAATCAGACTTTGGAATTAAAGAAGAGTAGAATTTTTAATTAGTAGGCTATGCTAGTCATTTTGTGGCTAGCTAATCTGATGTCAATATGCTAATATCCTCATAATGACAATACTGATGTCATGTGGGTATTGTGCTAATAAATGTTTTTTGTTTTTTAGCATGTTAGCATGCTATCATTTGCAAACCAGCCCATTAGCAGAAAGTAAAGCTGGGGCTGAAGGGGTTAAAGGCAATAAAAGCCAAAAAAATATACTTAAAAAAAAAAGTTCTATCTTCCGACGGCAATCACTTACATTGAGTGTTTGGTCCGAAACACGGGTCTGTCAGTCACTCTGCTCTGCTGTAAGCTGAGGAGAAAACTTCTTGTATACTTCCTTGTATCCTACAACCTTTATCCAATGAGGAGAGAGAACGGCATAAAGGGGCAGTCCTCTCCATGTGTGTGCAGCCAAGGGATGCGCGTGAATGTGGTGACGTAGGGACGAGGACCAATAGATCCATGACGAGGGCGGGGACTGCTAACTGCATCGGCTGACAAGAAGTTAGCCAAAACGACCGGATGGCTTAGGCCCTACTTCTGCTTTAATGAGAGCAAGAAAACCAGCCTTTTCAGCAGTGGTATGTTAATTTGCCCTTTTTGAATGGCATACAATCCCTGTGGAGTTCTGTGATACATAAAGTATTTTGGTATAAAATGCTGGTGCAGAAGCATCAAATAGATTCACTGTGATAGTGCACCACCACAACCGTTCATTCAACATCTCACAGAGTGTACCAGTACCCTAGCTCAGGTAATAATTGGTAACTTTTTATATTTTGGCATAGGCCTACCCTACATATATATTCATGGTGACTCATTACTTGGAGACAGGCCACATGCTGACTTGCAGATGATCAAGGGAAAAACAGCTGTTTGAATTCCTGTTGTTAGAGTAACAAAAGGTCTGCAAAGAATAAATAAACAAATCACATCAGATGAAGAGACAGCAAAGCATACCAACCTGGTAAACAGAAGGCCAAAGTGAAATGCTTTCAAAACCAAAATAATTTACATTACAGTAATGAAAAACTTGGAAAACTCAGCATTATTATGTAGATGTTTTGGTATGCATGGGAAAACTGTAAGACAGCACAGAGTGGATAGCTACGTGGTTAGATATGATACAAAAGTGGATATGGGTCAAGAGCAAAATGACATTAAACCAAGAGAGTATAAATCATAGGCACATAAAAAAAATAATAAAATAATATGACAGTAGTTTTGGACAGTTGGAGGACAACAACAGCATGTGCCAGTGTGTGTGTGTGTGTGTGTGTAAGCATGCATGCTGCTGATGTTTCAAAGCCTTTCTTGGCTATAAACAAGGTGATGGATGCTTGTCCCAGAGGGTGGTGACTGGACGCAGCCTCCTATGTCTTGATTAATTGATGGGAGACAGAGCAATTTAAGCTCCCCTCGTTCCCCACGGTGCTCCCTCTCAACCTGTCTTGCCTCACTGTGTGTAAAGTGCAAAGTTACCAGGTTGAAAAAACAAAACAGAAAAGGTTTATTTTAGAGCTATAGAGTTAGTGTTGGATTGGAAACACAGTAAGTGTAATAAATCATATTCTTTGTCCTGCATGTTTGCCCTGTTCTGCCATTTGCTCTGTTTGGGATATAGGCTAAGTAGGCCAACGTTTGCAAACCATAGCATCATATCATTAGCAAAAATGCCACACTATGCTAATAATAGCGTATCAGGACTTGGTGCTCTGAGGGTGGTTTGTAATATTTCTACCACCTAGTGGCCAACAGTTAGTTAACTGAGCTTTAACGATGAATTTCCAGCATAGGCTTGGTTGATTTTTCATCTTTTCAATCATGATTGTTAAACATGGGGAATAAAATAAGAACAATTGAATACTGACTTCTCCGTGGAGCTGTTACTTCAGCAGTCTTTTCCATCCTGCCAAGACAATATTTTCAAGGGAATCTTCGAGGACTGATGACACTCCACTACTACAGCAGATATCTGCAGCCGAAGATGAGATAAATTGTTTAGAACTGTCTTAAATGGCTGATTTTTCATTTACACTCTCTTCTCAAGCCTCTGACAGTAAAAAGGGTTTTGTTTTTTCAGATAAAATAGAGATGATGGTTTGTCTGTGATTTATTTCAACTTAATGTCATCAAGAAAAAGAAGAAAGAAGAACAAGAAAATAGGCATTAGAGCAGAAACAAAACAAGATGTTGTTAGCAAAAACTGAAGAACAAACTGTCTGAACTGAAGTTCTACGGTGTCTTTCAGCTCATTGTTTTGGTTTTGGCCACAGTACACAGTGTTTCCTTTAGCAAGGCCTCCAACCTTAACAACCTTAATAGGTGATTTTTTTTCACCTGGTCCTGGATGATGTGTGTCTCCAGAAATAATGACCCATCTTACTAAAGGAAACATTACTGTGTGTCATGAACTGTATAGATTTGGGCAAACAGCTGCTGGTTAGGTTTTGGAAAAGATCATTATTTGAGTTAAAGTCAATCTTCAACATTTGAAGATTTTTACTTAGACTTTGGCTTAAGTTAATTAATCGCTCCTGGATAAAACCAACAGATTCAGAGCTAATTTCATATTGGAATCAAACACCAATATCTTGCATGAAAGCCCTGTGTTTTCAATGGACCAATCCATCCACCCCAAATCCCTGATAACATGGACTTTGGCACTCTTGGCACTACGTTAGTGTATTTGCTCCTTTGCTCAAGTCACATGGTCAAGATATAACGTAATTATGGATCATGTGTAACCTGCACCATAAAGGACTTGTTGGGCACAGAGGAAAGCCTCATTTTGCTCCATTCTCACTATTCTCATTAACCTGATTTCCAAAATATGGCAGTTAGATTGTAAATATGGTAAAACATTTAGCAGCCTGATATTATTTTTTATCAGAAGCTGGTGGTGACCAAACCAGAGCGAGAGAGTGAACTTACATTTCGGGGTGTGTAGAAAAATGACTCCAAAGGAACTATATATGCTTCTCTGTATCTTTGGATCTCCAAGTTAGCATTAACACTTGCATGTCGACATGATGTGAACAATTTCTTCTGTGACTAACTGGCAAAAAAAAAAAAAAAAGAAAAAAAGAAGAAGAAGAAAAAAAAAACCTAATAAAAGAGAATAAAACTGTGAAGGATATTAAAAACACAATTTAATAAGATAATGAATGAAAAACAAAAAGGCTCCTTTGATCTTTGTTTGCACTTTGTCCTTTGTTACAATTATTAAGTTATAGCCTTAATGTTCACTCGCCAGTACTTTCTTTTATTTCCAAATGTTTTATATCATTTCTGTTGATTTTTTCGAAACCTGAACAGAGGCTTGGCTGAGGTGATATTACATTGATGTGCTCCCTCCCTCCCCCTCTCTCCCTCTGCATGCTCTCATCTCCTCCTGCAGGGAATTCAGCCTCTTCCTCCGCCGCTGCAGCCTGACTCTGCCACAACCGGCATGTCTGCAAACTGAGAGCCAGAGAGAGGCACAAATCTCCTCCTTTCAGACGCACAACTTGTGTTTTCCTCCAACACCGCGGAAGGCGAAAAAATAAAGGTGATTATAGCATTGCGACGAGGCTGTTTTTTTTTTTCTCCATCTCTCTCGGAGATACAGACTTGGAGCAGGATCAAAACAAGGTAAATGATGCTCGAACAAACCGTAGACTGAGATGTTGGTGTGCAGCTTTACTGTACGGGACGGGATGGAGATAGGTTGGTTGGTGCACTTGGTGAAAGATGCTGATGCTGATCTAAAAACAGCCTAATGTGCATGCAGTCAGCCTCCTGATTTATGAATATACAGCATAATGTGCATGCAAGGCTGTGGTGGGTGCAGGAATAAGACATTTAACTGAGTACGTATATACCATTGTAATTGCGCCGAAATGCTGCACCGCGCCAGGAGCAGTGAGTTAATACAGTAAAGGGTTCATGTGAGGAGAAACTGATGCTGCTGCAGATGATGGTGATGGAGGCGAAGGGAACCAGGAAATGATTTAAAGACGCTCGGCTGGTGCAGAAACGACTTTGGGCGAATGAAAATGACCCGCGGACGAAACGGCGCTATAATGAGAGCAGCAGCAAGTTTCCAGCAGGATTTTTTTTTCTCTCTCTGCCTGTTCTGCAGAGGGATGCTGTCAAAATGCACCAAAACTAACCGTCTGCTCGTTATGTCATAAAAAAAAAAAGAAAATGTAAATATAGCCTAGGCTATATCATAAAGTGCAGTAAGATCGCCATAAAGTAGGGTTTAAACAATCCAACTCCTACTGAAATATTAGCCTATATTTCAGATGATAGTGATTAATGATATATTTGATTAACCTACCATAAGTTCAAGGTTTGTAAACTCACATAAATTGAGCAGCACAAAGTCCCAGCAGCAATGTTATAGAAACAAGGCAATTTCCACATAAAGTTATAAATTCACCGTGGAGCTGTCCTGAGTCACTATAAATCCCAGAGCAAATACAACAGAATTATTATAGTGATAACATGGGGAATAAAATGCCATAATGCCTGTTGTAAACTCACACATAAGAGCCATGGATACGCTGGGAGACACTGTAATGCATATTTTAAAAATTCCCCTTTGTCCTGTCATGTAACGCTCTTGCAGATTGTGTGAGGTAATGCTCTCTAAGACTCCAGCACTGACAGAAACCATGTCTTCATTTGTTCATCTTTGACCCTGTCTTTGCCCCCTCTCCCCTCCCTCCTCCCTTTTCCTATTTTATTTAATTCTTGGAGTCATTTCCATGAGGATACATCAGAGGCAGTCAGGCAGCGTCAGCATAAATCCATCCAAGATGGAGTGCGGTTGTAAATCGGGGGCGCAGGTGCCTTGACAAAACTCAGGATACAATATAGTACTGGAGGGCAAAGCCATCTTAACCCAGTTTAATCACCTTTGTTGTTCCTGGGACTAAAGCTGATCACATTTTGAGGGCGTTTAGATGTAAATGAACACTATTCAGGAAGTAGAATTAAAGTGAGTTACGGAAATTTTGTAATTATCGTTTTTGTGGTCCTTGTCGACAGAAACCAAGATTTCTGTCTGGAGGTCGTTTCTTGTCCGAGTCAAGCCTCCTCCAGCTCCTCCTCCTCTTCGTCATCATCATCATCATCATCATCATCATCATCATCTCCCTCCCCCATCCCATCAAACTTGTACATTAAACCCTCTAGAGTGAAACTGCATGTCCTAATGGTGGTATTCATCCAGTCACAGCTTGTGTATTTTCTGTCCCCTGGCTACAGGTCTGTCCCTCATAACGTGACCAGTAAAGGAAGAGAACACAGAACTGCTTCATCATGAATTTTGTAATGAAAGCTGCGCTCGGAGGTGAGTAGTCTGTTGGACTGGAGGTTGATTTAACAGCACTGCAGTGTAAAGGATTTAAAGGGATGTTTAGGGGCAGTAGCAGCAGTAGGCTACTCTAGTAGTGGCCTGGTAGTTATGCGGACACTGAAGTGATAATCCATCCTGCACCACACTACCGACTTCAAACATCAGCTACGCATTACCCTCTTTTTTTTTTTTTGTTCTTTGGGGCAGGGTAAGTTTTTGACGGTGCCACAAGCAGGATTATTGAAACCTGTTCACCATTTGTTGCTCTTTATTCCTGCCTTTAGGACTGTTGCTGATAAAATGGGACACGAGCAACAGCACCAGCAGCAGGTCTAGCCATATACTAAAAATGAAGTGAGAACCTCCAAAATATCTCACCTTCTCAGGACAGCAGCTGCCTTTTGATCTTTATACATTTTTGAAGTTATGAGCACAAGGAAAGCTCACATTTGTCATAATCCCAATAATGATGCGACAAAAGTTTAATGTGGTCTGAGGTTTTATGAGACATTATTATCCTCATTTATCCTCAACCCAGCAACATTTGAGGCAAGAAAGATATAGAAAGGCTATTTTGCCAAGAACCATGACTAACATTTTTTTTTCATGAGACTTTTGTCCTTTAAAGCCTTCAGGTATTATGCTTTAGAATATTATCTCAGCTATTATTTGCCCCCTAATTAGTCTTCATTATAGCCCTGTAATCCATCCTCCTTCCCAGCTATAGCTTCAAGGGGAAAGGCAGGAAATAAGTAGCACCAGCAGATATATCGTAGCAACTGCACACACATACTGGTCAGTCGTGATAGTGATGCTGAGCTGTTGTTGTCCAGGTTACTAAGGTGTTATGCGGTTACAGTTGGGATGTGGAGTTGAAGCAGAGCCTCCTCGGCTCCTCATTGGGATGCAGGGGATGCAAGCGCTGCCTCGCTCTGCAAAGCTGCTGCGCCTCGTGTCTGCACCATGAATTCTTAAATCAACTGCATTGCACTGGATGCTTGCTTTTACTCCGCAGAAGTCAGGCTCACTCTGCCT
This sequence comes from Trachurus japonicus, assembly GCF_045865225.1. Taxonomy (NCBI): domain Eukaryota; kingdom Metazoa; phylum Chordata; class Actinopteri; order Carangiformes; family Carangidae; genus Trachurus; species Trachurus japonicus. The sequence continues at coordinate 12,086,484 of NC_140907.1, forward strand.
GCGGACTTTGGGAATACATCTGACGGTGTGGGTGTTTGCTTGTGTGTGCGTGCGAGTCTGTGCTCTGCTCTGTGCAGGAGAGATGTTTTATAGATACCGTATAGCACAGAGAGTGTGTGGTACACTGCATCTCCAGGCAAGATAAATAATGGAGGCTGCCCACGCCTACTTTTCTTTTTGAGTGTGAGGGAAAGGTGAGAGAGTGAGGGCAGATGCAAGGAGGAGACGTTTTGATAATGTGCAGGTATGTTTGATAAACGATGGCGTATTTCGGGGGACGATCGTTCTGCTGTCAGTGCAGTTCTACTTTTGTGGTAGTAGTCCTTTGGTTCTGGTCCAAATTGAATGACTTGGACACAGTGACCCCTTTCCACAGAAATGTCTGCAAAAATGCTGACGGTGCACTGATCACTAAAGCTCCCCGCGGGGCAAAAAAAAAATCCAATAATGAAACAAACCAATTAGTCAGGTAATTAATCAGCTGAGGCTGTCAGTCAATACATCAATGTTAGTGAAATATTCTTCAATCAATGAAGCTGCATTATCGGGTAACCCTGGGAATTTGTGGTCTACGCCTCAAAATTGCCTGGTTTGATTCCAGCTGGGAGGCAAAACGATACGTGCCGTCCCGTCCCACCCCTCTCCACATTCCCTGTGTGGCTTCACTGTCAGCTAGCAAATAAAGGCAAACAGATGAACACATGTGCACCGCCATGAAATTGCACACAGTCATGCAACTTTTACTCTAGCTCCACCATGAGGTTGAGAGTTTTTATTAAAATAAAAAAAAACCTCAGAACAAGAAACAGTCACAGTCGACAACCAAACAATACAACTGCACAAAGGACACTAAAAAAAATCAAGAAACAAACAATAATAATAATTAAAAAAAAAAAAATCGAGAATCATAAAATACATCAGATAATACAGTAAAGCTTTAAAATCTCTGAGGAAAATGTAAGGCTCTAGTTTGAGGGAGCTTACTGCTCATTTCCTTTGAATAGTAAATAGTCCTTGACTTGAATGAGCATTAGAAATAAGTGCTAAATAAATGAGGTGCTATTAGTTCCTGACTGTACAAAGGTCAAACCCATGGTGCGATACAGAACAATATGTTACGTGTCATTTGTTATAAAGCACGTTGATACACAAGGTTTAACTGCTAGAGTGTGATGGGGCAACATGGCAATAGAGAGCATGCACGTAAAGTGCAGACATAAAGGTTAACTGCACAATAGCTTTATGGCTGAATCAAGACAGAGAACATTTAATGAAATACAGGAAATCAGATGTTTAATATAAAACTTGATTGATTTGTAGTTTTGAGTAAAAATATCAAGCAGTTAGTTCAAAATTATAGGTTTTTCCAGTTTATGACCAAATACTTGCAAAACTAATACTATACTAACTAATACTAATACTGTCCTTGAATTTATTTAACTAAATATGATAATAAATAAAGAAAAATGGCCAGCACAGAATAAATTTAAGATTAAAAAAAATAATGTCATGCTGTTAGCTGCTCAAGTTCAGTTACTAGCATGTATGAAATTCCTACTCCAGACAGATTCATAAACAGTCACTGCAAAAACATCATATTAGGGATGACTGCAGTGTAAACAGACAGAGCTTCACCCCTGACAACCTGTGTCAATACAGGATTTAATCAGTGTTATTGATTAGCCACACAAGGTCTTCAGTCTCAACAATGGCACTGCCTGTTTGTCTGTTTTTGCCGGAAAATTTTAAGCACAATTATCTAATATCCATTCTAAGGGCATTAGTCTGCCTTGTCATTAGCTGTCAGCTGATGGAGAGGCAGACTAAAACAGACTTAGCAGTGTTCGTTAAACAGCCTGAAACACAAGGAAGCAGTGTGACTGAGGTTAAAAAAGAAATGCATCCCTGCAGTTTCAGTATAAAACCATCCACAGTCTAAAATGTAGAGCTCTGACCAGTTCACTGGAAATAATTCTCGGATATATGGGCTAAGGGGCGAGTTTCTTTCTTGAGATAATGAACATTTTCCTCTCATTATTTCTGCAGTTTGTGTAGTTTTAGGCACAAAAACAACTTTTTGTTGAGCTCCCTCAGTCATTTTTGGGTCATTTTCTGCCCCCATGCATGCCTACGCAGTGCACACACGTCTCACTGATGACATCGCCCAGAGACCCATCTATTAGCAAATGTTAACTTGAAACAACTAACACGTGAAATCTGTGTCTTAGCATTGTCATTGTGAACATTTTATGCTGATGTTAGCATTTAGCTCCAAGCACAGCTGTGTCAAAGCACAGCTTCACAGCACGCACATTCTGTCATCTGCCCATCCCTGCTCAGTTCATGACAAGATCATTGAACAGAAATGTGTTTCTGTGTCTATATTTGGACTATTTACACACCACTAGTCATCAGTCAGCCCAAATGAAATAATTAATCCAGCATGCAGAGACAAGTAACTTCCTGAACTCCTTAAACTCAGACTAAATCAAGATGGATATAGTTTATTTTTTCAATTTAACACCCGAAAGGAGAGTCAGAGTCAGACCTTATGAGCTGTTGTTAGCTTGGTCTTTACCATCCAGTGGTTGTTTCACTTTTGTTTGAACCTGGATTTGCTTGAGTGTTTCTGAGTATGTCAGGTGATGGGTGTCTGGGCGAGAGGCTCTCTGAAAGGGAGGATGTTGCCAGTGCATTAGCTAATCCTCCGAGGCTTCTCTGGTTTCCCATACTTGATAGAAAAGAGCTGTGTTTAACTATGATGATTCAGCATAAAATCCAGAGCTATAGCCTACATCTGCTGTTGGGATGTTTATTGGATGTTACTTTTTTTTTTTTTATCACGGTGCATCGAAACGGTCATTTCTCTTTTCTGAGTTACTTATAGGTGTAATAAATTTAAAGGCTGAGTCTGGAGTTTTTTTGCCCAAAAATAAACGCAGTGCCCCCTCCCCCTGCCTGTATTTTGGTCTTTTGCTTTGTTTTGTTGTGCACAGGGACGTTTCTGGGTGGAGAGCAAGAGTCAGTGTTTTCTCACCAGCCAATGGGCTCAGGTGACGCTACACAGCTGCTAGCCCCACTAGCTGTCCCGGATGTTAGCGAGTGCTATGTCTCTCTCTCTCAGCAGCAGCAGCCAGGACCGCAAAATAAATACAGTCTGAGTGAAGTGGCCCTTATAAAATATATAGCATATAGTAGCCTATATATAAAATAAATAAAATATACAGCATCTTTGGATAACTGAAGCAAAGTTTTTTATTTCTTTTAAGATCTCTGATCAAATTATGTCCCTTTCTACAATTATTCATCAGTCAAGAACTGTTGTTTTTGGGAGCCATGACCCATGAAAACCTTTTTGGAGCTTTTGCTCCAAACCTTCAGCTCAGCAGTGATTGATTTTGCTCTTGAGTGCTTCAGTGCTGACTCAGCACTTCCTAACTCTTAAAAGTTGGAGTAAGGTTGACAGAATAGGGGCTAAGTGGGGTAGACTTCAGCCCCAATGATGCAGCTCATTCAAACCCTGAAGGCCTCGGATAGCAGCCAAACCTCAAATATATTGGTAGGAAAGTTTGCAGTGTAGCCACTTCATAAAATTACATTTCAAAATGATTGTTTAACTCATTTATTATGCCTCTTTTACAAAATGTGTGATTTGTCAATGTGGGATGTGGGCATCTTAAACCTTTTGATTTTCTAAATTCATACATTTATAAAATCATATGAATGATTTAACATGCTACTAAGTCAAGATGAATGGGTTTATTAGTGGAGTCTCTCTGTATCAATATGAAGGGTCTAGGGTAGAGGGGATAGAGTGTGTCCTGCAGCTTGTTAAGCCCATTGTTTAATAATTTATCATGGCCAATTCCAACTTGTGGTTGGAGTTGTTTTATTTACATATAAAAAATGAAATAGTTTTGACTTGAATAAAGATGGGAGACAGTACTTATTTTGGACAGCTAAATGAAGATGCAAACATGAATGGGATTACTGACTCATCTCTTCTCCAGGCTGACACCAGAAGTGGTAAAATGTATGTGCTGTCTGGATAAGACACCGTACAGCGTACTCTGCTGACGATACTTAAAATAGCTTATGACAGCAAATGGCCTTGTCCTGACTAAAGCTTTGTGACAGACTCAAAGACAAAAACAAAACTTATTTAATTTTTAATCCTTTTGGAGACGACACTGACAATTGAAGTTCCAATACAAACCCATATTTTTTTTCACTGTTTTTGCAATGGAATGAATGCAAGAGATGAAAGACAGAGAAGAACTGAACTATAGACGACCCTACCACACTCAGTATTGTGTATGCTGAAGAATTATCAAAACAGTTAGCCTACTTTCTGTTGATACTGAGCCAAGAACAAGACCAACACGAGTGCAGTCAATCAGATGGTCCATCCTGACATTGAACATGGGTCATTGGTTTATTTTGACTCAATACACTGTCCTACTGTCATCAATACTAATTAGGGAAGGAAACATGTATCAATTTGTGGCTGGAAATAAACTCCAATACTGAATACTCAAGTTTGAGAAACCCAGCTGTTTCAAAAACGGCAACAACAACAAGAAGTAAAAATTAAACTTCAAACTATATTGTACACAAATGATATACTTTCCTGTTAATAAATCTTTTTGTTTTTCAAAGTATATATTTGGGGCTTTTTTCGCCTTTATTTGACAGTATAGTAGAGAGAGACAGGAAATGGGGAGGCAGAGAGAGGGGGAATGACATGCAGTAGCTATACAGTATTGCGATGCGAGATTCGAGCTGAGGCCAACTGCAGCCAGGACTGTATATGGGGTGTCTGCTCAACCCACTGCTACCTTCCCCATTAGTTTTAACGTACCTGTGCTGTTGGAGGTGAAATTAAAGAATACAGGACACCTTCACATGCTCTTGTTTTACCTTGATTCCTCAAAGTACAGGTAACCCCATTAAATAGCACTCAAATATGACTGGTTGAGGTCTCCTTGATTAGTCTACAAGGTCATCGCTGACACACACACACGCACGCACACACACACACACGCACACACACACACACACACACACACACACACACACACAGAGAGAGAGAGAGAGACGCACACGCACACTTCCCCATCTCCTTGTGCATTACTCCAGCAAATCAAATTCAGTTCATCAAACTGACCTTGAGCTTGAATGCAAGGGGGTGTGTGTGTGTGTGTGTCTGCACATGTGTGTTTGACAGTGCGTCCAGATTCTATAAATAATGCATTCAACCATCGAAGTCACAAATTGTGAGAGACACTGACAGAGAAAAAGATACAGAGCAGAAAGCCTCTTCTAATTACAACCTCTTTATGGTGGTTTTCTTTTTACTGTAAAATATACTCCTTTCTTAGATCTAGAAGAAAAAATGTTATATTTCTGTTATGTGTTATGTTCAGTTGTCAGGTTGGTGAGTCAAAAACCAAATTCTGCAAGGTTGGATGGTGGGTCCAGGTCGGCCATGTTGTGGGCGTGGCTGAGGGCAGTCGGTCTACAGCTGTGACAAAGTCACTGAAGTCCTGATGGCATTTTCAGAATACCCTTTGTGTTTCTCCATCGACTGAGCACTTGTACTTATTGATAGATAGTACTTGACCTGCTTCATGGAAAACTCACTTTATTCAATGTGGGACCTTTAAGTTAAAAAACTTGAGACACACAAGCTCAACCTCTTTTTCATAAAACCCTCCAAATATAATGGTACCAAACATCCTATATTTAGGTTAATGTTTAGTCACGGTTCTGAGCAAAGCTTCCTGCATTTAGAGTCCCGTTTGATACACTGTGCATTGTGCTCCACCTGAGGGAAATATGAGGTGGCTCAAAGGATAACTGCCACCAATAAGAGGAAGAAATAGTGGCTCAACAGTGAGCACACTCCTACCAGCTTCCCCCGCTGCCACATTTTTTTTTCTTCTGTGAAATAAGCTGTGTTGAGACAATGGTTTTCTGTCCTGAAGGCCAAACCTAAATCTTAATACTCATCCGCTTTCCCACCACACTTTGAATTTAGAGAGGGATTTGCCTGAGAACCTTGAATTGGAAAAGAGTAGATAAGTACCGTTTATCTGATGCTGTCAAAAGTTCAAGCACTGGGAGAGTTAGCTAAGGTTAGTCTACTTTCCTGCTCTGCCTCAAGACTTTGGATTTAACAAAGATCTTAGTCAAGAACCTTCAGAAGCTAAAGGATTAGATAGATGACACCGTTTATCTAAGCAGTGAACCAATGTCCAAGGCATTGAGGAGAGAATTATATTTTCATCTTTGTTGGCAAAGTTAGAGGCAGACTGCTGCTACAGGAATCTGTCCTAAAAACTCAGTTTCCATCTTTTGATCTTGTTTTGGATCTGTGTTTGTTTCTCTTATTAACCAGCACTGTATGTTGTAGGCTATTCATGTATGGAAGTATCAGTGTTACTGAACTCCCAGTCAATTCACGAGCAGCACTACATTTACATTTTATTTAGAGTCAAATTTCATGCAAACACACATGCAAAACTGACTTTGGTTCTGCACTATGGGAGTTGCCTCGCAAGGCGCTTCCTTGTCTGTACTGATGTTTCCTCCTATATATTGTAATGTGGGTTATACTAAAACAAAAGGGGGCTAAGGCCAACCCATCTGGCAGCTTTCAAATGCATACTTTATTGGCTAATATATCTGATGTCATTTTGTCAACTACACCAACCTAATGTACTGCGCAGGGCTAAAGTGTAAAGACACCTTAATCAAAAACACTCAAACATTGCTCGACGCAGCTTATGTGATGCCTGAGAGCTTAATAGTATTATTCTGCTTGAAAAGGACACTGCTGTATCTCTCACAAATGGCTCACAAAGTAGGAGCCAGTATCATAGCTCAATTTAACTTAGGGCTTTGTCTCCCAGGATCCTCTTTTTATTTTACATTCGAACAAAGACCATCTCAGTGTGTTAATAAGATTTTGTGAAACCAGACCAAGTTTGTCTTGGTTTGGCTCAGTGTTGTTAAAAGAGGTACTGGAGGGCTTTTTTCTGGGCCATGCGTGGTAGGGGAATCATTTGACAATGAGGCTTAGCTGGTTGTGAGTCATTGCTCCATTTACATGATTCAATAGCAGTGTTTACATGGGCTTTATTGATAGAGATAATTCGGGTACTGGGCTCATAAGATGATCCTGAATCCTGCTTGCAGTATGTCAGATAATCTCTTACACTTGTTCTGTGAAATCTTAATGTGTCACTCTGGGATATTTTGCCATTAGGCTACTGAGGACACCGGTGCATGTAAACATAAAATTATTTAATTTTGCCCCTCACAGAAGCTCATTGTTCTTCTCACTAAATCACAAGTAAGACATAATGAATTCTATACTATGTTGCTCTGCTGCAAACACCGATTCTTAATTGGTCCAGTTGTAATATCTTGAAATGACAGGAAATAAATGTAGATCTAAGCTGTTTCCTAGCAACGCAATTAAGACACAGGAGTCCAGTAGTCTCAGTACAGAGTCTGAATGTGTATGGCAGAGTAGTTAGTGATTAAAGTTGCATATAAAGTAACAGATAAAGTAATAGAGTAACACTTAATGATTCACCATCTAGAAAATAAATGTTATAATTAACGCAAAGTTACACCAAATATTTTTCATATACATGCATTTTACATCCACAACTGCATACACAGGCTAGTTCATGTATTTTTTTTTGCTCAACCATACAGGAGCTCATATGTGCGTGCCTGAAATAGAACTACTTAGATATTTGACCCTAACGTGTGCATAGGGACACTATAGATGCACTTTTATCTCTCCTCCTACACAGACTCACACTTGTGAAGAGCAAAGAAAGTGTATCATGGTCAGGCAGATATTGTTCTGTCAGCTCCTCTGTACCATTTATCAAATCTGATAGAAGAAAAAGAAATCCGATACAGCCGTACCTCAGTTTACTTTGGATTTTTATCTGAATGCCCTTCTCATCTCTCTCTCCAGATAAAAGTGGCTCATTAATGTGACGGATCAATTGTTTCGTTGTTGATTTTTGAAATTCAGATCCAGATCTTGGGGCTGGTGTATAATTTTAACCTTTTTTGATGGTAGTGTGCTCTGTATTTACCAGAAATCACCTGTTTAAGTGCAGCCTGTACAGGGGGCCATCTTTTTCTCTTCATCAGTTGGATGTACAGATGTTTTTGGCAGTACGCCTATTTTCTTCCATGCCGAGATTGAAGTGGAAAGATCGATACCACTCTCGTGCCTGTATGAAATTATAGCCAGCAGACAGTTATCTCAGCATAAAGAGTGGAGAACAGCAGCTCGCCTTTCTGACTCTGTCTACAAGCCACTGTGCCCAAGAAACAGTCCAGCACATACAGGAACCCCACAGGGCAGGACTACTTGTTCCCCAATTTGCTGTCTTATGCTGATTCCAGTTTTATATTTATAGAGACTCTGCTGCTATGAACTATTTGCTCCAACGTGTTGCTCTCTGATTTTCCTCCAGATCTCATATGGGACTAATGAAATCCTGAGTGAAGGGTTTGATCTGAAAATGTATCAATCACAGTATTATAATGAAAACACAAAAGTACTTGTATAAGAGACGACAAAACCTCCCGTTTTCCTCCTATGAACAGCAGTTTCTTGATGTTTTTATGTCCTTGTCATACCTTCCCATTTGCCTTCGTTGTTCTTGCGCGCATCCCTTCCTTCTTCATCCTTTCTTGTCCTCCACCTCTCCTGTCTTTTATCTCTGCGCATTTTGCTGCACTTCACTTTTATTATGCTGATGAGTCAAAATACCAACGGTACCGGGGGCAGCTGCAGACTAAGGGAGTACTCTGTCTTTCTCTCTTGGTTGCTTGCGTTCTCTCCTTAGATGCCCTTTTTTTCTGCCTCTAACCCTTCTCTCCTCCTCCTCCTCCTCCTCCTCTTCTCCCTCGTCCTCCCATCTTCACTCTCCACTCCATTCCTCTCCTTCTTTATCACCCTTTCCTTCACACCTAATTTCTTCCCCTCCTTCCTTTCCCCTGCCTTCACTTTGTCACTTCCCTCTCACTGCACCCTCCCTCTCCCTCTTCTCCCTCCTCTCCATCTTTTCAGCTGTCACGCTCTTGCTCCCCCTCTCTCTCTGGTCCCTCAGAAACTGCTGGGTAATCCCACTAACTGGAACAGCTCAGCTAATTGGACTGAATAGTTTCTGACAGATTCTCTCCCTGTCCTCATGCTTGCCTTGTTTTCATAAATGTCTTGTTTTTTTTTTTTGCAGTATACTGGTTCCCTGTCTTCTGTATCTTTCTTTCCTCTTTTCTTTTTCCCTCCCCCTCACCGCTCATCTGCTCCAATCTTTGCCCAGATCCTTTAGACCACTGGCTTTCTGTGTTCATCTTCATTTCTTGTCTGTTGATGCTAAGTGACAGGATTTTTTTCCCCCTTACTCATATTTGCCACACTCAGCATTTCTCTGCCTTTGCATCATGAGGCCTTATGGGATGTCGGCTATTACTCCTATAGGAAGAGGAAGCAGCTTTGCATGAGACATTAGGGGCTGTATCATGGGGTATAAAAGAAAAATGGCCATGTTTGATGAAAAGAGCAATGTAAGTCATCCTGAAATAACCCTAAAAGAAAATGTGTCCCTGATGGCCTAAATGGGGTTTAACAGGCTTTTCCACCCAGACAGAAATAGGGTCCTCTGGAAAATAATGAAACTTTAATGGAAAGAAAATGGACGAAGACACTGAACTTGACATCGAACAAAAAGTTAGCACAGAATTACAGATATTTGCTTTTTTTATCCTTGATTTTATGACACTCTTACAGTAATACTTCACTCTGTATCTGTCTGCCTGACTGCCGTCTCTGCGTCTACTTGTTTTACTCATCGAGTCTTACTAACTAATTTGATAGTTTGACACACCAATGTGAGAGGCCTAGTAGAGCTGCCGTTGTGTCTCATGCCTCTTCTTCTCTCGCCCCTCTTCTCAGGAGGACCTCCTGATGTGGGCAAGATGCTGGGAGGGGAGGAGAAGGAGGAGGACCCTGATGCAGCGAAGAAGGAGGAGGAGCGACAGGAGGCACTGAGGCAGCAGGAGGAGGAGAGGAAGGAAAAATATGCCAAGATGGAGGCTGAGAGGGAATCGATGAGGCAAGGCATCAGGGATAAGGTACAGTGTAATGACAATAACATTCTACAATAGGCTATTAACTAATTCAATGAATACAATACAGAATCAATAAGACAAAGACAGCCCAAACAGAGATTAAAAATCATTCATTAGACCTACATTGGCTACAACCAGCTCTTTTGACTACTGACATTTTCAAAATGTTCTCACATCCTCGTTTGATGATTTTGGATGCTGCCCTGTCTCAATGATAATGCAGCTTTAAAAAAGGCTTCACATCTTGGCTGCATGACAGCAAAATTCAATGACAGACCTGTGTTTGAAATAGATCATTATCCCACTATTTTTGTTTGCTTTTATGCTATTTTTATCTTTTACTGAGACAGTGAATATGCACTGTAAAGCACCAAAGACACGTAGAAAACAGTAGATGAATAAAATGAGGAGCCATGATCAATTAAAATCAGTGTGGGATAAACAAAAATGAAAGCCAGTGTTTTACTGTGAACCAGGGCACAATGATTAATATAATATGCATTGTGTGTGGTACTGTATTATGAAGACAGATTGTCTTTCTGTCTGAAACAATCTCTAGTAGGTCAGTATTAATGAGTATTTTATTGAATAAAAAGTGAGTTCGGCGACAGTTAGCATCAGTCAGCGCAAGTGCACTGTTTTTTCCTGACGATAATGACAGGTTGTGGAGCTGCTGTGAAGGTAATGGCTGCAGTGTAACCACTTCACTGTAGAGGCTGTGAAAGACTGTGGTTCAGGCAGGTCTAAGGGGAACACTGTGAATCAATGGGATAAAAAGCGGCACTCCTCCCCTGGCTCCTCACATCCCCGGTTCTCCTCAAGTCCTCCCAAAGGAGAACAAAGAGCGAGGAACAACTCCCAAAGTGCTCGTTACTGAAAGGTTTCTGTCAGCTTCTTCCACAGCTTTATCCCAACGTGCCAGATACTGCGGGGAATGTCCATATTATAGCTGAAGCCTGTGACTCCGCGTGTTCACAGTATGAGAGCTGACAGAGCAACTAGAGCCACATTTGTAAATCTGTTTCTCTCTGATATCGTTGGGAAATTTAATGACACAGAAATGTTTGACAAATTCTAGCTTGTTTGCAGAACTGCTTTTGTCAAACAAATCCATAGCTACCATACATACATAGTTTTGACATGAACTGTCATGGTGTGAACGATGAAGCAACACCTACAAGACACCTACACAGGCTTTCAAGTAGGAATGGGCAAAAATATCGATATGGCAATATATCGCGATACTTTATATCGCGATACGATATCGATATTCAATATTTAAATATCGATTTTTTTTTTTTCAAATAATAAATCATGTTTCAGACATAAATCCAGTACAACTTTCGCACCTCTGCTCCGCGAGATGTCACTGTACTGCTACCTCAGACAGTGTGTTGTACATGCAAATATATGTTGTTGTAACTTGCACTTGTATAAAATGGCATGGATAATTTGAATGACATTGTTTTGACTCAGTTTGTCCCATAAATTATCACTATTATCTGATGTACATACAACTCGGATTTTAAGATGCATAATGCCTTTTACATTTTTCAGTGAACTAGCCTATGTAGAATATCGTAGAATATCGCAATATATCGCAAAATTTGGATATCGCAATATCGTATCGTATCGTGACTCAAGTATTGTGATGCGTATCGTATCGTGAGGTCCTTGGCAATACCCACCCCTACTTTCAAGTGTATTTCCAAATGTTGCTGATACACCCAGACAAGAACTAGATTTTAAAAAAAGAGAGGATAATGGGGTTAGCAGCTGAAAATATGAAAAATGGAAAAGGCTAGTAGTTGGTGATCAATCAATGTGATAGGCTACATTTAAAATTTGACACATAGCAGATGGTGGTTCTACCTGACAAGTGGCCTGATCACTGACAATAAGATGAATGTGGTTCTCCTCTGCAGTTTCCCATCATTCAGCTTCCCAATGTTTCTAACTCTGTGTTTGATCACCAGTATGGATTGAAAAAGCGCGAAGAGGCCGAGGCCGAGGCAGCAGCCGCCGCTGAGGAGCCTGCAGCCGGCAGCTTGACCCGACCCAAGAAGGCCGTGCCGGCTGGCTGTGGTGATGAGGAGGAAGAGGAGAGCATCATGGACACAGTGATGAAATACCTGCCAGGCCCACTGCAAGACATGCTGAAGAAGTAGACTAGCAGGCAAGCTAATGCTAACATTATCTAGCTTAGTTCATAGGCTACATTCACAAGGTTGGCTTAAGGTCAGGGTTTTTTTTCTCCCCCCCATCCACGTCAGTGCGTAAAAATGAAGTTAAAACACAGGGTGGTCTTTTGGTGTTCGGACAAATCAAAGTTTCATGTTTGGGGAAAGGAATGAGATGTGAAGCAGCAGTGTGAATTTCAGCCATTAGACTAAGCTAGGCTGACCCTATGGCCAGATGAATGTTAGCTTGACTGATGTTGACGTTAACGTTTCACTATTGAAGCTGACAGCAAGCGGAGGGGCTTAGCCTTCTAGTCTGTGAAGTTTTAAACTCCTTTTTCTCTCCTCTGCGGTAGCTGCAGAGATCTCTCGCAGCACTGAAAAATAATCTCCTTGTCCACTACGCTGTTCACTCAATTTGTACATAATTAAATGAAGACATGAGAAGCCTCAAGATGGGCAAACAATCATAAAATAATATATGAAATTATTATACTAACTGTGTGTCTGTCTCAAAAAAAAAAAAAAAGTGATAACTTGATAAGCCATATTTTAAAAAGGAAATTTAAAGACTATTGTTGTGTGCTGCCAAAGCTACTGTTTTGTGTTCGACCATGTCTCAAATTTATGTAAAACTTTTTGCACACAGTGTTACACATTCTCTGTAAAACCTATTGTCTATCTACCCTACACTCCTACAGTGCTCAATATCAAAGTGTGATAACATTCATGTAGCGTAGTGTTAAAAAAATGTTTCTAATCCCCCTGTTCAGTGCGTCTCCTTCTTATGTCTTGCATGCCATTTGTCTGGACAAGTTTGTTGTGTGAATATGTAAAAACTCACCCACCCCCTCCCTCTTCTTTATCATGCAAAAAATATTAAGGCAATAACTCCTAAGTTTGAGTGTGTTTTCACTACCATGTCAATATAACCGTTAATATCAGTAATAATAATTAAAAAAAAAGACATGTATGCATTCAGGAAAATTTTATTTACAGGTTTGCAGGGTTTTCTTTTATTATTGTTTTTTTGTTTTGATGAAGAATGACCATTATAGCCAAAACCTTAACCTTTCAGCCATAAAACAGGAACTTATAGTATATATGTTATTACTATCAGGATCTACTACTCGGGAGAGGATGCTGAAAGAAGCTGTATGGAAAGATAAACAACATGTGTTACTGATTTTAAAACTAAGATAAGCAGCGTAAGTAAATAACATAAAAGTCTGAATTTTGAATCATGTGAAGATAAAGAGGTAACTTCCCCAATACACACACACGCACGCACACACACACACAAACATACATACATACACATTAACACTGCAGTTTGGCTACTGATTGAGTTTCACAGCAAAACCAGACGTGTTTTAAAAGATGAATTGAAGAGATGCTTGATTCAGTTCTAGTTATTGTTTTAGCGGTGACAATAAGTCGCCGAGGGTGACGTGGAATGCTATGAGCAATAAAGGATTATCATGTATATTTCTGCCTGAGATTCAATAAAAACTTAAACCCTGTTCACAGACATTAAGAATGTGTTATCCTCTTTTCTGAGTGATGTGGGGGTTGGCACCGAAAAGGGCGTGAAAAAGTGAAGGTGAAAAGACAGCCAATGAGCTTTAAGGTCCTTCCACTGATCTACTGTAGGTAAATTCAGGCCTTACTGTACTTCACACATTGATTGTCAGTCAGAAAAGCACAGATCTAAGTAATAAAATGCTTCTTCTGTTCCACAGTACTGGTATTGTGGAGTCGAAAAGAAGAGAGAGGATTTCAATGCTAATGCCTGTGCCTTTCCTATCAAGTAATATGAGCTATAAATCTCTGCCGTAAAAAAATTACATCACTATTCTGGAAAAGATGATCCTACTAAATTATTCAGAAAGCCGCAGCCTCTCGTTAGTGGTTTCAGTAAATTTAGGTTTTTTTCTTTTCATTTAACTGTCAGTGACACCAGCACTATCTATAACTCAAAACATGTCAATTAAATCAGCAGGGTACATCAAATCATAAATAATAATATTCATATTTGACAGCTTAAGGTTTCATACTGTAAGTGAGCCGGCACAAGCATTTCGGTCACAGGAATAGATTGGAATCTGCACATTGAAAATATAAACCATCACTGAGAATAAATAATTAAAAATAACAGAAATGTAATGCAGTGCTAGTCTTGGTCTGATGAGGGCAATATATGGTCAGGACAGATGGACAGTCCAGCCTGGTTGGTGTGCTGCATTTCTTCCATTTCACCACTGAGTGTCACTGTTGCCTCTAAATGGGAGAACACTGTGCTCTACACATTTATGTATTCTGTTCAGCGGAATATGAATTGGGTTTAAGCACAAGGACATTGCAGAAAAGTTCTTTTCAAGCTTTATTTATCCCATAAACAAAAATTCAACCAAAAGAGGTGAACTATCTAACAAAAACACAGAGTCAAGCATTACAATACCAGAGAACCCTCGACAGAAGAAAAGAACAGGACACAAAGACTGTGAGCAACAGGGACAGAGCCCTCACTGACACTTAGCCGTCAGTTACTTATTGTCGCACAAACGTTTACATCCATTAATAACCATTTGTTCAACGACACTCACAGCACTGACAAGAAAGTAACAATGCAGAGATACTGTACTGCATACAATGACATTAAATGGGTTATCAAACCCTGTAACATGCTGTCAGATCTTAAATCTTTGTCAGTCAGTTTCAGGTACAATTGTTAGTTGTACCTTCAAGTCTGTGAAGTTTATCCATTTTCTCTATGCAGTAAATACAGACGAGTTTCATCATGGAAAAAAAGGAAAAAGTGCAGACCATTCCTGGTGATTTTGACTGTACGTTTTAGCTCTAGTTCCTGGTTAGACAGTAGCTCGCCTTTCTTTTCTCTCATTTCGCTGTTGATTTTAAAGTTCTGAGAAATCCCATTGAGTGCTGCCAAATATACATAGCAGCGTTTATCATGATCAACGTACGGTTGGGCGTCGGTGTCGGTAACAAGGATGTAACAGTGTTGTACCTTAAAGAACATTTTCGTTTATGAAATTATTTATTTATCATTTCTGAATTCCGTTTTACGAACTCTTCGTGGATCAAATCAAGATCAAAGTGTAATACAATGCTTCAGATGTTCAGTGATTGATTTAAGACCCATCAAAGAGGTAACAGGTATTTTTTAAAACTGCTAATCATCTGAAAACATTTTCTTACAGTATTTAAATAAAAATGGTTCTGCATAATGTTACAGCTGTAAAGACTTAAGAGGTTTCCTGTGTTTTCAACTCTTTTTTATCTAACATCCATCACTGAAACAGCCCAAAACTGGACTGAGGCATTAATGTGAAACCTGTAATAAACATAAAGTCAACAGTACCAACCAGTTCATATTATGGCACACTTGTTTTTTTTTTTTTTTAGCTCCAGTAAATAAAAATAAACAAACACAAACAATCAACAAACCGGACCTGGTTCAAAGTGTAGCAGTAGCAGAAATCCATTCAAATACTTGTATTGTACACTGAGTATTGTAGAGACACAATGGTGTTTGTATGAAACTTTGCTGCAGGTTGATTGGATCTGATTTCAGTGAACTGGCAGTTGTTCCCAGCCAGTAGGATTTCTCTGCAGAAACTGCTAATATGAAAGCTTGATAGTGTAACAGAGTAAATAGTAATTAGATAGGAACATTTTCATTTACAGCAACCTGTTTTACACTCTTTATTACACTATCCAGCACATTGGATCCAAGTTTTGTCAAGTATCTAAATTTCTTTCTGACTTTTTCCCTAGGTCTGTCACAAATAAATATATTCTATATATATATAGCAACAAATCTCACAGTAGCCAGGTTTATTTATCTATCTGTTACTGAAGAATCTGTATAGCGAGTCACTAAAATACTGTTTAGACCAAATTGGAAAACGGCTGTAAAATCGGAATATCCACCAATTTAATATGGGCTTTGGTGTACCATTGATAGTAATACCTTGAATGCTGACATTGATGCCACCTCAGAAACTGCTGGGAGCAACCGTAATGACAGCACAGATCATTTACAGCACAATAATAATATTTAGAATTCATTCAACTCAGTGGGAACACATTGCCATTCACCTGTCAAATGGGTCCTCATTCAAAACCAGACCTCCAGCCCCTTTAGTATGGAATCTAGACGTTTCATAGGATATTAAAAGGATTGACACCAAGCAATGTCTGGTTAGTTTCTACAAAGAGCTGCAGATATCCAGATCCAAAGTCCAAGGCAAAAAGATCATCAATCCAATGTCTCTTTTTGCATGAACTGAAAGCTCAGAGAGACGGTGTTGATTAATACCATTGCATTCTTTAATATCGACTAAAAAATGTCTAGAAAGCAGTGACAGTTCAGACGTTTACTACAAAACCTTGAACAACTGAACCTGGCATGGTGGTCTTGGTGGCTTGTGAGGCTGAAGAAGGGAAGAGGTCCCGGAAGAGATGATGGCGATCAAGGGGGAACAGGGAATCGAATGACACCCTGGTTTCTAGACATTCGTCCGACACTTAGGGAAGATGGGTCCTCCCTCAAGCCTTCTCTTTCTCACTATGGATGGAGAGCAAGATGGAGGGAGGGAGACAAGGGGGAAGAGAAAAATTAGACAAACAGAATCATCATCATCATCTTACATGTAAGCTAAAGCAAAGCAAAGCTGGCCTGGTTGATTTAAAGCAAAGAGAAGCTGAAACTGAAAAGAGGGACAAGCAGGACAGAAAGATCAAAGTTACACAGGTGGCTGCAGATGAAAGTAAAAAGCTGTCAGGGGAAAAAATAGCAAGAGACACAGTGAGGATGAATGATGAATACTATGGGGACCTTGGACAGTATCACGCTACGGGCACCTGTGTATTTATTTGTTACAGTAGCAATTAGGAATTTAATTGTACTTTAATTAAGCTCAATTTTATTTTGCAAAAAAAAAAAAAAAATCAAATATATCAATGAAATATATTGACACAATAAAGTTAGAACTAAGTTTTTACTTGTTGTAAAATAAAAAAATAAAAAATAATCTTTTGATCTACAAGATAACTGCCACACAGGGAAGGTCCAAATGAGGCCCCTCATACAATCCTTTATACTGTATAGGTTCCCAGACTGCAAGCATAGTTTTCAGTTGTTTTGTGTCTCTTTATGGTCGTTTTCTATGGCAGCTTTGCGTCATTTTTCATCGGTTTGTATCTCTTTGTACAGGTTTTGTGCCTATGACTTTCAAACAAGAAATGATAAATACTAACAGTAATTTCACACAGAGGTGCTGTCACAAGGGGCTCCCACCCTGACCACTCAGGCCCTTGGACCATGTTTTCCCAGTTGGTAATCCATCTTTGTGCAGTGTTTGGAAGAGGAAACAGAAGAGCACAGAGGCTGAGCAGAGAAAGCATCATTTCTCCAGACAATGCAGGGACAATAAAAAAAATACCAGATGAGGAGAGAGAGAAATCCCACAAAGACCGAGAAGAAAGAAATTGCCAAAGATCATAAAAAAGCACAGATTCACTACTTGGAAAGTTGTTGAATGAAGGCCAGTTAAAGACCATGAGGATTTCTGGAGATTCACAGTGCAGCCAAAAGAAGAGACAAGTCCCAGAGATAGTTAAGGTGAGCACAAAAGAAGAGTTTCATCCACACAGTCAGAGTTCAAACACTAAAGAGGCGGACAGTCAATGCTGTTCTGGGATCAGTGTCTTGGGTATACTGTATGTGAAGTTCCCAAGAACTGTCAGAGTTTAGATGTCCACTTTACAAACTTTAACTTATCTGAAGTTTGTTCTTGTGTATTTCAGTTCTGGATGTAGTGGACAAAATATGAATCCATATAACCCAGTGTATTGCCTTTTAGAGCAGAAATGTGGCAACAAAATGTAGCCTATACTCTGACTGCAGTGGAGGCGAGAGAGCAACAGCTAAATTTGCGAGGCACCGTCGGAGGCCTTTGAAAAGAGATGACTGGAAGAGGAGAGGAGGGAAAGTGATGATAGGTGCTGTGGAGAGGCAACAGAAACTCTCAGAGGAGGATGACAGGAGGTGGCAGCAGTTTGTGGTTTGGAAAACGACCAGGAGATGTTGGCAAAAGAGAGACAAGGCTGAGCGGTCAAATGGTGCTGTGTTTGTGTTCAAGGTTTTTTTTCTCTTTTTTCTTTTTTACTTTGTCTTGGACTTGAACTTTTTCCCGAAGGCCCTCTCCAGCTCAGGGACAGATAGAGTGAGGGTGAAGGAACCGTCCGTTTCTGACCTGATGACTCGGGCTTCAAGATGACGGGGGGAAGGGAAAATCATGACAGATTATGACACACCTTCAAATGATTGCTGACACAATACAAGAATAAGATGAAAATGTCAAAAACAAAAGGAACCATAACCTGAACTAAATCATAACCATAACTGTCATTTTAACCTCTGGGGGAGGATTAACTGCATTAATTCAGCTGGTTCTCACAGGCTGTTGAAGAGCAAACAACCTGACACATAGGCTACAGTAAAAAAAAGTTGCCTGGACTCGCATAAAAGGCATGAATACAAGCTGAGGATGTGACTGAGAGCGAGCCACAGGTCATGTTACATGGTAATGAGACAGGAAACCAGCCTATTGACATGAATGACCGCCTGTTTCTCACTATGTACATTTGTGTTCACCCTGTGTAAAATAAAAACATTTAGCTCAAAGTACTAACCTATGTATCTAGTGGCATGTGCAGGAAACATTTTCTCCACTAGTTTCATTTCATCTTCCATCTCATGCAAGCAGTCTTTTCTTAGTGTTGATGTCATAACTTAGGAAGGCACTGTTTTGATTGGCTGATGCTTTCTAGCCAATGATGTCACTCTGATTCCTCCATTAGAGTCTGATTAAAGTATAACTCAAAGAGATATAGTGGAGATAGTGTCGGCACTGACGCACGTAACAACCAGCACTGCCAAATACGATTCTGCTGAAAGAAAGTTATGAAACGGACTAAAGCATAGTGAGTCGAATCAGTACTGAAATACAGTATGTGCTTGAAATGTTATCACTTTGAGAGCCCAAGGACTTTTGTCATGTTCCCATTTCTGTTTCCTGTGTGTGTGTGTGTGTGTGTGTGTGTGTGTGTAACCCACCCAGGTCGTTGTTGTTCATCATGGCGTTGGAGCCTCGGAGGCGTGGGCCCTGCTGGGTGAAGTGGTAGCCAAACTTCAACAGCGTGGTGTTTTTCTCCAGCATGCTGGCGATCTCCATCTCAACCTTGTTGCCTAACGGCTGACTCTGAGAGGTTTTGGAGGGAGAGTGCGGGAGGGAGCAGAGAGGGGAAAGGAGGAGATGGAGAGATGCACATGTTAGAGGAAAGGAAAGATAAAGGATAAAAGATGCCAAGAGGAGGAATCCGCAAACTGAAACATTAGTGGCACTACTGATAACACGGTGAACTGATAGCAGACGATGCAGCGGCGAGGGGGCAACATGCTTTGTCAATTTTGGGAAATTATCGTTTCAATTAATCAATCGGTGGAGCCAAATGGCAAAGACGTACAAGAGAGAGGAGAGAGATACAGAATCAGTGAGTCATTCAACAAATTGCACTAACAGGCGAGCGAGCAGTGAGTCAGAGATGTATCACTGTGCAATATGAAACATCACAAGGCAGTCGAGGAGCATTAGGCTGAAGTGGCAAAGATGTCCTGTGTACACAACGTGACTCACATACCCACACACACACACACACACACATTTTTGGGCATGTTAAGTTTGTATGAGTCTGAATGCACCCTATGCAAGTGAGTTGCCTGTGTAGGTGTGTGTGTGTGTGTCTGTGTGTGTTTGCTGGTACCTGATTGTCTATCTTCAGCTCCAGTAGCGTGGTGTTATTCTGCAGCGACTCTATGAGGGCCAGGATTCCAGTCCCTGTAATGAAGTTGGACTCAACATTCAGGCTCTTCAGCGTCGTGTTCACCCTCAACATCTCAGCCAGGGCCTGAGGAAACACACAGCACATAATGAAGCTTCATTCACTCACAGCTTTACAGTCATTTGCTCTATAATCCTGCTATTACTATGCCAGAATGAGGGATACAGCACCATAAAGGCTCTGTGAGACTCACTGGCGCATATGTCTTATTAGTCAGAAAAAAAAGGAATAGAGAGATATGTGTGACATAAATTATTAGGATGATCTCAGACAGACAGATAGACTAGACAGATAGATAGAT
Organism: Trachurus japonicus; assembly: GCF_045865225.1. NCBI lineage: Eukaryota > Metazoa > Chordata > Actinopteri > Carangiformes > Carangidae > Trachurus > Trachurus japonicus. The sequence continues at coordinate 12,107,064 of NC_140907.1, forward strand.
AGATAGATAGATAGATAGATAGATAGATAGATAGATAGATAGATAGATAGATAGATAGATAGATAGATAGATAGATAGATAGATAGATAGATAGATAGATAGATAGATAGATAGATAGATAGATAGATAGATAGATAGATAGATAGATAGATAGATAGATAGATAGATAGATAAAACATATAGCTATAACTTACATATGCTACAGGGTCATTGCTTCTGGTTCCTACAATACTGAATCGCTCCACCACAGTGTTCTTCATCAGAGCCTCAGCGTACGCCTTCAGAGTTGGGATGGGGATGTTCTGTGAACAGAAACAATTAAACATTACATATTCAAAATATTGAACATTAGGCACTACCATAACGTATTAATATTTACAAAATATATGATCTAATTTACATTCAAATGTATTTGTGCATGAAATGGTTTTTTTTTATTTCATCTGCAAAGTATAAACATAAACATTTGTGCACCAAAGTTAATTTTGCTGTATTTTTTTGGACAAGTTTCAGTTAAGTTGATACTAGAAAAAACGGTCATGGACAGATGTCTATAGTAACTGAGGAACAGATGTTTCATATTCAATCAAAAACTTGTTTCACTTAAGAAAGAAGCCAAAGTAAATCTTGGTTATTTTGAGATTGTTAATGCAACATGAAGCTCATACTCCCAACATGATATTCACTCACTCTCTCTCACACACACACACTTACCCTAATGTTGTTGAGGTTGACCTCAACTAAGTCAGGGTCGTTCCTCTTCACTCTCGACAGGGTCTCTCCTACATCAGTGGAGTTGGGCTCCTCATCAGGGACTGGTTTATACTGGGTGCACTGGATAACACCTGTGATACAACACAATTATACAGTACATAATCCACTCTAATGAGTTTCCACTTGAACATGCAGTTATAAACGTGCTTCATGTAGTGTCCTGTGTATCAACTCTGAAAACAAAGCCAGGGAGTCAGGTGATTCTGAAGTTTAGAGCTGCCTCTTATTCTGCAATGAGATTTTCTGACTCTGAGCTTTATGGGAATCTATAGGACGAGAGATTTAGTCAAACAATGGTTCATTAATGTGTATGTGTGTGTGAGGGGGGATAAAAGTAATATCAGCATACAGTCGTTTATACTATGCAGTGAAGGATACATAGATGACTCCTGGCTAAGGGACAGGACAATGTAAGTGTGTCTGTATAGACTAGTTTTAAAGTGTGTAACTTTATTTGTGCATGGATGAAGCACAACAACAAAAAGACTGAGTCTATTATCCTTGGTAAAATAAACCAGCATTCTGCCAGGATGAGATCATTTCACTTGATTCAAATCCAACACAACTCCAACTTTAACATTTTTCCCGAGTGAGGTGATATTTTCTTCAAACCCAGTGGAGTGATCTGCTGTATTTCAATCTACTATTACTAGTTTCCTACACCAGACATCTGTGTTTAAATCAACTGAAGACAGCTCATACACCCTGCACATTTCTCCAGATCAAGACATATGAGTAACATATAATACATAGATTTTTGGTAGATGTGTGCAACAGAGTGTGTGTTTTATGTACTGTTGAGGCCTTGCTTGTTGACTATGGTGCTGCTGGCCAGGGCTTCGTAGTACTGCTGGTTACTCATCAGGGTGTGCATACCAAGGATGGCTGGAAAACAAACAAGAAGACAGAATGAGGATGGAGAGACAAAGTGAATAAACGGAGCGTCAGAAAAGAAAGAGCGTCAGAGATGGTGAAAAACGTCCAGTTGCATCCGTACAATGGACCGACATGCTGATACAAATGGCACAAAATCACCAGCAGCATAGCAAACAAGTCAGTCTGACACTTTATGAGTTTAAACAATCAGGCAGTTGAACTCTGTGAGGTTTTATGTGCAGGGGTTTCATTTGTAAAATGCACTAGCTTGGGTTTTTTGTTGGCTGACGACTACCCCACTACATCATAACTATAGAAGATGTCAAGGTAATGTATGAGCCTGAGAAGCCACCAATCAAAGTGTCCTGGCAGCAGTGAATCTCAGATATGTTCTTGGAAGCAGGATACAATATAAAAGATGTGATTTAGAGCAAATGATCACCTCATCTGTTTGTCAGAGAGGCCGAGAGCACGAGAACAGACTGTGTTTACAAAGGCATAAACAGTTAGGGAACACAAGCTACCGTGGGTCTCTGGGGGCTGGCAGGATAATAGAGGTGACTGTGGGACAGTAGTAGATAAAACTAACTCTACACAAGTTGGCACAGTATCACAACTTCAACTTAAAGCCTGGTGCTATTACTACTACTACTACTGTTTCAAGAAAATCACGATTCACTAGACCGGGACTTGCTTATTTAAAAATGTACATTTTGGTAGTGATGAATTTAAAATCTATTATTTAAATGTATGTCAAAGGTTAATGACACGTCAGTGCTCTTATCTGCAGTTTAAAACATCAGTCGTACTGTAGGCTCGTCCTGGCAACAGACTGAAAATTTGTGCATGCAGCAAAATATTTGCCACAGTAACAAAAATGCCATGCATCACACAGACTGCACCGTTGTCTTGTGTAATGCACGTACGGTTACAGACGTCCGTCCGGTTGTGAGCTGAGCTGGACGGTTTTGCCAAATATTTGTTTAACACAAACCGACAACGTGAACATGACAGAGGAGTAGAGTCGTTTCATGCAAACACTTTGTGCAGTCTACAGATACCCTGGATGGTGTTCAGCTAGCGAACAGAGAGATCCGGCAGGGATGGAGGAGGTGGAGAAGATGGAGGGGCTGATGGAGAGATGGAGGGGAAGGGTGGAGGAAAGGTGGAAGGAGTGCTGGAGACGTGGAGAAGAGTTAGATTGAGGAAAAGTTGATTAACACGGGCGAGTTAAGTGAGATGGTGTGTTGACAGTGATTAGTGAGTGTGAAGGTGAAGATGAAGAATAGTCAGACACCTGCTGTTTAAAAAGATTCAAAACTACAAATCAAGATCATTCAAAGTTTCATTCAGAGGCTTAAAGCTCCTCTTTGTGTTGATTTTCTTTTTTTTTACATTTAAATACATTTGTATTTTAAACATCAGAAAAAAGACAATTCATTACAAAATGATAAACCACAATAGCAATAACCCCAATTTTACTTTTTGGTGCATAGAAATCAGTTGAGAAAGATCAACATGTTGAAACTATTCTGAGTGTATATGTGCATACTGGAGAGAACTAGAAGCAATAAGCTCTGTACATACAGTACAGTACTGTATAAAGTATGTGCAGAGATTTGTTTGAAGGTGTGAGTGTGTGTGTTACCTGCAATATCACAAAGTTCAGCATCACTTGCACTAGCGAGGGCTTCCTCTAGCTCCGGCTCCAGAGTCACGTTCTCCATGATGGGGTCCACCCTCTTTTTAGGTACCCACGCTTTCCCTGCAACATTGATTCAGCAGACGAATATTACATGAAGTACTACTACCATGATGGCTAGTGTCACTACCACCTCAGTCGTAGCTCATCTCATTATTGAAAATGGCTTAAGTATTTGTGGGGAATTACATAAAGCCAACAAAGTCCATGTACAGTACTAATGAGGTGCAGGTTGTCCTGGATGTTTACATGAACACATCAGCGCTGCATATTTAGACATATAGAGCAGTGGTTCTCAACTGGTGGGTCGGGACCCAAAAGTGGGTCACGGACCCGTTCTGGATGGGTCGCGGACAGCTGGTGAAAAAAGTAAATAATATTTAATGCACATCTGATGTTGGACATGTCTTTTATTTTGAAAAATAACTTGTTTTGAAAGGCACACGCAACACGTGAACACATGCAGTTGTAATGGTCCTCCTCAGTTTCTTATTATTTGCTCCATTTGCTCTGAATGCAAATATCAGTTTCTTATTAATGTGGCCTGAATGCAGTGAAAATACCTTGTTTTGTGGGTCTTTATTTTGTGCAATTTGATATTTATTCACTTTTGTGAATATGCTCTGAATGCAGAGATGCATTGGAAGTCAAATATATTGTTTTGTTGGTCTCCATTTTGTGCAGTTTTATTCACTTCCGTACATGCAGTTGTCATGGTCCTCCTCAGTTTCATTCATGTGCCCTGAAATGCACTTTGCTCAATAAAGAGCAAAATTAGTTTTTAAAGGCTTTAAAAAACAATTCTTGGTTTGAATTCTATAAAAGTGGGTCGCGATTTAATGACCATGGGAAAATGTGGGTCCCAGAGTGAGACTAGTTGAGAACCCCTGATATAGAGAATATAGCTCACTATGAAAGATAAATCACTGTCATAACTTATCACCTTCATGTAGGCAGAGAAAATATTCCTTCAGCATGCCAGTTTGAAAAAATCATATGGAAATACAGTGTGTAAAATGGGATCTGTTGAAAATACAAAGGTCAAACCATGGTGACACATCACACACACAAAGGCCAGTCTTGTTGACAAACCAGCTCGCTAATGCAACAGCTGAGTCGTCTGAGTGAGTAATTCCTTCATGTCACACCTGACTACAGTTTTTTTTAACCAACAACAAGGAAATCTCCAGTGGGTTTTGTCTGCCGCCCCTGGCTGCAAGTGGAGTGGTGGCGGCAGAAAGCTCAGACCAGGGAAAGGAAATCTACCGTCTCTTCATGCAATTCATATGAACCAGTTTGCAGCTACTTTTTTGTTCCACATGGAGTTTTATTGCAAGTCTGTGGAATTAAATTGAGATTTTGGGGGTGTAGAGTTTCACATAGGGATGTCTGGTATCTCCCACCATCCATCACATCCCTCTGTGTCCTCACTAGAGTAGAATCTACCTTTAGGGGATTAAAAAAACAACAAAAACACACACACACACACACACACACTCATGGATGCCTCAGATTCCCATTTGTTTATAATTATGTTTCTCTTACGCTACCTCTCAGGGATTGGAGAGTCCACCCTCTCCCTAGCTCACATACTTGGATATCTCAGTTATCTTTAATATGCAGAGAATACAAACAGTGTTGACATTCAGTGTTCTTGTCATTTGTTCACATTGTAAAAACAGTCCTTAGAGCCAGCTCTTCATCGGAGTGGTCTGAGGAGCTCTCACCTCTCTTCTCCCCTGTGAAAGGCACCAGGTCTTCTTTGTCTGGATGCTCTTTGGCTTGTTTCTCCAGATGGGCCAGGAGGTTATCTCTCTGAAACGTTCCCGTTGGAGCTTTCTTGGTCTGGTCCTTCTGCCTCATCCCGGCTGGCAACAATGCATTCTGGACAGGGACAGGAATTTAGATTAATTCAAAGGACTGACACTGGTTACTGGAAGAAAAGTTCAGTTGTTTGAATTTGTCTCACTCCTTTTTTTTTTTCCTGTAATACCTTGTAGAACAATGAGAAACAAATTGGTTCAAGATTTCTTCTTTGTTACAGTAGTGTTACTAACAAAACAGTAATGTGTTATGTCTTCCCAGCATCAGTGGCCGTAATGTTTTGATAAGCTTCAGTAAAAATGATGGAGACCTTTTTAGGCTGGAGTAAATATTCAACCTTTCTCATCTTGATGACGCTTGAGAATGAGGACACCTATAAGTCATTGAAGCACCAAGCACCAACCTTAGGGACAAAAATGAAACAACACGGAAGTACTAAAAACTGCTCTTTGTCAAATGGCGAATGACGAGGGTTCCTGGGGTATTTTTCTATCTCTATTTCTATTATGAAATTGGATGTGTTGCATGTATGGGATGCTCCAACATGATCTAGTTGTTGTTTTTCCAACAATGGCGATAAAACTCTTGACTTCACTTGACTCGAAGACACTTCTGGGTACAGCCCAGCCTGGTACAAAAAATGGGTTTTGGTCTCTACAACTAATTCCTTCATTTATGACAAATCTAAAGGGTGTGAATATTTATGTACCACACTTTTAAATCTTAATACGGCTTAAAGTTCTGTGTGATTCAGGGCATGCTCCTTTGAATGACAGATGGCTGAGTGTATACCTGCTACAAACTAACATGCTCTAAAGCCTTGGCTCCACTCTTGCTGCTCCCGTTTGCCCATTTTTATGTTTGCCTGGAGTTGGACAGAGGTCAGGTATGACATCAATACGGCTCATTTCACAACAGATCCCCAGAAACCTTTGTGTGTCTTCACTTCACTGAGGCTATGTCCACCTTTATTTACAATCTATGGTCGTATTATCTGTAAAACGAAAACGGCACGTGTGATATGATGCAGGTCTTTACAGTACAGAGTTACAGAGTCAGACATGGAGATGGTGATGCCACATCTTTTCTGGTATCTCTGCTCCGGACCAACACAGGACCAAGACGTTTCCCAGAGCTTTGCTGCATACCAAGTTATTTTAAACGTACAGTAACATTCAAAAACCAAGCTCTTCAAAGTGCTACTTATAGCTTCATATCTTATCTGCCCTGTCAGCACTCAGAAGCCTCTCTCTCCTCCCCGCTTACTTGTCTCTCTCACTCTCACTTCATTTGCTTTCAGTCTCTCTCCTTTAATTAGAAGCTTCCCAAAAAAAGACACCCCAATAACCCCAAAGCAGCATTTTCAAAATGATGCCAAACAACCTACGCTGACCATACTTTTACAGTTGTTTGGTTTCTGTTCCTCTCATTCAACACCTCCGGTCCAGTATGGTTCATAAACATTCACGTGACTTACACTAGTATATATGGTAAAGCCAAGAATATATCACTCCAGCACTGACAAGCTTTTTGGGTCACACGCTTACACAAGCTGTAAATAACAGGCCTCTTACACTCAGCCCCAGTATGTTTTTTTGTTTTTTTTTACCAGCATGAGACCGACTCACTCTCCTGTCTCTTTAACTGTACTCACTTCACTTCCGTTGTTTCTCCCTGTATTTCCACTCCCAGCTGAACTGGTCTGACTCTCTCTCACAGGCCACAGTAGACATCTACATATAAGCACATGACTGTAACTTTTACAGTACATGTCTCTGAGTCTCTGACATCCAGGGCCGAACTGTTAAGACATGAGAGACATTTTCTTTTCAAACCTGCGTTAAAAGATTATTTAGCCACTTTGGGGGGGGGGACCAAGATTGGGAATTATTAGTCTATCCAGCAGCTTTATTGTTTGTCACTTAAAGCAGAAGTAAGCGGAATGTTTATGTTAATTTAAGTCTTAAATAGTTATATCTTCCGACGGCAATCATTTATATAGAGTGTTTGGTCTGAAACACGGGTCTGTCAGTCACTCTGTTCTGCTGTAAGCCGAGGAGAAATCTTTCCTTGTATCTAGAGCACTGGAAAAGAGAGTAAGGACACCACCATCGACTCCCGTGGTAAGGGTTTTGCGCCCAGAGTGGCAGGATATGGGTATTGCAAAAGCGCCCAGAAAACCCATCCACTCCAATGTATGTGTGTTGCCCACTTGCTTGTAAATTGACGAAAAAGGCTGTGTTTTTGTTTTTGGGTGTCTTGGTCATATCAAATTATACTTATAATTTGTTTATTACAAAATGTAGATTGAAACATTCATGTAGACAACTGTTTTTTTTTTGTTTTTTTTTTACTCGCTTATGTGTTAATATTTATCTGTAAAGGATCCTCAATGATGCTATTAACGTGGGTGATCTATAAATGTCCTTAAATTATTGAAAATACCACACTTGCTCATTCACCAACAATGCAGAGATGTCAGTTCTTGGGCGCTTTTACAATATCCATATTCCTCCACCAGGAGGCGCTTCCATTGAACCAATGCGTGTCGTTACTCTCTTTTCCAGTGCTCTACTTGTATCCTACAACCTTTATCCAATGAGGAGAGAGAACGGCAGAAAGGGGCGGTCCTCTCTGTGTGTGCAGCCAAGGGATGCGCGTGAATGTGGTGACGTAGGGACGAGGGCGGGGACTGCTAACTCCATCTGCTGACAGGAAGTTAGCCAAAACAACCGGATCACTTACTTCTGCTTTAAGGTAATGAAAAAATGTAAAGTTAAAACAAGTTTTAGGCTCAACAATATTCAGTAATGAATTGTGATAATAGCTAGTAGGTGAGCGGAAAATGGCAAAATTTCCCTTTTCCATGACTTCATTACATGTTCCCAACGAAGATACTTGTGATTGTTTTTGTTTATTTGATAGGAATAGATACAATATACATGGACACACTCAACAGCTGCACAGTGTTTATAACAGATGCCTTATCGCAACTCCCGCCACTAACGGGCCTTAACTCTTAAAACAGGATGTTGGAGCAGGGACCCAAAGAAATCTTTAATTTCAAGTAGTTTTACTAGTGTGTAACCACATGACTGTGACGCAGTACTGCAAGTACTAATAACATAAGTGTTCTTTGGCTGATTGACAATGTATTTATCTCTCTACGATCACAGTACAGCTGGCAGACACAATGTTTTTATGCCCGGCATAATGAAGCCTTTTCAATGGTCTTACTGGAACTGATGTGGGAGGCCTAGCTACAGTAGGAGGGGTATAGTGCGTCTCAGAAAGAGGACACTCCAGTGTTGCGTAACAGGTTACCCTCATAAACAGGCACAAACAAGGTAAGCATGCACACACTGCCTCTAACTGCGTGTTCTGTTTATATCATGGAGTCCCACTGGTCACTCAGTGCTGGCATTAGTGTCTCTCTCTCTCTCTCACACACACACACACACACACAGTCAGCCGTCCAGACTATTCCCTTCCACTCATCCCCTTGGCATTGAGGGGGAGTCCAGTCACTTTGTGGGCAGTTAGACATTCATCAGAAAACTAATACAGCTGCTGTCCCCACCCATGATGACTCACTGAGGCTACGAAGCTGGTGGTAAATGTAAATGCTGAGATAAATACATCTTAGAAATCAACAGAAACGCAACACAAGGACTAATTAATGTGCGGAAACTGTGAACCTCTCAGATGAGACTGCGCTCAGTACAAGATTTGATCCCTGTAAACCCTGTAAATAGCTTTGATAACCAAAGTTGTCTCCTATAGTTTCTCACTGATATACTGACTAATGGTTATTTTCAGGATGGGGACCGTCCATCTATATTCATTCATTATTATTTTTTTAATAACTTATCAACAACAATAGCGAAGAAAAAACTCAACTGCCATTGTCCAGGTCCAAAGTTAAATGACTGAAACAACAACTCGATTATTAAAACATTCTGTCAAACCAAACATACACCTGTTATATACTGTATAAATCACACCAGGTTAAATTCTATTGGATGCTAAGAGTACATTCAGCTACTTACACCTTCCTTATAGGATTACTGATTTTTTTTTTCAGTTGTTACAATTCTGGCTAAACCATATCCTCTCAAACAAACCTATGAGTCATCATTTATACTACTGTCTTAGTCGTCTTTACATTGAGGGCAGTCAATGTGAGAATATTAACTCTAACCATCTAAATAGTTAGTTAACACTAACTTCCCGCAAGCTGCATGGCTCTGCAATAACTGGTTTTGACTGCATAGCATTCGAGGCGCAGTCTATCAGCTGCCACCGAACTAACACTGGTGAAACATTATTTACATTACAGCCATTTACGTGGGGGTATGTGCAAATGCATTCAACACAATTTGACTGGCTTAGAAACAAAAAATGACCAGCTAACATCAATTCAAATGAAAACACATGCACATGTGGGTGTTGTGATATACTGTAGACTGCAGTATATTACATAAAGGGGCTCCATTAAGCCTGAATGACCCCATAATTCTCCACTGACACCAACACAGAGACAGGAGCGGCTTCTTATGGACTTTATATTGTAAACTTACATCGGGATCCAGCTCCTCTAATTCATCCTCTAACCGCTGCAGCTCCTCCTCTGAGAGTTTATTTAGCAGCTCGTCCTCATCTATGTCCCTGTACTTCTCCATCTCCTTCCTCATCACCGACATGATGGAAAGCACACCTGGAAACAGGAACTATTTCAACATGAAATGCATACAAACTCTTTTAAAAAAAATCCCTGATGCTGCATTTTCTGTTTGTCAAAGATGATTGCGTGACATCAAATATCAGTAATGCTAAGTAGTGAGTTTCAGAAGATCACAGTCCATAATCCCAAAAATCTAAATACTGTATATTTAGTCCAGCTTTCTTCTGATTTCTGGCAAGAGTTAACTTTCACATTATGTCACAATCTTAATCAGAAATTTAAACGATTTTGCGCTTAAACTTGCTTTGGATGAATTCATTTGCTATTAAGCCAATCTTCTACTTCTATCACCAATATCTCTTGTCTTTTATTCTCTTTGCAGGGTTTAGGTTTCTTAGATGAGCCAGAGAAATGAGATTCAGAGCTGCCAAGGCGAGTTTACACTGTACAAACACATGCAGGGATTTGAGATGCATTCCAATAGTTCCCTTACCTCAGTAACCCCTGCACACGCAAAGATGAAATGTAGATCAAGATCCTGGAAGACCCTGGGGTTTGAAGAAAGAAATCTGTGGATGGAGACAGCTGGTAAGAAAACAACGAAAAGGCTGATATGATACAGACTAACCAAGCATCACTCAATGTTTTTCTGCGGTAACATCTTGACTGTAGTACTCACCTCAATGACCCCTGGCTCAGGGGTAAAATAACAACGCAGGCAGCCAAGTGCCTGGAGAGCTCCTGGGAAAGACAGGCAGACCTAGAGGAGGCAGGAGCAGAAGAGTGAGGAGAGACTAATTAGAAGGCAATTTACATCTCTGAAATAAATAATGGAAATAATAACACATTGCTGGTGGTTAGGGCTAGGGGTGACCATCCCATATTATCTACTGTCATGGACTGAGGATGCATTCTTCTGTTTCACATTCATCTAATAGTGTATATTCTGTTATGTGTCCGAAACGGGGTCATTCCTATGTTCCCTCAGCCCTATGTTCCCACATTTCTAACTTTTGTTGTCACTGAAAATTAGGCTCTGTGTTCCCACAGTTCTTTGGTCCCACGATTGGTTGGGTTTAGGCAATGAAGAAAGGAGTTGGTTAAGTTTAGTAAAAAGACCCGGTAGAGGCTAGACAGGCCAGATAGATAGAGTCCAGTGGGAACATAGGGCTGAGGGAACATAGGGCTGAGGGAACATAGGCACGCTCCTGTCTGAAACAACAGACCTTATGCTAAGCTAAGCTAACCAGATGCTATATGTAGGCTACATCTTCCCATCTCAACCACCTCTTCATAAACACTTGGGATTGTTGTACATGGTTTCATTAATGCACATGATTAAGAGAAATATTTTTTGTGAATTAGGTAACCAGAGCAGAACATAGCAAGACGCTTACATAAGGCTGCTCTGACCGTCTAGTCTGAGCCTCGGGGTAATGAGGAAGGTGTTGTGAAAATATATTTGACAAGAAGAACAAAGCTCGAAATATTTGAAATCACTGACAGAAGCCATCAGAGACTCAACAGGAGTTTAGGTTGAATATTAGGTTAGGTTATAGATAGACATGAGATAAAATATACAAATCAGCTGTTTACATCAGTACCAGACCACACAAGTGTGATTTGCTGCAGTAGCTATATGACCTATTTGCTTTTATTTTCCATGCCTGTGATAGCAGACAAATCTTTCACTAGCACAAGTTTTCACATGTTTGCAACTCATTTTTTTCCCTGCTGAAACAAACAGTACATCTCCTTCCACATCATATCCTGTTGCTGACCTATCTGCCATGAAGTGGTGTCAGAATGCAGCTCTGCTTTTTCTCTCACTGCACTCTGCAGAAAAGTATAAAAGTCAACCCCCGGATAAACCAAGTATCTGGTCCGGAAATGTGTTTTTTGTTGTGCTTTCCCTCTCAGATGGCAGTGTGGAGATCTGTTCTCCTGTCTCTCTCTCTCTGTCCAACTCTCTTCTGGCAGGTCTGAGCACTGCAGATGACTGATGATGGTACGCTGCAGCGGAACATTTGTGGGTCACAACACCAAATGTTTTGGCATATGTGCTGCTTCTAAGTCCTGGTTCCTTACAACTCTTGGTCAGGGTTTGAAATGCGTTGTGAGCTCATGCTGATGGATCCCCACATGACAAGACTAAGAATAACTTTACAGGGCCCGATGCATGCAAGGCTGAGAATGGACTCAAATTAGGCAGGAAAAGGCCTGAGCTGGAGCTTAGAAAGCAACACGGTGCAAGAGATTCAGCATTCAGGAGATCACAGATGTGAGTGCAAACAATTCTTTTTGATCTTAAGTATATCAGCAAGTGTGTTTTGGCTAACCTCCTAAAAGGCAGGGTCATGCATGCCATTCTTTTGTTCTGCTTTCTCTAAGCTCTGTGACAAGACAAGTTTCCAAAACCAAAGATGAAGAACTGGGCTGAACTCCAAAAAATGCTGCAAGTCTCCTGGAAGACACAGACCTGCTCTGATGATATCAAACAGACCCACGCCTGTATTTATAACGCTTCTGCTTCATTAGAGGACATTCATCGGGCAGAAAGGAGGAACCGCTATCTGCATGTACCCTGTAAAGTCAGCATCAGTTGACTTGACCCCTCTAAACCAGGCCCGTCCCATCCTCCAGCCTCTGAGAATAGCAGCACTGAAGCAGGATCATTAATCAAGACAGATGAGTGTAAAACCTTGAAAAGTGATGTTATATGGCATCTGCTCTCACATGAGCACAGCCGCTCTCAGGCTGAAGTAAATACTAAGATACTATTCGCTTTAATGTAATGAAGCCACTTGCGCAGAACAAGCTGCTACGCTGACCTGCTTCAACTGCGATGTCTGGGTAAATCTCTCTGCTGGATATTAAACGTAAACCCCCGGAGAAGCTGCGACTTTTTCAGCCATGAAATACCCATAAATCTCAGTTACACTCACACATGCTCTCAGAGTGGCCGAAAACTTTTACAGCCAATATATCAGCACATAAACCAAAGTGAGGGCACAGCAGTGGTACTTCACTTTTTTAGCAGATGACTTCCTGCTAAATGTCTTGAAAAACCTGTCATGAAAAAATGTCACAGAAGTAGTGTGTGGACATTTCTAGTTGAGTTTCTTTAGTTGAAGATACTGCTGCCTGGTTTCAAACTCAGTTTACAAATATGTTTTCTAAAACTAGCTGGTCTGACTCTAACCTTCACAGATTTGCATACTTATACAACTATTGTATGTCTTTTATCAACTGAACACACACATTAAGACATGAATATGCTACAACCCGATCTCTGTCAAGATCCAACGGAATTCTGACCAAATGCAGATTGCAAGTGTGGGTGGGCCACACGATCATTTGTCGACATTCATATGCAGTTGTTACAGTTTCACAGGTCTCAGAAAAGGCCCAGTAGAAAACAGCTGAGAGCAACTGTCCAGCTCTGCTGTCTCCCACATGAGGCAGAGATGAGCTACAGCACAGAGAGTGTGTTTTTTCTGCTCTGACAGAAACAAGGGTGTCCCCCTACTTGGTAGATTAAAGATAACATTGAAACATATCATAGATAGACCATTACTCAGATAATTAGATAACTAGGCTGTGCTATGTAGTGTATCTGGTATTGTTACCATATAGTTTATATTATATGTAAAATTGATTACACTTAAGGCTGCTGTGTTTCTTTCTAGTCTCTACTTTGGGGACCAGTATGGAGTTGTATATCATGATCTGTATAATCAGGGGCCTGGCAGCTCACTTGCTGCCTCAGACCTGAGGTCAGGCCATTTGTGCATTCTGCAGAGGTCAGAAAGTTTTAGCACATCCAGGTTAGCCCTCGATGTGTTACATTACTCAACCACACAGATGAAAAATAGACTGATGAATGCAGGAAAGCATGTTTTAGATGTCTTTGGTCATACAAAGACGCTCTATCAGGTTTGTCAAGATGAACTACGGAACATGCAGGGCTATGCTACAGAAAACAGCTGAAAACTAAAACTATAACAATGGCCACAAGGCTCAATTTAATATAGTGAAACATCTAGGTCACAGAACAACTGACGACATATCAGCAGACAACTGCTGCCCCTCGCTGCACTTGTTGACTGAAATCCAACTTGTCTAAGGTGGCAGTACCCACAGTTGACATACACACTTGATTGTGTTATACCATCATCCAAAGAGTCACAGTTTAAGGTCACGAGCCCACACCTGCCATGGATACATCAGACAAGATAACCAATGCATTAGTTATCTGAAAGTGAACTCGTGTTTCCATTTAAGACTGCAAGAGATGAGGGGAAATTCATAGCATTATTAATGATTATACTGAGATATCATCACTTTAGAAATGCAACCATTGTGTCCAGGACCCCAGTGAACTTTAAGACTATTGCAGGGACCGGTGCAGGGTTTTGGTGTTTGGACATGCATTCAAGATGAAGCCTACAACAGCCATTAAAGCATTCTCCAACAGGAAGGAAAACACTGACAGGAAAACTAAATTAAAAAAAGAGGGGGAGAAAAAATTCCCTGAAAGTCCCATTTTACTCCTAGTGACCTCATGGAAACTTATTTTATTTAAGCAATTTATAAACAATTCTCCTGCTCATTATTTAACTCTAGAAATGCAATCTTCACTCATTTGACTGTGCAGTATAATTTTTTGCATTTATTTCCGTACCTCCTCCAGCGCTATTTATAGCCGGACGGTCCCGCTGGGTGACAGCAACGAATACTTTGACCAGATATGGTTTCCTTCAGAGCCGCCTGGAGTCACACTGCGAGCTCCGCTCCGCTACAAGCGCGCAACCCGGGAAAGCGCCAACGACTCGGCTAGACGACACCGTCCATGACCGGCGGATAATCCCAAAATTCAGCAGGTTTCAAGCGTGTTCGCAAAGTTTCCTCCCCCCCGTTCCTGGTCGTCTCTCGGCGGGTCTACGGAGGCTGAATCCCATCTCCCGCAAAGGGCAAAGTAAACTTATGGGGAGAGATCCTCCTCCTCCTCCTCCTCCTCCCTCTCCCTCTCCTCCCCCCACACACGGCTGCCCTGTCACTCCAGTGATGTCATGAAGCGGCTCTGAGCCCATTATCGGACACAGTTGTTTGACTAATGCCCATCCCGCGTCCAAGTATGTAAAGTAAATACCGCAACGATGCTAAAAGTCCTACAGTCAAGCTGCCACTGGAGAACAGAAGAGTCACTGGTTAAATACACAGATACATCAAGAGATAACTCATCAAAGCACAGCAGAAAACTAGAATCAGCTTCTTACAGTTGTATCTACCTAAACAAGTACAGGGTTAATGAGCATTTGAGTTGTTGAGTTAAGACCAAAAAACATTTGTTTTGTCACAGAGCAAAATAAAGTCCAGGTGACTGTGCCTAATTCAAAGTAATTCCTTCAAGGTTGTCTTGAGATATCACATTCAAGAGGCCAAAACCATGTTTTGTGAAGTGACGGTGACCAGATCCCTCCGGAGATTTTACTGTAGAAAATTGGGATTAGACAACTACAAAAAACATCAACTTTAGTTATCATATAGTGTAGATCTAGAATAGTGGGTGTCCACTATAAAAGCTCTATGGGTGAAGTAATTTAAGTCCTGTGACTTCCATAAAGAAGATTGTCATTTTTGTTCAACACACATTCACTGTGTAACATTTTCTTTTGTGTGGTTTGATTATTGTGGTTTTGGGTTGTTATCTTGGCCTGGGCTCCCTCTGAAGTTTGAAAGCAATGCTTTCAAGACCAGAAATAGAGATATATCACTAATTCATTGGCAGATGTCTGCACAGTGCACACATAACTTTTTTTTTTTAAAAGCTTGCAGTCAAAATACATCCTCAATTGTTTCAGAATTTTAATGGAATCAATCTGTGTGAACATATTTTCATGTTGAAGAAACACTACAAAAATTACAACCTATTCATTTAGTTGAGTAACACAAGATAATAAACCAAGGTGTTCCAATCAGTGAAGTTTTACCAACTACACAGATTAATGCAATGAAGTCATTTCAGTTGGATAAATGTAAAATATGTACATTACATACTCAAAGGTAAGTGCAAAATGAGAAAACACCATCACATGCATAAGGCACAGCAAACAAAAACAAATCAGATAGAGGCAAAGCCAAATTACCAAACCATGCAACACACAGGTGGTTTAACTTGAAGGAACAAAGTGTTGATGAATCAAAATTACTGTTTCTAAATTATTTGTTATGACATGCAAAGGGAAGATCTAGCAATGTACTTCCTCATCAAATGTTAAATTTAACACCATTCAAGCCAAGTCCTCCGACGAGACAATGGTCTGTCAGTCCTTAATTTCAGGAAAATGAATTCAACAAAAAAATATCCTTCATCTCAATGTCACAAGACCCTTGGCCATGACAGAATTAGGAGGGTTTCACTCGAGTATTAGATTATGGGAATGATCCAGAATCGTGAAAAAGGTGAGAATGCTTGGCTTCAGAAGTTCACTGAGCACCGTCAGCTTTTAGAAACGAAAATACGGTGGCTGGTTCAAAAATACATGTACAGTCTGTTTTCTGGCTGATTAATTTCCCACCGTGTTCGAGGAGACATCCTAGGCAGCTGAAGACAGCTCACTGCCGATGTCAGCCATGATGCTGTGGATCCAAATGTCCCGGTCCTCTAATGTGGTGTCCACCAGGTAAACTGTCAACCGACGGTCCCGCAGCTCACCTGTGTCCGAGCCATCCTGCACGCTCTCCACGTGAGCAACCAGCGCTCGCTTCTCCACGTGGTTTCTGAACAACATGGAGGCTTCTTCTGACCACTGACGTGTCGTCACACCTGGAGGATGGAGGAGAAATGTCCGGTATGAGGATGGATACCAAGTCACCACCAAGATATTTCAACATTTTGGCAAATTTGACTATTGCCATAATACCTACAGTCATAGGAGTAAGGTTTATCACCTTTAATTGTTGGTGCATGTTGTTTTGAGATCCGTGGAGCAGAGACGTGAGCTGCTCAGCGGATACAATGAAGGTGAACGGTACAGGTCCCTTGTCCCTCAAAACTCATCAAATATACAGTCCAACAACTCCATGTGACCTGCACATTCACCACGCTATGAAATAATCATGTACAATTATGTAACATTATGACACACAATGCAAATACTCTGAACTACTTGCACTTTTTAAATCACTCCGCCCAGGAGCGATGTCTGAAACACAGTTCCGGCTACGCATTTGCCTCGAAAACAACTCTGTCTCATAATGTTACAGGATTATTTCATAGCGTGGTGAATGTGCAGGTCACAACTTGTCCACAAGCATGTTTAGGAGTTGTTGGATTGTGTATTTGGTGAGCTTTGAGTGACAGGGGACCTGTACCCTTCACCTCCATTGTGTTACCTGAGCAGCTCACATCTCTGCCCCGCAGATCTCAAAACAACATGCACCGACAATTAAAGGTAATAACCCTACTCCCAAGACTATAGGGATTATGGCAATAGGCGAATTTGCCACAATGTTGAACTATCCCTTTAATATCCAGGAATTCAAAACTAAACATGAAGCATATAACCTTCAAATGGAAATAGTGGCGATGTCCCTCACATATAAATAACAGGACCTTAATGCCTATAAGATCAGTCCAGCCACGTAAAGATAATGATGACTGCACTCACCTGCCAGTTGTGCAGCGATGGCCTGGAAGGGCAACTGTCTGAACTCCTCTATCAGGGGCCTGATGCAGTTACTCCGCACCAGCTCATGTTTGCCGTGATCCAGCTCATAGACGGACACCAACCCGTTGGCTAGAATCCCCTTCACCTGTACGCGCTGCCAGCTGAGTGGAGACAGTTGTTAGCTGAGTCATTAACCATCAAAACATAGCCACAGCACAGGACAGACGCATTCATTTACAGACAGTTTTGTCATACTTAACACAGCAGTGTCATCATATTGCATACCTTAATACTCTTTCAAGATTTGCATTAAATACACAAGAGTTTTGCACAAGGTGCAAATTCATATTAAAACACTTACTTCTTGTCTATTTTGGCAGCAAACACATCTCCTTTCTGGATGTGTGTGGTTGTGTTGGTCTTCAACGTCTGGTTATAGTAGAGGATCATCTCCCCCATTAACACCACCAGCTTATGCAGGTCCTGCCAGGGCTGCAGCACAAAGTAACCTGGGTGGCAGGCCACTGGCACAAACACATCCAAATTCTGACCGGGCTGAAAGGAAAAGGGGGGAGGAGACATCACTACATAGTTTTGTTGAGAATTTCTCGAGATCTAGTTATTAAGTGTTAAAATGCACATCAAATGGTAGATAAACTATAGTAAATTGCTCATACATACAAACTACATTAGGTTATATACGAAAATAGTCACAAACAACTAAAATACTTTACAACCTACTGGCACAAAAAATATATTCCCAGTCTGCTTTAAGTGGAGGCATCGAATGATTCTTCAAACAAAGACAGGACGTGTCATAATACAACTTCCTCTACAAAACAAAAGTTGGTCCTTCTCCACCACACCTGAGGAAGCTCCAGTGAGGGAGGCAGCTGAAGTGGCCGCTGCTCAGTTTTGCTGTTTGTATCCAGATGAGACAAGTCGTCAGCTCTTTGAGCAGGCTGGGTCGGTTCCTGAACAACACGTTTCCGGGCCAAGCTGCTCAGAGTCGACTTCTCCACTAGAGCACCCAGACAGGAGCAATTACACAAAACACAGGCAAACAAAACACACTCATGTTCAGAGCTTCAAAATTAAAAATGTCAAAACCAGTGTGATTAAATGTGAATAAAAAAAAGAACAAAAATGTAGTCTTACCTGTGTCCATGTTGGTGTTGCTGCTTTTGATAGTGTTATTGTTCTGTGATATGATTTTCTGCCACAACTCTGAGCGAATCAGCTGATGGTTAATGCTGCTGTCCAGTTCCTGGCTGGCAGAACCAACGAAGAGGTACATGTAGACCAGCACGCCTCCTTTGTGCTCCTCTAATTTCAAGATCTGACAGAGACACACACAGACACATACAAAGTCAGAGAGACCTTGAGATCAGCATGACTATTTCACATTGTTGTGAAGAAACAGCCTCATAACCTGAGTCCTTTAATAAGGCCTTATTTGTAGGTTTCATTTGAAATGTGTGTATATATTTGGATTATGACACAAGTTTAACTTAGCCGTGTGCTTAGCTTTATATTAGAGTATGTTACCTTCATTTTGCAGTCTTGAGAGTCAAGGACAGCCTCCTTCAGCCACAGGACAGCCTCTGGACTCCAGTCTCCCTCAGGAAGGTTGAGGTCGGCAAGTCGACATTTGATAGCCTGGACAGAGAAAGAGCGATACAGCATTAGCATCTTTAGAAACACAGTTTAAATAAAGAGAGGTGCTGTGCTGACTGAGCCTTTCAATACTCCAAACAGACAAACAACTGACCTGTGGTGGGATTATGGTGCAGTCTTTGAGCAAAACAGGTGGGATCTCTCTGAGATCAGTCACCTCCACAGTTGCTGGGATACCCAAGTCAGTGTAGAGGATCTCAATCACTCTGTTGCTGAACATGTTGGTGATCTGAAGACAACAGAAACATCTCTCAGTAGTTTCAATGTCCCAAATAATTAGGCTTTTCAAAAAGATACTCATCATTCTGATCTTTACCTCCACTCTGGACCACTTTCCTTTGTAGCGGGCTAGACAGAACTTGCCACTGAAGGGTCTGGACACCAGGGACTCAGACGTCATCTGATTGGAGCAATTACAACGGCAGTTTTAAAGGAAAAGAAAAACTGAGTTGGATGTTACAGCAAATGCAGCAGGAGTGGGTGTCACTCTCGTCACAGCATTGACAATGGCTCAAATCACCTTCAACAGATCTGGATCTTATGTGAAGAACAGCTAGAGCTACCTGACAGATGTATTTTGGAGGTAAACCGCTGAGTGCTTTGATGCAGATTTTTGACACAGATTCTGTATTACATCAGGAGAAAGTGAGATCATTCAAGTACTGCAGTAAAAAATCTGTACTGCTCTGAGAATCAGAGGGATGGCTCTGACTCGTGTGTGGCTGCTTTTGTGTTTGCATCTCTGTCTTGCAAGTGCTTTTCATCAGCCATCAACAGTGGAAAAATAAACTGCAACGTGTTGGAAAGGTTTCAGAAATGTGTGACAACAGTATTGTGTGTTTGATTTAGTGCGGGTTTACTCTCAGTCTAAATATTTGGATAGAGTCATCCATGCTTTTATCGCATCATATCTCAACCACTGTAAAACCTTGTTTGTCTACCTCAGTCTCTTAACAAAAACAAGCTGTGCAATCAACATAAGGGTCTATTTACACAAAGCACAACAAGCCACTGCTTTGGAGAGTGCTGTTTAAGAACATAGTGTAGTTATGATAACCAGGGACTCATCTGTAAATTCAAACTTGTGTGTTATCGTGACACATCTTACATCCTCTCTGTGCATCAAGCAGCAACTACAGAGCCACGCCTGGCAATTACACTGCAGCTACCCTTTATATCACCACTCTAAAACCTGAACTGTGAAAGTGGAGGTATTTTTGTACTGTGAAACCTTGTCTACCTGGGAGATGAAGAAGGCCTCGACTTTTTCCAGTAACTTGCCAAGTCTTGCTGTTCCTCTGGAGGGCAGCTGGCAGTAAATGATACCATCTGCGCATACATTTGTGACGCACACATCCTGGTAGGTCACATTTACCTACAGGCAACAGAAAGAGTCATGTTCAATTAAATGAGGAGGACTGACAACAATTATATGTCAATGAGTGCTGACAAGGGAAACCTGCAGACTTCCTGTAACACATAATTTGGCCACGGCAGCACAGAACAGATTCATATGTGAACGGTGCAACAGCACCACTCAGTGGCAGTCCTGATATTTTAAAAAAAATCCTCCTTGTGGCACAAGAGTGCTGCCGTAATGTGGTGTTCTATCCCACTACATGTGATTAATGCTATAACTCACAGTCAGGGGGTTGTTCATGGTGCTGTCCTGCAGCGTTTTGAGGCAGGTGGAATTAATGTCGACATCTTCATCTTGTGAAGTGTCGTAGAGCACCGCCACAGGCATCTCGGACTGTTGACAGGGCTCCAATGTTTCCATCAGCAGAATCTTCCCTACTGCCAACTTTTCCAGGGTGGACAGGACCAGTGGGTGGGAGCTGAAAAGCTCTAAACCTGATGGGTTAAGAAAAATTGGAAGAAGGGAGCAAAAAAAATAAAAATTAATGACTCATTGCTAATACTGGCAAATTTAAATATTTTGTACTTGATAGACAGAGAATACTGCTGTGATATCTTACCCCAACATGAGAGCAGTACTTCATTTTGTACGTACCTGCGAGTCGAACATTCGTAGCCTGGAATGGCAGACTGAAAAACTCTTGGTGCAGCTCAAACAGATTCTTCCAATTGGTCTCCACAGAGAAGCCATAGTCCACATAATATACCTGCCAGACAGACATGCAAACTCACTCACCCATGCTGTAGCTACAAGATGTCTTCTCTTCTAGCAACTTGACAACCCCAACCCTTACTACAATCAGCTATGGTAGGTTCATTACCTTGACCTTGCTGGGCTCCATAACCTCCGTGATCTGAGCCCTGGCCAGCTCATCTGCATCCTCCCCTCTGACTGCTACCAGCTGGCCGACAACAGGCTTAGACAGATGTTGCCGAGGTGGGCCTCTGTTGTAGAAGGAGCGCATTGCGTCCTCCATGGCCTCCTGGGAATTGGAGTAGTTCTCACCGACATATCTGATCAGACAGACAAATATTTTAGGTTCCAACTCACCTGATTATTATCTCTACGAAATCTGTTCATGGTTGTAGTTGCATATATTTGTTTTTATGTTAAGATTGCATCACGATTATAAGAAGAAGTTTAAGATGCTTGAATGCAGCCTGTCGCAACTGACACCAATGTATGATATGGACAAATATGAAGATGGCATATTTAACAATTTGCACCTTATGTTAGCTCATCTTAGCTGCACTGCCAATTTAAATTGCATTAATGCGTGATTACATGATGTCCTACCTTACAGTGACCACATTGCTGCTCTTAGCGTCAGTGATGAGCACAGAGGGAAACTGCTCAGAGGGAGGAACCAGACGGGGAGGAACCACAGGGCCCTGCACCTCCAGCCCAGAGGGCAGGGGTTGACTTCTGCACTCCTGGCTTTCTTGGCTGTCTGTGGCTTCCATGTCTGCTTTGCTGGAGTTATACAAGATGGCCTGACCACCACAAAATACAATACACAAAATAAATGAGACATCAATATGTGCAAATAAAGACAAACGGGTGAGAAAGAGTGTCCCTGAGCTGTCAGAAGAATCAGATCAGGGACACTAGCTGAAAGGCAATGTTCACTTGTCACCATCAAGAGAGTCAATTATGAGAGTAAGAAAATCAATCTTTCAAGGAGACAATGTGGTACTGTTGATGATGATTGCTTATCGCTTTCACTTACCTTGTTCTTATTGCCTGGAATGGGGTACTCCACAGTGCATATATCCAGCAAAGCAGACAAGTTTTCGAGCACATGCTCAGGGAACGGTGTCTTGTACGTGTCCAAAAACAGTGCAGGCAGAGCATGGGCCCACAAACCAGTACTGTACTTCGACAGAAGCTCATTTAGTCTCTGACGCACCTCAGCTGACACAGTGACCGCAGAAGGTTTTGGAGTGGGATCAGAGGGCGGGGAAAAGGTGACCTTCATAAGGGATAAAATATCAGAGGCCGGTTGGACAGGGGCGGCTGGTGCAGAATCCTTGGCCGGTGAAGTCCAGCTATGGGCCAGGGGTCGAGTGTTTTGGTTGTGGGCAGGCGGAGTCAAGTTGGGATTATCTTTACATCCACCACCGGGATTGATCACAAGACCGGCACACGGGGGCAGTCGGGGAGCGAGCGCTGGGTTGCGGGCAGGGCTGCGCAACGTGACTGGGGATAATACCTTGACTGGAGAGACAGAAAGGCACTGTGGGGGGAAAACGAAAGTGGGCTGAGCCAAGGGGCTTCTGGGGAAAAGCCTGGGTTTAGGGACAGGGGGAGACGGGGAGAGTTTTACAGGTGTTGAGGGATTTGATGAAACGTGCAAGGTGTTGGTGCTTGGTGATGTTGGAGTGGAGTTGACGGTGCCACTGCTAGAGACAGCAGATGGCTTGGGAGGCAGAGGAGGGTAGACCAGCCGGTCAACTCGGTTGGTGCAGGAGGGTTGCTCCACCTGTGAGGGCCAAATGAGCAAGAGACGGTGACAGAAGGAAATATGATTAGACTCCTTTTAATTCATGTTGAAGGGATAGTTCACCCAAAATTCAGATTTCACTCATTATCTACTCACCCTCATGTCGACTAAGGGCTGGGAGAATTTTCAGAGTCCTCCGTGCCTTCTTGGAGTTAAAGCAGTATTTGTCCATATAACGGTTGTGAATGGTGCTCACTTTCAAAAAGACACCAAAAAACATCCAAATACCTCCATGCTGCTTGTCTGTAATGTCCCTCTTGTATTGAAGCCCCAACATGAGAAATTGTTCCACCGGACACAGGAAGAGCAGTGTCAGTGAGACACTGGGAGCTTCCGCTACAAACAAGCTTAAAATATAGACTTATTTAACTTTTTTCAGAACAATTTCTCATGTCGGGGCTTCAATACAAGAGGGTCATTACAGATGAGCACTATGGAGGTATTTGGATGTTTTTTGGTGTGTCTTTTTGGACGAAGAAAAGTGAGCACCATTCACAACCATTATATGGACAAATACTGCTGCGCGGACCCCCCGTAACTCAGAGAAGGCACGGAGGACTCTGAAAATTCTCCCAGCCCTTAGTCGACATGAGGGTGAGTAGATAATGAGTGAAATTTGAATTTTGGGTGAACTATCCCTTTAATGCTCTATAATTAAAAAAAAAAAAAATGGCACAATAAATTTCTGTGCAATTGTGAATATTCAAACTGTGTCATTAATGTTTTCTCTGGTTAAGAACTAGGAAAATTAAACATAATTTAGCAGGGGTTGCGTTAACCGGATATTTTCCGTCATTGACCGTTTTTTTAAAACGGTGACGGAAAGATTTTGAGGCCATCCGTCATTTTGACAGATTGCAATTCACAGCCATGGCTGTCTGGCCATGTGCATTTGTTTACAATGAAGCTGGCGGATAATCAATAAATGGAGCGGTGGATAAAGATATAAAACATATACAATGTCTCAAAGTCACTACGGTGAGAATTAGATTTAAAAAAAAAAAAAAAAACCTCACAGCTGGCTGGTGCGCTCAGTAGAACGTTGTAGTACCTACCCCAGGCCTGTGTGGAGCGTGTGTGGCTGTAGCGCTGCCACACATAAACACTAACAACAGAGAAGAAGACAGAAAGCTTCCCGCAGTATTCAAACTCCAAACATTACAAGTGGATTAAATGTTGATGGGAGTCGCGTCAGTGCAAATATGACGGTCGATAATGATTTAACGGGCGAGATTCAGCTGCAGTGTCCGAGGGGCCGACAGTAGTCAGCTGTTGTTAAGTTACACAGGTGTCTCTCGGTACAGGTAGAGCGGTGGGGGTAGGACACACTCGCCGCGCACAACTCTTCTAAAGGTAACGTTAAGCCTTCTTTTAATGTATTTTGCCCGCCGTGGCATTGTTTATAACACGTAAAGCTGAGTGGGTTTTGTCTTGTCTGAATTTGTGCTGCATCTGGCTGTGTGGTCTATAGCTTCAGTTGTTTCAGTGATGCGCAATGGCTGCGTGCGTGCGTAAAAGAGAAATGAGAGGCACAGAGAGAGAGAGAGAGAGAGAGAGCTAACGCCAGTGCACTATGCGGTGCCTATGTGAAAACGTGCTCCTTTGGATGTTTTGGTATAACACATGGGTTAGCATGTTGATTGTTGACAGAAAACTGATGTCATCATCAGGTATTTACGTTGTATTTAGATGTTGAGTGGCAGAAAGTGACCCCCGCATTCACTGACTGACCCCACAGTTAGATGTGCTCTGACGCAGACTCTGCTCCGGAGCATTCTCTGTTCAATTTGTTTGGACTTGATATGAATTAAACATGAATTAAAATTGAATGCTATTGAATATGGCATTATTATCATTTAAAAAAATAAATAAAGTGACCGGTAAAAATAGATTATGACGGAATTTTTATGACACCGTCAGTCAAAATGACCGGCGACGAAAAAGTCTAGCGCAACCTCTGTAATTTAGAGAATGCAACTGAAACACACTCATTGAAAAAATAAATCTGATCTGAACCATTGATTTCCTCACAGCATTTCCCCAATGTCCCAATATTGGATTTGTTTCAAATGCATCGCAGTCAACAAACTGATTATAACTCTATGTGGGTGGCCACTGCAGTGACAAACCTTGGTGTTGATGTGTTTTTACATATAAAGTACCATCTCACCATGCAGATGTGTGTCCACTTTTCCAGGTCTTTGAGCGCCTGAGGGTGGAGCGTCTGACCAAACATTTCACTGTAGACAGTGGATATTTTCGACATCCACAGTCCATTGTAGTAGTTCTGCAGAAGTTTAGTTATCCGGCTTTGCGACAGCTCCACGTCATACACACCAGACTGCAGGAGGAGATTTGATTCATCACCACAAACATGCCCCCATGTCGTTTTCATTTTGATTGTCTTGATATGATGATATAAAAACTAACAAAATACAAACTGGAATAAATAAATGCTGTGACATCACTAATCGGTGTGGGGCTACAGGCTGTATTCAAACACACAAGACTTTAAATACCAAGCAAACACACATTTTCTTCTTGCAGCTTTCTTTTGAACTCACGTTGTAGGTGCTTGCCTAGTGACTAAATATAGTAGAGCTCCTAGCTGGCAGCTCCTTAAGATAGTGATCAAGGCTGTGCAGTCGATACCAGTACAAATGGCACGAGTGAGTTTTTCTGTACCTGTGATTGGTTCTGTCTGGGGGCCGGTTCAGGAGGCTTCTCTGTGTAACAGAGCAGAGGAAGAAAGAAATGTTAACAAGATCTGGTATCAGTGAAGAGTCACCAACAGATTGATTTCACTGGCTGTTAGTTAATCTGATTCTCATACTTCAACGGATTTATGTTTTGGTAATGTTGTCAAATGTTATTATTATAGATAAGATATTATAGACCGCTCTGCAGTTACTTTCCCAATGACACATGTAAAACATTTCAGCTGTTTTTTTTACTAAGCTTATCTAGTGCATCATTATCAAGGCAGATGGTTATTTCTTTTAATCAACTGTTAATGGCTCCATAAAGCCTGATTCCTAAATAACATCTATTTACTATGACCCCAGGCCGGCCATGTGTGAAAAGGCTCCACTGCAGTCGAATGCAGCCTTGTACAGTACAGTACATCATACAGAAGTATTCAGTGGTAAAATATGTTGTATTTAAAATGTTTTGATGACGCTGATTCTAAAATGTGCCATTCACAATACACTACCTGGAGCAGAGTCCACTTGGTTAATAAACTGTGGTGAATAAAATGAGAATACAAAGCAAGAGGGTCCAACATACCTTGTGGCTTGTGGCAGTTTGCAAAGTTCTTCTCTTTCCTGTTGAAAACACAGTCTGTTAAGTAAATTGTGATTTTCATAGCATCGTTGTCATTCAATACAAATGTCTTTTGCAGTTCTAGATACAAGGATAAGATAATACAGATTTGTTTAGTTGTGTATTCCACATAATATTAATAATACTGTCTGTATACTGATATAATGACCCCATATCCGAAACTAGACTCATCTATGAACTGTTTAAGAGGGGGTATATCATTGTACATGATATATCATGACCTATATATCATTGCTTAGACATTGAATAATTGTCCGTAAGAAATATTTTGCAATTTAAACCTTTTTACAAATGAGTTTGTATGGCAACTTAAAAGGTGTGTCTGTATGTGTGTGTTCACCTGACAGGTATGGGACATTGTTTCACAACTTGTTGAGAAACCGGCTGTCGGTGTTCGACTGGTGTAGCAGCACTAAACCTCTGGTCCATCTGCCTGATGTTTGGGCAGAACACAAGTAAAAACTTTAGTTAATTCATCTTCAAAGTCTGAATTAACTCACATTTTGGTTACAGAAAGAACTCACTATTGGCGCATTTCCACTAGCGCGCTTCGGCTCGGCTCGGCTCGGCGCGCTATTTGCGTGTTTCCACTAGCACGCAGTACCTGCAACCAGGTACACTTTTGGTATCACCTCAGCCCTGGTTCCAAGCGAGCCGAAGCGTTACTAAAACGTGACGTCAGCCGACTGCCTTCCACTGATTGGCCGATGAGTGTCGTCACTGGAAGCGACGACCGACAACAGAAATGTTCCTGCTGAAGCCTGAAGCCTGTTATTACCAGAGAATTTCTAATATTTAGACTGGCTCTGTTATTACGTGATTTTATTAAGTTTTAATATTTTTTCATGCGAGAAAGTAACTGTTTAGATCCCCATGTGCGGTTAGTTTATCCAAACGACGGCTGTTTAGAAGTTTGCCCCGATGTTTTTCGGAGAAGTGAAGCTCCAGGTCCGAGCAGCGACCGCGACATCATAGAGGCAGCAGCCCGGCTCCTGACGTGCTCCGCCGGCCAGCCTACGAGCCTCGCCCCGGTGGAGACACAAGAGCAGCACTGCCTTGGGGTCTGTACGCACAGAAAACACCACATTTACATCAATAAATAAATGTTTTACAATGAACCAGGCCGATCTCAGAGCTGGCAAGACTCTCCGGTAAGGCATATTGAACGGTTAAATGCCGTTAACGGGACGAGAGCAGTCAAAACGGCGGTTTAAAGCTAGCTACAGCGAGGGTAGGTTCACTTCCTGTTTACAAAGTAAAAGCACCAATTCTATCGTAATGGCTTTCCTTCTGATAAAAGGCAACGGGTGTTTTATTTTGTGAAGATAACCGGAAGTGCGTTGCTCACTACGGCTAGCTTTAGTAACGCCGACTTCGTCGAAACAAAATTGTAAACAGCTGGTATTTAGTCAGATTTTCAACACGTTGGGGATCTAAACGACTACTTTCTCGCCTGAAAATGTTTCAAATGTTGCTAAAGTTATATATTTACAGAGTTTAGAGCGTTGCTCGGCGCCGTGTAAATGACGTCACGGCGGCACTAGTGATACTCAGTTGTAATGGAAACACAACCAAACCGAGCCGTGCCGTGCCGAGCCGAGCCGTGCTAGTGGAAATGCGCCATATGTTGGTTTTGTGGCTGGTTTAGGTATTTGTCTTGTTGACAATCTAACCAAGTGTAGCCAATGGTGATTATCTAAAAGATAAAAGCTGCAGACCAACGATGTCTACCTGTAATCCCCCGCTGCACTGAAACCTCTGTGGCCGCCATGGGAATAAGAACGGTTCCCTGCCCAGTTAGAGACACCAGCAGCTGACGGCTGGCGGAGAGACGACCTTGGCCTCACTGAATGCGTGAAAAAAGTGATAACAGAGCAGGTTAGGTGATGTGATGTTGAAAACAAAGTTATGTATTGATGAATGATAAGGAATCACCAAGAGGGATTTTGGAGGCTCATGCTGTCGCCTCTCATCCCGTCTGCAGATCCTCATCTACTATTCACCAGAGACTCTTTACAGTGTGTTGCTATTCTGTTAACTTGAAGGCATTTGCCTGATAAAAGAAACAAAGCCACATTATCCTTGTAGCAAGTGTCTCCTACCATTGAGCATGTAGGGGTTGGAAGGTTTGAATCTCATCTTGCAGTTGATGACTTGCGAGCGACCAGATTTCTTTGTGGTCTTCTGCCTGGCCACGAGCTCAGCAATGTGGGCCGTCTCTTTGCACACGGCAGCAAAGCATGTCAACTGCAGGGTAGATTCATTGTTACGCTTACAGACACATGGAAAAAAGTCACAACACTGCTTATAAACAGGCTACATATGCCAAAGTACAAAACAACAATTTAGAGTCTCTATGGTTTTTGCTGATGCCAGCTGGCCTGAGGCAGTAGAATAAAAGATGCAAAAATATTTTAGGTCAGCCCTCACCTCACCCATTCGGTACTCCAACCTCACCACAGACGGGATGCTCCTGAGAAAGTCCTCCAGTTTTGAGTGGCCGAGCTTCTTTAATGGGATGGGCTCTCCACAAAGTGACCGGTACTCTGACTGAAGCTTGTGCACGGACACGCCTGACTTGCTGGACTGAAGTACAGACCGCAACATTCTCTTTATGGACTCACTGTCCGACATCCTGGTAAAAACACACATTGAAGAAGAAACTAATTAAAGATCATTGAGGTCAAAAATGTACATTTTCCATAGACGTGTTATGTCATTGGGGTCAGTTGCATTTCTGTCAATACTGGGCCCAGAGCCATGTTTCACGTGACTTTCTTAAAATGCCAATAGAGGAATAATATGACTAGCCTGATGCATCAGCCGCTTATTTCATTACATTTCAAAAAGTGTCTGAACCTGAGCCATAGGGATTCGTTTGCTTCCGGGAGGCGGTTGCTTACATTTGCTTCAACTAATCGCTGCTGCTTGGTGGTCACGTGTGCTATACACCGGTTAAGCTCATAGGTTAATCTTGAGCGCTTGAGTTCAACGTCATCGCCTTCACTTACCCGTCTGTTCGCTGATTGGTCCGTCCGCTCTGGCGGACGGAGCAAACCGAAACGCATTGCTAGTGTCCTGACTACATTGTTGAGGCAAATGAAATTTGCCGGAACCAGTAGGCGGCGCTAGCCTGGCTATAATATGACAGCAAACCAGTTGATTTAGTCTACACTGTATAATGTAATGTGGTATAATAATAATAATAATAATAATAATAATAACTTTATTTATATAGCACCTTTCACAAACAAGTTACAAGGTGCTGTACAATAACAACAGAAATAAAACAGGTCAAATACAATGTCCTGGCAACAACATAATAAAACCACCAGAGGAATAAAAATTGGATTTAAAATTATAAAATCAACCACCCACAAGAAGGTAATCATACAATAATGATAAAACAAAATTAAGTTCCACAGCTGTGGAGGTATGGTAAAAGCAAATCATGGATGTAGGCAGGGGCCTGACCATTCAGGGCTTTAATAACAATTAGTAAAATCTTGGAATCAATTCTAAAACTCACGGGCAGCCAATGGAGAGTTATGTGGTCACTTCTACCTTAACTACCTGTTAAAAGCCTGGCAGCTGCATTTTGAATGAGTTGCAGTCTGCAGATGTTTCAATGCTGTGTTCACACGGAGATCGCGCCGCCCGGCTTTTTGCTGATCACAGCGTACAGAGCGGTACAGTTATGATATAAAAGCATGTGTAGTGGTATAGTGGAGTTCAGTGCATGAATGTGAGAGTTTTAGGTTATTTAGTAAATTTCATACACAACATCATACACAAAGGGAGAATCAGTGACATGATGAAAACAGCAACAGACATACTGTACCTGGAAATGACAATCGTGTCTTTACTTATTGCCCTCACCAATTTTAGTTTAATCGTGTTTGGTTATCAGTAGCATTTAATGACTAAAAGTTTAATCCAAAAACAATGGACCTTGTCTCCAAGTCATCGAAACAAGGTGCGGCGGGGAAACCAAATCTGTCGCGACGTCCTTCAGACTGAGGAACAGCACATATAGTAAACCAAGATCTAAGTTAACGTGACACGTGATGAAGTGTGGTCTAACAGCTCGGTGCCTAGCATTTATAGATCTAGTTTTATAAATGAGGTTAAACTGATTTTAGACCAATCAATACCCTGTAAAAAACCACAGACCTTGCTGGACACCGGGCATCTATCCGATCAACTCTCATACACAAATTAACATTGAACATGTGGACGTTGCTAACAGCTAGCTTGGCTAACACCGGCTAACGGTTAGCGCCATATGGCTTAGCGCGTGGTAGTTTGTTCGGCGCTAGCCAGAAAATAAAGTTGTTGTTTTCGACCCCAGTTCACATTGTACAAAGAAACAACATTCATCTGCGATGAGCAACTAAACATTAGCTCGAAACGTGTTGACTTATATATATTTTCATTTTAAAATTACCTTTCACTTATACGTAGCTCGCCAAACGCTCCTTCGTCTTTTTCCACCAACTCAAACTCACGCAAGTCACGCCCACAGGGTCAAAAGGTCACGTCGATGCGTTTTTCTTAATTAAATTCAACAAAGTTAATTTTAATATTTAAGTAGAAAGCTAATTTAAACTTTGACAGAATAAAATTAAGAATTAAATTAAAAAAAAAATACATTTTTGTTTTTATTTACAACTGTAAGCATTTGTAGCCTACTAAAAGTAGCTTATTGTATGTGCAGCAAAGCCATATTTACAAGTGCAATGTTGAAGCTCTGTTTAATGCTATACAGTCGATTTAATCTTTACAGCATAAAAGTTTATTTACAAAAAACACTATAACAACAAACATGACAAGCAGAATACTTGTGCAATGTAGCTCACATGATTTTAGTAAAATAACATAATACAAAAAGAAGAGGCTACCCATAAATATACTGGATGAATGCCAATCCCTGGATAGGCACAGTAGGCTTCCTCCATTCACAAAATTAAGATGCACCAGTTAAGTCCTCATACAATTCTGGGTTCCTAACCATATGCATAATTCTTTGGTGATACGGCAATGTTTAACAGTTCTCTGGTGGTGTGACTATGATTTCTGGAGGTGAGTGTGGTTCTTCTTGGTGACCCTGTGTTTGTGAGGCCATGGCCCATGCTTGCACTGCTATGTTGGACTGGGGAGACAATGGTGTCTGTAATGATGTCGAGGAGAGGTGGTGCTTTCTTAGCAGAATCAGATGAGGGTTTCTCAGTAGAGTATAACACAACATCCAGCGTCTCCTAGCCCTGCTATTCACAAGGGGTTCTGCAAAAAAAAAGGAAAAGTTAGACTCAATAAAACTTTAAATGAAGAAAAAAAAATCATCAGAAAATGAGCTTCATAAATGGCACTAATAGATGATATTTTGGTTACAAGTTTTGGTGCATATGCAGTGAACAGGTGCAAGCAGTGAATTATGCATGTCAGAGCTACACACCCACATACACATACACCTACCAGATGGCATGTTGCTGAATGTGGAGTATGCAGATACTGTGTGTTTCTCCAGCTTATAGGAGACCAGCTGCTGGCAGAAACACACCATGACTGGATTGCTGTGATAGTGATCAGCAATGATCATCCCGATCCATGTACTGTAGCCTGGAACAGGAGGGAAAGTATGTTAGATCCACTCACCATACATTAGAAATAGCACTGCTTTTACAGTACTGTAGCCTATATCACAGTACCATTACATCACATTTATTTTTCTTTCCACTTATATCTCTATTTTCTGTTCTTGTCTTGAGAGACACTGCATGCTAATGCTTTGTGAAATGCTGCCATCTCTTGGAAGTTTTGGGTGTGACTTAATTTTGACTTGCACATGTTTTTGGGTGAAATAAATAAGCTCACCAGCGTCCATGTGTTCATATCCTCTCTGCATGATGGTTCTGTCAATGCGAGACACCAGCCATGTTCCTACAATCATGCTGCACAGCAACCTCAAGATACAGTTGCTGACCCCCATCACCACATTGTAGAAAAAGAAGAAGTAGTTGAAGCAGTGGAACGCCTTCCTGAAGAGGAGAGGGAGGAGAAACTCTTAAGCCGCAGCACTGTGAAATGCCATCATTTTTACTGTATCAGTCTTACTGTGTGGAGGTCTGGGGAAACATCTATAAAAGCACTCTACAGCCGATATGCACACTTAAGAAACAAAGCAGGATACAGAGAACACGAACCTGATATTTATAAAATCCCACACATTGACATTTATGGATTTGGTTAAATTCAAAACAGCGCAGATAATGTACAAAGCAAGAAATAATCTACTACCAAAAAATATCTGGGGAATGTTCACAGAAAAAGAAGGAGGCTATAATCTAAGGGGTGATCTAAATTTAAAAAAAAAAAAACATAATGTAAGCTGTGGGGTGACTTTGTGGAACAGTCTGGAGCAGGAGATAAAGCAAAGTACAAACATGAATATATTTAAAAAGAGGTCTAAAAAATATTTCTAAATAGGTAAATGGAAAATGAAGGATTAAAATAAATAGCTAAATATATTGGATATTATATTGATATGGATATGTAGGCTAGTATATGTTTTATGTTTAATGTATGTATATTGATATGCATATTTATGTGTAGGGGAGAGTGGGGTAATTTGTGCCATGGGGCAAGTAGTTCCACCCCTGTTATCTAGAAAACCATAGAAGAAGAAGTTGGTCATGTGACCACATATTTTTTAAGAGGCATCCATTTCACTCATCCTATCAAGAAGGGAGACACATGGCTTGAGAGGAAAGCACATTTATGTTCAAAAAACAAGTTTTTGCCCTCCAAAGTAAAAATTTCTATGATCAAGGTTTTTTGATTGCCATGTTTGAACAATTATAGATAACTTTGAAAACAGTTCACACATGTTTTAGTGCTTTATTAAGCTACACCATGAGTCTATACAGTTAGCATGATGCCAGCTCAAAACAGCTGGGGAATCCTTTTTTCTCAAAATGCTGGGCTTGGGGTAATTTGTGCCAAAGGGCCTGGGTTAAGTTGTGCCAGTGGCAGTGCTGTCTGTGTATAGGAGAAACATGGCAGTGGCACTGATTTGCTTGAAACTTAACATGTGTGATGAGGGACCGCCCCTGAACACACCTGCCCAGTCTGGTTGTGCTCGTAGCCTGGTGGATGAACAAAACATGGCGTTTCTTTGCGCCACAGCCCCCAGCGTGCCTCAGGCCTCCGCGACTACATGGGGACAAGCGAAGGCCCGATCATCGCCGCTTCTGGCTTTAATTTTGTATTGAATGTCTTGCTTTTATATAGCATTAACATTTGTGAGATTAAAATGATCTGTTTTACTTCAATTATCAATGGCACAATTTACCCCAGTGTATTCTCTCTAATGGCACAACTTACCCCGCACCGGGGGCAAGTTGTGCCAGAATTTTTTTTTTTTCTAAAGCTATATTTCTGAAACGGTTGATTTAAGATTCAAAGTGATTGTTCCCAGGGATGCACAACATCCTAAACTATATGTACATATATTAGTTGGGGGCATTATTATAATGCCCTTGCTTTAAAGGCAGTTTAAGTAAAAATTGGCACTACTTACCCCACTCTCCCCTACACACACACACATATATATATATATATATATAACCCATGATGAGCAGAAAGGGGTGGGAAATCTTGTGCATATTATGATTTGATGATACTTATTTTACTTATTTATTTTAGACACTTTTGAAATGAAATTAATTCATCCACATCACCTGCCTGTTTCAGCAAATAATTGAAGTCACTTTATATTGTTGAGTAAGTAAGGAAATGCTCAACAAGTTACTGTGTTAATCTACTGTCCTATTACCAGCACTTCCCTCTTCCATTGTTTCACTGTTTGCTGACAAATAAAGGACCACGGTTTAGTGCCAGATCAGTCTGATAAGAATAAGAATGAGAATGACTTTATTAATCCCCAAAGGGAAATTAGTTCGTATGTCAGCTCATCTACCATTTGCAGAAGAATTAAAAAGCCGTTTGGCTCAGTGGGTAGAGCAGGCGTTCCTGCATCCGGCTCCGGATCAGATTCTGACATGGGTGGCCTTTTGCTGCACATCATTCCTCCTCTCTCTGCCTCCTCATTTCCTGTCTCTCTCAACTATACTATCAATTAAAGGCAAAAAGGACTTTAAAAAAAGCCTTATGGCTGTAGGTCTGAAGGATCTTATGTATTTCTTCGTCTTGCAGCGAAGAGAGAGGAGTCGTCCACCACCACTTTTTTGCTCCATCAAGGTGTTGTGAAGGATGATCTGAGTTGTTCAGAATGACCTCTAACATCTTCAGTGTGCATCTCTCCACCACCTCCCCAAACCTGGCTGCAATCACAGAGCCAGCTTTCCTATCTCATTTTTTCCATTCTCCTTGTGTCTGATGCTGCCTCCCCATGCAGACCGCAGCGGAGAATAGCAGCACACTTGCCACCTCAGACTGATAAAACATCTGCAGCATCTTACTGCAGATGTCATGAGATCTGAGTTTCCTCAACAACAAGATGCTGTTTTGCCCCTTTTTGTAGAGTGTGTCTGTGTTTAGGGACCAGTCCAACTTATTTTCCAGGTACATACAACTAGATATTTATAGTTTGACACAACCTCAATGTCCACCTCACAGGTATGCACAAGCTAGAGGGGGCTTGGATTTGCAGAAATCCATTATCATTTCCTTAGGGGGCAGTTTTTATGACTCCAGTCACTGATGGCTTGTATCAGATCCCTATATTCAGATTCCTGTCCATTTCTGATACATGTCACAATAGAGTGTCAGTCGAGTATTTCTGGATGTGGCAGGACTCAGAATTGTATTTGAGGTCTGCTGTATACAATGTGAACAGGAATGAAGCCAGGACAGTCCCCTGTGGAGCCCCGTGCTGTTCATTA
The DNA here is from genome assembly GCF_045865225.1 of Trachurus japonicus. Taxonomy (NCBI): domain Eukaryota; kingdom Metazoa; phylum Chordata; class Actinopteri; order Carangiformes; family Carangidae; genus Trachurus; species Trachurus japonicus. The sequence continues at coordinate 12,142,445 of NC_140907.1, forward strand.
ATGTCTCAGAAACACAGTCCCCCAACCTGACAAACTGTGGCCTGCCTGCCAGGTAGTCAGTGATCCAGGAAACAAAGGAGGGATCTACTCCCATCTCTGTGAACTTGTCTTTGAGTATATTGGATTGGATGGTGTTGATGGTTATATGACCGAAAAATATACCAACCTGTTGTTGAGAGCCAGGGGTTTTTGTTTATCTGTAGGAGATAGTTTGTCCTGGAGGAAGAAGACCTGAACCAGAACTATCTGGAGAATCACCAGGGCAATCACTACACCAATGGTCAGGCTGAGAGACATGTGAGAAAAGAAACAATTGATCGGTCACTGTGCCTGTCTGTCAGTCAAACCATTCACTCATATGCTATCATATGTCTGCAGTTACAGGGAGGGCAGACTTACATGATGATCCCCAGGTTAGAGAGCATGCTCAGGACTCGTCCATGCTGTATAGGAAGAACCAGCCCATAGACCAGGAGCAGGGCAGACAGGAAGTGGACAAAATGAACAATCAGATAGCCTAAGAAATAAAAGGAAAACCACAAGAGAGAATTATGCAATTATATCATATATCTCATTATGTTTTACCATTTCAAAATGCAGAGGAAGCTTAAATGTGCAATCATATCTCGCATGACAGAAAGAAAGAAATAGATTAATGCAAATGATCTCAGCAAATGAAATGTTTCAGCCAGACTTTTCACTGCATTCACATTTACACAAATGCTATGAATCTGTATTTTGATTCAAATACCAATATTTTAGAATAAAGCCGTCTGAATGATATTTTAAGGCAGTTTGCTGTTTATTTTTCATACATTTCCTGTCAAAAGAATCAAATAAATCACAAGTATCTGGTCTGTTTTTTACTGAGATACTTTGTTTTCTTCCTTTATGTTTGGTCAAGACATTTTGATGTTATTTGTGAAACCACATGAAAAAAAAAACACAATCAGATGATGTTATGATCATATCACATCTGATTTTTTTTGTGGTTGTTTTGGTGGCAGAAACTCACCCCACAGTGTAAATGCTATCTGCCATCCAGAGTATCTTGCAATGGAAGCCTGTGAAAATCAACCATAATTGTTTGTGGGTCAACAGTATGTGTGAACTCGATATATGCATACTAATATGAAAGGCTTAACAGAATGAGATGAAAAGATTCACAGATGCACACAAAAAACAAACATTCCCATCTGTTTAAAACACCCAAACGGACGTTCACACATTTAAAAATGCTCAGACGGCCCCAAATGTGTGATTGGTTGAGCTGTGTTTTGCTTCTGTGTTTAGACAAGCAGCCACAATCTGTTCTCCACTGTGGGAGCCTTGTTAAGATGGCTGAGAGCCAGGACCAAACTGTGATAATCATGTTGTATTTCTGCAGAGCTGCTGGGATGCAGCAGCTCGGTTGTGTGGTTTTCAATGTGGAGCCCCCCAAAAAAGTCACACACACTGACCTGCAAACGCTATCTGGGCCAATGTCACTGTCAGTGTGTGTGTGTGTGTGTGTGTGTGTGTGTGTGTGTGTGTTACTTACAACGCTGACAGCCGAACTAGGGTTATGGAACTTCTCAGGGATAAAACCTCTCTGTCCTTTCCACAGTCTCTTCAAGTGTTTCCTATAGCATCAGTACACCATGTGATAGCTGGTGAAAAATTTCTCTTTAAACCTAAACATGTTATTCACTTCCTGATATTTGTTTTTCAATTAACACGTTTGAATTAAAATATCAATACGTTTTCTTTGTTTCATATGTTGTAGGATGTCCTACTGTACCTGTAACAAGCCAAAACGTGGAAGGTGTAGGCAACCGAGTTAAGACTGGCAAAGATGGTAGTAGCCAGCCAAGACTCTAGGGGGAATAAAAAAATATGGATTTATCTGGAAACCAAAATGATGCTGTCTACCATGCAGCTCATAGATGCACCAGACTACTGTATATAAGGGAGTGTATAGGCCAACTCACTCCTTGCCACATCAATGAACTCCTCCAGCTGTGGTATCATGGCTCCCAGAGCTTCTGTCTGGTTACAAGAGGTAACCAGATATTCCAGTGTGTTCTTCCAATTTTCTATTTGGTCAAAAGCCACATCACTAAGGCTGTAGTCCGCTAGAGTCATCTAAGAAATTAGAAATGGTCAAATGAGTAGCTACACCAGGACCTGAAGCAGATGTATTACTTGTGTAGCATTTTCTAAAACAAAGCCTGTTATTTGGAATTTAAAAAGATGTCTTGCTGTGTCTTTACCGTGTATAGGCCTATGAGAGATATAATGACGGTGCCGATGATTCTGTTGGGAAACTTGAAGTAGGGGTCCCACTCATACACTTTTCTCTTGAACCAGCTGAGTGGCTTCCTGCAACACAGAAACCACTGTAAATACTATGTATTGTATATGTCCATGCCTATTGCTGATGTCAAGTGGTATGTGAATCCTATAGTTACATTGCAACATCTGGAATCTTTAATGTAGAATGAGTAGCACACATTTCAAACTCTGACATCGATGCAGTTGAGAAACTGACTCTCAAACATCGGATGCTTAAGCTTGAACACACTAGACTGGTCAAGATTTCATGTAGGGATACATTTAATTGCCAAACAACAGGAAAATAATTCAATGTGTGTTTCTTTAATATATTTTGTGAAACACGCATACCACTCAATATTCAATACAATTTTTCACATCACAGTGAAATTAATGGCAAATTGTTTTTTTTGTTTTTTTTAAATATTCCTATTAAATGCACATGATTATTGGCCACCTGGTTAAGAGCAAAACTAGTGGGCATCATAACAGACATGCAAGAATTGTCATCATCAGAAGAGTTCATTTGCAAAAGCAGATAAGTGCCATTTTGAAAAAAATGAGCTGAGGCTTTGTAATTATTCTTTGAATAGTGTTGCTTTCAATAAAACTTTTTTTTCTGTCTGTTTTGTTACATCTCAAAGTCACTCAACTTTGGTTTGACTGATATCACCTCATGTAAATAAAAAATAAAAAATGAAGATTCTAGAATTTTTTTAAAAACGGAGTTATCTGCTTTTGCAAATGAACTCTTCAGCATTGGTGCATGTGCGGATGAGAGTGTGTTCTACCTGTGTGTGGGTGTTTTTGTCAGCAGTCTCTTAACATGCTGCACCTGGTGTAGCTCATTCAGCTCCTCAGGGTCCTGGCAGCAGATTCAGCAGATTTATTCCCACACAGAGTTTATTATTCAGGAATTCAGGAGGGGGGGAAATAGTTATATAATCACTGCACATGCTTCATTAGCAACAAAAAGTGTATTGGTTAGTCAGTGTTCCCTAAAATGTTAAGTAGTTATTATGTCACCACATATTTTGGGAGAACATCCAACCAACCATATCAAACTGACAACAAGAATCACTTGGGTAATTTTATTTTTTAGCCCAGCTCACCTCCTCTTCCAACTGCAGACGTATGCGAATAGCCTTGACCAGAATGTACACAAATCGACCCAAGAGGAAGACGAGGGACAGGATGCAGGGCCACTGGACAATTACCTTCTGGTGTTTCCCTAAAATCTTTAATTTCATACAGATTTATGCACTTCTCTTTCCATGGACACACACACTGTTAGATGTATATACACTTTAGCTTTCATAGTTTTTAGTGTTCGCCTACCTGACCACCAGGACAAGTGAAAGTATCCCAGACTACAATGATGATCCTACAAACACATTATTAACATGTTATTTTGGTGTTTTTGTCACTTGTATGTTTTATTAGTTGTTATGTTGTACCATATAAAAACCCTTCTGTAGAACTAATCAACATTTTGTGAGATATAACGTATATCTGAACATATAAATGAATGTCTACCAGCACAGAGAGTAGAGTATTCCCAGCACAGCACCAGGTGCTCTGAAAGGTGTGGACAGACAGGCAAAGAAAGGGAAATACACAAGTCCCACTTCTAAAGCTCCAACCAGGAACACTATGGCTGAGGAGAAAAGGCCGGAAGCATCATGTCAGGCAGTGTACAGTATGTGTTTACTAAAGTATTTGAATTAAGAATGATATTTACAAAAAACAGAAAATGGAGGGAGTACCTCTGGCCCAGGCTGGGACCGTGAAGGGGATGTAACGTTCAGAGAAGAGCAGCAGGACGCTGCTGGACACGGCACCAAATGCAAACCCATAGGACCAACGGTTACTGAGGCTGCCTATCGTATCCAAAGGCCTGGGACACATTAATGACAACGCACCATGAACATGAATAAAGCTACACTGCTGATGTGGTTACAGTAACAGGGAGGTTGTAACTTGTACTCCTTCTCGACATATTCACTGTTTTTGTTGTTGACTTACACCACAATGCCAAAACGCCCCTGCAAGAAGGGCAGTCTGTGGTCGATGGCCAGTCTCTGGGATCTTCTCTGAAGGAATGAGAGAACCCCAACAATCACCACCTGAAAGACAAACAGATCACTGTAACTCTATGTGACAATGAAAGATAATAGAAAATAAATGTCCTATCTGAGTTTTTCAGCTCAAGCTGCTGTCCCTTCCTGCTCATTCACTGCTGTAAATGTGTAGTTTTGTGTGAACATCACAGTGTTAACCAAATTGAATCATTAATAACATGCACTGATGTTTATTTTAGAGTATGATACAAAACAAAAAGTCCCATTTTCATATGGCTATAACTTTTACAAGAAAGATGAGTGTGATTATAGTAAGTTAAGTTGACTTTTCCTTTCTTTTCCTTTTCCTTTTTTTGTTTGTTTATTTATGTTGCAGGTTAAATGGACAGACAACCTACTGCTGGTATGAGTGACAGGTGCAGGAAGAGATCCATTGAGATCCCATTTTGACAGTCCTCAACTGTGAAGACCCTGGAGACACAGTGACAATAATTGTAAGCACAGCCGACAGGATTTAGGGTTGAAAAGACAGGAATAAAATGAAACAGAATGGACCTGAATGAAGCAGAGACGAAGCTACGATGACCTGATCTGACCTGAAGCAGACTGAACTTAACCAAACTGAAAAGTTAAAAACTGAGCAGATGTGGACATCAGAACAGATGTGCATGTTTATGCAACCTGCAAGTCATCAACATATAACAATACGAGTTCTATCCTTCTGATGATATAACCCCATGTTCACGAGCCTGCAGGTTTACTATTCCTGTCCTAAAGAGCTGCTGGAATCAGCTTGTTTATCCCAAATTATACGCAACAGTGACACAACCAACTGACAGCTGAGAGTAATAAAGGAAAGAGCAGCACCGTAATGTTAGTAATGTTTACTTACTCATGCTCCAGTTGGTTTCTAATCATCCTTAAAAAGTCAACTCTCTCAAGCCTAAAGAGCCTTGTTCCTCCTCCACAGTAAAGATAAAGGAAGTGACTGTGGATTGATGCCTCTGCTCTGTTTCCTGGTTTTCAACCATGTGACTCGTACATTTGACCTTTGACCTCGGGATACAACACTTTGCTTTACGTCCTTCACGTGTGTGTGTGTGTGTTGTGTGCCCCTGTTTTCTCTTTCATTTTTCTCTATCATATCATCACCACACACACACACACACCCATACATGAGCATTATTGACCACTGTGTTACTCAGTATAAGAAGTGTAAACAATTACTTCACCAGAGGAGATAACCAACCGATCATTCACCTCCTGTCTCCGCTTTAGAAAGGATCATGTACCTCAGGCTGTGTTATAGTAATCACAAAGAAGCCTTTCCCTCCTTCTCCTCGTCTTTGTTGCAAAAACTGCATGTTTGAATTTCAATTACTTTTAAATTCTAGCATCTGTCTTAGGCTACTACTTCATACATGATCCAACTTACTGAGTTTTGGATTTATTTGATAAAAAGAAAAAAGACAACATTACAAGGATGTTCATGCTGATTCATTTTTATTACACATGACATTTATTTCAAAGATCCATGACAAGACATGTTATCCAGCTCTGATTTGACACTGTGGTGGTGACATCGCCTCCTGCACAGTTTAGCAGCTCCCATCCTTGACGATCAGAATTTCCATCTTGATGTGTCTGTAGAGAGAGAATGACAGCATCACTTGACTATGATTCATACTGTGCTGCTTGGCTCAGTATAGGTGCAAGAAGTGAAATAAAAAAGTATTTTTGGAAAATCTCCACATCCACAAGATTAAAAAAAAAAAGCCTAATAGTAGGCCTAATGATTTTCAGCCACAACAGCAGCATAGCTTTATGGATGATAATGTTAGATCTTTGGTCCAGATTTAAATCTACTCAATGGACTGGTACAACATTTATTACAGACATTCATGTCCCCATCATGATTATTTATGACAACTATCCACTCATTTTTCACCTATGGCTGATTAGGTTACATTTTTATTTTTCAGATGCTTAAACACCAGCAAAACACATCCCCAGCTTCAGTTTTTGTTTAGTTCCTATCAGCAGATAATGGCATGGCACACACACACACACACACACACACGCACACACACACACACACACACACACACACACACACACACACACACACACACACACACAGAGCAGCTGTTAAAGAATACAATTAGCCTAGTGTTGTGACTGCCAGGATGTTGCCATGGTCATGTTAGCATTAAGCTCAAAGCACACAAAGCTCCTGCTGGCATTGCTGTAGACTCTTGCTGTTGACGCATTACATCTGCAAATAAGGCAGTTTATTTTGAAGGCTTGGGAGTGACATTATTAATAAAAATTATTATGAGTCATTAAAATATCAAATACACATTACAGTAGCTTGCAAAGCACTTATCTGCAAAGATCGCATGAAACATTAGGTGTGGATATTATTTAGTCATCAGTGGTGTTAGGGTTAGGGTCGGGCAGGTTATATGAAGATAACAGCTCCACTCCCACAAACCAGAACATGATTTACAGACTAAATATGATTTTTTTTCCTGTCATGGGTCAGCTGTTGTTGCCAGTTAGTCAGAGTTCAGGTTTATGACTGCACTCCTTGCATATTTTTCACCACCAGATGGCGACTGAAACACTTTCCCCCTACATGAAGTCAACTTTGGTGGTGTGTGAATGCCATGAGAGAGCAGCAGCTGTGTATACTCACTGTCTCTGGACACACAGGGCACACTCATTGGGATAAGTGTTTCCATCGCTGCCACACACAGGAGCAAAGTTCATAGGACAGGCCTGAATCTCACCCATGTCGGATTTTGGGCAGGAGGGCTGTCAGACAATTGTAACATCAACGTTCAATGTAACATCACTATTCAACTGTGATGGAAGCTTTGGGGGTTAAACAGGTTCATACAGGTGAAATAAAAACACACTGATGTTTACGTTTTTGTGTGTAAAGGTATGTGTCTTACCTGTCTCATGGCTTCTGATGCCTTAGTTGCATCTGTGAAGAAAAGCACATGTCTTTTATAATCATACACTTGTAATAATTAACCTCATTCCTCATAAAGAGCCGATACCGCAAACAGAAACATATCATGTCCAAAACAACACAGTGCAAACAACATGAATGTATCTAAGACTAATTACTCCATCTCATATATTATCTTTAATAAACTATATAAACAAATGTATCTGAATTCCTATTATGCAATCCTAAAATATGGTTTTAAATGTAATAATCCAAAATATGAATATATAAATTTATTATATGGTGCTCATAAAAAGTATGCAAACACACACACACACACACACACCTGTTTACTTTATTCAAACACTGTAAGATAATAAAAAAGGAAAACTTCCTGTTAGTGTAAAAACTTAACAAGCTTTTTATGTTTGATTCAATGGCATCTAAACAGAACTAAAAAAAGCTGCCTGTAGACACAGATTCCATTCAAACTACAGAACAAGAATACTTCAAATTGATTGTTACCTGCAGCCACGCAAATGAGCAGCAGTCCCAGGAGAACAGCTCTTCCAATCATGATGCTGGTGGATGAATAACTCGGAGTGACTGAAACCTCTGAGTGTGTGTCTGTTTTAACTGGCAAAGGGGCTGTCTGTGTGTGAGGGGTGTGTGTGCGCACGTGGGAACACAGCAGGTGAAAGTAGACACACAATCACATGCACAATCTAGAAACTCATAGTCATCAGCACACATTAACACACACGCCCAAACATACCGTAAACATATCCTTTGTTTAGTCAGTAGCTACAAACTTCCATTTGACAAACCCACATTAGCTTTTTTGTGTCTGGCTCTCAACTACACAAAAGTACCATGGCACAAAAATGATCAAATAAGGAGACATCATTCAAAATGTGTTATTTTTTATTTTATTTTTTATTAATGTAAAGAGTAACTATACACAATGGGTAACAGACTCAAACTGTTATTTTAATACTTAAAAATGTAAACAAAGAATAATATAGAGCACAAGAAGAGAAATAAAATCACCACCTTTGTACTGTTTCACTTTTCTCTCTTTATCGCACTTATGTCTCTACTTTTTACTCATTTCACTCTTTTCTCTCAATCACATGGAATCCCTCATCCTCTGATTCCAGTTTCAAACAAATCTTTAAATGCAGCGGTGTAGCTTCAATTTGTCTGAATCATTACCTGTTTCTGTTCCAGTGCAGAGATTTGTTGTTAAATATTTAATTTACCACTTATCCAAATCCCTACTTCTACATGTTTGAAACGAACGGCTATTAAGCCAATAAAGTGCTCACTTTTAAAAGAGGGGTGAAGGTGGGTTTCTGGCTCAGACCCTCAGTGTTGGTAAAAGGGTCAGCCTGAAGCCCCACGACTGTTACTAGATCCCCGAGATAACGGACACCGCCCTCCAAGATTCCGTATGACATAGAGCACCCGTAGTGACAATCTAATCAATTTAAACCCTGGATATGGTTTCTTTTTTTTTTTGGAATATAAAGCATCGCAAGCACAACTCTAATTGACGTGGTCCCTGTTTATGAGTGGTCTGGCTTATTGACTGGGTCTGGAAACATAATATGTATCTTAACCTCGTGTGTAAAATTTGAGTTAGTGACAGTACAGTTAACTTCACTGTGGCAGCTTATTAATGAGAACAGACAGAAAGGTTGGAATTTGGCAACATCACTAGAAGATAGAAACAACAAGTAGTCTAATGAAGACTGAACTGACTGAACGAGCGTGTATATCACAGAATCAGTTTTTCGAGCTGCTGAAAATGAAAAGAGGACTTCTGTTCGGAGCTGATAGAAAAATAGAAAGAAAATTTGAAATGAAAGCACAAGTTAAACTTGACAAAACAGTTGCCTCCTCACAATTATGCTGGTTGATTTAAGATACATATTCAGTTCCATTTTGGCACAGATAACTTTTTGTTCACTCCACTGGTAACATTTTCTTTTCTTTTTCTTTTTTTTTAAACTTGACATCACACAATTGCTACTGTACATAATATCCACATCGGTGCTGGCTCAGGTCTAAAACACTCCTATCATGCCCTCACATGTATAAAAGTACATTACTAGAAGCGTCTCCTCGTTGTATGGGAACTGTAGCTTCAAGAACATTTCCACATGATTCATCTCACCACTAAAATCACATTTTTTTTTACAACAGAATTTGGATGTAGACTCTCCATATATATATTTATGTGCCAGTAATCCAACAACAATGAAGCAGAGTTCAGTCCTTTACAAGCTGATCTGACGGCATGCTTTGGCAAACACAGAGGTGCCGATAGTCGAGGCGTGTTCGCCAGTGGAAAGCATGCATACGTGTCCAATGAACTTTCAAAAAACTCCTCAACAATCCTCAGCTTTCTTGTGTCCGTTGTGATTATCGCTCAGTTCCGCTTAAAGAGGGCAGGGTGAGTAAACACAAGCCAGTACAGGAGACTGCACATCTTGTACAGACATCAAGCAACCACATGTTTTTTTTTTTTGTTTGTTTTGTTTTGTTTTGTTTTATGACAATAAAGGACACCGATTAAAAAAAAAAAAACAGTCAAGTTTTCATTCGTCATCTGGACAAAAAGCTCCTTTTTGTGCTTTGATGTCTGTTGGTATCTGTCTTATACATTCCTTGGCAGCCTACGTACATTGTTGTGTTTAATGGAGTGCTCAGATTTCTCTCTCCACCATGATACAGTATAGGCACTGTGCTGGACGATGTCAAGGACAAAAGAACAACAAATAATAAAAAAGACAACTTGGTTATCAATCTTAATTGTTATCCAAAAAAGGAAAAAAAAAACTCCACAGAGGTTATATTTGTCAAATACAATTAAATTATCTTTAAAAAATCTAATTAGTAAAAATTAATAATTTTGCATGATAGCATGTTTCTGACTGAAATCACTTGGATTGAAAATGCTTTTTTTTTTTTTTTACCATCACCTCCATTACAAAACAACTGTGCTTGGTAACGAAGTGAGATTGAGAGAAGTTTGACCCTGAATAAAAAACCAGTCAGTCAGTCAGTCAGTCAGTCCATCTTGTAGCAGTTGGCAGTGAATGATCCAAACTTGGGTTTGTTTGCTTTATGCTGCTGTTTTCATGACAAGAGTAGCACGTACACAGCCCCACTGACTACTGCAAACTACTTCTAGGATTGGGGATCAAAAATGAGATATTTTTTTCTTTCATCCCCGATGCCTTGTCCATTTTCCAGTCTGACAGCATTGTAATCCTGCTGTTCTTCAAGTGTTCTGAGTCTTTTTCTCTCTCTCTGTCCACATAGTGAAGGAGAAGCACCAGTCTCCAACCCTCACAGGAATATCTTCTCATTTTAAATATATTTATATATGTCTTGCATTGATTTGCATTGAGTTTTCATTGTTTCAGTGTCTGTCACGATACCTGCAGTCTCTGCCTTTTTCAAGAGGCTGTGCGCTTCTGATGTGCAGGTCCACTGAGAAATGATAACAATTAAAAAAGACTAAAAAATAGAAATAAAAAAAATTGAACATGTTCAGTCTCCCCCTCAGGATAGTGGTCCATACTTTCTGAGGTCAGGGGAGGTGTGGGGGAAGCAGAGCAACTCCCAGTGATGCTGTGTTGAGCAATCAGACGCAGCTCTCCCTTGTCTTGTTGTCCGTGAGGAAGGAATTTAGCTGGGAGAAGTCCACTACCACAGCGTCTCTCTTGTTCAGATGGACGTCTTTCAAATGGTCCTCATCACTTTGGTCCTTGGCAAAATTTACAAACACCTGTGGGGGAGGAGGGGGACAAGGGAGAGGAATAAGTCTTTGCTAAAGTTGAAGATGACATGAAATCTATTTAGAGCCACAGGTAAATTTGCTTACTTGGTCTAGAGTGGTCTGAGAGACGGAGTAGTCCTCTATGCTGAGTGCCTCCTTGTTCTTGGAGAGCAGGGAGAAGATGCGGGCGAGGGAGGTGAGGGATGACGGCAGCTGGTACTGCAGCATGTTGCGGTGTTTTTCCTTCAGTGTGCTGCCTGGAAGCTCGTGCTCGATGAAATCCATCACCGGCCGAAGATCTGGGTCCGGCCCCGCCACCCGCAGAATGATGGTGTAACCATCACCAAATCTAATGAGGGAAAAGAGGGATAGGACTATTTTATCAAACTGATGTGGTAACATGAAGACAACTTTGTTCTTTTCACATCTCCCTCGTGGCCTAGAGATAATCTAGTTTCTCTAAGTTAGAATACTTACACAGAAATAAACTAACCTTAAGATCTAAAGGGGGAACACTTAAAAATATTTCTGTATGTGAAATTATTATCAAAATATATGCGGCGTTGTGAATTATTATGTTTGTAGTTGTGTGCTGTTGCTCAGGTGTGTGTTCCTACCTGTTTTTGAGGTGTTGTACACTTCCCAGGCAGCGGAACCTGCCATTGACCATGATGGCCATCCTGGTGCAAAGTGCTTCACACTCCTCCATACTGTAAGAAACACCAAGGTGAGGTTAGTCACATTGGGGAAAATACAGAAACTAACAAGGATGAAAGGGAAGAAATTCTCTATTAGATGCAAAAAGAAGTTTATGGTGTTTGGTGTGCAGTTGCAGTTGCAGTTGTACAGTTAAATGGATGTAGTTCGGACAGTGAGTCTAACCTGTGAGAGGTCAGGACTACAGATCGTCCCTCTTTGATGATGCTGAGGATGGCGTTCCATAAGGCTCGCCGTGCTTTAGGGTCCATGCCTGTTGTTGGTTCATCCTGTGCACAGCAAAAAGAAGATATTCAGCTGCTGCTGCTAGAATACAGTGCTGTACATAGTCTCATGTCCTCAGAAACTCTGGCCTTTACATGTGACCTTGCTACACTGTATATGAAATAAAATATAAATAAAGTATTAATTATATTATAATATTGTTATTCGTGTAACTGACCAGAAACACAACAGGTGGTCCTCCTATGAGTGCAATTGCAGTTGACAGTTTCCTCATGTTTCCTCCACTGTAGCTGCCGGCTGACTTGTCCACATATTTGACCAACCCCAGCTTTCGGATGCCCCACTCTGCCACCTGGTGGACGGGATAATGCTTTGATTACAACCACACAATATACTGTATACATACATGCACTGTGTTTCTATTGTTTATTGGCATATCTCATATCTAATATAGGATTTTAAGAACAATTTATACATAACAACACCAACAAAACAATACAGTCCATTTATGCACGTGTAGTGTGTGTTTGTTTGTTGCTGACCTCACAGACTTCCTTCTCAGGCACTCCTCTCAGGATGGCGTAAAACTCGAGATGCTCTCTGCCGGTTAGCAGATCATTGATCGCGTCGAACTGAGGACAGTAGCCCATGTTCTGATGCACTTCGTCTATCTCAGAGTTCACACTAGAATGAACATAAAGAAGAGCCTTATTAAGTCATCTCAATGATGCAGGGGAATTTCCCAATTCCTTGTGAATCAGACAGGCTACAAGGGAGAATATTTTATCTAGCATACAACAAATGATTGGAAGTACAGTATTTTTCCTTTGTGATATGATGTGTCCTCACCTTTTGCCAGCAAGGTAGGCCTCCCCACCGGTCACATCAGAGTCGCCTGTCAGCATCTTAAAGGTGCTGGTTTTTCCTGCTCCATTCACCCCCAGCAAACCGAAGCACTGCAGGAAAACAAGTAACTTCAATTTTCAAAGATATGTAGGGCTTTCTCCTTTACCCAGTCTTAGAAAACTCAAGATATTAGCTGGTAATCATTTGAAAACAGCCCTTCAACACTCAGGTATAACAAGTGTAGGAGTCTGAATCTGTGTCGTACCTCTCCAGGGGGGATGCCAACACACAGCCGGTCCACTGCTGGCTTCTGTTTCCGCTTGTAAATCTTGGTAAGCTGTCTGAGCTCTAGGATGTCTGTATGTCCCCCTCCACTCAAGATCCTCTGTCGCTCTCTGGCCACATCCTCATCTTCCTCACCGATAGGCTTTAGATGACTGGTGGATGACCTGGAAGATCACAGGCAGCAAAGTGAGAAGAGGTCACATTTAAGACAGACTTTGTGTGTAAATTATTGAGTTATGAAGACATATATGAGGTCTTCAGTATTCTGTGTTATGCGGAGAAGGGATGTTAAATGAATCTGTAGAATACAAAAGTACACGTTTCACCCACCTGGCCTTGATGCAGAAGCGGTACTGAATGAGGACAGTGATGCAGAAGAAGATGACGCCCTCTATGGCCATTGCAAACAAGTTCTTTCCAACCATGTCCCAGGCCAGAGGGGAGCGGAATCGATTTTCACCTGCAACAGAACCAATGTTTCAGCACTTTGAGAAAATGCTCTTGAATACCTTGTCAAAACCAATACAATAACATTTTATTAACATAAAGAATACAGGGCACTTGTTTGTAGAGTCATGCTGTATTTACCAAATCTCTCCAAAGCATCAGCCATTGCCTGATTCTTCACCATGTCAATCAGTCCTCTGCCCAGACAGAAGTGCGGGAAGATGAGGAACACGTTCTTCAGGATGTCGTTGATACCACCGATCTCCTGAAACGGGAGTGAAGTCAACATCTACAGTTAATATCAAATCCAGTTTAATCATCCTTCCTGTTTTTGAATCAACAATCAATCGATTGACTACTCCAATGAAGCCGTTACTCACATTGCTCCCAAACAGCTCCAGTACAAACGTGGAGACGCTGCCATTGATTCCTATCAGTATGTTAACGCTGGTCAGAACCACGTAGGCAGTGCTGGGAATCTTGAAGAAAAACGAGGCTGGGTACATCAGAGGGGTGATCGACCATCTGGAAGGAGACGCAAAGATCATTTCAGGTGAGAAAATTCTGAAAGAAGGAAAAATGACTCAAAGTGAACTTGAGTCCAACTCACCCGTAGAGCAACAGCAGCAGAGCCAACACAGGCAGATTGGTGGAGGAGACGTAAGCGTCTTGTTGGAAACACACAAAGATGATGATAACGAGTGTAGCTGGGACAATGTAGTTGCACTGCAAGAGAAGAAGAAAAGGGGGATTCATAAGCTTCAAAGAGATAAAAAAAGACATTATGTTGTAATTGACTTTGACTCTTCTCTTTAATTTCTTGTTCAGTTTTGAGAGAAGCCAGTTGAACAAAGAGTGTGACTGGCTGTGAACTGGACTGTCTTACCATATCCCAGACGAAGTTGGCCAACCAGTAGAGGAAAGGCTGCACTCCACTGATGAACTGCATGTGTTTCGCCTTGTTCACTCTCTCCTGGATGAGGAAAACCACAAAACTGGCAGGGACAAAAGACATGGCGAAGATCACGCAGATGGACACCAACACATCCACTGATGTCGTCATCCTGAGTGAAAGAAAAAAAGAGCAAACGAGAATGAGACACGATGGCATCTTTAGAAAACCGTTAAGAAATGACAGGATTTCCAAATGTAACCCAATACTCACAGTGCGACCTGGGACAGCTGCTCCTTGGTGAGGTTGAGTGGGTGATTGTAGGCAGTGATGCCAAACTTTGTGGCGTCTTTGCCGGCTGGCAGACTTGCCCGCAGGATGCCGTTGTTCATCACGTTGAGGAAGGAACCGATGCTGTGCCAGCCCTTGTTGTTAAACCAGATCTGAAGAAAAGAGAAGCAGATGTGACATTTTAGTCTCTGTAGCCTCTGGGGAAAAACAGAGCAGCCTGGAGGGAAATTACAAGCTTGAGGATCGAAGTAAAAAGTGGAAGATTTTGTCTTTGAAAAGTGGCTCTGTTCCCACTAAATGATTTACTTTGCACTGATTTGCTCTTCAGCCCCAGTTCTATGCCTTTCTTTGTTCAGCATTAATGAGCTCCTTTTATATTCGCATGAGTATTGTAGATGTGCTTAGGTTGTGACTGCTGCAATCATTGTTTTATTGCTTTGTGTACTTTTTTTTTAAAGGTAGAATTTACAGGAAGATTCTTGCTCTGAGAAAAGTAAAAAAAAAGAAGTACGAGGTGTACATGAGTGAGAATTAAGAAAAAAAAGGGCATGAACTGTGTGTGTCTGTGTGTTTGTACTAACCTTGACATTATTCTTGGTGTCCAGTCCTTGGATAAAACTGGATAGACTGCCAAAGAAACGATCTGCTGCAGTCCCCTGGTGGGTGGGTGAGGCAGAGAGAGAGAGAGAGAGAGAGATAGAAAGAAAGAAAGAAACCTCTTTAGCTAATGGGTAATTGACACTGTTAAAACCTGCAATAACTTGAGCTGATCAAATCACATTGCACTTCGCCAATAATTACCAAAACATAAAAATGCTAAAATGATTCCCTGATTACCAGAGCTATTGTTTTATCCTCAACAGTTTAAACTGCAGCAGTTAAATTTAGCCCATTAATTAGCTTAGCTTCCAGAGGCCTGTTAGGTGTAGCATGTAAAATGATACTGAGGTGAAATCACTTACCCTCTCCAGGCGGAAACGCCTTCTTAGCTCTGCGATGGCATCGTCGATTTCATCTCTATTGGACAGCATGTGAGAATTCCTGGCCCCCAGGGAGAATCCGCCATATCTGTGGAGAGCACAGTCATTTTAACACCAGTGAAGGACATGACAGAGCTGCTGCACTTAGCTCAATATTATCGATATGCCAGTAAACTGAAGATGGAACATGCAGTGTCAGATAACGTACCTGAACTCGTTGACCCAAATCTTGTTCTTCAGGCTGTAAGAGAAGAAAAACATTTAACGGTTAATAATTCCTTGACCAAGAAATGACACATTGAAGCCAGAATTAACACAAATGCGCAGGATAATTCTTACCTCTTGCCAATAATCTGTGCGTAGGTTTTGACCAGATAATCTGAGATGTTTCTGCCAGTCAAATTCTGAAGAGTGTCTGTGTCACTGATTTTCGTCTGGAGACATAAACAGAAAAAAAGTGAGTTCACATTTCTTTGTGATTTATTTGTATTTGTCAGAGGAAGTGTTTTTTTGTGATGATTGACAATTCTGACTTCATAAATGTTTAGTGTTACCAACCTGTGGTGGTGGCAGTCCGCCGGCACCCGCTGGACACTCTGGCAGCATCCTCTTGCGCCCTCCACAGCTGCACTCACACAAGGGAGACGGGTCCTCCATGGTCCAGTTGCCTTCGTCAAACAAGTCCTTCACACTTTGAGAGACTTCTGGGACTGACCACTCGTCCTGTACTGCACTGCAGGGTGTGTCCCTAGAGCGTAGAGTTGAGACAATTTTGTATTTGAGAACACTGACCAGTAAAATTGCCATATACCATATAGACAACAACTCCAGCTCTTTATATTTCTATGTTCTAACTTTTCACAATTGTAAAAAACTCACGGTATAGGCTCTCCTTCCATGCAACGAGTCCCAAATCCTGGTTTTTCTGTCAGAGCTCCCAGCAGTTTATTGGTGTGGGGGTCCTCAGGCATGTCATTACTACAAAGACACAGATATGCCATAAAATAACATTAGTTGTTCATCCTTCTGTCACCGAAGAAAGGAATATTCAGAGTTTCACAGCTGCATTATAACTGTTACTGCAAATCCATGCCATGATTGTATTCAGTGCAGTTTCAGCATTTTTCCCTACTTAGTCAGTGAGATTAAAATTCATCAGTTAGATAACACGTGAATGTAAGTTAGGTAACCTTTTACATATTTTATCAGTTGTGCAGTTTTTAGATGGAAACAACACAGCTCTTTTGGAAAATGTGCTGATTCGTTTCTAATTTTAACAGGATATGAGAAATATTGAGGTGAGTTCAAGTTTAGGAAGCGGTTTGACATATAACTGCTGAGGTATCATATTATTGCTTTGACAATAAATGGGTGAAAAACAGGAAAGAGACAGAGGACAAGCTCTCACCTGATGAAGGTAAACTGTTCTCCATACATGCTGGGATCCAAAGCCAGACTGGGGTACTTTCCAAAAGGAGGAACGATCAGGCTGAACACCAGGGCAATACATACAAACACTGCGGGGAGGACGATCTGAAAAATAACACAATAAAGATTTATTACACTGAACACACATGAAATCAGTTACAACTCAGAGCTACTGCTTCATTATGAGATTCAGAAAGAAAAACAGTTGCACTGCTGAAGCAAGTCGGTTTCCTCTACACATGCAGTGAACAGAGCATCGGTGTACCTGAGCAAAGAAGCCTTTCCTGGAGCGTCGGGCATAGAGAAATCGTTTCCAGAGTAATGCAACAAACTGCTGCCTCTTCAGACTCCAGCCTTTGACCTGGTATGAACCTTTGCCATCTGTTCCACTGAGCCAGTCGGTCTCACGGGATTCTGGACACAGACGCCATGATACACATGAGCAAACTTGCAACATTGTAAGTGTCTGTCCTGATTTTGCCACATTGCTAATAATAACTGCCTGCTATGGCAACTTTATTGGCACTGCTTTCCAACATCAATCTAGTTTCCTTAAAATAAACTAAACATATATAAATGGCAGCAACAAGACTGTTGCTATCATTTGACTGCATTGTGGGTAGTGCAGTTCTACCTGGGTCACCTTCAGAGTCGTTGAAATCAAAGTCATCTTCAGTGAAGGGCTTCAGGCAGCTCTGGTGGTCTCCGAAGGCGTGACGACGTCTAGTCCTGGTTGGCACGACTCCATCTGTAGCCGCAGGACAGTAGACAAATGAATTTAACCCACCTCAATTTCATGTTTTCTATTTTGTTTAACACTATAATAACTGTGGATTGCCGTATGCATGATAATTATTACTCACCTGAAAGCTCCACAGCATCAACTCCACTGTCTTCTGCCACTTTGAGGAAAATCTGAAAAGTTGAAGGACACAAGATTAATCACTCTGGATAAACGGAAAATTTAATTTCCAACCAGCAGTGGATGCATGAGTGTGGGGGATCGAACAGTATTCCCTACCTCTTCCAGGGTGGTATCAGATATTCCATAGCTGGATATTGCCAGGTCGGTGAGTCTGTCGTCAAGCTCGTGGAAGAGCTCCACAAAGGCTCCATCTTTGGCGGACTGGTAGGGCAGGACATAGGTGATTTCATGGCCGAGGTCCTCCACCAGGCGAGCCTCGGGGACATGCTTGAATATCACGTTGGAGATGAGGGAGACATCTGTGGGGGGGGGGGGCAGAAAGAATTAGTGAGAGGAAAATTAGATCAATATCTTTTATGGCTTGTCAAGTTGATTCCACATGAAACTGTCCTTTATTATGGTTGCTGATTTATATTCAGTTCCTACCAATAGTTGTAGTTTCACTCTCCGGTTCGCTGCCCAGACCAGCATCTGAGCTGCTCTCTGACACGCTGTCCTCCTAAACATAAGAGATGAGATTAAGGTTAACATAACATTTCTTTCAAGTCTTACTTGACTAATTAAAGACTCAAATCTGTAACAAGAAAAATCTGTCAAGTCCTTGCTTTGAGGCACAATGTGAGAGATGAACTGAGCTATCACTCAGACATAAAAAGAACAAGCCTCTCTATATTACGTATGTCAGTAGAAATACTGGAGAGGAAATGAGACCAATTATCATTAATCCTTCAAAAACTCACTGCCCAGTTACATCTCTTTTACCTTCTCTGTTTTCTTGCTGTAGCAGACAGTGCTGGCAGAATTCCTGCAGGACTGAAGTGTCAGGTCATAGTCTCTCTTCACCAGGGTCAGGTAGTAGCCCGTCCCCAGTTGAGTCTTCAGGAAGAGCGAGGAGCCTACACAGCACAACTTTCCATGGGAAATGATGGCGATTCTGTCACCCAGGATGTCAGCCTCATCCATGTGATGAGTGGACAGGATGATGGTACGGCCTGAGAGGGAAAAACACAGTCAACTTAAGCGGATAGATCCAGCTTCCCTTTGGATTTTAGGAAAAGTATAGTCGAGGCAATCTTTCTACAGTATCAGTCCTAGATTTAATCTATAGGCATGCTGCTGCTACCACTCTCAAACCACTCAGCTTATCATTCAGCCTTCAGATTTGTTACAAGAGATCCCTATAAGATCCCTTTCTCAAACCACCTCACTTCAGTGTGCACCTGCTTTACTGAGCGCTGAGTATTGTATCCTATTGTTTTCATTCCCTTTTAATCTTGTTTGATCTGTATTTTTTTTTTCTGTATCTCTACATCAATGCAAATGAGGGAAAACCCAGTGATTTTCAAGGCTAAAATAAAGGTTTGATGATTGATGTTAACTTCCAACAAGACTTTCAACTAATGATTGATGAAAATTGAATGAAATTAAACACATCAAGTAGTTGCCATCACCTTGTCTGTATTTAAGCAGCAGGTCCCAGATGCCCCTGCGTGCATAAGGATCAACCCCAGCGGTAGGTTCATCCAGGATCACAACCTTTGAGCCACCAACAAAAGCCAGGGCCACTGACAGCTTTCTCTGCATCCCACCTACAAAGACAACAGGGACCAACATTCAGAATGGCACCTCTCAAAATGGACTTACAGAAGGTGCAAAATGTACAACAAGCTGACTGACCGGACAGGGTGCTGGTGCGAGACTTTCGTTTGTGAGGCAGCCCAACATCGTTCACAATCTGTTCCATCTCAGCCTTCACCTTCTCCTCCGGCAGGCCCTTCAGCCGGGCATAGAACCAGATGTGCTCCTCAACCGTCAGCCTAGATGACAGCAAGCCAACAAATCACATGATAAACAAAACACAAGAGGCTAAATGCATGGTAAGAATTAATTTCTTGGCTCTGCATACATACATGCTGAAAAGCACGTTGTGCTGGGGGCAGACGCCCAGATTCTGTCGGATGGTGCTGAGTTCATTGCGGATGTCCTTGCCAAGGATGTAGGCGGTACCAGAGGTGGGCGGGAACAACCCCGTCAGGATTGACCTATTAGAAAGCGGCAAGGGACACAACAGTCAATCAATTTCTCAGCTGAGAACTTTACAAATTCCCATCACTCTTGTCTTGGAGTATTGTGCTTGTTGTGTATATGTGTATTATCTTACATAGTTGTGGTCTTGCCAGCGCCGTTGTGTCCAAGGAACGAGGTGATCTGTCCTTCGTAGAACCTAAGGGACAGTCCGTCCACGGCCAGCTTGTTTCCATGGCTGTAGACCTTCACTAGATTCTCGATGTAGACGCCCGGGTCGATGTGACCTGGCTCCTCCTCAATACACACAGCTGTGGATGAAATTAAGGCAGTGACTTTTTAGCAATGACGTAAGCTAAGGATTGTGAAGATAACTCTATACTTGTGACAGTGTTTCACAAACGGTATTAAATTTGAAAATACTTGTACCTTCAGCGTTACCCTTTTTCGACAAAGGGGTGGAGAGGTTCTTGTTTTCTTTCTCCCCACACCAGTATGTTCTTGTGAAAGGGAAATACCAAGGCCTGGGGATACCATACTGACCTGGAATGGGAAATTTTCAAAATAATTAATAATATTATAACGTTTAACTCATACACCGTAAGGTTAAAAACAGTAAGTTAACAGAAAAATGCCACAATTGTAAACTTCATCAATGACTCACCAGGAAACACGGCTTCAATGTACCAAGTCATTATTCCATACAGAACGGCGTCAAACAGCATGAGGCAGATAGAGGTGGTCAGGTTGTAGCTGTCTTCCTCCAGAGGGCTGGCCAGCAGGTTCGACCACTGGATACCCACACCTTGCTCTTCAAACAGGGCAAAGTACTCACAGCCGAACCCAAAAGCAACGGGAGACAGCAGACTCTGAACAGATCAGAGAAACCAGAGTTTAGTGGAGAAATGACTGACTGCATAAAGTATATCAATATGTAGGCGCATGCATGTGCTGCGTGAATGTGAGTATGAACAAATTTCCTCCACACACCACAATGACTTTGGCTCCAAAGCCGACGTAGTCTTGCCAGGCAACACACAGCACGTAAGGCAAGTAGAGGGTGAAGTAGATGATCCCGCCGCAGGCAGCTGCCAAGTTAGCACGGGAGAACAGGGTGCTGATGAGGAAACACTGCATGATGGTTACAACGCCGAATGAGCCCAGAAAAAGAAACACAACCCCTGGGTCACTGTAGGGGAGCAGGTTTCCCATCTGAAAAAAAGGGTGGAGAGGGAGAAGAGCAGAGAGGTTACAACAGAATGATATCACTTGTTTTCCACAGGATGAGAACATTTTTAGACAATGAAGTATTGTGGTCACGGAAAAACAAGAGTGACTATGAAGTCAAATGTTAGTGTGAATCTGAGTGAGTTTTCTCTCTATAATTTGTTGACATTCTCATGTGATGATGTCCTGCATGCACGTGTGCAGACGTGTGCCTGAGTCCGACACCAACCTTCAATAACATCACCAACAAGCCAGCGCTGATCAGCAGTGGGATTAAACTGCTGATGAACCAGCTGAGCCACAGGGTGCCGTTATTCAGTCCCATGATCCTCATGGTCTCCTTCAGCCGCGCCTCCTTCTCGTACACGACGCCCTTGATGATGATGGCAACTGAGTACATCCACGCCAAGGTCATGAAGAGAGGCATCGACCGGCTCATCACCCGGAGGAAACTGAAAGAAGAGACAAAAAATGAGTTAAACAGCCTCTGTGCAGGGAAATATCTGAAGCTTTCTTCCCGCATCGTTTACTTACATGTCATCAACATAACAGGGGTAGGGCATCTGCTGAATGTAGATGCCTGTCTTCTCCTTGCTGCCAGTGATGGCTCTGATGATTCCATGCTCGATGACGTCCTGCAGGTAGGAAAATCCACCCCAGATGTAACGAAGGTCTTCGAAGGGGTCTGCTCTGGGACCAGGGTCCCAATACCTACAATGCAACATAACAGATTAAAAATCTCGTAGCAACAGAAAACTCAGGAAATCCGCAAAGAGTCACAAACATTAAAACAATCATGCGCAGTCTGCTTACCCATCTTTAATCTTGTTCGTCCTCTCCACGTTGTCAATGTCCATGCGGATCTTGTAGTTGACGTTGGGAGGCAGGTCGGTGCTGTTGCTATGGGCGATGTCAGGGAACACGATTCCTGCCCAGAATTTCTGGTTGTCCAGGAGACCCATTGACTTATTGACCAACCGCTCTTCATTAGCCACGGGCTCCAGCTTGTCCAGGTTCACACACTGAGGGAGGGAGAGTAGGTTCATGCCATGTGTTAATCAGCCTGACCGCAACAGAGAATTAACTGTTGTACTGTATATATAATGGTGTCTGAAGAAACAAGTTTAAGGATGGATGGATGCTGTCTAGAGCAAGATATGATTAAAAAACTAGTTTTTTAAAAGGTTAATGGAAAATGGTTCTCATGGTGTTGTTAAGCTGCTGTTGTTTACAGTCATCGGCCAGTAGCTCATTTGACTGATGCCTCCAAAACAAACTGATCATAGTCATAAAAATCCTCCTCAAACAATCACATGCTTTCCTCCCAAATATTGCTGAGAGGCTGTAAATAATGTGTCTTAGGTAGACAATGAGTAACCTTAGCACATTAAATTTGTGCCTGATTTGTTGAGACCTCCTACAGATTAGCCTCTCACATATTTCGCTGACATAAGCTGATTTATACCTCATCCCCTCATACAGAGTACGTGAGAGGCCACTGAGTTCAGACGACGTCGTAATGAAAATACGGCACGAGAGCTGCTAATGGTTCGGCGTGACCGGCTTTTATGGTGTGTAAGGCCTTGACATAGTGAACTTATTGGTATGAAAAATAGAAGTTTACACACATTATATGATCCTCTTAGAGGGCAAAGCACAGTCACTAGGTTAGGGGGAGGTTTGGAGTGTTGCTTAATACAAACAAGGTCAAAGAAAATTCATTTGGTTCAGTATTTGTGTGACAGGAAGAGACCGAACTGACCTCAAGTTAGGGTTTGAAATTCTCCGTTTGTGACTTATTACATTATCCAAAGAGATCAGAGAGGAGAGTCGGACGAGCTGAGTCTAATGTCATGAGGTGGATTCAAAACCACATCAAAATCATCTGTTATATTTAGAGGATCACCAGTCTCTTATCAGCTGTCTATGTCATCAGTTTGTGGAGTGGAAACATTTATATTTTTCAATGTTAATTTTCAGTATTTACTGAAATAATATGATCCTTCATATAAGTCAGTGGTATAGTGCCAGGCTTTGACCACTGAACCATGGTGTTTGTTTTTTTTAGCCACCTCAGTGAAGAAATCCCCTGACACAGATGAATAGGACAATAATTACCTATCCACTGGGGCATGAACATTGATCAACATTTGGCAGAACTTTAGGGCGGGGAATCGGGGGATTGTTTACTGTGAAGGCTTGGCTCTGGCATACTGACCCAATACACAGAGACAGGGAGCGGTGACACACTCTGCATGGTAATGATATAACTTTACAGGGGAAGGAGAGGAAAAGAACATTTGATTTCAAGGCTCTTGGTAGCCGTAACACGATCCTAATGCAGTTCTAAGTGATATAAGGGAAACAACGGGAGGTTTTGTAATGTTCTGACCTAAATGGGTAATTGGCGTTTAACCTGTTTCTTCACTAAGTTTTCTCTGCATTTTGACCTATGGATAAATAACAGCCCTTTTTTAGACACCACTTAGGAGGATTCACATATGGGTTGACATATAACTTACTAAGTATTTTTACTACTGATGTTACATTGTTATAGTTATTATGCACTTTGTTAATGATGTCTTTGTGGTAGCGCATCCTTCATTTTTCACTAACACACTAACCTCCATGAAGCGTGAGATGGTCTGTATGGCCTGGTCAGTTTCATTGAACACTTCTCTCCAGGTGTAGGTGGACCCTGCAGGTCTGTGGTCCTCAGACGCCTTGGACAGGAAGTCAAACACATCTGACACATGCCACTCAGTCTCACTGAGCTGGCTGTTTAGGAATGCAGCACTGGCATTATTCTGCAGCAGCGTCTGCAAAATTAAGAAAAAGTGAATTATGTTGATTATTATGTACAATGTATTCACGTCTCAGAGTCGTTGTGTAATTTCACATTAAAATCAAGTGAATTTCATACTGTGATTAAACCTTTAAAATGTTTTTTGACCTTTTGCAGCTTGACCTGTGAAATGTGTGTCAAACAGCAGTGAAAAAAACAACAACTCACTCTATGCCTGAAGGCTTGTTTGGTTCTCTCTATTGACGCAGCTCTCCAAGTGTGTTTGTGTGGCCCCTGACCTATTTTACTTTTCATTTCATTTTCAAAATCACTCTCTCTGATAATGCAGCTCTTCCCCTCTTTCCCAGACAGAGGAAAATCCATTTGCCTTATATAGTTATTTAAGCCCTTTAATTTAAAAACAGAGCAAAATTACAATTACATTAAACTACTAGATTGAAGTTATGAGACACATTATGAACTCAAAAATATCACCTTTCACCACTAGGTGGAAGTAGTGCTTATGCAATTTCCACAAGAGAAGGGAAGGAAATGCATTAAATCTATGAGACTTTTTTCATATGCACATGCATGGCAGTAAATGTCTGATCCTGCAACACAGACAGAAGATTTATACCCATTAATCGTGACAGGACAGGTTATCCTGTGAACAGGAATACCAGCACACTGTGTGCTTGTCCCCACTATCTGATCAGAATGGGAACAGATGATTTGAATGAAGGCGAGCCTGGTATTGTTTCATGTTTTCCGAATTTTTTTTTAAACCTATCTCAATGAATCATGCTTGATGGTTGACTTAAACTCTTTGTCTTTTTCAGTTGATGTCTCTGTCTGTGTGTTAGTCGTTGATTTTTGTCTCCCTGACGTTCATCCTCTTTGCATCTGCCCTCTTTCTGCACTCTTACTTGCACTTTCATCAGCCTGAGAAGAAGCTAAAGCACTGACTCTCTTTGTGATATGCAGTGGTAGTCATATATATATATATATATATTTTTTTTTACAAGAAAAGATTTGGGGTGGTGACCTCGAGAGATTTCCTTTCAAAGTCACATCAGAGACATAATTACACTTCTAGTCAGAGAGATGTACAGATTACTGCCTTTAAACCCCTGATGTAAACAGGAAGAGCAGTGAGAACACGGCTCTGATGTGTGTACGTGTACTGTATGATGTCAGCGGATCCCACTCACCCTGACCATGTCCATTTCTTCGCTATTCTCCATGAAGCTCCAAATTTTGGGCCTCATCTCTTCCCACATGCCTCCGAGGTCCCTCAGGACTCCGAGCTCCTGGAAGGTCTTATTAACCTGCGGCGCACAGAGACACACCCTCAGTCATTTAATGAACTTTAAGTGATGGCCCTGATTACATAACATGACATTACAGCGGCCTCTTGTACCTCATGGATGATCCTCTGTGTCGCGGGAGTATCCGGGGTGTACAGGATCTTCCCCATGAGCAGTGGCTTCAGAGCTCTCCAGATCATCCTGGATATAGGGCTGGACTCCAGGCTCCGCATCATGTTGTTACAATAAGGGGCTGGGAAGTAAAGACAGAGACATTTTTAGTCTTTTGATTTTTTACGTGTTAATCTGAACTCTGACAAAACTAATGAAAAGGTCAGTTCCTTACTTGAGGAGTTGTCGTATGCAGACAGGGGTTCACTTTCGCTGTCATTGCCATGGTTTCCGAACAGGGCCTTGTAGTTGTTGTCTTCGTACCAGTTGAGAGACTTAATTTTGAGGCCGCCCCCCTCTGGGTGTCCGCAGACGATACGTGACACAGCCTGGTACATCTGGTTTGGAGAGCTTGTGGCATTTGCAGTCAGATACAGGATCTCCTTTCGCATATCCTTCCAACTGTTCATACTTGAAAGCTGGTGGAGACACAAACACAGAAACATTGCCATGAAGATGTTTGGTCACAAACATTCAAAACTGGTTCCCTTTTCACCACCATGAAAAGTAAATGGCCATGACACCTTTCAAAATACAAAATAAAGCTTTTAAACATTGCGTACCAAATGTTAAGGTCATTACCGCAGTCATGCTTTAAGGTGACTTAAAGTTCATGGATAGTAATGTCTGAACCTTGAACAGGGGAGAACTAACTGATTTTAGACTGAGAACTGTATGTATCCCTGCTGTGAAATTAGTCCTACGTAATATCATCTTCCAGGAGCAGAAGAACTCCATGTACTGTTGATGAGTTTACTTAATGTCCTGGATGTTAGTGTTCTCATATACTGCAATTCACTGAGAACTGAAAACAAACATGTCTACAGGTGCATTTGACGGACTATCATATCATCCCTCTTAACAGAGGAATCTTCCAGTACCTGCTCATATGTCCATGTTTGTATGAGGTTGTGTGTGGTGATGTACTTATCAAAGGTTATCAGCTGTGCAGTGAGTGGTGGTATTCTAGACATGGAAGTCAAGTATCGCACTGCGGGGTGGAGACACTTAGCACTTAGCTGTCTGCCTGACTAAGATAAATTTGACTGCTGTGCCCACTCCAGTGTTCATGTGCATGTGCGCGTGCGCATGCACGTGTAGATTTGCATTTCTATCAAGAGGAAAAGTCAGAGAGCATGTAACATGTCATGTTACTTACATAATATTTCACTATTACTTACATAAAATGCAGTTATGATGACATATAGTTTCTTTAAATTGTAAAAAGACTGTATTCACTAGGGGATTAGGTGGTAATAAGTACATTTAAAGCGCATGCACAAATTTCTTTCCTCTTTTTTTCCATCCATACACAACACCTTAATAAAGTTTAACCCATGTGAAGGAAACAGGGCTATGAGTGTGTGGGGAAGCTGTCAAAAATACTCAACAAAAGAGCTCTGTCATATTCCTCTTGTCCCCAGAGAAATTTCTCAGTCATATGCAGCGTTACATCATTCTGGGAGTTCATTTTGGTTCACTTGAAGGTTACTTCAGGTCAAGGAACAAGTCACAACAAATTCCCCGTTTATGCCTACGAATTGGTCAATGGCACTCACACTTGTGTCACCAAGCCAAAATGGGGAAGGAATGAAAGACGGAGGTTTATGTTTTTAATGCAGCTAAAAACAAAGAAAGGGCAGAAGAAGAGGGGAGCTTTTGTTTCCTGAGCATGAACCAGGGGAGAGGGCTTAGAATAAGCTCGGGCTCGGTGTGTGAGGGATGGAGGGTGACGAAATCAGACTTTCCTGAGGTGAAAATGTGAAAAAGAAAGAAAGAAAGAAAGAAAGAAAGAAAGAAAGAAAGGAGGTGGAGATGAGTGCAAAAGGAGTGGAAGGTGTGAGAACAAAGAGAGGTTACTGTCGGTCATTCTGCTAATAGGCACCTCCGCAGGCTTCTCAAGCAGACACTGACAACTGTTACTGAATACACACTCACTGCTTTACAAACACACTTGCACACAACATCCCACAAACGGGTGGGATGAGGCACAAATGTACAGAACATCCTGACACCATGAACAACAAATAACAGTTTTTGCTGTGGACTCTCTTCCTTTAAACCAACTGTTGTCCGGTCCACGGAGTGTAATTCTTATTCTGCCTGTCAACAAGGTATTCATCGACACTGTTTTCCAACAAAGCGAAAGTGAGACCGATCTGTTTCATCTCAGATCACAAAGGCACGCACACACACAAAGACACACACGCACACTCCCTGACATCGTTGTGTATGTGGTTGCTTTGCAGCTGAGCCCTCGGCCACATCAAACTGTCACATGCTTTCCTGCTCGTTCACGCACAAAAAATGGGTGTGATAATTATGTGTGTGTGTGTGTGTGTGTGCGTGCGCGTTAGACTGGGTACATATCTGGGTCTGTGTGTGTGTGGGTGGTTTTCTTGTGTGACAGACTGTCTGTGTATTTTTGCATTAAAAAGGTCATGGGTGGTGCAAATGCGCCTGTGTGCGTTACATGTGTGGGTAAACATGCACCATCATCTGTTCATTTCCTGAGGCTACAGTAGCTGCAAAAACATTGCAGTGAGTGACAGAAACCTCATCCTCTGTCCTATTTGTGTCAAAATCTTTCACACGCAGAGATAAATATCCGACCCAACTTACAACTCTGCCAGCCAAGACTTCTGTCATGTGTGTATCAGTTTGAGCGTGCAATTGCCTGTGCACTTTTGTGCGACTAAATATATGTTTCATTTACCCTTAAGGGGAAATCACTATGTTAAATTGTGTGACTCTGTGAGTAATACACACACGCACGCAAGGCGAGCAGACAGCAGAAGAGGATTGTCCCAGAGTAACCTCATCCAGGAGCCTGTGTGGGGTTACTATAGTTCAACATTTCCACTCCAGCACACAGCGATTTACACCAGAGCAGCTCAGGGAACAGTCATGAATTGATGAACATGAAATCAAAGATTTTAACAGCATCCAAATTAGCTTGTGACCTGAGTATCATTAGGTTTCAGAGTAGAATCACTTTGTCTTGAGGTTACTAGAGTTCATTCCTGCTCCCTCTAACAATGTAAATTGTCAGACTGCAGAATGAACGGTGTGAAGTCAAACGACAGATGTTAAAACTGACATTTGTTTGTAACAGTAAGAGGCTGAGTTGAATTCAGAGACTGATGATCAATCCTTTTATCCACATATCAGGTTCTGGGTTTCTCCATGATGACAACGATCAGGCTTTGGAACAGAGAGGTTACTAGAGTTTATTCACTCCCTACTGGTTTGCTAAGCAACCGCTTCAAATACTTCAAAGGCTAACAGTACAAGGAAGATGTCACTAAATGTTTTTGATTATTCCCAAAGGAGGAAGAAATTAATGGCCTTTTTCCCCCCTGTAATTATCACTCAACGTAATGAAGTCTTCATTATAGGGTGTTGTATTGTTTTGGGAATGAGTCGCGGTGCACATTATTAAAATTCAAATCTCTGCACCGCTGGGCTCCCGAGTGCAACACAATAATCTGCTTACAAACTTAGAAAAAGGTTAGGAGGGGAACATCGCAATTAATTGGGATTGAACAACAAATAAAGAGTATTGATGGCTGTTGAACACTGTTGAATGCATATAAGTTTGTTAAGTTAACCTAATTTGTCATGTGGCTGTGATATGCTGGTTGATAAACACTACCGTTTATTCCTACACAGTGCCGAGTGAACACCTTCATCATCAGTCACCAGTTTGCAAAACCTGGGCCAAACAGTATGCAAAAATGGATAGATGTAATCTTTGTCTGATAACATGAGTAGGAGTTCTTCGCAGCACAGTTTTCCACTTGGTGCTCCGCTATGGATAGTCCCTGTAATACTGTGTGTTGACTGTAGAACTTTTCAGACCCTTTTCAAGATATCCATTCCACTGGCAGCATTTTTATGTGGTTTGTCACATGGCCTACAATGTGAAAACGAGCTTTTTCTTCCCTCCTGAAAAGACGTTTTGAAAACACATTATGGCTGCGGCTCTTTTTGGCCTTCCAACAGCGATAAGCTCTGGATTGAAACACAGGCAGGCAGATGATTACGAATTAAGAGTTTACATGAGTACATTTCTCCGTTCTGCCAGCCTCATAACTCGTGGACCAACCAGGCAAGCTAACACACGCACATAATCTGCTTCAAATACACACTAGAGATAATATCACAAGAGTGTGTTGACATGTCATACCTGATGTGCCACTGGCCTAAATATAAGCACAAAAGTCTCCACAGGGGTATAAAAGATCAATAAGTGTTGGTTCACAGACAAACAAAAATTGTTGAAACTCAGGATGTTGTGTAAGAATGACATTGTGTTGACATGCTTCCACTTCTGTCTTTTGCATATTTCATGAGTTCGTGTTTGCAAATCTTTTACCCACTCACACAGTGCCAAAAGAAACAAGAAAATGATCAGGTGGGAAGGTTGAAGTCAGTGATTCCACCTGCTGCTCGACAAGAAATACCACCACAGCTGCAAACATACATACACAGACACACACACACTGGTACGCACACAGCTGGTTCTTTATGTTTTGCCAACTCAGCAGAAAAGGAGCCTGAGAGAAAAGAGACTGTGTGTGTGTGCGTGACGACAGTGCAGGTTTTTGGCTGAGTAAGGCTTTTGTGCCGCTACCTACAGGTACGTTCACAAAGCAAAGCCTGTTTGTTGTTATCTGAGCTACAGAAAAGAGTTTGTCAGTGCACATCATCTTTGTGTTGTTAATTAACTCCGAGTGGAAAGTGGCTTCAAAAACAAGGGGTGGCATATCTAGAAACAAAATCAAAGCACTTTGTCACTATGGTAGAACACAGTTACTGTGTCTTCAGAAGACCCATATAAAGAGACTGCTGAGTGTGGGGATGATGTGTGATCAGTCTTCACAACACTCTTTGTAAAATCTTTACAAAACATTTAACATTTAAATATGTATTAGAATGAAGCAGTGTGTCTTGACTAAGGATCCTCCTTTAATCTTGTATGTAAAGCACTTTGGTCAACACCTGTTGTTTTTAAATGTGCTCTAGAAATAAAATTGACTTGACTTTTCACTGTTATTATTCACTTGCACCTGAGAAGCCCACTGCAAACCAAACTGATCTCCCTAAATCATATATACTGTATGTACTTAAGTTGTCAGTTTGACCATGAACCTAAATGTCCCAAGTGGCAAAAAAGAAAAAAAAGCAGTGTGTGTACATTAAATGGCATGACTTTCTTGTTTGGTCATTCTTGGTAGGAATTGATTTTATTCACAAACATTACTACTGAAGACTGAACTTTGGAAACAAATACTTCAGCAGTCCAGTTTGAACATGTTATAACATGTGTGGGTAGAGTGATCTGTGTGTGTGTGTGTGTGTGTTGTTTATCTACCTCCACGGCCAGTGCTCCCAGGCTCTCCAGAAGACTGTCGGTTGCAGCTGAGACGTCCTGAACGACTTTGGGGTCTGACCTCACATCCCTCTGTTGGAGAGAACGCGGATTATTAATGTGTTGCAGACTTGTCCATGGTACTTTTGGTTTGCATGCAAAATTTAAAACAATAAGAAAAAAATGGCATATGTAGCTGCTGTAATTCATGTATTTCATGTAGCATATTCCCAGACTTTTATTTGTATGTGCCTTTCCTCTCCATCTCTTACATTCACAGCATTTATTGCCATTCAGCTAATTTGTTGTTATGTTAGAGAGGGGGCAGGAGGCTGGGGTAAGGGAGATGTGGGAGAGAAAGCAGAGGAACAACATTGGGGTCGTAGGTGAGGGAAGAAGGGAGGCGAGAAAGAACAACAGGTCAGTTTGGCTTTGACCTCCTGTGTTCCTGTCTGTCAAACTGCCTCTCCCTCTCCCTCTGTGTGTGTGTGTGTGTGTGTGTGTGTGTGTGTGTGTGTTCTCATCTATCACACTTTGCTGTCAGCTGCTGGAAAGGCTGACACTTGATAAAGCGCAGGCGTCGCTGAAGACAGAGCAGCCGTCTCAGCAGAGAGAAAGATACTGTAGTTTGTATTGTACTATGTTTTCACTTGTTTTTTATTTTTATTCCTTTAACAAAACTTCTCTCTCATACACATACACGCAACCAATATTTAAAGCAGTTACTGGTTGTAATATTATGGCTGACATACTCGCATACACAAGTTAACTAATGGGAGAAAGCTGCTTTACATAAAAATGCTCCTGACCTCACTGACTATTTACCCAATTTTGACACTTCTGGAAAGGAATTTACACTCTTGCATCAATATTTGTTTATAGAATAAGAACAAGATGTGAGTTTTATGGGTGAATCAGATCCACAATGTGCCAGAAACTGATTTCATTCTCAAGTATTTCTAATCTCTGTAACTTTGCTGACTTTCTCCGTGTCTCTTCCTTTGTCTGTTTCTCCCTCTAAAGATCAGCGCAACAGAACACAGTGTTTTTCTCACATCTTGCCATCCTTCTCACCATCGTGACTCACATGTAGGTCATGGGTTTTATGGGAAGGGGGTGAGCTGCTGGGGAAGATATGGGTGGACGAGAGGTGACAATGGACAGGAAATGAAGGGAAGAGGACGAGAAGTGGGTGGGGGGGGGGGGGGGGGGGTGAGGACAGAAAACTAGTGGTTATGGAAAACAAAGTTTTGTAGTTACCAGAAAAGACAAGGGATCAGGGGATTTAGTTTAAATGGATGAACAGAGCTGCCAGAGTTATACAAACAGTGATTCCTCCTGTCACATCATATTAGTGTCACAACCATTGACTCCACTTTAACAGTCACAGTACAATGATCTCAAAAGGCTATTACAGCCAGTCTTTGAAGTGCAGGAACAACCTTCTACCGTGCGGATGTGTGTTTGCATTTCTTCTCTTGTGTATCTTTATGTGTGTGCACTTGTTCATGTCCCAGCTCATATTCTGTAAACACCCAACTTGCTGAAAGGGGAACAGTGTTTGAGAAAACAGTGAAAAAACAAAATAGCTATGACCTGATTTGTAAAGGCTGAAGAGACACGCTGTTGTTTCCAAGTAATAATATGACTCCCGGTTGACTGAAAACTATTGCATTCTTAGAATATCCAATATTGGCTTCCTGGCATCTTGCTTACATTGGAGGACACCCAACTATTGAGTGGTAAAACAACACAAGTCAGTGATGAAACAATGTACTCTCCAGTGAAATGGGAGGGGAGGGTCGTCCTTGCTTGAGGCCAGTGGACAAGATACTTTGTCCCAGTAAAACTGTGTGTTTGTTATAATCTGCCTGATGGTCTCATGATGCTTTTTGTGGGTTTTTTTGTTATGATACTCATGAAGAAGCATTACACTTCAGTGGATTAATCTATTTGATCTGGCCATCATACTCTACAACCGGTCTATATGCGTGTACCTTGGCAGATGAACTCACCCGAATGGGCTTGAGGAAGTCCAAGTTGGATAGGAAGTGGCTCTGGGCCTGGTCCAGCCAGTCACTGGACGACTTGCAGATAATTTCTTGAGTCATACGGGACACGTTGCGGTCAGCAATGTGGACAAACTCTTCCAGTGGCGTGGCGTTACAGAGGTCTCTGAGATGGAAGCCGAAACCCTTAGTCAGCACCTAGACAAGGAGAAAAGAGAAAGATCAGCAATTAGAGAATTATGACACACATGTGAGTTAGATACTGTGAAAAGAAACAAGGGGAAATAATAATAATAAAAAATGTAGGTACAGTAGTCATTGCTTATTCTTCATTTTAAATATGTAAAAAAATGTAAATGCAGAGTATTTTAACTTCAGTCAAAATGCCACAGGATAAACATGTACTGTTTGTGTTTCACCACATAGTTTCTTTAGTGCTTGTTCTTGACTCTATCGAGCATCAGTTACTTTTCTAAAACCTGACCATGAGAACGAAACACTGACGCTCAGAGAAAGATATTAACCAGAGCAAACCCAAGGGAAAGAAATGTTATGAATGTCAATACTGGGGCATTCCAAGGATATCTTTACAAAAGCTTTTTGATAAACAATATAATCCAAATAAAAATCCACTCCAAGAGATGTGTGTATGACGATAAAAAGCAATATCATTTTCACTATTTCTGATAAA
The DNA here is from genome assembly GCF_045865225.1 of Trachurus japonicus. NCBI lineage: Eukaryota > Metazoa > Chordata > Actinopteri > Carangiformes > Carangidae > Trachurus > Trachurus japonicus. The sequence goes on from NC_140907.1 coordinate 12,176,213, forward strand.
ATTGTCTTCACGCCTTTAAAAAAAAATTGGTCGAACAACATTACTTGCAAAAGCGCACAGCTGAGCCTGTGAGGGCTGAGTGACAAATGTCCTTTTTCTGGGACATCAAGGACTGGACAGAGGCTCTGTTTTCTCTGACAGAGTCAAGATGTTCATAAACATGTGAGCGTGTTTATAAGTGTGTGTGAGAGAGAGAGAGGCAGAGAGAGAGAGAGAGAGAGAGAGAGAGAGAGAGAGAGAGAGAGAGAGAGAGACGAGCACATTGACTTATCTTCTAAATGTCCTTGACAAGTCTGTGTTATGCCATAATATTTATCACATAGGCAGAGCTGGTAATCTTTTCATTGGAAACATATCAGGGATTACAAGTCAGGATTGGTGATCATATTGAATGCCAATGATTCAAAACATATTTGACAGATTCTTCTTCTTCTTATATAGAATAATTGTGAAAAAAAACAAAAAGTGGTTTCCATATAACAAGTGGCATCTCAGTCATTTCCACCTCTGTCCTCATACAATGAGCCAAGAGATCATCTAAAACTAACATATATATACTCCTGTGTCCTCTATAGCCTGTACTATACCCTCTTTGATCAATAGATGTCTGGCAGAGAGAGACAGGGGAGGGTGGGGGGTTGCACAGACTCATTTGGTGTAACGTGAATTTGTCTTTCAGCCTCTGTCGCTGCACGTGAGGAGAAATCGGGGAAGGGGAGGAGGGGAGACGTCATGTGACCTTGGCCCACCAACTGCAGAGGAGGGATGTTGTGACGGGCTGGGATGGGAGCTGTTGTTGGGGTGGGCCTATGTATCCTAATGAGTAAATGTATGTGATATGGGATTATACAAATATACGTGATATGAATGGGGGGGGGGGGTTGTGTGTGTATGTGTGTGTGTGTGGTGTAACTGCAACACCGATTATCATCTCAACTACAAAAAAAAGGAATGATATGAGGTGCAGGAAGAGAGGAATGAAATGAAGAGCAGAGGAGATAACAATAACAGAAAGAGGAGACTGAGTGAGAAATAGGAAAAACAGAAAAATGAAAATAAGAAAAGAAAAAATCAGTGAGGATACAGGGACGAAAGGAAAATAAAATCATTATTTCCCAAATAGAATTATACTTTTTTTTATGAAGGAAAAAAAAAACATAGGGAAAAGAAAGGCCTAAAAGCATAGGCAAAATCTACCCCCCCCCCCCACAGTGATTTTTCTGTGGGGTATTAAGGGCTTAGCTGTGCCACAGCAGAGTCCTGTGGCCGTCGAGCCAAGGTCACTGGATTAATGCACAAGCACTGTGGCCAGGGGAGCATGATTATCTCATATGTGAAAAGTACACAAGAGAGAGGCTGCGTTGAGGATGATGATGTGCTTTTCAGTATGGGCAGCTGACAGGTTGATCCATGTGGATTAATCATTTTAGTTACAACGATTTCAACAATCAGTGATTTTCATTGTTTGCCGATGAGGGGAAATGAAAGAATGGTTACATTTTTAACTGTGGAAACGTGGATGTAAAGAGTGCATTGCTGTTCTAAAAACTGCAATCAGATACATGAGGATTCATTTTAGGAAACAATACTATATGTGACAGTTTACCTTCTCCAGATTGACGTCGGCCTCCACTATCTGCTTCAGCGCATGGCGAGGAAGTGAGGCATTGTGGTGCAAGAAGTGAGAAAGAGTCTCATCGTCTTGCAAGAAGTCCTTCAACTTGAAACCTAGAGAAAAAAGACACAGAAATATTAAGTCAACTGACCATCAGGCACAACAGCCATGGAAAATAAAGCGTCTTTACTTTGTGGTTGATACTGATAGCAGGACAGCCAGCAGTGTTCCCAGCAGCGGAGGTGGTAAAATCTTATTTCCACTTTGGGCTTTTAACCACTTCCTCACTTAATGGCGGAGCAAAACAAGTTAAAAATGTATCCTGCCATATGTGACCGGCATTTATCGAATTCCCAGACTTTCCTTGTGTGGATTATACATACAACACAAATCACTGGATTTACAGTCTGATGCCAAATTAATTCATATATCTAATATAAATAAACAGATACAGATTTGTCTTCACTGGCTTTGGGAACTTTTTGTACTTCTGCTGCATTCCTGAGAAGTCAAAGCATTTATGAAACTGGCCTGAGTCAGCTGTGTGGCTGGACGCAAACACGCAAGCACACACACACACACACACACACACACACACACACACACACACACACATACACACATACACACATACACACATACACACACTCCTACACTCTGTGAACTCAGATGGGGGTTACTATAGGGCATTCCACTTTGGCACAGATACTGCCACTCCATTCCCCTTCCTGCCTCCATTTCTCCTTCTTCACCTTTCACCTAGTTTCTATTCGGTGAAACTCTGCTCTCCAAAAGTCTTATCAAAACCTACTGAATGCTGAGTCGAATTTTGATTGCTGTGTTTGAACATGTCTTCCTACTCCCCCCTCGCTCCCGTCCCTCTTCCCTTAATCTCCGGTAACTCTATTCCTTTTTACGATCTTTTATAGCTATCAGATGAAAACCAAACGCAGACACAAACACACACTGAAACAGGAAACACTTTGCTGTGACCAAACCGAGCATCCTCTGGGAGGAAGTGAAAGAGAACAGTGTGTTTCTGTGAGTCGGGGGAGTGCACGTGTAATGCTGCCTCCGTCGCTGTGCATGCCGTTTGTGTTTGAGGTGTGAGTGTGTGTTGCACAGACATCCCTATCTTTTGTACTCTCCCCAGGCCTGTCTGTGTGTGTATCTGTGCACCTGTGCCTGTGTGTGCATGCATGTGCCCTCTATTCTCAGAGGGGAACAACCAGGGAGTGCTAATAAGGTCTAATCAGTGTCCCTGTAGGAAGTCGAAGCTCCCATGGTGCACTGCATCCAGGCCCTTGAGGATACACCAGACTAGGTGGTGCAACCTTGTTAAAATGGACAGTCAGGGTTAGGGTGGATCTATGTGGATCTATGCGTGTATCTAATTCCCTTGTTTTATCTTATCTATGTGTGTTTATCTTCGTCTTTGAGCAGGACAACAAAAGTAGTAACAAACCTTATCTGTGTTTGTTTGTGTGTTTTTTTTCCTATGTTGGAGCAGACAGGAAACAAAGGTTAGTTTTAAACTAACACGTGCATGTCTGCACAGGCCCATGGTGGTGCAAATCTTGTTTTAAATGAAATAGCACCTTGACAACTGTGTCATCACAGACTCATCCACAAACAGCCTGTAATTTTAGTGAATGTATGCCCCAAATGTTTTGGTAGTCACATCGACAAAAGATGGCTGCTGCATGAAACCAGCTGACAAAATGGCTGTGTGATGGATGGGCTGTTTCAGTGCAGAGACTGAAGGAAAGATGACTTGTTGGATTGTATGTCTGAGTGCGACTGATTTGTCTGAGAAGTGAAGCTATTTTTAGGTTAAAGATATTATGTTGAGGAGGTAAATGTAAAGTTTGAAGTTGACATGTTGGACTGCTGTTTATGGTTGAACTGATGAGTGCTGACTTTACTCTTTTCGATTCCTAATGAAGAGTGCGATTCAAGGATGTGTGTGTTTTGGTGTCTGTGAAAAAACAAGAATAGGCAGCAAAGTGTCCATTTTAAGAGATCAGACTCAGACATGTCAAGCCTCTGAATCAAGTGGAGACTTTTAAGGCAGTCAGTGAGATAAAATATGAAGGTGGTGAGAGGCTAAAAATATAAGATGTTCTTCTCTATTATGCAATCGCACTCTCAGCCTCACTTTTGTGAAGAGACAGATGGTGGGATACCTGTAGCACATCTAATCTTAATGGCAGTAAGAAAACCTTTCTATCCTTAAAAATGCTGCATGAATTTGTTGTTACAATGTTTGTTCATTTTCATTCTGTACTGTCTCATGGCAGAAACACATTAGACATGATGAAAAAACAGAGAGAAATCTAATTACTACTACTATACGTCTGACCTTTATCATCCCCCCTCTTCCATGTTAGTGTAAATCCCATTCTCTGACCCCGTCAGTCGCTGAATTATTAACCGACACGTGAGGGGCTCTTTGATCCACGCTGTTATTCCTATAGCGTCACTCTGCAGCGGCAGCGGTCGCTCTGTTTGCTGTCTCCCGCTTCATGACCGTCCCCACGCTACATCAACACATCCCTCACGTGGCTCATAGACAAATACAGAGGGGAATACGGACATGGGATTGAATACTATCGGAACGCTGTGCATTAAGAAATCAATTGTGATGAAGTGCACAGATGCCACAAACCCTTTTTGAAATAATTAATGATGCTCAATAGAATATCTTACAAATTAAAAATGGATTTTAAAAAAATCAAGGCAGAACCCTGGCTCTGCTCAGTGTGGTGAAAATGTAAAAGAAAAAACATTAATAGCAGATAATAAAACAATCCATTACTGGCTATTAGTGGCCTGTAATGTATACCGCAAACAACATGGCGGAAGATAGAAGAGACGTTTCTGTTGCATACAGTATCCTGTGATCTTGCTCCTTTTTTTAGACCATGCCTCTCTTTGTGGGAATATTGTAAAACAAACCTTCGCTCTGGGCTTACAGAGCAGACGGAAGCCAACACAATAAAGAGCCTTGATCATTCTGCTTTGTTGCATCATTTCTTATATTAGACTCTACTCAATGTACTTTAACATTGAGGGTCTGATGTGAAAGCAAGCTAATACCCTTCTATTTATAGAAAGCAAATGGACGGATTTCACATGAAAATGAGAGAAATATTACTGAGGCAAAACAACCTTAATGGAACAAACAAGACACCGCCATCTAATTAGACTCGCTCATTTCACTTTAGAAATTAACTAAGGTCAGTGGTTACATCACTGCTGTTTACTGTTCCTGCAACCTGTCCTGTAATGCCCTTCCTTGTCTTATTATCCTTTGTTTTATACAGTATTGCAGCTTTTTCGTAACATGTTTTCCTTTTTCTTTTTGTCTTTGTAAGCATGGTGGAGCATGGAAAACAGAGATTGCTCCCAGCATGCCTCTCACATCGGAGCAACGGGTACCAAATTCAAATGGAAATCATTTCCTGAGCAAAATCTTTTCTGTGCAAAGTTAATGTGTCTGTGTGACCTCTGTTCAAGAGAAAAGTATGTGCAGAGTTCAATGCAGCCCTCTTTCCTATTTTCAGGTTACTTTGACTGAGTCAGCAGCACAGCGGGGGCATCAACAACATGTTATTTTAAGAGGACGATCTTTCTCTGCTCTGCAACAGCTGAGGTCAGGATGATGAAACAGATACCTTAGCGCTAATATTTAAGATAACATTTGAATGTGTCGGTAAAAATTTGATAAGAGAGTCAGTGGTAGACAACTTCTGCAGTCTGTCCTCATACACAGGAAGCCGCAAACACTCCAGTCAGAACAACATGGCATTTTACTACCAGATCTGTGCTGTGATTATACGGTGGGTGATGCATGACTCTCTGTTTTTTTCTCATGTCTTGTAGACCGCCTCTACCACGTCACAAGAACGCTTAGGACATGGGCCCACCATGGCTGGCAGACAGTGATAAGGAAGGGACATGTTACACCCTCAACAACCCCCTGAAGACTCAGAGTGCGCCTCAGCTCTGCAGCAGTGACCTTGACTAGTCACGTTTATCTGGTTTGAGCAAGTTACTAATCAGCTTTTTGTTCATTTATTCAGTAATCTGTAGTCATTTCAGTCAAAAAACCCTTCCTTTTTTTAAATGTAGGTGTTAATTTACAGTATTACAAAGCTATGATGAAAACTTGACAGTTTAAGGGGTGGGTTCAACAATCGGTCATGTAACAGCTTTAAAACCCAGAAAAAGTAAGTTGTCCTTACCGGCAGTGTTCTTCTGCAGCTTCCTGAGGGCCCTCAGCAGTCCTTTGTATCCCTCATAGCTCTTATCGTTTTGAGTGTACAGCAGGATCTTCTTGGCATCGTTGAACAGACGGGAGATTCTGATCACATCCACGGAGACACAAGAAAAACACACTGTTTCACATCCCTGGATAATTTCAGTCCTGAGAGGATGGCCTCTCAGTTATGTAAAAGAATGTATTTGGTGTTGAATCAAAATCATTATTATTGTTTATAAAGGGCTGAATAAAATCACCACAAGGTCACACAAAACACCTTTTTTTTTTCTTTGAACTGAGTGAAAACCAAAGCAGTGTGTTGGTTGACTATGAATAAATGTTTTACTTACATGGAATCATTGAAGTTTCCCACCACCCCGGGGCTCTCTCCAGGGGTGGGGTTGCGGAAGCAGGGGTTGTTGGCGTTACAGATGATGCCTTGTACCCAGGGCAACGTACCTGCTGAGGGCATGGCCTTGTTCGGGAAATGGCCTGGAGAATTAAAACATATAATTATGATAAGTTTGAAGTTTACATATCCATTTACATACATCATTAGACCCAGTTCTTCTTAGAACATTTGTCAGTCTTGCAAATCAGGTCAATGCTACCATTTTCACAGTCTTCTCTCAGTAACAAGCTAGTTTACTTTACTTTCTCTCTACAAAACCATAACAACCTTTAAAAAAAAAAGCCTTTCGGTCTTTAAATAATCATGTCAGCTCTTTTAACAGCAGTCAAAAAAGATCATTAGGTTCTCTGTCCACACAGCATGTGGACTGTGACACATATGCCACAGCCATCACTGCATTTAGAATCAGCTTTAGAAGTTGCTGACTTTATCTTGTATGAACTCTTATCAGCTGATTTTACTGCTACTGCTGCAATTTGCAGAGGTTAACTAGCTATAGAGAAGACAAAGACAAATATACAAAGTGACAAATGGGTCAGCAAGTTGACACACTTCTTTGGGGTTCACTGGGTTAACCAGGTTTGGACTGGTTTTACGCTGCAGTTTGGTGTCAATGATTTTGTTCCAAATAGGGAACTGGTTCGGTCGTCAACCGATCGATCATTGGCAAGTTCATCATGATTACATAACTACACTTGATCTGTTTGAAAGTAGGTACTTTAAAGTCTACATTTGTGAACAGGCTCAATCCTGTGTTAACTTTTCCAAATCTCCTCCATGGAACTGACTCACCAAAAAAAACCAAAATGACGTATGTACACAAAATGATCGACTCGTATGAACAAGTTTTCTAAAGAACATGTAAGAACTGAAATTAATAAGCAGATAATGGAAGGAAACTGAGTGAGTGCTTTCATTTCCGAGAGTGAAAAATCTAATTTGAAGAGCTGTGTGAGTGTGTGTGTGTGTGTGTGTGTGTGTGTGTGCTTTCAACCAGTGATAATCTTGCTGAGTTGAAACATGGTCAAAGTTGTGAAACTGGCTCTGACAACAAATGATACTGTAATTCTTTTCCAGGAGCTGAGGGTCCGATCACATGTTCACAAAGTGCAAACAAATATTGACAAATCCAACTGATCTATCTGCGACAGTAACATGGAAACCTTGGATGACTCACAAGCTGCTCGTACCTTGAACCGAGAGGCAAACATTTGACAATGCATTCAACAGTAGTATAAAAAAAATCTAAATGGAGTGAAGACAGTGAAGACAGTTTTGGCTGCTTCCCTCCCTTCCCCTCACTCTCTTAAGGTCTGCTTACATTCATGTTGCTCGTAGGGTGGATAGTGTATCCGGACCGAGATCAGGATGAAGAAGATGAACAGGGGCCAGATAATCTCAATCAGCAGCTGGATCTAAGAAAAGAGGACGACAAAGGATGTAAACAAAACATATTAAACAGAATTTTACACTTGTGGAACATGAGACACGTAAAAAAAGATGTGTCAATCAGTTCAACTAAGGATAATCTCAACTACTTTAAAAAAAAACATCTGCAGTTGTGTGCATGTATATGTGTGTGTAGAGAGGGGGGGGGGGGGGCTGTCAGCTGTTGTCCTTTATATACAGTAATCCCACCATGGGTCTGGGTAAAGTATATGGGTTAATTAGGGGAGACAGAGAGAAAGAGGTCTGCAGGGTTTAAAGGACTATGTGTTTGTCCATCTGCTCCATATGGCCCCTCCGCTTCAGCTGCCTGCGTCTCAGCCGTGTCCAGCATGGCAGACGCGCAGGACGGGGGTAGAGTGTCTAGGAAAAGGCACTGTAGTCCTTTGTTGGGAAAATGACTGGCCTGAAAGTCAAGCAGCCACAGCCGCCACTCTGGGGACAGTTTTCTGATGAACAACTGGTTTAATTGTATGCAGATGAGCCTCTTCACAGATAAAGAAGTTCTATGCTGCAGCTTGGAACTGAATTTGATTCACATGACTTTGAGTGTGTGGGCCTCGACCAGCACAAAATGGCAACAGGATAATGGGTTTGACACGTGAATGTGTCATTGTCACATCTTCGACTGACTCACAGGAATCTGTAAACTGTAATGCTTTTCAGTCTGGCTGAGATATTCGCTTCATTTCCATTGTTGTGGGCTGCACATGTATTGGTTACACGCATATTAATGAGGAAATGCATAAACATATAAAGGCTTTTGTGCTGCACTGACGACGGGTCACATGATACTGGAAAAAATCATGTCTGACTCAAAAGTCGACAGTCCGAAAGTGTGACTGAGACAAACCATTCAGGGAACAAGAGAACTGAAAATAGACCGCCACCATTTTGTTCTCTAAATGGCTTCAGTTTTTTTTTTTTTACGTGCTTAAAAATCTGCTGCAATACATTGTTTGGATTATAGAGACACATTAATATGTGATACTGAACTCAGCGGTGAAACGTCTGGTCAGAGAAACAACATAAGCAATGTTAAATCATTTTTAAAACTGGTATAAAAAAAGTAAGCCCCATAAAAACAAACAGCCAAGTGCATAATTTACTGTGCACTGATCCAGCCCTTTGTTCTTGTGAGTCAGTAATTTGAAACACTCCTACTTACAGTCTGTCTCCGTCTGTAGGTGAAGTTCTTCCAAAGCAGTAAACCCAGTTGAGTGAAGACTGCCATGTTGCCGTCTTCCTAACCTCGCTGAGCACACTCCAGCTCCTCACTGTGACCCCAAAAACAGACAAAGACAGAAGGGTCAGTAACTGCAAACGTGCACATGCTCAACAGGCAAAAGCACAACTCACAAAGTCAAACAAATAACACTTTACACCACTGTGAAAATTCCCCAGATTAAACACACAGTCAGCTGCTGAGCTCTCTTCAGTCTGGCTTTGTTCTTGTGGAGAAAGACATGGTTTACAAAAAATGTAATTCCCAAGTACAATGACGCACAACATGATGTGAAAACAGAACAGAAAAAGGGCACCAAGTACCACCAAGCTGTGATCATGCTAAAAAACTGGACATGAAAAAAAAAGAGTCAAAAATAGAACTTCTCATAAACAAATACTTGAACAGCAATCATCAAGGAGAGGCAGTAATTAACACAGAAAGCATTACCTGCCTATTATGTGCTTCTTAAAGAAAAGAAAACCTTAACAAAAACAGTAAAGAATCATTGCTGACAGAAAATGGGTACGACAACAAATTCACCTATTGAAGAAAACCGTTTATCAGTCCAGCCTTAAGTGCAGCACCACTCAGCAGCACATGAAGTCAACTGATGAGTGAAGAAGGAAGGCTGCTCGCCACAGCAGGAGTGAGGTCCACTTGATGTAGACTCATCTGTTCAAAGGTCACGCTGCAGTTTGACTGAGAGGATGAGTGGGTGGTGGGCAGTTTTCATGTGGTGAAAGTTTGGCAATCCTTTCATCATCCCAAATTTCATCGTGTTCACACCTCATTATCATGCGTGTCACTGTATTTGATGTAAATGCCCCAATGATATATCACCCACATCACCCTTATTGTTACATCTCAACAAAAGAACCTGCTGATTAAACACATGACAGGTAGGTTTTTACTCAAAGCACTGTGATTAACAAATAGACTTCTACACCTTCACACCCATGTCTTAGAGAGACCCTTGGCTTTGTCAGCATTAATTAAATGGCATTTAATTCTTCCCGTATGACATCCTGCGTGGGGCGTGCACTTCTTTGTGCCTATTTGTTTACTGTATTTGCAGTTTCAAAAGTCACTTGATTTGTTTTTTGCAACATCAGACCAGCATCAGGTCCATCCATTAGAGCCAGTAAGAAGACTTACTGCACTTTTGTAACTCTGTGTTTCCTCGTACCTTTTTTTTTTTGAACTGACTGGAAAATAAAACATAAAAGCAACAAAAATTGGGAATTCTCCGGCTAATTTTGTAATCCTGTTCTCAGAGACGGACACCTGGCTGTCCACAGATAAATCAGGTCAGACAGTAAAGACTGAGACCCTTAGATCCCTATTAGGGTCACTGTGGTTTGTAGCATACTTAGCAAAAAAAAAAAACATTTATCTTTTAGCTGTAAGCTTCATCTCATATAATCCCCACTCTATTATTAATAAAGAGGTAATTAACAACATTTAATGAGTACATCTCCTAAATTCATAGCACAGTATAAAGAAAAATTCAACTGTTACTGATGGGGTTAGGGTTAGCGTTAATGGAGCCTCGTTTGTGGCTGTTTCTTCAGGTTTGATGGCAAGTAGCTGGTAGTCTTTAAAGTCAAGGCAATGCTGTTTATTACGTTCCATGTCCTTTATACAGAATGAAGCTGACTGGTAGAGAGCGGAACAACACCACAAGCATGTCAAGGACACAGTAATGACCAAACATGATGCTCTCCCCTGATCAGTTACTTGTATAATGGAAAAAGAACCTTCCTTAATGAAATGGTAATCCAGTTTTCTATGGGTTTACATGAATCTTCCTCTAAATGCAGTCATGACACTCTATTCACATCCAGCCACTTCCCCAGCAGTCGCTATGAAGTCACAGGGTGAAATTCATTTATAAAGTCCTGACACAATTTATGTCTTCAAACATTAAATGATTCCCCCTCTACCAGTGGGGTTGCACAAAAAGAGGTCACAGTATGTATCGACACAAAATACAATATAAGACCGATGTTAAGTTAACAGCGTTGGACTTTAAACAGCAGTAACTCTTCTGCAGCCCACGAACTAACACGCAATTGGCTGTATCAAATAAAGCCACTGGAATGTATAATATGTTGCAATAAAAACCAACAGGAACTTTGAGATCAACAAACAGCACAGTGACCGATGTACACGATCTGCTGTGCTGGTACATCTGTTTTCTCTGTGAGTCACTCTGTTTAAGCTGTCAGCACTCACAGCACATACTTCACCGTTTCATTGAGAAAGAATATAAAAACCTGCTGTGGGCTTTCTCATTAACACATAATCAAAAAACAAACAAAAAAAGAGAAGAGATTCAGACAGTATGATTTTTTTTTCAATATCACTGAATAAATCACTGCAAAAGCAGCTCCTAGTGACTCAACAAGGACAATGGGAGTGAAAGACAAAAACAACATCAGCAGGAGCTGGTCTTGTGTGGGTGTTCATCAACATACAATTTACACCTTGGCCATGTTTTGACGTACATTGGATAGATTTTTCCTTCCTTCCTATGAATCACAGCCAAAATCCTATCTTTTTTCACTCGGTGTTTGTTGTCGATTTTTTTTTTTTACCTAAGCTCCATCATAGTGTGATTCCGGTAAACACTGGTGAAAATACATCGCATGCAGAAGTGAGGGGTTTTTTCTATCGAGTGTTTACTGTTGAGCAGCCAGAATGGTGCAGAGCCAGGGTGCCTCTAGTGGTCGGCACACTATTTTTCCTTTTTTCATTTTTAGACTTGTTTACCATCAATCCTTGCTCACGTGTTATCACACTCATACAGAACCCCCAACCAAGTCCATCTTCTCCATTGTTTTCAGGACACACTGACATGTCATTCAAAATGGAAAACTGCTCAAATTCACTTTTGCCAGTGAGAAAGAAAGACGAAGTAAGAAGACCGTCGATGCTTTTGCAAGAAAGAGACAATTGGAATGAAAACAGTCGACGTCGACACTGCAGATCAAGAGACGTGTATATTAATTGAAAACTGTAAAAAAACCCCAAAAAAAAACAATACATTGCAGCGCTGTCCTCGCACACGTATTCGAAAAATAAGAAGAAAAACAAGAACACGAGAAACAAATGAATAACAATGCAAAACAGGCTGCAGTCGACAGTCATGGAGCGCTATAATTAATTTTGTACTAAGACCCAATAACAAGACAGTGACACTGTCAAAACTCATCGTCTAACTGTCTTGACTCATGCACTTGTGTTTCATTGTTCTGTTGAACTGAGGTTACTGTCGGTCACTCAGCTTCGCGATGCTGAGCTACAGCAGCGTCAAATCAGACCAAATGAATCTGATAGGAAGATGAATGGGCCTTCAGAATTAAAGCTGCAACAAATGTGACCTGTAACTCCTCGTCATCAGGTGATGATGCTTTTTCATTATTCGTTTAAAAATGTTTAATCTGAGGAGAGACAAGAGAGATGGACAAGATATCTTTTCTTTGTGCTTCTATGTTATTATCTGGGTCGATCGTCTGCGTCATATAAAGACGTTGCAACAAAGAGGCTTTTATTTTTTAGTTGTCCCACCGGAAACCATGTGTAGACTATAGGTTAGCTACCTTGACTTTACCTCCGACAGACGGACGAAGATGATACAGACACTCATGATAAAAGAGCAAAAAAACAGCAAAGAAAGCACATGTCATTTCACAAAAATGACAGCAATACTTTGAACATGTAATGATAATTCAGCACACTGCAGACCGCGTTCAACTCGAGACGTTAAAACGAGAAAAACAACAATTCTCAAGGTATTATATCCAATACGCTACCAAAATATGTATTCTTCCTTTTTGACATTTACAATACTCAAAGACATTTCAGAAAATTAAGCTGATAGAATATATGACCACACTGTGATATGAATATGTTTTAACTGTGACACGGTGGCATACATCTCTTTGTTTCTCCAACAAAGAAACTCACAAATCCCGCACAAAAACAGAAAAAAAACAAAAAAACTCACAGACCTTTATCCTGAAATGTGTTAATATCCACTCCTCTCTTCTCATGAAGTGATATCCTTTGTTCAGAACATAACTTTATAAATGGTGAATACACTTCACTCCTCCACGCTCCTCTGGTGCTCTGTCTCAGTGTCGACAAAACTGTATTTTTTTCCTCCAGCAGGCTTTTATAGCGCTGCTCGCTGCGGAGCTGAGCGGAGCGGAGAGAGCAGCGGAGGTAACTATCGGGCACCGTTTGTTGCTGCTCCCAAATAAGGCAAGCACGTGCGGCGTCAAAACATCTCTTAAAGGGCCAGCAGCCTCTTTAATGCGCGGCTCTGCTTTTCAATTACTTCCAGGCGGCCAGGCCCAAGAGGTTTGATAGGAAAATACAAAATTACTATAAGGTTTTTTTTTTCTTTTACACTAAAACTACTTTTAACTGTATTAGGTAAGTTATATATATATATATTTTTTAAATAACCAAAAACATTATTCAAGAGACAATTCAGGCAAATTGAGCAGTGCATTACAACAATTTACACTGTATCAAGACAACACACACAAATGCACCCATAAAAACAAAACCAGAGCTATTAAAAATATGACATGACATGACATGGAAAAACAGTAATACTATAATAATGAAAATGACACAGAAGAATGGCAATACAAATGAGAAGCTCTACACCTCACCTTATGGTGAAAAATAGCCAAGAATCATTTTTGTGCCATAAAAAAAAACATGTTAAATGATTTTAGTATTGCATAGGCAATGTGAAAGTCACTGTATCTGTGAGTGTGTGTGTGTGTGTGTGTGTGTGAGTGTGTGTGTGTGTGTGGGGGGGGGGGTAGATGTGTTCAGTTTATGGCCCAGTCTGAGTATGGGGGAGGGGGGTGAAGCTGTGAGCAGAGGGACAGGGCTGGTTGGGAGATGAGGAGCTGAACAGTCTTGAGGACAAAGGTTACCCCCCTCTTTCTGCCCTACAAAAGCCACCTATAATCAGTTACTACATCATTTTTAAGCGGTGGCATAATGTGGACTTGATGTCTTACAGTAAAATGTGAATGGATGAATAATTTCTGTTTGAAACCAGGGTAACCTGCGGGAGTAAAATTTTCAGACAACAAACTGTATGCTCTATTAGTCTTATCGCCCCAAGTCCTGTCTGGAATCAAATGTCACATTCCCAGCATCCTCTATATTTTTGTTCTGCGTTAAAAGACCGACAGTAGATGAGTGTGAATGCAAATGTACAGTATGTCCATGTAACTGAAACCATTTGTCATGTTATGCTGTGTTTCCACTACTTGGTACCAGCTATGTTAGCCCTGTGGCAGATCCTTGGTCTTCCCTGTCTCTCACCCACTGTGTGCTGGAGTAGTCGCCTGCCCTCCCTGACCCTGGACAGGATAAGCTGCTTAGAAAGTGGATGGATGGATGGATGGATGGATGGATGGATGGATGGATGGATGGATGGATGGATGGATGGATGGATGGATGGATGGACAGCAGGTCACATGCAGTGTTGTTTATAGCTATGAACAATTAATGCAATATCTACAGTACAGCAATAGGCTACACATCTCATGCTGTATGCACATTTCTCCCAAGTCACATCTCTCTATAAGTTTAAGTCACATAGTCTATTAGTAAAACTCATATCAGAACCACATTGCGCTGTTATTTTTAACCATCATCGCTTTATTTTACAGCTTGTTCTTGCTGCTGTGACTCATGCTGTCCTATGGTTATCATACTCATGTTTCATATCCTAAGTGGGATGCTACTGTTTGACTGACTCATTAAGCAACTAATTTCCCTGTGTAAGTAGACACATTTTTCAAATAACTATAATATGTTGTGAGTAAGAAAGTATTTTTCATTTTTTAGTCAGGAAACAATAACCAAGACAAACTGTTGTTGAGCTATGAATAGTTGTCACTCCTAGTTATTCATGAACTTCAGTTTGACAATCACCTTTACTGTTAAAGAGCCTACATAGAGCTTTGGCATACCGACAACCACAAATTCTGTGTTTTTTTTATGACACATAAAAATCCACAGCTAAATTTCCAAGAAGTGCCACTGTGCCCCTAAATGCATCCCCACTGTCTTATTCCCTGTTCCATGAAAGTGTCCCTCTGCGTGTGGCTAAACAATGACATGCCTGTCCTGGTGTAACCTCGGGATAACAGGACCTCTTTGCTGTCCAACGACATTCTGTTCGGGAGAGACTGTAAACATTTCTCATGTCACCAGACACCAGTGCTTGGCTGGTTCTTGTTTGTCTGACTGAGTGGTTGCATGCCACCCACACTAGATTAAACAGAAGCAAAAAGCTATTCTGAGGGACTCCAAGAGGAATTTCAACTTCATGAGGACACAGTTGGGGTCAAGAGAGAGAGGGGACACAAGACTGCACACCTGACACTCCTTGTGTTACACTTTAACAATGCCTCCTGCTTATCATACATGTTTAGGGTCATAACAGTCAGAGTTGGGGAGACTTGAAACTACACGTTGAACTACGTAGCTTAACTACAATTTGCTGCAACTTGCTGGTAGTTAAACTACATTCATATTTTTTGGGGGTAATTTTTTGTAGTTTATTTACTCAATTTACAAACTACAATTTTGGCCAATAACATTCAATATTTTATTTAAAAAAAATACCTATATAATTGTGTGCAGAACTCCCTTTGAAAAAAGGCATGAACTATGCCATGACATGACAAGCCAACACTGCCTCTGATTGTCTGGCCCTGGCGTTCTTGTCATGGTTTTTGTTCGAGACACACCAATCTAGAATATGTCTATCTCTTTGCAATTTTTTTATTACATATTTTGTTGACTGATTTACATTTCTGATTTACAAGTGGGTATTGGGGTAGGATTTTAATTTTCTCTTTATATTTCCAAACATGTCTATAGATTACCCAACATGTCTATGTTGAACCTACAGTATGTTGACCAAAAATGTCAGCTTTTTTTCTTTTAAAAAATAAAATAAAACTGAGTTCAGAGGCATATTTCTGCTGTCATGTGAATCTTTTGTTGGCTATTATATACACCGAGTAAATGTAGTTGGTAAAGCTACTTTTTTTAGCTTAGCATTTCTGCAGGGGTAGAAAGGTAGTTTGGCCAAACTACTGCCTGGCTGAATTACTCAGTGTTGGGGAAGCTACTTTACAAGCTACTGTAACGTAGCTACACTACATAAAGTTGTTTTTTTGTTTTCACAATTCTGCACTGCATACTATAAGAGAAAACACACCTTCACAAGAAATTAAAATTCAACCACAGCTGACCCACACTCATACCATCATTAACATTTGATTACACCACTGACAAGTCTTCACAACAAAGAGCAGAATTTCTCCTGAACTCTAATCCTATTTGTTTCATTATCTTTTGGTGACGTTTGAGAGAAGCTACAGGACCCGGTGTACAGTCCTGGCTTACTAATGTACAAAGAACCTGACAACCATCTGGCAGTGATTACCAAGTCTGCCTCCACTATTTTTTGTTTTCTTCTCTTTGCCTAAGGATGCAGTAGACACGGTGGATTGTTCTTTTCCTGCCCTGTTCCATTTAAGTCTGTATTCAAAGACATGGTAAAAGGTCTATGAAACTAAAACATTGTTCATGCTTTTTAAAATGATTGAACTATTAGCAAGGTTTATATAATAACAAAACCTTGAGAGTGGTTAAATCTAATCAGCTGCTTTATTGATTTGTTTATAAAGATATTTACTGTATAAAGATATTAAATTCCTTTTTACTGTAAATGATAGTTTCTAATTGAAAAGTGATCAAATTAAAGAAAAAACAAAACATGCAATTTAATGTTTTAATTTCATAATTTGTGTTCCCATAATAAAGAATGAAGTTTCAGTCAAGACAATGTAATAATTCATTGAATCATTGAAGTAAACAGCTTGTCTCCTTCTGGCTTCACAGAAGGTCACAGGTCAATGTCATCTACACAGTAATTCCCTAGACTGTACAAGCCTTCATTGTCTTCCTCCAGGCCATTTGAGGACACTTACTGTAACTTGCAAGTTTTGCACACAACAAATCATGCGCACAGTTTCAAAGTGTTCACCTTTGCCAAGTCAAGGACAAGAAGTTGGAACCACGGAATAAATGCAACAAAAGTTAGTTTTCATCATCTTATACTACAAGGACAGGGAAAATACATGACTATAAAGTGGGGTAGTGTTTGAAACCGCCAAATATCTGTCTCTACTGAGTTCATCAGTTCAGCGCTTATTCATTGTGATTATGCGTAGTGAACTGTCAGGTGCAGTTATTCCCACTGGCTGGAGAACAATGGTTTGTTATGGCTGGCGCAGCATGAGCTAGCTTACACACTCACCGCTTATGGGATCACTGTACTATAACCCACTTGAGATGTTAAAACGCTCTTGGATTTTCTTGGCATTTTGGCTCTAAGGAGATGACAATGAGGATGGGAAATCCTCTTGCAATGGTACACAGAGTTAGAGCAATTGCAAGCTGCAGGTCTCTTTAGGAAAAAAAAAAGATAGTGAAGGAGGAGTATCTGTGCGCTGCAGCCCCTCCACAGGTGGAGGTCGGTGCTCTCAGGGAGGACCAGAAACTTGGAGAGTAAAAAGAAAGGCCTGGAGCACACAAATCAGTGGTGATGCGATGAAAAAAAAATATATCTATGCAAAAGTTGCGGAAAAATAGGACAGGTACTGAGTGAAGAGAAAACTGTATTTGTTATTTAGATTTGCAAAGTGGAACTCTGGGTCATTTGGGTAAGGGGCATGTAGGAGGCAAGCCATTAGGAGGCTATTTTAGTCACTCTGCAATAACAGCACTGACATTTATAATCTGTATCAATCTGAACACATTTAGAGAAAGATTTAGAAGAGTCGACAGAATGGTGATGGCTGAAAAAGAAATAGAATGATTGCATATTCAGCACTCTGTGTGCTAAGATATCAAATATTCATCATCTTCAGGTAACACATTATACAGTTCTGTTGTGCGTACATTAACTTTATCACGGAACAGATCAACTAAATAAGTGTCATGTAATGGTGAATCTGTTATTCTGAGAGATCAAGTGTGTGCTTGTGATCCGGACTCATTGGTGTTTGCACCAGAGTTTAAAACTGCTTCCACAAGTTCCTCTGTGCTATTGCTAAGGGAAAAGGAGGGTAACTGTGGAATGCAGAAAGGCGAGAGAAATGAATATGCTCAACATGTGCATAAGTACAGGCATTCATTGGAATAAAGAGCAAAGAAGAGTGCCAAGATTTAAACACAGTGCAACCCAGAGTAACAGTCGATCCAGGCCTTTCTGTGTTTTTCATGCCACTGCAGTATCTGCATTTGTGCACATGTTGCGCAACATCGCTATCTGCCTCAATTTCCGGCATTCATCAGCTTCTCCTTTCTTCTGACTAGAAGTTGATATAAGTCAGTGTTGCCAGAAAGAACTTAAATGTCAGATTTAACTCAACAGTCAATATCTGAAGTAAGAGCTGCACTTTATCTTTCTTATAGATAATGTTCATAAACCTTTGTCCAAAAGTAGCCAAACATACAAGCTTATAGGATAAATCACTCTCTCAAATACCATGCACTTATCTACAAAATGTAAAATGTTATGATAAAATTCCCCTCAGCCTCAGAAAAGTATTCTAATCTTTGTATCACAGAAACTTGGTGCAAAGCTAAAAACCATTGCCCTCTTATGACTGTATTGTTAAGTCTTAAGACTATAGTTCTGAATTGGCAAACAACTTTTTTACCGTTCAAATAGGGCACCTACACACTTCCTGCAATCGTAGTAGTTTCTATTTTTATCCATTCAAGGTCCATAAGCCAATAACCTTGATTACGGAGCTACAAGCCATTTATCTCTGTGAATCCTGACCTTTTAAGATCATCATGGTCATTTATACAGGTTGAAATAAAGGTAACAGGAGCCTAATCCTCATTTTCCTCAATGACCCACGAGAGCTTATTCACCAGAGGATCTCTGACTACAGCTTTTTAATTGAGAGACTTCAACTGAAAGTGAAAATAGAGCACAGTTGCACTGTTTCATCAAAGTTTGAGCACAGAGGATAAGGTGGAGAAACTATAATCTCTTTCTGAGAAAAGTAAGCCTGTCTTACCATGGACAGTCAATGGTCCTTTGTTTACTGACAGCACTGTTTGTATTTTGAGGGTTTTGGAAATTTTGCTCACTGAATATACATGTGTATCTGAAATGTAACAGCTTGATGTTCAGTTATAAATGTGTCTCATTGCCTCCTTTACTGACATTGGAATTTTTTTCTTCTTTTGACTGTGGCTGTGGATTTGATTTCAATACCTGCGTTCTTCTCGTCTTCAAAACTCAGAGCTTCCTCGTTTCCACTTTGACCGATAGTAACCTCAGGCACAAAACAGTGAATTTACAACGGTTTTTTTCCCCGTTTTTTTTTTTTAATGAAGCAGCAACATGGCTCCGTCTCCACCGTGTGATTTCCGTTGTCGAGCTCCCAACGCTGTTGTGGTTAAGAAAGCACGACACACGCCTGTATGTCGGGTGAATGCTGCGGGTATAGACAGGCAGGATGAGAGGAAGAATTGGAGGAGGATGGAGCGTTTGTCCGATAGTAACCCCGGCACAGAGACTGGAGGAGGAGGGAGAGATATGTCCGATAGTAACCCCAGCAAAGAGTATGAAGAAGGGAATCATGATTGGAGGGGGGTGGTGTACGGAATGCCTATTAACTCTACACTGCAATAAATGTGTCACATCTGTTAGGAACGACGAAAAATACTTTCTTTTGTGTTTTGTTTTGTTTTTCCCTTTTTGACTCAAAACCATGTAACTGTCACATCGGTTACGCACGAGCAGATTTGCGAAATGCACAGGGTGTCATTTCTAATCTGAGATTCGTGTCAATAAACATTTAGCCTAATAAACTGAATCGGTGATTGGAAATATTATTGAAGAACATCAAGGTGGGAGAAGGCGAGAGAGAACAACGTTGGTGGCTGGATCTGTGTTAGATAAACATCGGTTAGAGTCTCTCTCCTCCTGCACTCAACGTCGACACGCGTGTCGCCTTCAGGTACTGTCGGAAATACTGCAACTGAGAATGGAGACGAGCATTGAACAAGAAAACAAAACACCGGTAAGCCATAATACGGCTTGTATAAACAGCCGGTTTATCTCAGTATATTATACTGAGATTCAAGTCTTCACCAAAATAAGACAGTGTTGTAGGCTATACTTGCATTTAACTCACTAGCCCACATGTTAGGGCTGCCTTTTAATTTTGTGGCTTTTTACTTTTTGACTTTTACTTTCAAATAAACATAGTAGGCTACATTAAAATTTTAATTGATTGTATTTTTTTTCCTGCAGTGTACCAACAAAGATGTAGGCATAGGCTACATAAAAACATAGGGTATTGTTTCCTTTTTCATACTGTTACGGCCTATTATTGTTTACAATTGCAATCATCCTGCATTCAGCACTGTCAGCTATATGGCTTGAATAAGACAAAAGATTAATATCACCACTGTCAGGACAATATCAATTTGTTGACAGATTGTTTGGTTGCTCGTGGAAGTCAGTGTTTCCCCATCACGGTCCAGTTCACCTGAGACATTCCTTTGTGTGATTGTAGCTATATATTTAGGCCTACAGATACTCACAATTATAATAGTCCAGAATATGTAATTTACTCTAATTCTTTATTCTGACCGAAAGTAGTCCAATTATTTTACAAGTCTCACCCAAACAATCGTATAAAAGAGATGAAGAACAGTCCCTGAATGCACCGTGGTTTGACCGCTGGTTACCTCGTGCTGCAGCCATCAGAGAACTGGGTGAAAGGGGAATGATGTCACTGCTTGGCTGAGAGCGACTGAGGAGAACAATGAAGGCAAAACACTGGCTGGAAATGGTTACTTAGCAGAAATTTTGCAACGAAGAAGCTGATTAGAAAACAAACAATTAATTATGAATATCACAAGGATGACCGACTGCTAACCTACTAAATTCATACAACAAGTATGCAGGGTCATTCTCAAGCGACAGCATTTTTTTTAACCTCATAATGAAATCAGATCTTTGGAAATCAATGATGATGACTTCATAATTCAATGATTTTTTCCCCCTGCAGAAGCAACACTGTCATAGTCAAAGAGCACTGTGTCTGTGTTTCTTTGTTGAATCTGTGAGGAGTTAGATCAGGTCAGCGAGTGAGATCAGACCTGAAGGAAGGTCAAACATGCGCTTCAAGGGATAAAACATGAATCATCTTTCATTTACTTTGACATGACAAGACATTTTTAGAGGTCTGTTAGTCCTGAATAGCACTGGTTTGCTTATGTGACCATGATACAGAGCACTGTCTGATAAAAGATGAATTCTAAGAATTCATCTTAAGCATCACAAGATCAGGGTTTTGTGTTCAAGACAGAACTATCAGATAAGACTATACGTAACCTTAAAGTATACTTTAAGTGATACTTTATAACCTAATCAGGTCAACATGAAACCAATCCCATTGATGCTACTCACAGCTTCTGTGTGCAGCATTCTTGTTACATTATATACATAGCATTTGTGTCCATGGTGTAATGTGCTGTAGTTACAGGCTATATAGGACATGTCCAACAATTTGTCATTAATTCCCCCAACTCGCAAGTTATTGAGGGAACCATCATAAATGATTTGTTTTGCCCCATATACATGTTTTTCTGTACATAGTGTTTTAGTGCACCTAACACTTGTGTAATCCATGTGTTCCACTGCTTCACTGTATGTGTCCTACTTATACATAGCTGGTGAATGAGGCCATTGATGTAGTGCTATGTTTTTCTGTGAAATGCTTGGAAACAATTCAGTTTCATAAATCATGACCCTAACTAATTTGTTAAAGTTATGTGTGCACTAAATGGGACACAAGCCTTGTCACAATTACAGAGTTCACATGAATACACACACACACATTTCCAGCTCATGTGGTACAAGTAATATCTGAGCAATATATCATCCTTGTGTGAGATATAATATTTAATTTAGTTTACACTTGAATCGAGATAAATCATCATTTTGTAGACAGTGGTGTTGAGTTTTCCTCTCTGGACTTGGAGACAAGGGAAAGAAATATCTCAGGATCTTTTTGCTATTAACCTATATCAAGCTATATTTTGTCTGAGCTGTGTGTAATCTGACAAACTTCAGGTGATGTCACTTCAGCCAGTGTTGGTTGGGTCTGAAAATATTATTTGAACATGAGGTGTGGATAAAGTAGGCCTCTGTTGCCTCCTTCTCATTTTTTACTTGTTGCTCGAAGCTATATTCCCCACTTCGAGACTGAATAGCCAACAAAACTAACTGCAGTCAAGTTGAATTAATGCTCCAGGTGTCATGACAGAAAAATGTATGGAAAAAGTGTCAGACAGTGTTACAGGACTGCAATACTAACTAAGCAGAGTAGTACTCTCTATATGCCCTCTAAAACTTGTACATACCATTTTATCCTGGCTAACAGGTAGTATGGCATGGCCTCAGGAAAAATACACACAACTTTTTCTTGACTCACCGAATTTTTCAGTTGATTAAACTGAATACATTTAGATTTGATGTGACACAGCGCGCTCTGAACATTTCACTTACCACAAGCACACAAAGGACCGTGGTCATATTGAAATGCAACTGCTCTGACCTCCACCATGTTCACAGACAAAATATTCAGTTGTATTTGATCACACACAATCTTTTAGTGGTGTGGACAGAGAATTGCTTCAGATTTCTATGGACAAAGTGCAAAATACTAAATACTCCCTCTCTCTTCAGGTTGCTTTTGCTGGCACCTATCAACGGTTGAAAGTCACGAGTGTGTGTGCAAGCATTTGGATTTGTGTGTGCATGTGCATTGTTTAAAGAATGTCTGAGGTGTTGACCACAGTCAGTGTTGACATCAGCAAACATCCTCTTTCCTTCACCAGAGTGTGTCAGAGTGTCTCAGAGAAAGTCACATGCTGTCAGAAAGCGCTCAGTGAGCCCTGTCCTTAAACGTGAGGGAACTGGGTTAAACATTTGTTTACATAAGAGATTGTCAGGATGGACAACCCTAAGAATGCAAAATGGATTAGTTAGTTGGATTAGATATGATAATACACTTTTTTCCCCCAAGTACACATGACAGCAACAAAAGAGCAATCACAACAAAAGCAACCACTCCGACAACGGGAGGGGTGGGGGTGGGGGGACATAGGAAAGAAAGTGTAGAACATTTTGCATTGGACAACATGGGAGAGTTCTTTCTTCTCCACATCTGTGCCAGTATTGATCTGATAAGCTTTGGTCCATCTTTTTAAGGTTAGCAGTTAAAAATGGCCAATGCATTATGTTAATCTATATCAGAAACAGAATCACATTTATTTGCCAAGTATATGCAGACATACAAGGTATTTGACTCTGGTTTATTGTCACTCACTTGTACACACATACATTATATAGAAATACATGCAGAATGAGAACAGTAACAACTGAGCAATAACACAATACAACAGCAAACACGTACAAGTACATAAAGTAAAG
Organism: Trachurus japonicus; assembly: GCF_045865225.1. NCBI lineage: Eukaryota > Metazoa > Chordata > Actinopteri > Carangiformes > Carangidae > Trachurus > Trachurus japonicus. The sequence continues at coordinate 12,199,762 of NC_140907.1, forward strand.
TGGCAGGTGGATTAAGGGTCAGTCGGTAGGGCAAATAAACAATGAGGTAGTGCAATGAAATAATTCATAAATATTGGATAAATATATTATGTTATTTACAGCAGGGTTGTATTGTAATATCAATAGACAGGAAAGGGAAGTGACACCGGGACATGAAATTATTCAATGATGACGAAGTGGGTGGTATGATATCAGATGGTTATTGACAATGTATGACAGAATCAGGTGTTCAACAGAGTAGTCCTAATGGCCTGGGGGAAGAAACTGTTGTTGTGTCTCTCACGCTATATCTTACGCATTTGCTAATGTTAATTGAGTTACTCCACAAACTATCCCATTTAGATGATGATAGGATAATTCCCAGATCTTTCCCGCCATTGCAGTTGGGTCGAGGTATTGCAGTTAGGGGACGAAAGGCATAAAGTCTTCTCTCATCTATTTCCATATGGCTACCAATATAATACACTTTTCTGACTCTTTGACTTGTAAGAAGTCACTCTGACGGGATTTCTTACTTCAACAATGGCTCGCTTCCATTCTTGCCCATAACTGAGTCATCCTACATAAGAGAGCAACACTAAATGAGATCTTTACATCTGTGCTTTTCCTGTTAGAACCTGTTAGGATGCGTCAGGAGTTAATGTCAGCAGATAATGAGTCACCAAATACAGCCAAGAAAAAACTGGATTCCCAGAAGAGCAGAGTGTGTTAATGCCACATCAACATAAGGAAAAAGGATTAAGAGGATCATAACATGAAATTGTAAAAAATATGACCTATTTGTTAATGATATATGTAATTTCACAACAGATACATGTACATGCAGACAGAGTTAAAAGATTGTAGCTCTGCTATTAAATGGGATAAACACAAATAATCCATTCCAGATTCCAGGCAGGAAAGTCAGTGGCTAAATTTTCAAGCATTTCATTCTGATCTTTTATAATTTCCTTTCCTTCAAAAGGATTGCTTCAAGATATTTGTTTTATTTGCTGGTTCAAATTCCCAGACTACCTACATACCTTGCCAAAAAAAGAAAAAAAGACTGGAAACATTAATAACCGTTAATAAAGTTAGACGTATTACCCAGCATGACTGATGACGCACCAAAATATCCCCAGTCTACTGCTGATGTCCATCTCTGAGTTTAATTTTAACCTGGATGAGAGAGATGAATGAACAGATTAAAGTGAAGCACCTCAGTGGTCAGGACTTTGCTCAGTCTGCTGAATCAGAGATCACACTTTCATCAACATTATTCCCTGCATACAGAAAAAAAATCATTGTCAGAATAAACTGTAAAATTGCAATGACTTGAACTGAATAACAAGATAAAAGCACGACATACTGTAGTTCTCATAATGGCACCACCCTATTGTACCAGTGTTTGCTCTGACAGATAACGACGATAAAACAAGCTTATCATATGTGTGCAGTACAACATATTCAGTAGAGTAATTCATATGAGGACTCAAGTGTTACGTAAACTGTTGCATGCAGGGTTAAAGTGAAAGTCATTCACTGGATACATTGTGTTCATATTGTGCTGAATAACTGTAGTACCTAATAATATTGACCTCATTTGTACGGCCCCTGTGAGGTTGAAGCTCACAATTAAACCACTGGTCAGAAAACCAAAGCAGGAACTTTGAGAGTTTGTTGCAGATTGCTTTGTTTTTGTACATACTGCTGTGTGTGTGTGTGTGTGTGTGTGTGTGTGTAGTAGAGCAGCTGTGGTGAGTGGCTGATTTATCGTATAATGATGAAAGTAAACATCACAACCAGCGTTGCTGAGTTTTGTTCTTTTTCTCCTAATTCTAAATAAACCACACATGCCAGTATACTTGCTTGAAACAAAATGCATAAATTAGATTTAAATGTCTTTATTTAATTTAAGGAATTACAAATGTTTACATGTGAACCATCAGTTTATATATATATATTTTGTGTCCTCGCAAGCCTTTCTAAAATATACTCTGTGCATGTGTGTGTGTTTATGAGTGTGCTGACAAGCCATCTGCTGGCCTCTGTTCTATATAATGGTCTATTCATCTGAAACAGCTGGCAGCCCCACTGACCTCTGTCTATTCTCTCTCTATCTGTCTGTCTGCTGTTGCTTTCCCAGTCTGATTATTCACATCTCCTACCGCTTGTGGAATCTCAAAAAAATAACAGATCTACTTAGATGTTTTTCAGATATTAGGTTATGTAGTTTGTGCAGTTTATGTAAGTTGTTGAGACTGATCATGCTTTTGCAGGCCAATAAGGAAAACATTAACTCTCACATGATGTCAGTGAATCAACAATAATTGTGTTCTCAGGTCAGTTTTGACAAGTAATGACACACTTAAAAGCCTGTGAAACATTGTGATCACCATACAAGACAAAAACAACTTTTGAAACTTTTATTTTCTGGGTCAAAACCTGAGACGTAAACTTCAAGCAAAAGGGACAGTCTAGCAACTGTTGCTGCTGCTTCTGTTAGTCAAATCAATAGTGTTTATGAATCTATGTGCAGGTGACTTTGCCATCATTTCTACATGATAGTTGTTGTTGAGCTATTCTTGTGTGTTGTTGCTGTGTCCCTCCTCTGACAGTAAGGTCTTATGTGTGTGCTACAAATGTTTGCATGCATGTGTTTTTAGCTAACTCAAAGACAATGAGAAATTAAAATAAAAACTGAATTCAACCAACCTAAGCACAAGACAAGTCCACGGGGGTGGACGGTTACAGACAGGCTACCTTACAGTACGCACTAGAATGAAGTGAACAGAATTCTTTCAGATGATCTTTATCTGTGGCCTCCAGGTCCCTGCAGGGAGAGACTACAGGAAGGAAAAGAATCAGTGTACACATGAACTCTCCCCGAGTTCTGTGTTTCCATTCTGGACAAAGTCTGATCCTGAACTCTATGTATTTGCACATCTTTACCTTTAATTTCACATGATTTACAGTGCCACTGTATGTATAATGACTATCTGTCCATTGCTGTCTGTCTGTTGCTCTTTCTTCTCCATCGTCCATCTACAACCCACCTGTCAACTTTCTGCCATTTGAGGTTTTGGGAACTAATTTTTAGAGATGGATATTGCTGCTGTTGTGTTTGTCCAATTACTCCACCCCCCCCTCTCTCTCTCTCTCTTTGTGTGTTTGTGCGTACACACACATGCACATGTGTGTTCTCTCTCTCTTGCATCTACCATCTGGAATAGTTGTCCCATACTTTTCTTTCTCTCTTTCTGCTGCCGTGGTTGTTTTTCTCCTGTCAGGGCCTCCTTTCGGCCTCTGCTGACTAAGCAACATTTTGTGTGTGTATATGTATGTATGCACGCACACATATACACACAGATAGAGAGAGAGAACTAATGTATTTTTTATTCATATCATTAGTCTCAGTGTTGTGTGCTGTTTTTATGAAAAACATAATTGTGCAGAGACAGGCATTCAGACATGCAAGCACGCACACACACACACACACACACACACGCACGCACGCACACACACACACACACACACACACACACACACACACACACACACGAACACACCACAAAAGTGGACATTCCATGCTCAGATATCACAGTGAGCAGAAATCAGATGTTTCCTAACGCAGTTTCCTCAGAGCTTTTAGTATCTGCTGTGAGACTTGTGCAGTTTGTGAAACTATGTTAACAGTGGCTACTTTCTTAACCACAAAGGGTTAATGGGCCAGATGTGTGAAAATGTCTGTATGTAGAAACTGGAACTGAACTTGTCCACGGAGGAATCAACCTGGCCGAAAATCACAATAAAACACGAAGAAAAGACACATGTACACGTGCTTATGATCACAACCTGGTCCTATTACAGTAGGTATGGATTGCTACACACACTCTTTCTCGCTACACTCACTCACACACACACATACACACAGAGATTATTGCAGAAAAGCTCTGCTGTAGTTCCCAAAGGAGAACCCGTGGCTATTTTGGGCAGTGTGGAGGACTTAATACTGAGTGAGAGAGGGTTTATAGAAAAGGGATTGAATAACACAGACGATCCCTCTAGACTGAAGGAGAGCCAGGATTATTGCTGGTATATTCATTAGCGTGACAATGACGAATCAGAACTTTAAAGGACTAGTTCAACACTCTGGGTCATAATGATATTCATTTTTTACAGATGTTTTTATGTGAATTCTGATACTGCTTCCACTCTCACACTTTTGCAGCTGCAGTTGGCTTAGAAACTGAAACATTTGGCCCAGCTTTACTCAAAACAACAAAAAAACCCAAAACAAAATCAAATTCTGATTTCAGTGGTTCACCCAACTCTCAGCATGAAAATGAATAGCTATGTTTATTTCTCAAAATGTCACTCTTTAAAGTCGCTCCAGCTTCATAGACAGATGAGTGAGGTCATACCACAAAGCAGAGCTCTGCTCATGAACATTTGACCCATGGCAGAAAAATTAGTTCAAAGTCTTCAAAGCAGTTCTTGGTTAGTTTAAGAGCTCCAGTGGTAGAACCACAGATGCCAGTTTTACTTCAGCCCATGCTTTTGCAAAATAATATGTTTCAGTAGGTCCTGCAATGCTCTTGCAAAGAGGGCTTTAATTTTGACCTGACATGTACTGTACAGCTGGATCTATTATTGGACAGTGAATAAAATGAGAAATAATTTATCTCAGAGATGAAAGCAAACTGGCAATAAGAGTTCTGCGGGGCATTCACTGAAACGCACAAAGCCGAAGGTACATAAGTTTTCTGCATGTGACCTTGAAGGCAACTCAAAAGAGCAGGGAGATGAAAAGAAGATTAGATGAAGAAAAACGATGGAAAGCAGCAGGGGAAAAGAGGAGGAGACCACAGAGGAGGGAGAGACAAAAAGATGAAACAAATGAGGTCGAAGAGGAAAGAGACATGCAGAGCAGAGACTGACGGAGGACAGCTTGACAAAACGAGGAGAGGAAGATGCAGAGGTGAGAGAAGAATAGGTGAGAAGGGAGGGAAGAAAGAGGGGACGCTGAGGCTGCACAGCTGCCCCAGTCAAGAACAGATGAGCCTCGTTTTCATTCCCCCTCATGCTGCTCTAGCCGCATCCACGTGAGAGAGGAGGGGAAGGGGGGAGGAGGCAGGGAAGTTGGGAGGAGGAAAGGGAAGAGGATCAGGACTGCTGAACACCACTGCATGGCAATCCTGCTCCATCCCTTCGCCAAAAATCCAGCCTCACCAGTTGTTATATTGAAGATTTGCTTGTACATTTTAATAAAAAATAAAAAAAATTAGGGGATGAGAATATACTATTGTCACGTCAAGTAATACTATAAAAATCTTTACCACCGTTAGCAAATTTAGATGAGTAACATAGCAAATCTGATGTAGAATATACATACAATATCCAGCAAAAAAAAAAATTCTTGTCTGGTGTAATGGAAAATATCACAGAAAAATAAAATTCATATGGCACAATTTTCACATGAATACACACACATACAGATACACAAATACACTCACAAATACACGTGCTTGGACTGTGGGTTCTTATTGAGAATCAGTTTAAGCTGGTTTGGTGATTTTGTGGTCTAATGAGCCAGGGATAGAAATAAATCTGTTATGTGATGGTTTTGGCGGGGGGAATGGGGAAATCGACTACAGTGTTCCATCATCGTTTAGTCAACCATGTTCAGTCTCAATAAAAGCTGAAGGGATCATGTAGATGTGGATATGTATCATACTGGATTCAGGAGAGATGTCAAAAACATTGCATATTTGAATGTGTCCCAGACTGATTCCACCTGTTTCTGTCATTGGAAATAAACTTGTAGTGAAAGCAGAAGCCTTATGTGACTCACAACCTCACTTGTCATGTGAGCACATATTTTATGGGGGAAGGGTTATGCTTCAAGGAAATGATTGATGTCTCATTTTGAGTCTAACCTCAAAGAAGGGCTGCGTTCCTGAAGATTTAAAAAAAAAAGCATTTGCTTCTTCAGGTATTCAGTTTCAGTTTGACTTAGAGAGGAAACAGAAAATCATTGGGTTACTAGAGGTTCCTTCGAAAGAAACACATGCTACTGTCTGCTGATTCTCTCTGCATGTGTGTGAGACACTGAGACCTGTAACTGTCAATATAATTAGTGTGAGAGGAGATATTATCATTACCAGAGCCTGAATTTACTGTAAGATAACCGATTCACTGATTTACCACATAGTGTGGTTATAGTCTCTTGCTATGCACCCACAAAGTAAGCTTTTATCTAATATGCCCCAAATAGAACTGGAACTAGAACATCTAGAACATCTTGAGTTTCTTTGCCCCATAAAGAAAAAAAACAAACAACAAATCCATAAAGCTTTTTCTGTTTGAGCCTTCTGATGTTACTTAACCAGTCCAGCAGCTTCATTTGATAGCTTACTATTCCACAGTTTTTATTGTAAATCATGAATTTGGTTATAAACACAAATATTAATCAAAAGATCAGTAGGCAGTAGAATTACACTCTTAAACAATCTTGATACAACAACAACAACAACAATAACAATAATAATAATCATCATAGAAAACCCATCCAAAATAATCAAGCAATCGGACCAAATGTAAATCAACTTGTTACAACACTGCAAACATTCACATTCTTTTTTCAGTAAAATTCAGGACCGAAACGAAATTGGTCTAATCTAAATGTTGCCTTGCAGGGTAATATAAGCTTTTCTCTATCCGCTTTTGTGTTTCACCTTTCCTCTCCTACTCACTCTCGTCACACTGGCCTTTGAACAGCCTTTCATTTCTGGTAACGTGCTGGAATTGTTTCCCATCAGTGCTGTTTATGCATGAAGGCCACAGTACCTTCTTCTAATCTGGTCTGTCTGAGCCATTTTTGTCTCGGAGGGGTGTTATGTCCTTTCTCTGCGAAGGACAGAGTGCAAGTGTGTTTACAATCTGTGCATCCATTTAGTGTGTTGTTCAATGTAAGACGGCGCGCTGTATGACTTTTACTTTGTCGGTGTACACAACTATGTATATGTCTATGGCGGTTACATAATCAATCACGTCTTTCCAAAGTCACCATGAAGGTCTGCATCTGTAGAGTGACTCATCCACCTCTCCTCGCAGGGTGGCAGCGGTAACGCTGGACTCCAGCGCCATCTACTGCACTAGTTATGGCAAAGCACCTGTCCAAGTGTATGTGAGAGGAGTCGGGTGTTTCTGAGAAGCCACTGGGTTGAAATGTGAGAAAACCACAACACACACACACACAAAAAAGGGGTGGGGGGTGTTGTTATGTGTTGATTATTCATTGCCAAACCTCTGGTGTTTCAGGACCATCAGTTGCCTCAGTGGAAAATCTCAGCTGACAGCAACAGAATGTGGCTCTGTTGAGAAAGCCTAATTGAGGGTGAAGTTATGCATGGTCGCCCTGCTGGAGGTTGCAAAAATCGACCCTGTTGAAGGTCATACAGCTATTTAACAGATTCAAGAAAACAGATGTTTGCTATGAACGTAGAACCTCCAGTGTATCAGGTCCACCTTCCTGCAAATTGTCTATTTTTTAAACTCTTTAAAGGGATAGTTCACCCAAAATTGAAATTTCACTCATTATCTACTCACCCTCATATCGACTAAGGGCTGGGAGAAGTTTCAGAGTTATCTGTGGCTTCTCTGAAGACACATCAAAAAACATCCAAATACCTCCATGCTGCTCGTATGTAATGTCAGTCTTGTATTGAAGCCCCGAAATGCGAAATTGTCCTGAAAAAAATTAAATAAAGTCTATTTTTCAAGCTTGTTTGTAGCGGAAGCTCCTCTTCCCGGTTCGTCAAATTTGGACGAACCAGGGTCTGTCCTCTTCCCAGTTCGTTCAAATTTGCATTAGCATGGAGGTATTTGGAGGTTTTTTGGTGTGTCTTTTTGTTACGAAGACAGTTGGTATCCATTTGCAACCGTTATATGGACATGCACTGCTATGCCGAGACCCACTGTAACCCAGAGTTGCCACGGATAACTCTGAAATTTCAATTTTGGGTGAACTATCCCTTTAATGTTCACTTCATAATGAAAAACTGGTGTTGCAAGACTTACATTACATTCTAGGTTCCAAGATATGGCACTTTCATCACCTAGAAAAAAAATAGTCAAATTTTCTTGCAGCTCTTTATAGGAGCAGTGTGCATTTGGTCTTTCAACTCTTAAGCCTTTGTCTATTTTTTTAATTTCCACCTGAGACACAAATTCAAATTCAATTCAGTCATAGCTACATTACTGGCAAATAAATAGCAAACTTTAAAATACATCAAATCTCCCTGACCTTATCACCAGGTCAGAGTGAAATTCAGCAGCAAAACATTAGATTAGTTGAAGTCATATTTGAAGTAAAAATCCTCTCTTTTTAAAGTAAAAAACTGACTGCAAGGCCTCCACATGGTGAACACCCTCAATGTAAATCTCACCCCTCACATACAGTGTATTCTTCTCTGGGGTTGAGCTTGAATAGGTGGATGTCGTCCATCTCCCAGTAGAGGGTGTCCTTGTGCAGTATGAATGACTCCTCAAAGTGCTCCATTATTGTAAACAATTGAAAACTAGGTCTAAAGCTGTCCTCTACACGGGGGTCATCTCAATCCAGGGTGTTTAAAGTTTAAAGAAAGGTTCTTCAGGCAGTAGGAGTTAATTCCATCTAGACTGAATAGAGTTTAGTATTAAACAGGATCTTGGATATCTTGTCATCATCTGGTTTCCTACAGGTCAGAGGAAAATGAGAGGGGTAGGAGAAGTCATTTCAGCTGCTGCTGCAAGATACTTTAGTTTCTGCTTCTCTCCAAAACAGAACAGGATGTTGAGGAAGGTGCTTCCAGTTTTATGTCTTCATAAACATGATGTCCACCTTAGGAATACAGATCTGTAGCAGACATGGTCTGGCATCAGTTACAAGTCAGTAAAGAAGTTCGAAATAAGGACATGCAGAGCTGTGTGCCCAACAATGACACCCTCTTACTCATCCCAGCAGCAGACTATCAAACTGATAGGAAACAGAGACGATCTCTCACAAACAGACCAGCTTTTAGCAGATTTACCACCAGGCTATGGGTGAAACAGTCAGCTTCACAGGATCAACATATTGACACAGGCAAACAGGTGTAGAGTATAGGCAAAAGCTCATGTTAGCCTACTATTTATAAGACTGTCTATTGATATTTGATTGTAAGAAAAGAAACACCAAAAAAGATTGTGATTATCACTGTGGTTTTGACTTTCTTTGCAACATGTGCTGAATTTGCAGTGCATTTGTATGTTTGCATTTGTTTTCTCAAGAAGTTGCAGTGTGTAGTGCTCTTAGGGGCACTGCAGATAAGTTATCAACAAAATGACACATTTCTCACTCTCCCATATCATTTAAAACACTGTTGAAATTTGAAGTCAGATGATATGATGTCACTTTTTGAGCCCACTATGGGATCTACATCATTTAATATAAATAAAAGTAGCATTCTCTATTAGATTATAGTGCACTCCTGTCATAATAGTACACGCATTACTCCTCTGAAAGGCATTGGAAAATATTGTCACCCTTCTTGAGTGGCTTAAGAGTTGTAAAAAGACTTGGGAACATAAAAGCTATTTGTCACTGTTCATCTTGTTTAGTGGTGTGGGCCAAACCCAATAAACATTTACAACATCATCAACAACAACCTGTCGGTGTACAACATACAAATGCAAGGATTATTTGCTTTTCGCACAAGTTAATCAATGAATGAATTAATAAAAAAATAATGAAATGCTCAAAGAGGCGTTGTTGACTATAAATTGCCTTTGGGCAGTTGCAGTGTTGCAGTGATTTAGATAAAACTGGACTTTGAATCCAAAGTTGATCATTTATCATGACCTCACAAGATAAAACGAAAAAGCTTCTATTATTTTCTTCACATTTCTATGTATGGTGTTTAAGGCAATGTTGGGAAAAATCTGCATCTAAGAATGTCCTTTTTTGAAGTGCACAATGCTTTTTGCAGAAATGCAGATTAGCACAAGACCATAATTCAGATCCTTTGGCAATAGCTGTGTTAACAAAGTGATCCGGAAAAACCTATATCACTAGACATGTGTAAACTGTGTAGAAAGAACATTACAAGGTTTTCTGTTAGCTGATGCAGATACCATTTCACTAATGACCAAAGACGTGTCAGTGAATGCAATGAAACCAGATTGATGAGTCTTTAAATAGAATCCCAGTTAATTATTTACATATGCCTGTTAATGAACAACTGATGCCGTGCAACTTCTGCCTAGCAAAAACAGACTGGTAGTAGGCCAGTCGTAACTTAAATGGGTGATGTGAAGGATGTGAATTATTGCAGAGCAAAATAAGGGTAACAGTGTTGATTGTAGCAAGAGGTACCTCTGACTGCGAGCTCTGGGCTCTCAGTTCGCTCAAAGGATGGTTCAAAGTTATCAGCACATTATTTATGCTCAGAGAAAGGAAAAAGGATCATTTACCCAAAATGTCGGCAGAAGGATAATGTTGTTGGATAATGTCCTCCTTACAATTCAGCTGTGAAATATACAACCTGACAAGAGAAACTGTCACTTTAGCTCAATCTTGCAGTCTGTATGTGTGCCCAAATGCTCATTATTAGTAATAATGACCATATAATAGGTATATGTGTTAATACTAAACAATAATTGTTCAAATAAGGTTCACAAGCAGCTACCGTTGGCTAAGGTGTTGTACAGTCTGATGGCTGTGAGGACAGATTATCTGATGGACTACACACTACAGAGTCCTACAGAGCAGTGAGATAAGATACTGAAGCTAATTCTTATCTACCAAAATGTGGTGTAGAGAGTGGCTGGTGTTGTCTAAGATCACTATATTCTTACAATGCATCCACCTTTCTCCACAATTAAATAATCCTGAGTGAGTCAGCAGCCTTTTTGACCAGCTTGTTCAGTTTCCCTGTGTTCTTGTCAGGCATGCTTCTGCTCCAGCAGACGGCAGCATAGAAAAGGACACTGGCCACCAGCGACTGATAAAACATGCAGTATTTCACTGCAGACGTCAAAAGACCTGAACCCCCTGAGGAAAAAGAGCCAGCTCTGCCCGTTCTGGTAGATGACATCTGTGTTCAGTGACCGATTCACTGTCCAGGTGCACACCTAGGTATTTATAATTGTCCTTTCCTCATAGGTTGATAAGATGACGGGTGGGTCCAGACTTTCAAGAGTCAATGACCATCTCCTTTTCTTGGAGGTGTTCAGAGGGAGGCAGTTCTTGCTGCTCCATTCACTGAAGGCCATTGTCAGATCACTCTACTCCTCTTCCTAATCATCCCTGATATATCACACCTCTGAATATTTCTGGATCTGGCAAGACTCAGAGTTATATTTAAAGTCTGCTGTATACAAAGTAAACAGGAACAGAGCCAGAACAGTCTCCTGTGGAGCCCCAGTGCTGCTAATCACTATCCCTGAGACACGGATACCCAGCCTTATGTGCTGTGGTCGTCTTGTCAAGAAATCCTCAAACCAGGATGTGAAGCAGGGAGCAGTGTGACAGAGATGCCGTAGGAGAAATTGCAACTGAAACACTGAGAGAGAACAGGTGTCACTGTGTCAAATCTGTTGTAAAACAGGTTGAACTCAGTGAACTCACACAAGCCTATTTGTCCAAATTATTATTATCTTTTTTTTAATTATTATTATTTTTTTTATCACTGCTACTCCTTTGAGTTTTACATTGTTCTCTGTCAAATAGCTACTTGGCATTTTTCATCACATTTAATGGTAACACAGGCTTCACATAATATGAATAGCACCAAATAATATGGTATTGTTATTGAGGAGTGTTATTTTTTGTAGCTTGGTGTGAAAAATGTACTTTTTTTGGTGTGGCAGTAAAAATGAACTTGCAGCGCAAATATCAGATGTAAAGGTAAAGAAGACAGAAATGAGCTTTCATTATTATGTTGGTAAACGGCTACATTAATGTCAGATTAGAACTGTGAAAACTTTATTTTGTCCAACTTTTTGTCTGCAGTCCTAATCTAGTGTGAACACATCTAATGGGGAACAGAAGGCCTGTTATATTCTCAGCAGCCATGTTTATGGCCAATGATATTACTGATAATTACTAGCCTAATTAAAGTAGCCATGTCCTCCTGCCACTTGGCATAATTTTGCAGCAATATAAATTCATAGCACTGTGGCAGTTTATGAAAAACATTACCATCCATAATTTTAGGTATTAGATTAGTCATTGAGATTGAATTTGTAAATAAACACCTCAGCTCATGTGGTCTGACCCTGTATTTGTTACAGGCCAAAATCGGCCTCAAAGAAAATCTACTAAAACACTGTTCCTTTATAGATATACACCCAAGTGAAGATTTCTATTCACAGTGACGTCAAACCAACAAATCTGAGAGGGCTGAAGACACAAGAGTAAGATTTTTTTAAGGGCAAGATAGCATGAAAGGAGATTAAGCTTTCCTAACATAGAGGCTGCATTCGCACTGTATAAATACCACTAATTAATTACAGACACAGATGTGGAGAGAATCAGTTTATACATATCCAAATGAATTTTTTTTTTTTAAAGTTTGAGGCATGTATTACATAGTGTAACAATCACAAGATCTACCAAATAAAAACAAAACAAATAGCCTAAACAATAAAACAGTTATACAGTATAAACGTAGTAGCAGGTAATATTTGGTGACTATTGTCACATGAATAAGAGTTGACATGGTAATGTAGCGCAAAAGTATTATCAAAACACTCTTGGAACATGTACTCACATATTACCTTTTCCATCAGTCTCCCAAAGGCTCCTTCAGCTTTTGTCTCACGTTTTTCATCACAAGTTAATGATATTCCTCACACGTGCCCACAGATTAGTGAGCCACAGGTTAGCACCCAAGTCTGTCAGATATTGAATTTCTGGCATCAACATCTTGCGGCACAACTCCTTATGGGCTTCGTCTATGTTTATATTCAGGTTGTATCCCATGATGGACTTTTCTCCGATGGGTTGCCATGGCTGCATGGCCTCATCATGAATGTTACCTGCTGCGACAGCATGACCTCCCTCAATGCAGATCCTTACCATCTCTGCATTCCTCCTCCTGAGCTCTGCTACGTCCCTCGACATACGCTCTCTGCCATAAGCCTCCACTCTCTCCCAGAAGGTCAGGTTAAAATATTTGTAAAGCTTCCAGTCAGCACCGTTCCACTGCAAGGCCTTTGCCCTCATTTCTGGGCTCAGTTTAGGTACGGTGGATTCTTTCCTGGAGTTGAGCTTGAAAAAGAGGATGTCGTCCATGTCCCAGCAGAGGGTGTCCTTGAGCAGGATGAGGGATTCCTCAAAGTGCTCCATTAGCATGACCAATTGAAAACGCTCTGTAATGAGCCTGATGCTCTCCTCTACATGGGGGTCATCTGGATCCAGGGTGTTGTCCTGCCCGAAGTCAAACAAGAGCAGGTTCTTCAGGAAGAAGGAGTTCATTCCATCTGGGCTGAAGTAGAGGCTGGGATCACGCAAGAACTCTGACACCTTGTCTTCACCTGGTATCCCCCAGGTCAGAGGAACAGTACGACCAAAGTAATGGAAGGACGACTCAAAGAGCTCTGCAGGATCTCGCAGGATGGTGATGTAGAGAGTGTCTCTGGGCAGCACTTTGGCCACCTCGGAGGCGTTGAAACGCATGTGGTTACACATGATGTTATAACATGTTCCAGATTTGTAGCCTTGAACATACGTGCGCTGAAAAGGAGAGGGGTAGGAGAAGTCATTACGGCCACTGGGGAAGGCAAATTTGAGTTTGTGCTTCTCTCCAAAGCGTAAGAGGATGTTGATGAAGGTGCTACTTCCAGTTTTATGAGTCTTCATAAACATGATGTCCATTTTAGGAACACAGATATTATTGTCTTGCTGTGAGCCATTTTTGGATGACTGGGTGCTGTGTTGGCCTGGCCTTGGGGCACAGGAGTAAGGTACTGGAAGCCTAAAAAGAAGTTAGCATAATGAGTTTATTTATTCTTACCGACATTTTGAGTTAAAAATCTTGTCAAGTTGCACAGTGTGAAATAAGAGCATAATGTCTGAAAACTGAAAGGTCAGAGGTGTGAATATAATAAAACATTTCAAAGTTATTTTGCATCTCACAGACAGGACAGAACTTAATGGCAAAGCTTCATTTTGCTGGAGCTTTTATAATCCTAATGAGCCAATACTGTATCCAGCATTTTCAGAAGTTGCCATGGTGCTGTTTTACTATTTTAAGCAATGCTGTGACAGATTCTTACTCTGGTGGACTGGAGTTAATCCGTAGTGTAGACAGACAGTACAGCAGAATCATACTGATGAGGAGGCAGGCCACAGTGACACGTTTGACCATGAGCTTCCACACCATTGCTGCTGTTGTTGGATCATGGCAATGAAGAACTGAAAAAGAGGAAATTATGAGCAGAGGAAGAATGACAAAGGGAAGAACAAACACTATCTCCACCACACTATGGCAAATAACACACTCACACACATGATGAATGTATTTAATAATGGAAAGATTTCCAGCCTTAGGTCAATCAAGCCTCATAGCTATATAATAATAATACTAGTAATAATAAATCCACATTTATCCCAATTGTCTCAGTGTAACATACATCAATTAATGACATACAATGGAAAACATATATCCAGGAGGTAATTATTTGTGGACTGGTATAAAAAACAAAACAAAACAATGATATAAGATGATCTTTGAACTTGAGACAAGAGCAATAGTTTCAGTTTTCCACAGCAATACACACCTACCTGTGAATCATTTCTTATCTTTTAGGAAGTCCTACCGTTAGAGAAAAACATATTAGCAGATACCTTTCCTTCATTTGTGTGACTGTTGAAAACAAAAGGAAATGTAAATCCTCCCATGTGACTTAGTTGTAAAATAGTTTCTCAACATTTATCTAAATATCACATATGAGAGCTGGTTCAACTCAGGTTATACGTTATGACTATATCAACTCTGAAAATCCATCTGCAAGATGCCACAATTAGTAATAATTACTGCTATTCACTTTCCCGTATAACAGCATTTTAAAGTACAGGGAAGACATCTGTTGAAGAGCAGAGCATGACCTCTCCCACAGCCTTATTTGCATCTTTCCAGGGAATTGCATTAGCAACACAAATAATCTTGGTTGGTAATTAAAGTTTCAAAAAAGCACGTTGGTGTGTGTTTTGTACCCCCCCAAAATAAAACAGCACAGTCAAATAAAAATCTCTATAATTGTCATGTTAATATTGGACAGTATTATCAAAGTTTTATGGAAAAATTTTGATGAATTGTTCAGTATATTTAGTTCCCTCCCTTTTATGAAATGAAAATACAATGTACGTTGTTGCATTAACTACTTTTCAGCTCATTTGAACTCACAAAAAGCATAAATCCATAGTAAACCTATAGATAAAAGAGTTATGATTGTGATATACAGTATGTCAATCTCTGTCTAATTTGAACTGCTATGGATTTGTTCAAGAACATTAAGTCCAAAACATTGACTCAATGCAAAAATGCAATGCAGAGAAAATTTAAATCACAATAACATAATAACAATAGCGACAGGCTAATCAAATGATGATTAAAAAAAACAACAAGACATTAGATCTGAAAAGGAAAAGAAAAAACGTACCATGTGCGTGGCATGTCAAGTGCTGAGCCGTTAGGTTGACTGCCTCCTGATTCCCCTCGGTGTTCATATCTTATCTTTTTATGACCGCTTTATGGTTTGCCTTATTTTAACCCGGATGATACTTTGAGCCCAAATGTAGTCGTCTCCTCAGTAACCAAATCAGACTCGACATTAAAACCTGCCCATGCAGGCTTGCTAGCTGCTGTGTCTATGGAGTAAATGACCCACAAAATAGAACAAATTAGTACAATTGCTATAACTACTTTTATTCAAGAGCTTTGCTATATGTCCATTGTTGTCATTACTGCAGGGCAAAATGTTTGTTGACAAAATCACACTTAAAGAGTATTATAGCTCTACACATGAGTGGACCTCAAAGATTAGAGTTTAGAATTTGAAATGTTCCACATACTGTGTATCTCTTGCTCATTATGGTGCAGAGGAGAATTATTTTTTAATTTGGGTACAATTGAGCTGGTCATTATGATATACTTTGACTTTGGTTTACTCGAACAAGCAGCTGTCAGAATATGGTCAATTAAATTTGATGATACTGCAGATGCTAAAGTGATTTGTTTTTGTTTTTTTACAATGTACTTGGAATAATGCAACATTTCCAATTTTGTCCTTTGTGAATAAACTATACAGGAATACTTTTTTTCATCTTTTTGTTAACAGCAGAAAGTGTGTTCACTGTTTGACAGGTGGGAAACAGTGACCTCTAATGAAGTAATGGAGTAATAGCATAATATGTCTGAGGAACGAGAGCACAAGAGGATCCTTCTGCAGCAAGAGCAAAATCCTCCCAACTGGTAAAAGTAGCAAGATATTGTCAGAACAATGAGAGCGGTGGAAAAAAAACAGCTTGTTAAAATGATTTCTGCAAGATGCAACAGACTTTTTAACTGTGTCCCTGTTGCTAGGTGTTATAACAGTGAGCATGTTGTCGTATAGCAAAGGCTTCTCTAAATGAAGACAAGAGATGCAGCTTGTTTTTGCTCCAAATTTGGAAAACACAACTGGGAATTCACCAGTCTAAACTCAATCAACAGAGCCCAAATCTGGGCGCTTGGGGAATTTGTTTGAGTGGCACTGTCAGTACTGTTATGGCTTCCTCAAAGTCACACTGTGAAAGCTCCGCTGCTCATTAGTCAGCTGTAAAAGATTGTGGTGTTCCAGGCTTGTGGATGTCAAAAAGACATATTCTTGAAAACAAATATACAACCTTTCTCATCTCTTTAAACACATTTCTGGATAATTAAGAGCTTCAGAAAACTAATCTTCAGCAGACTGGATCTGTTTAAAGCAGCAATTATTCTTTATTTTCAAAAATAACATGATGATTGTGTTTATATGACAGGTCTTTTTGAAAAATAAATTCAGTTTCATTTGATGTAAAACTCTAAAGAGAAGAACATTTCTGACAAACAACATCCATCTGTGGTAATAAGCTACATAGGAATTCTGTAGCTATGGATACCACTGCCACTGCTCACACTGGCAAAGCAAACATTAATTTATTATGTTTTATTGTTATTTCACAACTGACTGCGAACTAATTTCAAGGCTGAAAACAACACGTGTCACTGCTGATGGATGCACGATATTGAAAATACGCACACGCTGTGTTGTCAGTCATCATTAAACTGTATAAACACCACACCACGGTGTGAATGGATATTGTTACACTGTCCAAATGTAGCCTACCTATGATCAATTTTTCACACATCAGAGCAAAACTGCCACTTTTAAACTGTATCAGTTCACAATTCTGTACTGTATATTGTGAGCCTATGAGTTCTGATCGATCAAACACTTTTCCACAAAACCTTTAGATAGTGTCTTTGCTTTATTGCAGTGTCACACTCAACCCAGTTAACTCTATGTGAGAAACAAACACATGCAATTGGAAAGTGAGTTATAAATCAATTACTGTATCTTATAATTGCCAACTCTTGTTGAGATTTGCATTTACGAGGATGAGCTAATGGAAACATTTGCACAGAGAAATATTTGGGTTCTTAAGCTAGTCACAATTTCCACTCCATACTTTTACCTCATTTTATGAAATGGCCACAGATTAATTGCCACACTGTGAACATGGGCCCTTTGTGGCCCCTAAGAGTTTGGGACAGCTGTCAGAGTTCCCCAACTGGTAATACAACCATGAATTAGCAAAAATAGTAGTGGTGATGTTTGACAACAAAAACCCATGTACCTAACATCTGAGGTATTACAGTGATATGAGCAAAAATACACATCAGTATGGTGTTTACATGAGGTTTTGTGGGCAAAGTAGTGGCTTGGGTAATGCCTGGGCAATGGTATGTGGTATTTTATCACCACAGAAGGCAATCTCCAGTACATTACAGCCATCTTTTTACAGCTCCACGA
This sequence comes from Trachurus japonicus, assembly GCF_045865225.1. Taxonomy (NCBI): domain Eukaryota; kingdom Metazoa; phylum Chordata; class Actinopteri; order Carangiformes; family Carangidae; genus Trachurus; species Trachurus japonicus. Next base: position 12,217,822 of record NC_140907.1, read on the forward strand.
AAAGCATTCACTTTCCATCAAATTTCCCCAAACAGCTTGTGCAGCATAAGCTGTGTTTTATTGACAAACAACTACCCTGAGGGTCCAACAGACCAATGTGTATTTCCTGCACTCTGGTGACCTGCAAACCAACCGGTAGATATTGAGTAGAGCGATATTTTTCATTGGTTCCTGCCTCTGTATCAGCATTATGTTGTGCTGAAAAAGAAAATATTGCAGCTAATGCCTGCATATACTGTAAGGTCCATGTGTTTCCTGATATGATAGTAGCATTGCAGCAGACTTCACTGGGTGCTCTGGGAGCGAATGAGAAGATAAGAAGGAGGAAGGAGGAAGGAGGGGTGATAAACTCATATTTGGATGAGTACTGAAAATCTCAACCCACTAGGCAACAGAAAATGAAAAAAAAATCTCCCAATAGCTAACCAAACTCCAACTTTGCATATGAATAGTAAGAATATGAGAAATCATAGCCATGGCTTTCATAATAACTGCATCTAGAGCATGTATTATTCATGAGTTGTGCATCCTATACAGCAAGGGCTCTGTGCGTGTTTGAGAGTGTGAACATTATGGCTTATATGTGTTATCTCCTGCCCTCCTCTTCTATTTTCTCATTAAGTGAATGGGTTGGGAAGCCATGATCAAATTTTTTGATTTTTTGTAACATCCACTTCTGTACTATTGCTATGTGTTCTCCACAAGATGGGCTGTTGGCATGAGGAGACTGACAGAAACAAACAGGCTGTTTTTGGTTGAAGGCGTAGCAGTCGTGATGACAGAACGTGGGCCAATGTTTACTCATCTTGGGAATGAAAGACTCCTCTGACTTTGCAGAGGATTTAGAAGTTAGACAAGCATGTCCAAACACACACGCATTCATACAGACAAATAAAGCCTGCTGACTCAATTCCTTCTCTTCCCTGTCTCTCTTTCTGCCACTTTCTCCTTAATTAGTCCGCCTCTCTTGTTCTTCCCATCTCTCCCTGTTAGTTTTTCTCCATTCTCTCACTGCCTGTCCTGCCTTCAAAGCAGTATTTCACTTTGCAACAAGATTTCACTTAGTTTTCTACTTGGGAAATTTGAGTGTTCAAGCGAGTGAGACGAAGTACAAGTTGCGTTTTTCATTTGAGGCTGGAAAGAAATTCATCTCTACCACTTTGATGTAGACATTTGATCATGGTGCTGTTTACTAAGCAGCCTGTGTCTCCTTGTCTTTGTCTCTGCATCATAGAGCAGTGAGATTTATCTGATTGTACTCTCCTATTCCTGAATTTATCTTATATGTTCAGGGTGACTGGCCTGCTGTGTCCAAACAGAGGCCTCCATCTTTCATTTATTGATATCTTTTTATTTTTAAGATCATTCAGGGTGTTCTTTCTATCAATGGCTCCATCTGTGGTTTTATATCTCCCAATCACTTGGTGGAAATAATTGTTATGCATTCAGGACATGCTTTGGTTATCTGTCCCTGAGGTCAGTGATTCAGGGAAAAGTGCCTTTATGGACTGAACTTGAGACTTTAAAATCATAAAAAAAAAGGAACCTCAGGTGTCCGGAGGTTGGCAGTTCTGAACCTGCTGGTGTTATTGTGGTTGTACTGTGAGGTACAGTAGTATTGTTGTTGCTTGGATATAATACAAGCTCCTTCTGTTAACATTCAAAGCTCTCCTTAATCTTATTTTGCTACTGTTCTGTTCTAATTTTTTCTGTTATTTGTGCCCTTGTTTTCTGCTACTTTTAAGGCAACATTGGGTGCTTTGAAAGGTGCCAACAAATAAAATATGTTATTATTATATTTGTCAGTTTCTCTTTCCTTTTTGATATGTTTTGAAATGTTTTTGATGCACTCCTTCTCCCACAAGAAAATACTGTTTAAATGTGATCGATATCAAATTTACATGTAGGGCCCATACTGACTCAGTCAGAATGAAATGCCTCCTGTATGCCTTGTTTGGCAAAATTAATGGATTCAGACTTCATGTGTCACATCATCTCGCTTGTTTCAAACTTTTATTATATATTCAGATAGACTGAAAAATAAATCACTTGATTTAACAAGCTTATATTTTATGCATATCTATATGGTACTGTATCTTCCACACATGCTTCACAGTTCCACTGGGAGGTTGCACCTCTCCTCTTTCCATCCGTCCTCATTTATGAGAGCCCTCTACCACTGAAGCGGTGCATTTTTCTCAGGAGAACTATCATCGTACTGTCTAGCCAGAAGATTTTTACCATATTCTGGGAGATGATGTCTCTTCAGGGATCCCCACCTTTAATTCCATATTTTCTATTGATTCACAACAGTAGCCTAACAATTGTATCAAATATTATACAAACTGGATCATGCAGGTCATTTTTATTTTTTACTTTTTTAAAATATTTTTTATTTTTATTATTTTTCAGAGGCTTCATTTGGGCTATCTATGTGTTATGCCACTTTCAGATTCTCACTGCGAATCATGAGCACCTTGTTTGGATGTACTGTTATTGATGTTTGTACTGACCACTTCCCTACTTAGAGTGCCCTGTGTTCATTCATGTGAGTTCCACCACACTTTCTGCAAATTAAATTGATTTTTTTGTAATTTACATTTTACATTTTTGTATTTCGCCAAAGTGTCTATCATGGTACATATTATTATTGTTTATTGCCAAGGCCTATTCTGAGGTAACATTTTGTGTGAATGCTATCCTTTCCAACTTTACAAGGAATAGGTTCAGGTTGATAGTGATCTTACAAGTTGCAGCACTTGAGTCTGCTTATTGCACTCTCACTCCCATCAGTGGTTTAGACAGAAAAAGTACATTGGATGCTGTCTGGAAAGATTGTGTTTTCTGCTGAATGATGGTAAACACATGGTTCATTTCAGACTCTTTCTGTGTTTCCAGTAACTGAGACCACAGTCTTTAACCTGCTGCCACCAAAGCCTAAACAAGGAGTCTGAAAAATGCTTAGTAATAATGTAGTCGCTCCTAGTGGACATTGTTTTACCAAATCTGATATTGAGAAAACTATATAAAGAGAAAATGTTCTCAATAAATATCTAGCTGATGCATTCAGCATAAATGCAAGAGCATTGTTGTTTCTCATGATGTTTCGCAATGTGCACAGAACTTGATGCCAAAAATTGCAGAGGGCCAAGTTAAATCAAATTATCAATCATCAATCAATTAGTGCCAGTGCTAACTAGTGCACCACTGTGCTGCCATAAGACGTCTTTTTCAAAAAGAGAAACCTGTGATGATATCCACAACACTAAGGCTGCAGTCCAGCACAAACACAGTCATGATGACAACATACAAGCTTTGATACAGATGACATACAGTTACATCAAGACAACATTGAGAATATCCTGTTGACTCCCGTTTCATTGTTCAATGAATTTCATTTTTATTTGATATTTTATTTTTATTCAGTTTGCTGGAGAAATGGGATCTGGGTCAAACTTTATCGGTCTGGAACCATGGAGATTAGAGAGTAATAAGCTGATGTTCGAACAAAACAAGAGCGAGATGAATTAATGATTAGAAGATTATATGCCACAAATGTACAAATGTCATCATTACTACCATCATCATCATTGACTTTCAGACCTGATTTGGGAAGATCTAAAATATTCATAGTATTCAAATGGACTGTGTGCGCATAGCACACACACAGACACAGTTGTGTACTATTCGATGTTTGCCATGAAATCCGTGGGGGAACCAGAACAAATGTAATAGGGCCACGGGCAATCGCACCGGGCACTGGTCCCTGCAGCTATTTGTGTGGATTTTTTCCTAGTTATTAGTGTGAATGCTGAAAGCATCACACTATTGTTATTCTGTTCGGCCATTTTGTTTAAACTTATTATTCATACGACTTCCGCTCTTTTTCTGCAGTTTTCAGCTCCTTCATACTTTGTGCTATTTCAACAATTCATATATCAAAACGTGCAGCTTTCTCAGGAGAAGGGTGCTATTATTTTTCTCTTTTCAGCTATTTATACTTTTTAAAATATTCAAACTTTATTGAAATTTTTTCCCCATAGGAATACATTGAAACAGTCTTCAAACTCTTCAAATCTTCTCCTTCTTTGAACTTCAACTGCTTCAACATACTTTCACCTACAGACTTCATTCCACTTTTAAAACATTCACAAAACTTTCAAGTATTCATCGTAAATTCAACTTTTTCATATCTTCTACCATTATTGATCAGTACCCTTCAACTGTTCATGATCATTTTTTACAAAATTCAGATTTAACATGGAAGTCAATGGCACGGAATGTTCAGAGCTAGAGTGGTGACTTTGGCAGTTAGAGTGACAGAGAGTCTGAAAATCCTCTGACACTTTGCTGTCTAACCTGTCGCCACGGCCACAAATTTCACTCTAGACACATAATTTTCCCCCACGTTTGTAGACAAGCTTGTCCTGTGTCTCACAGTGTGCTCGAAAACGCAGAGAGACTAACAGAATTTAAACTTGGAGCCTCTGAGTGTGGCCAGTTCCCTCTCTTCCTCTCATTGACTCCCATTCAAAAGTAGGAGCTGATTTTCTGAGAAAAGCAGAAATGACCTCCTTATCTCCTGCGACTGTGCGAAAAATTTTTGTCCTACAAACATTTAATGCACATCACCACGTTCAGGAAGGTCTTTTGAACCAGCCAGTCTCTACCACACTCTGATAAGAGGTACGGTTCTCTTTTCAGAGGCTGCACCGAGCTCAAATCTCACTGCTCTGCTCTGTGTGGTGCAGAGAGAGACACGCACACACACAGACAGATAGACAGACACAAACACACAGACACACACATGCACACAAAAAGCTTGCTTCTGTCTCCTTTCCACACACCAGTTTACAGCTCATTAATCAGCCTCTCAATGATTTCATATGTTTGAGGGGAATTTCTAAACATCTCTAAAAAGTTATTTGTCTACACACATTTCAGCTTGTTCTGGTAATGGAGATTTCAGGATTTGGAGCTTCTTCATGTCCTGGCTTTAGACTTTTCCACCTCTTTAACCCTTACATTTTACTTTGAAGGATTTTACCTTTTCTCATTAATTCCAACAATTCAGACTCGACCATTTTAGGAGTTTCAAAATTTTAATTTATTAATGTATAGCCTATATATCTTTACCCTTTCTTTTTACACCTATCTTTAACAATTCAGGTATTTTCCTGCATTTCATGTCATTCAGCCTCCTCATTACAAGTTCTACTCTTTAGACATTGCCTCATCTTTATGTTAATTTTATAACTTATTAGAGTAATTTGAGTGTACTTAAAATGTTAATTTTTCTTTCACCACAATCTTCAACAATTCAAATAATTTCCAACCACCTAGATATTGTTTAATCTATATTAGTAATAGTCCAACAATGTTTTCATGCTATCATTTTAAAATATATTTGAGTAGACTTCAGCTTTTCAATTTCTTAATGCTAATCTTCAACAATTTAAGTAATTTCCAATCATTTCATACAAAATAAACCTCCTTCTTACAGGTTCCATTTGTTAATCTATTTTCACTTATTGCTTTAGCCATGTTAGCACTTGTTTATCTGTTTTCTGTAGCAGTGCCTTTTGCAGCTGACAGCAGACTCCTCAACTGTTAGACTTAATAATGCAGGATTTTCCAACACATTCGTCTGCCTTTTCAACATTTCTACTGCTTTTAGACTAAAAACACATGTATTACACTTATCTTAAACAATTCAGGATTTTTTCCACCATGTCATGTCATTCAGCTTCCTGCTTACATGCTCCTTCTTTTTAATCTAGTCTCACTTGTTGCTTCAGCTATGTTACTGCTGGTTCATCAGTTTTCCTTTCTGTGGCTAGCTGCAGATTTCAACTCTTCAACTGTTAAACATCTTCAACATGCAGGATTTTTGCATTTTCTTCTACCTTTTTCTAACATTTCTACTGCTTTTCATCCTTAAAAAGGCATTAATCTTCAAGTTATATGTTTCAGCTTCAATGTTAGACTTTTTCAACAGTTCTTCAGCTAATTCAACTTTGTTTCAATGATTTCTTCAGCTTATTCAGCATTGCTTCAGCAACAGCGTTCAGCTGCTTTCAGCATTCACACCATTTCCATTCTTGGAAATGTTTTTTCTAGTATTATTTTTCATCTTCCGGACGATTTTCGGTTCGCTACTAGACATATTATATATCAAAACGTGCGGTTCGATCGGGATCGGTGGGCTATTACTTTTCTCAACAGTTTACGAATTTTTCGCGACGTAAGTCAATGGGACGGGCGGGAAAAAAAGAGCGAAAAAGACCAATCATTGGAGTTTAACAAACGTCTACTGCTTAGGCATACTTTCACCTAGAGACTTCATTTAAACACAAGTCTTGTGTATTGTCGTATTACTCCACGTTTTGATCGGTCATATCGTTTTTGATCAATCCCTGATCAATGACCATGATCATTTTTGGAGAAATTATGAGATTACAATGGTTGTGTATTGCACGGAATGTTCGTGTCAGAGCGACATCATTGGTTAGAGTGGGAGAGAGGCCAGAAAAACTCCAGATTTTTTCTCTTTCCACACTCGGCCCGGCCACAATTTACACTCTACACACATGATTTTTTCAGAATTTGTAAGACAAACTTGTTATCTCTCATATCATGTGCTCAAAATATCAGAGAGACTTACAGAATTTACAGAACAAGCCTCTGAGTGTGGCCACGTCTGTCTCTGCTCCTCATTGACTCCAATACAAAGATTTTCTGAGAGAAGCAGAACGGACCGATGTTTTAAAACTGCCAGCGTCTCCAAAATATTTACTGTAGAAACACCAAATCGTACCACATTTTTCACGAATGTGAATGTGTGAGACCGGTGCAGAGTCAGAAAATCGCTCTTTTTCTCCACGTTTCTGTCTGTCTCAGTCTGGGGGGCCTCTATCGCCGTGGTAACCTCTGTGATCCTCAGGCCAGAGCTCGTTAACTTCATAAACAATCCACCTGGTGCTCGTTTAAATGTTTATAAACACAGACACAGCTAAATCAGACTGACACAGGATGCAGCTCATAGTCACACACACACACACACACACACACACACACACAGACTCTAGAGCCAGCTTCATGTGATTACAGTTACAGACACACACAGGTAACATACAAATGCTCCTCTCCCACACTCTAACACACAGGTAACTTCATGTGATCTCACACACACACACACACACGCACGCACGCACGCACGCACGCACGCATGCACACACACACACACACACACACAGCAGGTTAACAGCTGCTGAACATGGGGAGTGTTTAATATTTCAGGGGATACACACATTCTCTCAACAGCCTCCCTCCCCTGCCAGCCTATTGGGAGGTGTCAAGGAAAATAAAAAAAAAGCACACCCATGATTTATTAATGCCACAGAGAAAGATTTCGGGTGAAGAATGATGGAAGGGAACAATAACAACTTTTGCTAATTATGAAGTGAGAAGTTGTGAATTATGTGTGTTTGTTCCGGTGTACTTATTAAGACTGAGTTTGTTTAGAAGTTTTTTATGAGGTAATTCAGGTCTCCAAGTTTCTTCAATAAACTGCAATAAACTTTACTCAGGATTCCAGGTCTTTCTCTCTCTCTCACACACATCTTATCTTCTGTGTCTCTTTCTTACTCTTTTTAAGCCGACATTACTCTTGATCCATTTGCCATCTGTGTTTAAAAATGCTCTATAGGACAAACACAACAATGTGTGATTAAGAGAAAGTTTTTAATATTTTTCTTAACTTTTAATTTGTTCTGATATTACTGCAAACTTCCATCACCTTGCAGAGCTGTTTCAGAGTCCTCCCATGGTGAAAGCTGACTCCCAGTAGGCACAGTGGCCTTGCAGCAAAATGCCCCTGCAATCCAAAGACATGCAGGTTAAGTTAGTAAGTTAGTGGTTGCCTGTCTGTGTTACCCCTGTAGACTATTCATGCTCACTCAATCTGATCCTGGACCAGCTCCAGCGGGGCCGGCCCTTTAATCGCAAATGACCCTTACGGACTGACTGACTGATGGTACTTATACTGCTGCTGAGCAGAGTGCCAGGCTGCACTTCACCGAGCTGTACTCCTTTCCCACCTGCTCAGCAACCACAGGGAGGTGGAGAAGAACTTCCAACACACTGAGCAACTACTTTCATTACCTCGGCAGGCAGAGGAACAGCTAAACACATGACACTGAACAGAGAGAGCAGGAGAGAAAGAAGTCACCAGTAATGAGGCTTCATATTAACCATTCTGAACCAACTCTATATTTTAAAGAGAGGGCGTTAAGACATCAATACCAGCGTCTAATGAAAGTTACATTCAAGTGGGTGAAGTAATGAAGTGAAGTGAATTTATTTAGCACAAGCTAAAAAACAGTGCAAGGAGGGAACGAAGCCCAAGGGAGTTCCACTCCCATCATCTACTGTAGTGAAGTTATACGTAAAACATGTACGTATTACAGAATTGTGAACTGGTACAGTTTAGTCGTGTGAGAAACCATGGGTGGATTCAGCTGTTTGCGGCCTTATTCGGTGCACACAGCACCGAATAGATTGCTGTTTCTTCTCCATTGATACACTGCCTGCCTCAGGTTTTTTGTATGGCAGGTATTTTATGGTGACTTTGTAGAACACATTTGGGAAAATACATAAACTCACAACAAACACTGAAGTAATAAAGCTGTCAGCACTACATTTAGATTATAGACTCCTCCACAAAAAACAAGATTAAACAATACTGCAGGACTCTGGTGATGTTCTGGCTTAGGAGGGAACATTTAGCAAGAAAAAAATAAGTAACCTAATTACCAGAAGTGCAGTGAACACAGTGAACCTTGGGCTACAGTATGGGGCCTTGGCTGTTCATCTGTTGTAATTTAGCCTGTAACCTAGCCTTGATATAGACTGTTACAACCATACTAAGACATATGGCACAACCCTGTGTGAAGCAGCTCACTGAAACACTGAAAACAGGACTACCAGACCTCAATCCTCCAACCAACAACAAAAGATAGCAAGTTGTCAGAGAGCTGCTTGGATGTGTGAGAGAGAGACAGAGATCTCCTAATGTTCCAGTCTCTCTTAAGTAGGCTGTGGTGGGCAGGGCCACACTTGGTGCACCTGAGGAGAGGGAGAAAAACACAAGATGAGAGCATGTAACAGAGACCCACTTCTCTCCTTGTTCAACTTCATTTTCCAGCCAGTGCACAGTGGGAGATCTTCTGCTTCAGAGCAAAGTATGATGAAAGTGAGAAGTTTGCCTCCATTTGAGTAGAATCACCACACTACAACTAAATGTATTTTGATAATTTCTGGCAGGTCTGTTGTTGAGATATATTTAACAATCTATCTTGTGCTGTCTTGTATTTTGTATTTTTAAGCAGCTTTCTTTATTTTTCACACTGCTAAAGGCTTGAATCCTGTAGGTGTCAGCTGAAGCCAGTAACACAAGGAAAAGGACCCAAACTTTTAATAACCAAGCTGAAGAAAACCAGGCTCACGATGACAAGTAGACAAGCAGGAATGCAGGCAACTATAGCAAAGGTACTTGGAAAACATACTGAAACACAGGCTGGAACATAAGGAGATGACCCAACAAGGGACAAAGGATCGAACTGGGATATGTAGTCCAAGGTTGATTAGTAAATAAGGTGCAGATGGCAAGTGCTCGGGTGACTGGAACAGGTAGGGTAACCAGAAGACTGGGAATAGGGAGGAAAGTCAGAGGACATTGGAGACAGTGGAGAAACATGTCCTGAGAGCAGTGACAAGAGGTTTGAGACATGGGTCGAGGGGAACAGAGTACATATACTGGAACACACTATTTTCAGACACTTTTTTCCACCCAAAATACAGTGCAGATTACTGAAGGACACAACAAAGAAGGAATTATAGCTGTTAGAAGGTAGATGATAAAGAGCTGGTTTCACAAAGTCACACTTTGACTTTGCTTGTACAAAGCAGGCTAATTTTTCCTCTTAAAAAAACAAAAAAACATTTATATCTTCCCTCTTCACTTTCTTCTTTCCATCTGTCATTTTCTTCTGTATCTTCTGTGTGTTGCTCTTGCAATGTTCACACACATTTCTCTGTCTCTGCCCATCTCCTTCTCTACCTTTTCATCTTACTCCTCCTTTATATACACATTATACTTCACCTCCTTCTACCTAATCCTTTTATTGTTTTTTTTGTTTTTTTAATTTGTTTTGTGGTTCTTTTCCTCTTCCACTCTTATCCTTCTCTCCCAGTGTCTCTCTCTTCTAATTATCTGTTGGTCTAGAGTGACTGTAGCCTATTTATAACACTGTTTGTCCATATGCCCACAGGCTTTGCTCCGACCTCTGTCCTCTCTAAGAAAAACTCTCTCTAAAATTATTTATGAAAAAATACTAATGAATATTAAAGTAAATGTGCAAAACCTCCATCTCAGTAACACTGCCTGCTTCTCTTCTTCTTCGTCGCAGGAATCGAGATGACTCACCCTGAGTGCCCCTTTTGGATGTGTTTGAAAAAAAGGTGGAGAGGGTTGTGCTTTGAAACATATGTATATTGCCCTGTAGAAATGTGTATTTGTCTGCATCTGTGTGTGGCAGTACATAATTAAATACAATGCATTAGTAGTAGTACCAAGGAACTCTGCTTAACCCATTCATTTAAATAGAGCTAATTAGAGGAGCTGTCTGGGGAGAAGGCCCTCACTGGGCCATCTGTATTCACATATATGTATGTGTGTGTGTGTGTGTGTGTGTGTGTGTGTGTGTGTGTGTGTGGTTGGGTGGAGGTAGCAGGTTTTTCATAAGATAAATGAATGCTGCTTAACAGTGCAGTAAATACAGAGGTCTCACAAGGGTATTACCACTCTCGCTCTCTTTGTTTTCTGTGTAACTCTCTCTCTCTCTCTCTTACATACTCTCTCACCTATTAATCTTTTAACTCTTGCTCGCTCTCGTATTCAGCGCACCTGATAGTCTCAGAGAGATATATTCAAGAATTTAAGTCCTTTTTAATACAATACTAATCACGGTAATTTATCATTGAATTAGCTGATGAAAATTCGGGGACTTAGAATGAGCAGAATACAAACACAAGACAACAGGAAATGAATTACTGGAAGTCCTAAAGTCCAATGGTGTGTATTAATGCAGATACTGCTGATACTTTCTCTTAATCTAAAAGCAGCCATGAGGCACCAAAGTAGTTACTGCATAGTAGAAAAATAAGAGCCCTAATAACTGTACCACAAAGAGGTTTTTTTAAACATGATTTATTTTTATCACCTTTTTCATCTTATAGCCTCCACATACTTTGCTTTTTTTCCTTAATCCTTCCTTTTATCTCTTTTTGACTGCCTCATTGTTTTTTTTTATAGAGCAGATACATCGTTTCTTGTTTGCCTTTATCTATTACCTGTCTGTTTCTCCTGTTTGGTCTGTTCAGCCAGGCTATCAGGATTTACCTCAGCACAATATATCATTGTCATTCATCATTGCGGTGCTGATAGTGAAACGTCAACAGTGGCATATATGCATGTTTCAAAAAGATGTAGTGATAAAACCATATCAGTTGATTATAACAAGTTAGATGTTTACAAAGTAAGTGAAACTTTTCTGGTGTGACAAACTGAAATAGCGCATGGATTCATTTCAGTGTTCTTCCTTGTAAGATGCTGGAGAAGTTGACAAAGGATTGTGTGAGAATAAACAGAAATGTCGAGAGAAAATAAATCTCCAAAGACAGGTGGAGTGAACATGAAGAGGGAGAGCGAAAATGTGACTTTATTCTTCAATCAAAGTGGAAGGCGGTTCGTCTTTCAACACAGGGAACAATTTCAACTCAATTTAGTTTCCCATTAAAAATGTAATTGAACTACTAGATGAGAAACTGATTCAATCAAAACTTCAAAATCAAAACTAAAATGATATGAAATATATTACAGCCTGTTTTCAGCAGTGGAGTATGGAGGCTGTCGGAGTGTTTCACATTACCCATAGCTAGATATCATTTTCATACCAATCCAAGCACACTGGCTCCAAGATAATTTGTCAGATTTTCTTTAGCCAGCCACTCGAGTCATGATTTTCATTGTTATGTAATGACAAGCACATGATAGACAAATGATATCTTATGGCGTATGGGAGCAAGAATTGACTGAGCAGAGGGAAATATACTTTGTAACTTTGAAGGTTTGTAGAACATAGTTAAAAGCTCTCAGTTAATTACTCAAGCTTGTTAAAAGTTATAGAACTTGCTTTCTTTCACATATTCACACCTGAATGCTGCAGGTGTTGCTGGAGGCAGCTCGGCACAAACAGCTCTACAGAGTTTGTTCAGGAAGGTTACCCAACTAAAGGTGATATCTGTAATATTACATCACTGCCATTTCTCTAAGTTCTCCTGATCAATGCCAGTCACTTGTTTGTGAATGCTTAAATTCCAAGCTGTCTCAACAGTTGTGTTTTGTAATATAGGGTCTATAATTAATATATACTTTATCTGTATAGTAATAGCTCTACCCCTACATTTGAAGAATGCAGAGGTGGCATGTTCTTCTGATAATTTGTATTTTACGGGGGGTGGAGAACATATACATGTTTGTGACAGCTGCCACGGTATGTTACTAGAGAGACATATTTTAGTGAACCACCTTTAACTTCTACACCATCATCCTCCCACTCTGGTCTATGATTGGAACTTGTGACCTTCCAATCACATGCCGGCTTTTCCAATCTCCAGACTGCAAACAATTCAGTCTGACCCTCGCTGTGAACCACAGGACTTGTGTATAAATATAGATACTACAAGCCATGGTGTAGTGTGTGGAAGTGAATTGATTGTAACAACATGAGACAGCTCCTGGTGGACTCACTGCTCAAAAGGTAAACAGACAGAGCTGGACAGTGGCATGCAGCAAGCATTTCTTGAACCTTACTTTGATTCGATTTGGAGAATGCAGGGAGACATATGTGCAAGGAATCCAGACAGGTGCACTTATGTTACATTCATTTCAATTCAGTGCTGCTACGTTAGAAGCAGGGAGCAGGAACTGAGATTCAGTGTGTGTACCCATGACTTTGCTGTTATGCTACAGTAGACTTTTTTTTTTTTTTTTTTTTTTTTTTTTTTTCTTTTACTTTTATTTGCTCTTGCTTTTAACTCTGTTTTTAGTGTTTTGTTTGTTTTTATTCTGTCTTATGCTTCTTTTTTTTAATGTTTTGTCTTTATGTAAAGCACATTGAGTTGCCTTGGTATGAAATGCGCTATATAAATAAAGATGCCTTGCCTTGCCTTGCCTTGCCATGCAAAAATGCTCTCATCTAATCAGCCCTAAATCACAAAGAGCAGCTGCACACGGAAATAAAGCATCCCAGTCCTACTAATTGAAGCACCGTATACTCAATTTATTTGCCCAAATGAGATTCTGATATCAAGTATTTCATTAACAGGAAATTATCTTGCACACCAAAAGTGAAAACGTTTCTTAATACATCATCTTTCTAGTGATGACCTTCAAAACTTAGGGTAACTGAAATTCAAACCTCCTTTGTACAATGTTATCAAGCACAAAGTATAAAAGACAGGCAGTTTTACAAGAGCGCAGAATGGAGAGTTGTGTTTTTCAGATTTCATTATAAGTAAGCCGAGAAGACAAGAGGGGGAGAAAGGGGGAAGGTCTGAAGCTGTTAAATGTCTGCTTTTCGCCCATCACTCATCCCCTGCGGTGTGTGTGTACCCCTGTGTGTCTTGTCCATTAGTCACTGAAAGCTTCCTTAACGAAGTGCTCTTAATTGCTGAACTCATTTAGGAGTTACTTTTTCTTCTCTACCTCCCCCACATCCAAACCCCATCTCTCTTCTCTTCGCTACTCTCTTTTGTTTTTCTGAAAATCTGTCATATTGCTCTCTCTCTCTCTCTCTCTCTTTCTCTCTTTCCTTCCTCTCATTTATCATTGTCTAAATTTTTTTGTGATTTTCAGTCTTTTCTTTTTCTATACTTCACAGTGCCTCGAGGCAGTGTTCAGTGAGTTGTGTTGCTGCATTGATCCACAGAAGGAGTAGAAAATATGTTTGGTTCAATGTTCAGTGCGTGTATTAGTTTTAAAAGTGTCTCTGCATTTCTGTAGTGTCTCTAGTTGTTTCTTGCTGCTGGAAGATGAAAATAGTGTGTGTGTCACATGTGTGGATGATTCACCCTCTCAAACAGCAAAAGACCACTAACTTCCTGTCTGCCTTGATATCATTTGTGTATTTTCATAGGTGTGTGTTTTTTCTGGGCATGACTGTAACCATGCGTATCAGTGTCTAAGAAACATAGTGAATGTGGGCAGACATTTACCTCGACTGGGCTGGACTACCATGCAATGACAGTGATATTGATAATGGTGATGGTAGTAGTAGCAAAAGCAATAACGATATCAAAGATGATTGTATTTCTCCCACTGATAGTACTGACAGAAGCTAATAAATGTAATTAGTATTATTATTACCCATAAAGTTATTTAACCGCATGTGTTGGACACAAGATCAAGCAAGCAGAAAGTTGCAGATCTGGATTAAACAGCTCTGGAGAAGGGAACACCTGGGGAAACTAACAGGAAGAGAGACATACAGACTGGGCACTCATGTGCTTGAGACAAAAAAGAGGCTTGAATGATGCAGTGTACAGTTTACTGAAAGTTTACAGTAATGATGTGCAATGTGAAATTAAAACAAATGTAGCTGACATGGCTACACAATGGTACTGTATGTTCTGACTTGTTAAAGAGCAGCGTAGCAATGTTCTTCTGTTGGTGCCTTTGCAAAATGCAGAATTATTTCTGGAGTGATACTTATACCTTTAGTAGACAGTTAACTGTAAAGACTTCTGACAGATGTCCCTCCAGGGACTGGGACAAGTTACAATGAGGTCGATAGTCAGCAACATAACGGGCCATTATGCTCCTTCTGAACTACTTGTCAGATGCCAGGAACCAATGATCCAATAGTCATATCCACTTCATGCTGTGACTGGTCAGAAAAGCCCACAGTTCTAACTTCTCTTAGCAGAAATATTAATAATGGCTTGGATTTATAGAGCACTTTTCAAGCGCTTTACAGAAACCATCATTCATTCATACCACATTGACACTAGTGCTAAGCTACTGTACATCTGTAGCCACAGCTGCCTTGGGGCAGACTGACAGAAGCGTGGCTGCCAATGTGCGCCAAATGGTCCCCCTGACCACCACCAAACATATAGTATACACATTCAAATGCATTCACACAAGGTGGTTAGGTGTTTTCTCTGACCCATGTTGTCCCTAGTCACTCTTTTTGAACACCAGAGTGCAACACTATGACACTACAAAAGACTGTTTGAAAACAGGAACTGTTATCTCCAATATTTAAATGATCTGCTCGACCCCAACCTTCCTCTGAGTGTAGCTGTTCGCAACAACTATAACCACTTTTGATTTCCGATGTGGTTTGAACAGCACGTGGCGAGAACTACTTCTGGTGGAGCAGAGCCTTTGCCACTGGGTCACCTTGCAAAATAAGCTATTGATCGTGACCCTAACACAAGCTGTTTTTCTCTTTGTTTGACTATACAGCACTTCATGAGTACCAACTGCAATGTGTCTGCAGCAGTGAATGTCAAAAACTGTAAGTAGCAAAGACCTTATTCAAGTTTCAGTTTTTGTTCCTATACCTGCTCATGTCTCTCAATCCTGATAAATGGTAGATGGTCTGTCAAAGACACTATGATGTCAATAGATGTATTATGTTGTATTACTACAATTGTAATTTTTCTGTTAACTTCTTGAACAAATCAAACAAAATCAAATCTTAATCATCACTTTGTTATTTTAGAGTATTTCATTCGGGTAGGGTGTTTGAGCTGCTAATGTTCAGACAATATCTTGTATGAATAAAAGGCTTTATTCATTTAACTGAAATAATGAAATATTGTGATTTTAGCACTGAATCACAGGTACCTTAGGTGTGCAGAAACATTCAGATTATTCTCTACAGGTGCTCTAAATCACTTACTGTAATGATATATGTCATTCAAATATCATGGAACGCCAACAGCTTTTGTGATAAACACAATTCAATTACATCTAGATTTTGGCAGGGAAAGGGACCTGGGGTTACTCAGGCTTACTGTCAGGTTCTGATAACTTTACCCTTGCGATACCATAGAGAAATGAGTTACTGCAGATAGTCTGAACCAACAATAAATGAGATCACATTTCCATGCTCCAGTCTCCTGGAGAATATTAAAATATCTCAGCTCCCTCATTCACATTTCTCACATCCTGATAAGAGAGTGGAGGCTGCTCACTTCAGATTAGTTGCCATTTGTAGTTTAGTAAAGTAGGTGGATGGTTGAACTTAACCAACTCAAGGGTCAGACTGACTTCCCCCCTTAAAGGAGAATTCCGGTAATTTTTGACCCCTAAATCGTTTTCCTGATGGTCACCCAGTGTTGGGGGGAGCAAAAAACACGACTAAAATTGATGTAGGCAAACCGGAGTTACACTATGGCTAGATGGCGCTCAGGATAGCGACAACGCTATTTTGCAATTGCGGAGCAATGATGTAACTCCGGTTTGCATCCATCAATTTTAGTCGCGTTTCTTGCTCCCCCCAACACTGGGGGCCCTATTTTCCTGGCGCAACTCAGGGTGGCGCAGCGAAGTGGTATTTTCCTCCAGTGCAACAAGGTGCGCAGCGGATTCGGTAAATTGGCAGACTGCTGTGCGCTGAGATGGGAGTGGTCGCGCAGCAGGGGGAGGTGTCGACAGATTCGCCGTGGCGCAGTGACAATTTGTTGCCGATAGACCGCACGGAGAGTGCGCCGAAAGCTCGCCAGCTCCAACCTGGTCTAATCTCAGCGCAAGGCGAAGCGCAGCCAGCGCAGTGGCAATTTGACTGCCCAGCTCGCAGTGCGCCCACGTCACCAAGACCTCACAGGCAGATTTCCACACTTCCAGGCACATTTAAATGCAATTAACAATAATAATAATAATAATAATAATCACAATAACCCCTATTTATTGTATCTGAATCAGCACATACACCTATATCTATATAGATTGTCCCGTCACACTGATGGCAGACCAAAGGCTTGCGTAATGGAAACTCAGCCTGACTGAATTAACACAGATGAAACCAGGGAGGGACTGAGACAGCCGTGGATGTCCCAAGAGCAGGTGTTGACACTACACACTGTGCCGTTGCAGATTATCAGCTATTTATTTATTTATTTACTTATTGATTTATTAGGGGCCAGCGCCGCATCGTCACACGACCATAACAAATAAAACTGAAATGCCTCTGTTACGCACAGCTGTTTGTTTATGCTGTGATCTGTGCACACGTGTTTAAATATAGGTTAGATAGATAGATAGACCTGCTCCCTCCTCCCTCCCAGACTACTTTTGCATCATCAGCCTGTGAGGTCTGTTCGCGCGACCGGACACTGCCAGCTTGGACCGGACCAGAACATTAGTTTCCTCCCGTCTCACTTGCTCTGACAGATTGAGAGCTGTTGCCCAGTAAAAAAAAAACAAAAAACAAAACACACATACCCCTTTTCCATTAATAAAGACACTCATATTTAGTAACCTATATTTAAACACGTGTGCACAGATCACACATAAACAAACAGCTGTGCGTAACGGAAGCATCGCGGAGCGTCTCTCTTTTTCTTTTTTCTTTAGAATTTACCTGAGAGGGGAGATGTTAATATCTGCTCACTATGATGCCAGGCTGATTGTGGTTTGCTGTGAGAGATGAGTTTATTTGTTTTCAGTTTTATTTGTTATGGTCGCGTGACGATGCGGCTCAATAAATCAATAAGTAAATACATAAATATAGCAGATAATCCTGTAGTGTCAACACAGCAGTAATCCATCCTCATCTTTCATCTGTGCAGCCTTTGATCTTTCATCAGTGTGACGGGACAATCGATATAGATGTGCTGAATGTCTATGCTGTAATCTGTAGGTGCTGATTCAAATCTTCTCTTCCACGGTGAAATCAAACGTCCGCCTTGCGCGCGCGGCGGATTTAAAGGCGAGGAGAGGAGCTCATTTGATTGGTGAAGATCTGACTCGGCTGTGTCAAACCCACTCCACGCCTTCTCTCCTCCCTCTATGCCATTTGCGCCGGTGGGAGGGAAGTAGGCGGGATGCGCTCCGCTGCGTCTCGAAGGAAAATCGCAATCTGCTCCTGACCACTCCCCGTTGGCGAAGCGAAGGCGAGGCGCAGGCCTGATCCCCTCCGCCTGCACCTAGTTCACGAAAGTAGAGCCCTGGGTGACCATCAGGGAAACGATTTAGGGGTCAAAAATTACCGGAATTCTCCTTTACGGCTAAACGCTGCATAATGTATTTTGAATGCTGAATATTCAGAGGTTTTCGTATCTTTGGTTGCCAAGGGCTGTTTGCACAGCATTGTGTTTGCCAGGGACTGGAAACCCAACCATCTTGCCCCAGGCTGTGACCTCTTGGACAAAATTCCTTACTGAGGGGCTGTTTTCCCTGACCAGCACTTTTGTGATAAGCATTTTTCCCTTTTCCCCACATGGTTTCTCTTGCCTCAGGGTATTCTTGGTGACCCCTGATTTGACTGTTTACTTTTAATCCAGTGCTACTCTCATTCCTCCATATATCCATAGTGTGTCTCTTTCTCCTCAATTGAACATAAATCTTGAACCAGCATTGTTTAACTCTTTCGGGACCATTGATGAGTAAACTCGTCACAGCGTGCCGAACGTTCACGACCGTCGACGAGTTAACTCGTCACCTACAATCAAAACATAATGTTTTTTATAAACTATGTGATCTTGGTTTTGTTTGAGTAATCGGTCTCATTGAATGCTGCTCTGGGGACAAAGTGTAGCGTGCTGTACGGCTGTCGGCTACACCGTGCTGCCAACTTGGCGACTTTCTCGCTAAATCTGGCGACTTTCCAAACCCTCTTGGTGACTTTTTTTGTCAAGCGACTAGCGACAAATCTAGCGACTTTTTCCGGTGCTGTTAAATGTTTCTGGTTTGGAGATTCGGACCTGAAAGCACGTTATCACTGCTGTTTTCACCGTGCAGCCGGCCGCCCCCGTCCCAAAGCACTCACCGGCGGCCAGTCACACAGTAGTGTCACAGAGCTGTCTCCGCTGTGGCCAGAGACCCGCACCGCTGCTGCACCCCCCAGATTTGCCTACAAAAATACTTATTTAGCCGTAGAAATGATTTGCCACACTGCAGAGTACCGGTAAAATGAGCGGATTGCCACTTGACACAAACGAAACGGCGGAAAAACTCACAGTTTTTTCGAGGAGCACGTTGGAAAGTCACTCTTCAACCACGTGAAAACCGTTTGTTTCTAGGTGAGGTACAGAGTTCGGTTCGACGTGAGAAAAAAGGTAAACAAATAGCCAAAAACATGCGCTCCGGAGCGGATGTGACGAGCAATTAGTGTGGTCGCGAAAGATATACATAACAAATGACTTAGCTTTATTAGGTCTAGAAACTAAAAGCTACTTTCACTGGGAGTCTTGAGACTTCAGTAAATTCAAATAATCCTTGTTCCAGCAGCAAGAACGATCATGCTCACTTGTTCAGCCACATTAAGAAATTAGAGGAAAAACGGAATTGTTTTTCCCAGCAGTTCAAGCAGCTGCTCTCCCTGCCATAAGGGACAAAGCCTATGTCAATTATTTTTTCAGTTCATTTTGCTCCTATAAATCTATAGTTTTAATTAAGGAATTTTATCAGCCCACTTAATGGGTTGAGTATAAAAATGTGGAAGCCGTCGCATGTTTATTTACAATATTTTAAAATACAGCCCAGTGGTCACAGTGGTGGAAAATATAATGCAGACAAACAACACTAAATTTAGAACCATCATTTTCTTATTCACACCCTGAGAATACACTTTCTTTAATATGCATAGTTCCATATGGCTTGGGAATACTCAAGTGGATGGCATATAGAGCAGATGATTCAAGCAACATAAATAAAAGACGCAGGGAAAACAGCATCATTGTCATTAGGACTTTATCTCTTTTTCGCCATCTTCACATTGTCATTGCTCTCTTGAATGTTTTCTTGTCACATTTCTCTACTCTGTACAGCACAATCAGCGAAACTTGGGTTTAGCTAATGTCCTTTCCATTCTTGCCTACACACTCCTTGGTTTATTATTAACACTCCAAAGATAATAGAATAAAAATTTGTGAAGTGGTGTTAAGCTCAGTTGTGTTGTGTTGAGGATAATAGTCCTCACTGCAGGTGACCCCGGTTCGAATCCCTATCCTGCGTGTCATATATATATATATATATATATATATATATATACACACACACACATAGGCTAGGAAAGAATAGAAAATGGTGGCAATAGTTTTCTAATGGAATCTGTATATTTTAGCTGGGCCACTGCCGATGAAAATATGTGTGCACCTCACTGACGGGGACAGACACCCAGACAAGATGTAAACAACACAGAGGTCAACTTCAGTTTATTTAGCTTTATTGGCAAAATGGATGATGTGAAGAACAAAAGGGACTCATGGAGATTTTTATTAGCCTGCAGCATTTTAAAATTCATGCCAGAGGGGAATGTCTCAAATGAAGAGTGGAGGTGGAGGAAGACAAACTGAGAGCCTTCCTGCATATAACCTTTCTAATAAAACACAAAGTTATGACACCAGAGCTGAGGGCACTTTACGTGAAAGTTATCTGGACAAAGAAAACACTGCATTGCTTTATCAGGAGATCAATAAACAGAAGCAAATGTATGAAACAGTGCGTTTGTGTCAGATACATTGTTGGCTAATTTGCTAACCACAATTACATGGTTAGCATTAATTTAACAGTAGCATAGCCTACCTTATGACATGAACTTTGTTGCCATGGTTACTCGTGGCCGTAGACCTATTAATTTTCCCTCTTCTCTCAATGGGTCACACTATGGATATGCACTCAATGAGCACTTAATATCTGTCCACTCAGGTATTCATGCAGTAATTGAATAATCAATTGTTTGGCACAAGTGCAACATTTTTAATGATGCAGACAATAAACTGTAAGAAATGTATACTTCATAATGTTGCTGTCCGTGTGCAGCACTTTATGACCAGTTTTTCATCATCTAATGACTGGCTCCGCCATGGTATTGCACCATGTTACAAAGTTAAAGTTGTCTGTGGTTAGTGTTGAACTTGTAAACTGATTTCGTTAACATGAGGATGCGTTTGGTTAACTTCAATGACCATTTGATCTGTATCCAACAGAGCACCTCTGGGATGTGGTGAATGGGAGACTGGCAGCATGAATGTGATATCACACAGTCATATCAACACGGACCAGAAACTCAAAAGAAACCTACCTCTGACGTCATGTGGAAGACATGACACTGCTTTGAAAGCAAAGGGTGATATCCAGAGCTCAATTCACAAAATATGTAAAATTATAGAAAATTAACCAGATTTTTTAGAAATCAAACTGTATCTGTTCACACATAAATGAAACTACACGAAACACCACCGTGGAGATATCAACAATTTATGTGGGTCTGTGCTGACAGAAGTTCCATAAATTATCATCAGCTTGAATTCCTGTTTATAAAATGGCAGTGCCAGCTCAAGATTTGTTGCTTTCTCGATGATACCATATTTGAAAATGAGGTTCCTACAATCTCGAGTAGATTGAGTTAGAATTGTGTGTATTTGTGGTGACCTTTAAAAGCCATTACGAAACTCTGAAAGTCTGCTCTTCTCTAACCAAAAACTGTACACTAATTGAATTCATCCAATGGGAAATTGTCCAATAACTTAATTTGGGAGCTATGAAAAATAGCAACCTGACAACAGGCCATATTAGATGACAGAGAGCAACTTAGCCTAAGTGAATTATTTGTTGCACTTTTAGAGGATTTCCAAGAAAACATTTCCAGGATTAGTGCTTCCATTGTGTAGGACTTTCACAAAGCTGTAGGACTGTGTTATGATTTATGCTACATGTGTGAAACCTGAAACAACTTCAATTTACTCTTTTTCTGAACCTTGACACTAAAAAGCATCTTGTAGAACTTGATACTTTGCAGGGATTTCTTCATTTCTCTGACCTTGTTGAGGCTATTTGGGGTTTATAAAGATACCACAGGATGACACACATACACACGCACCCACGCTTGCACTTAATCTATCCCAGTCTCTTAATAGTTTTTTTTCCTATCCCCTGAACTCTCTCTTCTTCTAATCACTCTCTTTCACACTCTCTAACACTACATCTACTTTAGACAATTAGTACTGACTGCAGCCTTGTACAGAGCAGTCCTGCAGAAGTCTGTTAGCGCGTGTGTGTGCACGCACGCACACACACACACACACACACACACACACACACACACACACACACACACACACACACACACACAGTAAGGTGGGTTGCGGCTGGGAGGACAACAGCATCAGCTATCTGCCAAACCCCAGAGAGGCTCAGTACCCACCACCCCTCCCTTACATATATCTAGATAATTGCCAAAGTGTTCAGGCATCTACAGTCTAGATATAATGAACTCCCAACCCCCACAACTTCCTCTCTTCTCCTTGCTCTTCTTCCTCATCCATCTTTTCCGTTTCAACCTCTGTCTTCCATCTCTCACCTGTCTCTATGCCACTTATCCTCTCTCTTCTCCTATTAAATCAGTCTTCTTCTGCTCCTTCTACACCTCTCTTTCCAAACCATCAGCTCTTCCTCTTCTTATTCCTTGCTTTTCTTACTTTGTCTCTGCTATTTTCTGCCTCTGTCCTCTGTCCCCTATACATATCATATCATTTTAAGGCTTGCCAATAGAGCTAACTATCTGTACTGATTGTTTGACACTGTACTTTATTTCACCATTATACCTTGCAAATATCCATTGTATCCATCTATTTTAATAATCTGTCTGTCTTCTTTATTATTTACTTTTCTATGTGCATCCATTCCATCCATTCACCCTGTCAAAAAATTATATGTTTCGTACACACCACTTAATATAATCTTGCTGTTTAAATAGTATGCTCCACTTTGTTAACTTGTTTGATTTTTTCCCTTTGGAGCACTCTGTAAATGTGTTAAAGCTGAACCTTAATCTCAAAATAAAAACACAGTAGCACCTCTAATATTAGTAAGTAGCATGTTCCAGCATCTTGGAGCATAACAGCTGAATACTGTCAGTTCCAGCTGACCTGAGGGGTCTTACTGGTTAGAGTAATAACTAAGCATGTCAGACATAGACTAATAGTGTTTTGGGGGTTATCTTGTGTATTACAGTGGTCTAGCCGACTGGTAATAAAATAATAGACAACTTTTTCAGCATCCTGTTGGATAAAAAGCGCCTTTTGCTAAGTAACAGTTTTGACGATGTCGTTACTGTAATATGGCTTTACATAAAGAGAGGTCAGCATCAAGGATCAGTTTTATCTTCTTTTTATTGATTCCAGAAACAGGTGTGATAATTACTGTAAAAGAAGATTTCCCATCGGTTTGTTTTTGTCCCAATAACCATGACCTCAATCTGTCACTAAAAAACAAAACAAAACAAAACTCTCAGATAGGCAGCGCAGTTCTTAAACAGGCCTGGTTAAAGTCCCCTGCTATGATGTGGGTCACATCTACTGTAGGTGTCTGCGCTGCAGTTCGTGTCCAACAGGTGGATAAGAGCCCCGACAACCGGGTGGTCTGTTGATGTCCTCAGGAATGTTGTGATCCGAGTGAAAGGCTCCAGTTACAGCCAAACTACACCATACTGTAGTTTGAGGTCTATTGGGTCCTTCCGGCCATAGACCAAGATCCGCTTGACCCAGAGCAAATTATGTCAAAAACACACATAATAAAGCACAGAATCGGAGAATATACTGTAGTTATGGTACAACAAGAGTGGACTTAAAATTCATCCCTTGGGATCACCATATATCATAAAACGTGTGTTAGAGCTGGAATTCCAAAAATAGACACTAAAATTGTGTCTTTTGAGGTCTAAAAAAAAAAAAAATTCAAAAGCTCATCTCTTAAATTTCTACATGACAATAGCCTATCATGATCGTGTTCAATGCCAAATTTCGATTCAGTAGTACCAAAACTGAAACTGTCACTATTCATTTTCAAATAATTGGTTATTTTGATCAAGACTGTTTCATTATAAGACCTGAGACAAATAGTGAATGTAGTTAAATATTTAACACCTAAAACCAGGGATTAGTGAATCACACTACAGCTAAAAGAAGTCTGAACATTCAACTTACATTTCTTAAGTATCCAAAACACTCCAGCTGGGAGCATACCTTCTTGTGCCACATTGTTCAGTCTGCTAAGCTGGTCTCTGCCACTCGTCTACCACTGAACAAACTATCACTTGTTTACCTCTGGCTCATCTTCTAACCTATGTCTCTTTGTGCCCAGAGTACCAGCCTCCAAACCTACTTCCTAAGCCGAGCGGCCTCTGCCATTCCTTTCCCCAGCCCCTTTGGCAGCTGCCATCCCACTCCACTCACCATCCCACTTGTCCTTTGCCCACGCTTTATACAATAATAATAATAACTCTCTTCACTCTCTGCTTCAGCTTTCACAAAATCATAACAAACACAATGCTGGTGTTGCTGCATACTGTATTGTCTCAATAATAAACAGGCATCTGCTATCATGTTAGCAGTAACTCATCGTGTTTGTGTGAATTTAGGGATGCACATAAATTTCGCTTGTCACTATTGGAAATTTACATTTTAATTCATATTGTGCTCTGTTATGTACACCACATACAGATTTCTTTTAAACACATGACAAAAGATTAGAAATATTTGGAGAAAGAGAGAGAGAGGTTTTAGGGATTGGATGAATATGTTACTGAGAGTGATTAATGGATGCATGGAACCTGCAGTACTCTGACAAAGCCAACAAAAAGAGGAGAGGTAGTTGACAGGTCCAGCATATACCAGTCATCCTATACCTGACATAATTTAATAAATACATACAGTTAGTGTGCAACAGCAAGTGGAAGTGAACCAATTGTGCATTGCCAACATTGCATCAGGTTACAGGTTGACAGGATGCATGTATACCTCCTTCCAGTATATGGTGGTCATGGTCTCCTTGAATGGCTGTTAATGGGCAGGCATCTATGCTAACTGCTGATCACCAGGAGCACGCTGTCAATACACAATGGGTTGGCATTCATGTTCACACACAAGTGATACGATGACATATGAATTTCCCGCAGCGTTCATGAATCCAGAGTAGGTTTTTGGTAACATGGGCTAATCTACACAGTGATTTACTAACTTTTTCATGAATGAGAGCCATTGTGTGAATTTGCTCAGCATAAAATTGAATGTAGATTAAGACTGTAATTTTCCATTTCTAGGCTAAAATCTCTTGATTTCATTCACCAGTCTCTACGTTTGATCAAGACATAATTGCCAGTCTCCATTGTCCCCAAGCTTGTGCTATGTCAAATGGCTGATTATGTATCATATTTGGTGGCCTCATCAAGGTGACATTAAAGAGTTGAGTTGAATGTGGCCCAGGGCTGTTAAAATGTGTCCTGTGTCCCGGATTTGATAATGTGTCTAAATAGTTCGCACGGGATCATTTATCTCAATAAAGACACCCCTCCAAAGACACATTCTTGCCCTGACACAGGCAAGGAGGGGCAAATAGTCCTGGCATATTCTTTGTGGAGTGAAATGACAATCAATAATTGATTATGTTGGTAATTAGGTTTTTAAATTGCTCGAGAGATGCATAAGGTGGTTAAGTGGAACTTGGAGTGACGTCGTCAATGGAGGAAGAGAATTTCATAAGGGTGTGTGTGTGTATACATGTGCGGTGTGCCTGTGCACACTTTTGTACTATTCTGCGCGCTTGAAATGCCATGATATCCACAGGGAAGCCAGAACAAATGCAACTGTCCTACATTCAACCGTGGACACACACAGATGCACACACACACACACACAGTCCTATTTCCATGATTTCAGAGGACATTATATTCATTTCCTGAATGCTTGCTCTAATGTTGACCATAATTACCTTTAACATCAACCGTAAACTTGAAACATGTCTTCAACTTAACATCTAATGACCTAAGTTAGAGGGAGTTCTGTTAATCCCCATGAAAAGTCCCCACAATGCACGTATGGGGACACTCAAGTCCCCACAACACAGGTTGTACAAGTGTGTGTGTCTCTCTCTCTCATACACACACACATCTATATCTATATTTGTGCTGAATCAGAACATCAGAACCTTTTCCCAAAATACACAGTCTGTTTGATCTGTTTCTATTTAAAGAAATGAAAAATAACTTTCCCAACAACACTCCCATGCAGAAAGGGACACACACAAACACACTGTGACGTGACTAACACAGTGTGAGGGCAAAACTAATTATTCATGGCAAGGGGCAAACAGATTCACATGGAGAACACATGCACATAAATGGAGGGAAAACACTTTGTGCTAAACATGGCCGGGTGCACCTACACCACAGAGGGTCACAACCTGCCAGTGAGATATGAAACAGAGAAAAAATATGTGTCGTCGGAGGTTGGTCATGAATAATAAAAAACCCACAGATTAAGTGAAAAAAGAGAGTTCAATAAGGTGAGTGTGAGCCTTTGAATATCCTATAGTTTCAGACCCTGAAATCACAAAATATTTTTCATAAAGGCAGAGGATTTGAGGAGCTCAGCGAATGTTCATCACACAAAGTTAACAGCCTCTAAAGCAGACATCACACAAAGACCTTTATTAGTTGTCGATGTGTGTTTATGTAGGCAAATTTTAATTTGCCAGTCATTTCATTGATTATATCTGGACATCAATCAGCAGACAGTGTATACAATCTCAACTCCCCTTGGCAAAATGAAAGCAGTTTAACCTTGATTGCAGTTTGTGCAGCTTGCACTGAAAGGCAGGTTTTCTCCTTGATCTCACTCCTTATGAATGCTACACATCCCGCCCCAGTTTACAGCCAAACTCTTATCCTTTTGTCAGGGGCATTAAATCACAGTCTCTTCTTCAGAGCATTAACTACTTGAGCCAACTCACAGACCACCTGAAACGACATAAATTTGAAATGTTTATTTCTTTGATTTCTCTGTGCCTTGTAAATTGACGTGTCTGTTAGGAGATAAGGGGAAATCATCAAAAACAAACAGAACAAGGTGTGTTACATTCCAGAAGTGTTCCTTTAAGGTTTTATTATCTCTCTGTCAACACTTTGCTTACCAGACTGTCACAGCAGAGACCAAATCGGCAGGAGGCAGAAGGGCAAACACATCAGGATGAAGAGTCAAAGTCACACTATGTTGCCTGCACAAGGACAGCGACTGGTGCTCCTTTAAGGTAACAAATTGCAAGTTAATGCAATAATTAAGGACTCAAAGGACATGGAGCACCTGAGAGTCTAACCCCACTTCGATGGTCTATCCATCTAGTCTGCTTGCTGTGTGTGTGTTTGTGTGTGCTATTTTTTGAACTGCAGGGGCATTAGCTCCCTCACCTTTCAGCTAAAAGGCTGTGACTGTCCATTTATTATGAGTGTCTCTGTAAGCCTAATCTTTAAAAACATGAGGTGGAGTTTTAGTTCAGCAAACATTTGTAGGAAGAAGGAGCTGTTCCAGATGCAGAAATGAGCTCATTGCTCTTTGCTTGTGGGATTTCCCCCCCTCTCTTTGGCTGCTAAGTAATATAAAGCTACAGAGAGATAGGGAGCATCAGTGGATGTGTGTCTTTTGATGTGCAGCGAGTGAAGTCACTTCTTCACCATAAGTATTAGTAGAAAAGACAGAAAATTTCTGTTGGATTGCAACAAGGTAAGTGTTGAAAATTTGCAAGTGGGAGAGAAGTTTCTAAAGTCATATTTCAGGAGTCTGGATCAAATGTTCACAACTGGAGCATCTGTTTGATTGATGTCTCCTCAAAAAGCATCCTCATTCAACTTCATCAGAAAAGAAATGTTAAAAAAAAACATAAAGGAGGGGAAAGTGATCCTCTCTTGGATTGCCATTATTTATGATGAATCTCTCTCCAGCACAGAGAAAATCTGAAACATGCAGCAGAAATCATGAAAATAAAAGGAAAGAAATGGAGCGCACTGAAGTTAATATTGCTCTAGTGCTTGTAATGCAGGCCGACATGCCATCCATTTAGCAAATGGTAGAGCTGTCTATGTGCACTCTATTTATTTGATAGGGCCAATATTCATCATAATTGAACAGTCTTGTCAAATGTGAAGATCACTGTGGGTGGACATTATTTTTCTTAATTCAAGTTGGTTCATGTTAAGTTCATCTCGACTCCAAAATGTGCTCTGCTCATTTTTACTTCAGTTGAGTGTGCTCCATTGTGCAGAATAGTATATGTGCAGAGATTGGCTGCAGAGGACTGTGAGATGTGCATACTACAAATGGCCATATTTTTCACATCACAGCTAGTATGGAAGCCAAGTTGAGTATACAACATTAGGTAAAACCACTGGTGAGAATAGACTCTTCAATCAAGCTGGACAAGCAAAAAGAAATTTTCCCCTGCATATGTTCTGGATTTATCTTGACAGACCATATATGTGGTGTTTCTGTTTGCCTTTTGTTTTGTTCACAACCTTGTAAAAATGGATCTTTAATAGGCTACATTTTATTTCCATATAGCACCAGAAACATGTCTTGAGGGAAAATTTAAGAAGTGTATTATGCACCCAAATTGTATTATTCCTTTGAACATGAAGAGCAACAGCAAACAGCAAAGCTCTGCTGCACTGGTCCTCAGCTCTACTGAGCCCACAACAAATGAAAGAGGAAGAAATGTCTATAACAGTTGGGGGCACCAGTCCAAGCATGTAGTCATGCCAGTGATCTGTAAACGTGTCCTTTTTGTCTTCTCTATTTTCCTGTGTTCTTGCTACTACAGGCTGGGAGTTGGCTGTGCTGCTGTAAACACTGGGGCAGAAAGTTTGAATTTCTGTCAAGACACTTGTTAAACTAGAGCTCTCGCCAAAGGAATTGTTGTTGTTGTTGTTTTTTCTGTGGTTGATTTCCAGAGGTAAAAGCGTATTTGGTAGATTGTTACTGATTGTTTTAGCATAAACCAAACACGAGCCAGTGATTTTATCCAAACTCCAGTGGGCACAGTATGGCAAGTTCTCTTTTGTTCAATTATCTACAACAGCAGTGCTTCCCAGTCTCCTGAAGTGATGAGAGAGCTCCTCACTGTGTGCTCTCACCCTCTCATTTCTTGCCCTCATTTCCAGTCACAAATAGCTCAAATGCCAGTGACATGTTTGCCTTGTCATGTTGCTCTACCTCTGTCGGCCATGAGGTGGCAACACAGAACCAGATATCAATCTTCACCAGCCTGTCCATCCAACCTCCCCCATCCTCCCCCTCACTCCCATCCTCCCATGTCACTGACTTCTGATTAATTTTGGTTTCAAATAAATCCAGTCAGCTGCATTGGCATGTATGGAACGACACCAGTATTACCATTTAATTTAAGAATAGCACATCAGTGCACGATGCACGGTATCTGGAATCAGACAGAAACTTACTCCAGAGTCAGTTAAATTAAATTTTACAATATATACATCAGGGGAAATATAATATGCAGAACCTCAATTCGAGAGGAACTTGATACTTTAAGACATATTTGTTTAATCTAATCCTTACACTACCACCTAGCATAAGACAAAAATATGAACGTACTCGATCTTAGTGGCGTCAGAGACAAGAGAGCATACAGTAAGCCAAAATACAAACAAAGCCCACATCCATATTCATATGGTGACTCGGATAAAGGAAAACACAACTCTAACTCTTGTAGATGACTTTTCTACGTGTTGCCATTTGTGGAACCCACTGCTAAGATACTTTTCCAGCTCAGTTGAGCAGCAGGGGAGGTAATGGCACTGAAACTTTCTGTGAGCTGCAGTGTCAGCTTTCCACTTGGTCTATTAGGCATCTGTCGAACACCACAGACAGCCATCAAATCTGCAGTGACAATAATAATTCTTTCAAACTGCCAGTTTTGTTTATTTCATAAGGACTGATGTTTCACGTTCCCATTTTAATATCACTGTGTAAGTTTGAGGAATATTTTGAGTGACATATCTCCAGAGAATTATTCCCACATTTGTTTGCAAACAATCAAACCTGACAAACCAAATATGTATTATTCAGACTGATGTGGAGGCTGAATAATAACATCTACCTAAACAGGCTTTCAAGCAGAATGAATGTCTTCTGTGACAGTAAACTAACTGGCACACAAAACACAGATTGGCTTTAACAAACAAGACACATTTTACATTCCTATTGGAAGTGGAATCCAGTGTTATAGTGTTAAAATGACTTCATTCCTCAAAATGTCCTCCAGTGGGGAAAAAAAGTGCATCAGTGTGCAGCTTGCTTTACTGGTGTTGATGGCTTCATAAGGAAGTTATTTTACTTTTTACACATGAGCTTCTTAGACTTTGATAGAGACCTGTATTACTGCAGAGCAGGCAGTAGGGGAAACAGTTCAATTGGTCCAATGAGTGCTGCAATGTGCAATATACAATTAAATGGAAATTGGGTATATGTGGAAGTGCTGGGGGAAAAAGATACAGGTACATAGGGAATAAAACTATATTTAAAGACTATATTTCTTAACATGTGTATGTTATTTTAGTAAACCAGTGAGTGCAACAGAGAGATCCACCATTCTCCAAACCTAAAATAAAATAAATAAATGCAGCTACTGTACATGACTGTGATGCAATATAGAGGTTGACTTAGTAAATTAAACCTAATTGTTTTGGACAACCCAAATCTGGTAAGAATAATACTTTTAGAGGCATTATTACTGAGAGTTTTTAAAACCCAGATGAAACCCCAAATAGTGAGACATTCATTGTCTTTATGGATGAAATTACAGTGAAAATAAATATTTCCCCTTTTTTCTTCGGATCCTCAAAAACCTGCTCAAGCACCAATGAGGGTTTCTAGACCCCATTTTGAGAACCACTGTTGCAAACAATGGATAGCTAACTTCTAGTATGAATTTCAGAACAGGGGTGTGACCGGACCACTTTTACTGGAGCATGAGCCCCAGTATAAATATCATATTGGCAATACAGTTTAATGCTTGAAGAATAAAGCAAAGTCATTTTAGACCAAGTTGTGCCTCAGTGAAGCTTAATGGCTAGCAACGCTCCTGTTTCAGAACATTTGATTTGGGCAATTTTTTTTTTCTATAACCTACGACTGTGTTGCAGAGTACATGGTGTTCTCTGCTGCAGTCTCTTGGGGATTGCACACACTAACGTACAGTAAGTGAATTCAGGCATTGCTTGTACTTCACCTCCAAACTTATGATTGACCCTTACAGGTTTGTTTTTGCCTGACTAGACCTCATCTAAGGACTATATGGGCATGTACAGACTGTGCTTGATAAACATCTGAATGACCTGTGGAGATGAATGATTCCAAATAGCGTTGAGTGTGGTGATGTCATTACTTCACCTTGAGCAAAGTGTTTTGTCAGTAAGACTTATCAGGAAAAGAGAAGCCACAATACCACACAATGGTGACCCATATTGTGTGGATGTAGTGATACTCTGAGTTGCATTTAAAATTCCCCATCCACAATGAACAAACCCATAATAGTCCCCTGAGTTCTCCAGGCTACCCAGTCTGGAGTACTGTGGTCTTGTCAGGAGTGATCCACCCTCATTCCTGCAGGCTTGACTTTAAGAAGAACTTGAAAAGCGTTAAATGCACAAGTTAAGGGATCTTACATAAATAGTTTTGAATATCAAACTATTTTGTAAGTGTTTCTCTCTTCGTCTGACTGTATATAAAGTGTATTGTTGGGTTGAACTGATGTTAGGAGTCATTTTAGAGAAGAATAACTTGTCAGCTTTGACAATGAATGAAAATAATGAAAACTCAGGGTCCTTGAGCAGTAAAGCAACACAGGTTTTTGTACTGTTTGGATTACAAGGCTGAATGTTCACCTGTGTAATAATACACATTAAAAAAGAGATAGACTTTTCAAAATGTTATTATTCAGACAAAGAATAGGGAACACGCTGCAGGGTGGAGGTGTGGTATGAACAGGATCGGGCAGTGAAGGGTAAAAAATCTTCCCTCCTGAGGGAGGCAAGGTTTTGCCTCGAGAGAGACAAACTGGTTGAAGCGTGGTTATACAATAAACCCATTTGAGCTTAGTGAAGTCTTCTTCTTCTCTTTAATGTATGTATGGCACCAAATCTTTGGTGTGGTTACACAAGATAACTTTAAGCTGTAACTGCTGGAATATCTGTCTTTGCCATAATCCATAATACTTATAGTAATCCTATCCTGTGTGGACATAAATTTGAATACAACAGTGACTGTTGTTCAGTGTCTCAAAGCATTTTTCAAAACAGAATCTCTCTTTACATTCATGCAGCTGAAACTGAAAACATTACAAGTGCTTAAAGGGCAAAACTGAGCCCTGTGCTGCGTGGAGCCATCCATAATGCTCTTGGTTCCACACTGTCAATAATGATGGTCGATACACTGAACCCTTATTATCACATGTTGCTCCTCAAGCTGTTTTCAATGATTTATATTGGTCTAAAAGAGAAGGAGAGCTAAACAGTGATCACAGGGTCAGAAACTGAAATAGTTCCTTATGACTGATACTAACAGGACTTTGTCAGAGCAGATGTTTTGACGTGAATAATATTAAATTGATTGCTCTGCTTTGTTCAAGTGGCCCCAGAGGCCATGACATTGTGAGAGTGACCCAATATACACAGTATGCAGGTAAAGAAATGTAAGTAGCTATTCAGCCATCTCATTTCACTATTTACACCTGTGTTGTGACACCAGAGTCTCCCATTAAAATAGTACTCTCCTCTCAGGAAAGTTTTCTTTTCAGTTTAGTAGCATCAGAAGTGTAGGACAGTGTGTTGTTTGCCATTAAATAGGAATATAATTTAAGAAATAAAAATAAGGAGGTCTATATGTTTATGTTCTTTCTGTATATCAGCTAGAACTGTGTTTTTATTTCATAAACTAATATTTTTCTCTCCCTCAGAAACACAGTATGTTCACATTTATGTTCCCATTCATTACAAATCTCAGCAGGAGTTGAACCTTTTTGATCATTTTCTCTGCAGACCATGTGTTTGTTGTATTTATATACAGTAGTTGTGTATCTGTGTGAAAAAATGTTCTGTCACTCCTTCCCTGCAGGGTGCTTTTCATACAGGCCTTTGGTAACCAGACCAAACACTGAGACTGATTAAATGAATGAAAATTGCGTGTGCAAACTTGCAGACATATAAACGGATGGTTCTGTGTGTTTATTTTAATGCGTTTGCATTTTCAAGAAAAAATAGTCTAGGCAAATGCATGTGTTTGTATGCTTAAGCACTATATTTGTTTAAACAGGGCCAAAACAGGTTTATTTGTGTTTGCACATTGTCATTGAATGCTGCACTGAAGGGTGCTGTGTTTATTTCGACTAAGTGCATGCTTGTGTGCTGTCATGCTCATGTGTGAACTGGGTAGAGGGTAAAACTTGTGTATTAGTGTATTTTCCTGAACGTTATTTGTGTGGTGCTATGTGTTTCTTCCTCGTCATAATGACATGCCACTAGCTATGAATCTTTTCCAGGCTTTTCTACACACTTAATTTTCTTGTGTTGCTGCACCGAAATAGCGAAATAGAGCTCTTTCTGCGCAAAAAACAGGTTTTTTTTTTCTTTTAATTTCCAAGCAACCAGTGGCGATGATGCTGCAATTACAAAATGATTCAGGTTATAGAGCCCCTTTAAAATGTCATCTCAACAAGCAGTACTACCTACTGTACACAATCCATGTTTATGTGGTTTCTCTTCCCCATAGAGATGAACATTGTATCACTGGCCTACTTCTGATACACTTCTGATGATTAATATCACAGACAGAAGACACAAACCAACACAAGTCTTTGTTCCTTTCCTCAGTGCTAGTGACTGTCCAAATTAATCAAAAGCATTTCTCTCAACATAGGCCTAGATGCTTGAGTGAAGTGTTTGCATGACAAGTTTCCAAGTGTCTTTGACTTGTCTCTCAGGAATGAAGGTGGGAGTAAGTACAATAAAAGCTATGCCCCTTTTTTTTCCTCTCTCTTTTTTTGATGACATGGTTTTTGGTCATAATCCTTCCCTATCCAAACCACAAGCCTTTTCTGACATTGATAAAACAGTTATTTTTTTCCTATTCTTTCCCTAAACCCTAAAGCAAACCTTTCAAGCCTGGTAGCAATCACAAGCGTTTTAACTCAATAGAAAGGACAAGTATAGTTATGGACCCAAGAACGTCTACTCCCCTCAGATTTTTCCTACCATCAAACTTATTATCCAGAGTGTCCAAAGTGTGAAAGAAAGAAATTAGCAAATGCCAGATTCAAATATGCTGTGTAATTTATAAAAAGAAATGAGGAAGCAATGAGGGCTAATTCAATGGCCAAAAAGCTTCAACCATATTTGACATATGAATTTTGGAAGGAAGTTAAAGCTAGATGCCTTTACCATCCAGTATCTCTGGTGTCACTGGATCTGAGAATATTGCTGAGCTGTGGAGGAAACATTATTGTGACATTTTTAACAGTGTTAAGGGTGATGCTTTTATTGTTGGAGATGTTCCTCATCGTGATGGTGTGACTACCAGACCAGATGATGTGTGTTATGCCATAGAGAAATTATTATTAAACAAAGCATGTGGCCTTGATCAAATAGCAGCAGGACATCTAAAATACGCTAGCAGCAGAATATCAGTTTTAATTGCTCTATGTTTTACTGGACTACTAATGCATGGTGTACTACCAGACTCTATGCTGGCTGTAATCTTAGTACCTGTCATCAAAGACAAAACTGGAAAGATACGTAGCATAGAAAACTATAGACCCATTGCGTTGCCTAGTATACTTTCCAAAGTACTGGAACACATTCTCCTGGATAGACTCCAACAATATGTAATCACCACGGACAACCAGTTTGGTTTTAAAAGTAAACACAGCACAGATTTGTGCATCTATGCATTGAAAGAGATGGCTAGTATGTATAAAAGATGAAAAATGTTTTCTGGATGCAGAGTCAATCATAGAAAGCTGTTTGCCAAACTTCAGGAGTGCGGTGTCCCACCACATGAGAATATTGCACTACTGGTATGCACATCAAAATATGCATGCTAGACAAGTTTATCTACACCCTTCCTTGTAACCAATGCTGTGAGACAAGGAGGAATCTTATCACCTGTGCTCTTCAACCTGTACTATTTGGATGATCTGTCTGACAGTTGAACCAGTGTAGGACTGGATGCATAGTGGGAGACAGACTCATTAATCACCTGGTATATGCTGATGACTTGGTCATTATATTTCCCCCTAGTGTTAGGCTACAGAAATTGCTGAGAATCTGTTCCTGATACAGTATGCAGTTTGATATTATGTTTAATTCAGTAAAAAGTGTCATTATGATTGTAAAAACAAAGGAGGATAAGAACTCACAATTTCCCTCCTTTTTCTTAGCTGGTCAAGCACTTGGTGTTGTAAGTGCCTGTACATGTTTTAAAACTAAGATGGTGTTTTTTTATCTTGTATTGTCTGTGTCTTTGTGTTGTCTTCTCTTATTTATAATGGACCCAAGTCCGTAATAATAATGATTATCTATTAAATTGATGGAAAACCGGGACAAAAAAGCCATCTTTTAGAAACAGACAAGTTTTGCATGGCAGAGAGACAGTCAAATGGTCAGCTTCAGGGGATCAACAAATGGACACTGGGCAAACTGGAGAAAAACAACCAGGACTTTACCTCTTAATTTGTATCTGATTAACACAAGGGACTGTGGTTACCACTAGAGTGTGGACCATCAGTCTTACATGTGCATCACACATCATTTTCATCATAGTTGTGATGGTGGTGTTGCAAAGCACTGACAAACAATGTGTCAGAGGATAAGATGGGCTCTGGTGAGTAAATGTGTGTGTGTTTGTTTGGTGAGTATTATTTCTTCAAACTAGAGAAATACCATGACACCTTTTATGTTAGTAGATCCCAACTCAACCAAATCAAGGTTAATTGAGAAATCAGGGTAAAAGCTCAAGTCTGGTCAAGCAGCCAGACACTCTTAGTGACTTTCTCTCTGCACCAACTATCTACAGTACGTATAGCTAAAGAGAGACAGGCAGGCTGAGTGGGAAAGCAGGCCAGTGTGATATATATACTCACTTCCCACTCAGAGATCCAATCCAATATGTGTACTTTAAGGCTGAGCAACAATCTTACCATATTTAAGCAATAAGCCACTCAACAAAGTGCTGTGCAGTGATTTAAGAGGACACGCTGTGGTAGAGCACACAGAATAAAACTGTAAAAGCTTGGCCTCGAATAGCAAAAGGCTGTAAAACACCATTGTTTGAAAACAGAGAGAATATAAATGTTGAATGCATGTTTTATTTTTCATGAGTGATATCAAAAACGGTCGCTTGTCTGTTTGACGTTCCCAGTATGAATCCAGAAAATTTGCCTCTCAATTATTTCTTTGTCCTTCTTTTCTGTTTCTCTTTTCATAAAACATCCCACTGTTAAGTACGGTTGATTATAATTCTCAATTATTTAAAATTTTAATGTGTTTTAAACTGAAGTGTAAGTTTTCCTTTGGAACTGTGCCCTCCCATTGGTGCTCAAATAGCTCAAATATGAAAAGTATTTTTGTCTCTGTCCTTCTGGTTCAAATGATACAAGGCTAGTGGGAGAGAGAAAGGAGAAACAACAGTTTTAATGTCAGCACTGTTGACGTGATCAGTTGTTTTCACTGTATTTGTGTGTTTCACAACCCTGCCCACAAGGAGAAAAAAAGAGGCTTGAAATTCTTCAAAATCTCTCTCACAGTCTCTCTCTTGTTTTTTATTTATTTTATTTTCTTTACATAAAATGTCAAGAATTTTTAAACTTCTTCACAGCATCACTGCATATTTGCAACTTAGAATAAGATAAGTGAGGTAATATTTTGGTTATAAAGGAAGACACTTCAGGTAACTACAGAACCAACATAACTCCAGAAAGGCAAACACTCACAGCAAGTCTGTTAAGGACACAAACCTTGACCTTCTTGCTGTATCATTATGCAGTTCTGGATACAAGGCACACTACTTCCTGCAGTAGCTCTGAATGCTGGTTATGGATGTGAGGTGCAGAATTGTCCATTACAGTATGGTGGAGTAATTGGGAGAGTAGGTTGGTATTTCCTTTTAGAAACATACTGTATGTCAGACAGAATATGCCAAAGCAGTAATCATTACTATATGCCCAATGATGTCCATACGAATATGGGCAAACAGGCAAGCTAATATTAATGTATGAGTGTATTGGACCAAATACACAGCAACACGTGTTGGTGACATTTAGAGTTGTACTGTGATGAAAGTGCAAAAGGGACATTTAAGCGTTAGCTTTGAGTATGGCTGCTTTTTTGTCAAGTTACATAGGGGTGTGCGAAACTGTGCAGTTTGAGACAGAAAATCTGATGCATCCTGGTAAAAATATATGAAATAGGATAAATAAAAACACCAATGGAGACTTGCATCAAATGATTTCAAGTGCTGCATCTGATTCTCTGTTCGGATGATGAGGTTGTCATAACTGTGACAGAGCCAGGGAAGATTTTCAGTCAGAAAATAAGCCCTGTAGGCAAACACTTTCAGTTCTGTTGGTGGCTTATGGAGGTGAATCCTTTGCTTTCCTTCAATAATTGCAAGGGTAACTGGTTTGTTTGACGTTTTGGAAACTCTCAACACTTTTGTGAATTTTCTTAATTATAGACTATTTTGTGGGGCTGCTGTGGCTCAGCGGGTTGAAAACAATTAACTGTTTGATCCCAAGCTGCTGGTTTGCATAGTAGCTTCCTGCTATTAGGGTTTTTACATGTTTGAATGTGTGTGGAAATGAATGACGTCCATTTTGCCATTGTGTTGGGTCCATTTTCAGTGGTATATGAAAAGCTTTTCTTCATATAATAATAATAATAATTTATTTATGAAGAACATATCAAAACAATGTTACAAAGTGCTTTACAAGACAATAGAATAAATAACAAGGTAAGATAAAAACAACAAAGATCGTAGCAACCATATAAAACAGAACAAAGCAAAAAACAATCCAAGTACAATGTAATGATGGCAAAACGAAAAGAAAATAGAGGATAAAATGACTATGTATCATAGAAGGCCATTCGATAAAAGTGCGTTTTTAGCAGTTCGTTTTAAAAGTAGATACTGATTTGGCAAGTCTGAGCCTCAGGTAGACTGTTCAAGAGTTGAGGAGCCCTAATAGCAAAAGCACAGGCACCCTTAGTTTTCAGCTTAGATGTGGGGACAACTATTAAATTACTGACTGAGGACCTCAGACTGTGCGTGCTGTGGGCTAACAGGGAGTTAACAGATCTGAAATGTAATGTGGGGCTTGGCCATTAAGTACCTTAAAAGTAATCAGTAAAATTTTAAAATCAATTCTAAAGCGGACAGGCAGCCACTGAGGGGAAGATAAAATAGGAGTAATGTGCTCTCTCCTCCTTGCTTTAGTTAAAAGCTTTGCTGCCACATTCTGCACTATTTGGAGCCTATTAAGAGTTTTCTGCTTAAGACAAGTTAAAACACTGTTACAATAATCTAGCCGTGAAGAAATAAAAACATGTAAAATGGTTTCTGTTTCTTTAAAACTCAGGATTGACCTGATTCTGGATATATTCCTAAAATGATAAAAACAGGTCTGAACAAGCTTGCTGACATGATCCTCAAAGGTTAAACCAGAATCAAAGAGTATGCCAAGGTTTGTGGCAACGGATTTAACATTAAAAGACAGGGGACCAAGTCATGATCTGTGAGTATGAGTGATCTGGGCCGGTTGGTTTTGTCAGAGGTTAATTGTTCGACATCCAGTCTTTAATGTCTGCCAGACAGTCGAGCAGGTGAGAAAGATCTGAAGGTTTGTTGGGTCTTACCAGAGATAAAGTTGCGTATCACCTGCATAACAATGAAATGAGATGTCGTGTCTTTGGATAATATATAATAAGTGGGAGCATATAGAGGGAAAAGAGAATTGGGCCTAGGACTGAACCTTGGGGCACTTCACAGTTTGTCGGGGAAGAGGGGGAAGTATGGTTGCCGATCTAGATAACTTGCGGTTTGTTAGGTAGGATGAGAGCCATTTTAGAGCTGTCCCAGATATGCCAACTTTTAAGAAAGCAGTCTCAGTCAGTACTATGATATTGACGAATACCGGATTGAAATTTCTCAGATATGTTATTGTCATCGATGGCTGCCAGGAGCTGCAGTGAAACTACTTTTTAGAAAATTTTTGAAATTAATGGCAATTTTGAAACTAGCCTGCAATCTGGGGGGTCAGGACCAGGTTTTTTGAGAAGGGGTTGGACAAAAGCAAGCTTAAAGCAATACTGAAGAACTTTCATTGGCGAGTTTGGCAGTGCCAGTGGACCAAAGCGGTAGTGTTTTGCCTGAAGGAAGACCCCATTTCCCACACCAGCGCATAGTGTCATAAACATCCTGGGGCCTCATTTATCATTGTGGATACACGCTTTTTTACACGCTCTTTCCCCCGTTTTGTGCGTACGCTCTTTTCTCCGCCTAATTTGGGATCTATCAAACCAAAACTTGTCGGGAGTAAGTGCAAAAATTTACGACCAGTCCGACCATGGCGTACCGGCATTTACACGCTTTTTGAAGAACAGGAGGAATTGGCGACGCCGCTGCAGAGTCAGAGAACTGCAGTATGCGAGGGAGAGAGGAGCGCGGACACTGTTTGAAGTAGCAAGTAGTGGTGGTGATGATGACCCCCCCCCCCCCACCACCACCACCATCACCACCACCACCGCACACGTGTTGACGTCGGCACTTTACATGAAAAGCACAGCGACTCAGATTTTTCCCCTGTGCATTTACACTAGTTTGCTCCTAAATACTGGCTTTATAAAACGAATTTCGTTTTCTTTTGATATCATATTGATATTTTTCCCCTGCATGTAGGCTACAACTCTTCCACAACCAGTCTGTCCAGTCTGGAAAATAATTTCTGCGACGTGCGTGTGTTACGTAGCCAGACTGGACACACACAAGCAAGCAGCAAGCCCAATAATGTCGGCGCAAATCAAAGCAAATGAGAAAACATGATCGATATTTTTTGTGTGAATAATATTTATTGTATTTAACAAAAATGGGTGCTGCCCAACATCATTTTAGGAAAAGTCACAGACTGGTGGACTTCAATGTTTTTTATTTTTTTTATTTTTTTTATATATAGCTATGCACAAATGAAAATCAAAGTCTTCCAGTGAACGGAAGTTGGGGGTTAGTGGAAAGGGGTGCAAAGTAGTACTGACTGGCAGTGGAAACCCTGCTTTAAATTATTATGACATAATCTAAAATAAGGGGCAGCATAAATATGATTCTTCTTCTTTCTGTTCTGTTTCATTTAGATTTGGGAGTTTTTTTTTGTATTTATTGAAGCCTTTCAATGCAAGATGATGTTTCTGACTGATATTGCCGTGTTACCGTGTATCTCGCTTTCAGAGAAATTCCGCTTCTTTCTCCGCTCTCCGTCCGTCTGTTGTCTTCACCGTCTTCCACTGACGTCATTCCACACGTTTCCAGAGTGCACATGGCTACTTAATATGCACGTAACTGATTTGCATTGACCACATATGGTTGTGTGGGGCCATTTAGGGGGCTGGGTATGAGGCGTGTTCTCATCCACGCTTTTCTCAGGTCCGGTGTGATCTATCAAGGGAAATACCGTGCAGCCGTGCGTACGCGGAGTTTGATAGATCTGAAAAGAGTGTATATTTTTTGGTCGTACGCACATTTTGCCTTTCCGTCGTACTGAAAATTTAAGAGGACTTTTACACGCTCTTTGATAAATGAGGCCCCTGATCTCCCAGTTGCATGCAACAACTCGGTGCTGACCTGTTTATCTGCCTATTTTGTGATTTTTCAATCAGTACCTCCTCGTTCATGGTGTCATCGGGGTGAAATGGTGTCTGAAAACCTCGGACCTTTTGACTTCAGGCCGGCCTCAGCTCATTACAACATTTTCAAGGTGTCAATACAGTTACCTTGATAAACTGAGAGTTTGGATGAGATGTGCGGGAGTGACATTTCAAAGGGTGTGGGCAGGGCTAGGGACATCGGGCAGGTTGCTGGTTGAGGTGACATCATCGCTGACCACAGCAATGACCGCAGCTGAGGCAGGTGCATCATTAGACAGCTGGGCATGTGGCGGCTTATGGCACATGCCAGGAGAGCAGTTCTCTTCTTTATGGAGTGAGCCGGGAGCTGCTGCTGCAATGTTGATGAGGAAGGCATGGATGTTACCTTGGTTAGCCTTTCCAACTGGCTACAGCGCTATACAAATAAAAAAAATAAAGTTACAAGACTTGAATAGAGGAATCGGGAGTGAAACTCTGTTTCTCTTCCTCACAACTTCGGCCCAAGGAGGTAGGATGCGTGGAGGGTCAGCCAAGACCACCATCCTGGGAGCTGCCAGGTACACCAGGCTGCAGGACCTCCAGCCGAGAGGCAAGGAGGGACTGCCGATGGAGGACATCATTTAGGAGGCTCTCTATGGAGTGAAGCTCAGACCTTAGGCTGGAAAGTGAGTGCAGGCATTCTTGGGAGAAAGAGAAAAAATAGCTGGCAGAATCGGTGCTTTTCGTGGGCAGAAAATGATATGGCCCAGGTGAAATAGATGTTTTTGTACTCAGATCGTGCAGACATAGTAAGCTAGCAGGATTGCTACTGTAGGCTAAAAACAAACCACCGTAAACATAGCACCAGGCATAGCACCAGCTGTTCCAGGGGAAAAAACTTTTTTTAAAAACCTGGTCCGAGTTTTCTTATCTGGATGGAAAATTTTTTTTAAAACAGGCAAAATCCCTCTTAGGATTTATTACAAAGTGGCAAAAAAACTGTTAAAAGAGTTACTGTAGTTGTTAGAAGCTGAATTGACAGAGGTCCGCAAATGCCATGCATGCATGTCACAAGTAGGGATGGGCATTTCGAATAATTTTCTAACCGAGTAACCTACAGTAACCTGATCTTACCCGGGTAACTGATTACTTTAATAAATAGAATAGAATGACGTCGTGTGTCTGACGGACAGAGCGCAGCCAGGGCATAAATGCACTCTGTCCGCCAGACAGAGACACACAGCATTGTCAGACAAAATATCAGGCGGACAATAAGAGTACAGACTGGAGTTTATGCCGGGCATAAATGCGCTCTGAGCGCATAAGTCCTGTAGCTTTCAGACTACACAACCAATATTTTACTGCCTCTTTTATTCTATTTTTTGTTGCTCATGGACACCAAGTAATACAGAACTCTTGATCATGTTGTCCACAAATGAAATCAAACTTGTTTATTAGATTAGACAGTTGCTGACTGACAGACCGCAGTGACACCCCCACCCCTCTTCAACGATCAATACACTAAATTAAGCAGCAATATTTGATGCCTCATGCAGGAGAAGAGGAAACGTGAAAGGCAAATACAAACCCACAGACAAAAGATTTCTGCATAGCAACATACAAGCAATTAACATTTTCTTCCTGTCACTCTCTCTCTCTCTCCCACACACACACACACACACACACACACACACACACACAAACACACACACTCACCCACGTGTGCATACTCAACAGCATTTGGTCGATGTAAGACAGGAGGTGATGTAACGAGCCTACAACCCATCTCAATCCGCACAGCCACCACAGCTGCAGACTATACAAACACACACGCAGCTACACACAAACCCACACGTTATTGTTTTCCCTCTCTTTCAGGCTCACATACACTCTAATGGCCTAGTTTCAAACTGCTGAATTAGGGACTTTGGTGACTTACACTCTCTCAGTGTTTTCTGAGAGACAGCTGTGGGAGAGCAGACAGAGCTCCAAAGCACCACCCAAGTGCGTAGGTATACGGTTAGAGAGCTCCTAAGGTCAAGTGAAGGAAATGTGATCCTCTTTATCTAAGGCCTGGTGGTCTGAGCTCTGAGGACTGCTATGTGTGTCCAGGTAAGTGAGAGTGTTTCTGACTGTATGCACTGTAGCCCCATGTAGAGGAAGCAGACTTTTTGTTTGTTTGTTTCGAAATGTAGGCAGGAAATGTAGGCATGTAGGCACACTCACATTCATGCACTATGGGCAATTAAGAGTCGCCATTCAACCTTACATGTTTTTTGACTGTGGGAAGAGGCCGAGGAACCCAGAGAGAAAAACATGCAAACTCCACCAAGGAAGTTCCCCTGGCCCAGGAATCAAACACTGACCTTTCCTGCTGGGAGTGCTGACCACCAAATCATTCAAGCTGAGCTTTAAAAAATAAAAAAGTCCGACGGAGGAGGTAAACAAAATGCATGGCCTTTCACATTTTCAAAATAAAAGGAAATGTATTTCTGTCTATGCGCTACTTCGCAGTAACACATTTAGAGAACTGGTGGAGTTACTTAAAAGTAGCCTACAATATCTGTCCTAATGTGGTTGAGTAAAAGTCATAAGGTTTATGTAATGAAACAAAATCTCATATGTGATGTTTGTCCAGCTGTACACGCAGACACAGCACAAAAATATCACTGCTTTTCGCTCTCAGTCTGACAGTACCAGCTTGTTTCGAGACAGAAATAAGATCAGACTTATTTTCAGCCTCACTGATGTCAAGCAAGGCTGCCCTAATTTGACTTCACACCTTCCACATGATTTCAGAAAGTGAGTAGACAGACTGTATCTGATTCAGGGATTGCAAAGGTTTTGAGAATGCTTTCGATGGGATCTAACAAGCATCTTGAAGATACAAGACCCACTTGATCCATGTGTCAAA
The DNA here is from genome assembly GCF_045865225.1 of Trachurus japonicus. Taxonomy (NCBI): domain Eukaryota; kingdom Metazoa; phylum Chordata; class Actinopteri; order Carangiformes; family Carangidae; genus Trachurus; species Trachurus japonicus. The sequence goes on from NC_140907.1 coordinate 12,261,760, forward strand.
AACTTCTTAGAGGATGTGAATGATTACATTTTTTATCTGCTCCGCTTTAAAGGAGTGCAAAAGACAGAGGTGAAAGTGGCAGAGCTTGAAAGTGGATATAGAAAAGTGAAAGCCATTTCCCACTATGGGTAATCTGAAGGATAACCTAAGGGGTAAGTGCATTAGATACGTTCGCACTGACTGTTTTCTCATGTACAAAAAGGTTGCTTTATATTACAAATTGCTTTGTTTTCTTTTGATATGTTGACTTTAAAATGTGTATGCGTTCTAATATTGGTTTGATGTTAATTGCAAGTAAAGCAACATAGTCTTGCTCTGCTGGGATGTCCATTATCTGCAGGGTATATACAGCAAATGCAGTCAACTCAGTCCAACTGGTAAGGTTGTTAAAGTTAACATACAACTGTTTCTGATCTAAACATACATTCCACAATAACTTTTATATATTTATGTTATTTTCATTATTATTTTTTGTAATTAAGACTGAGATTGTTAATGGAGATTCACATGGAGAGATCATGATGCTTCCATGACTGTCAGGATGACTCCAGATCTGCTGTAAAATGTACAGTGAATTATGTTTTTTTTTTTTGCTACGCTTCAAAACTCTCTTCCCTCTGAGTGCATTTCTGTGAGCCTTTGTACCATTATACAAGGCCAACCTGAGGTAGTGATTTCAAAAGGGAGCTCTTAGAGAGGGAAAATGACAGCATTATGGTTAGTCCTGTCTTTGAAAGTGAGCTTTTACAGGTCTGATGAGGCCCAAAGAATAGCATTTTCTTTATGTCGCACACAAAAGTGTCTTACTCAAACTGAGATTTTATTATGTAGGTTTGGTATGTTTGGAAACAAGGAACCACATCAACATACTTAGAGGCCTGAAAAATGCAGAATTCAATTTTTGGAATTTAAAATAATGACTCCACCCACGCCAACAGGTAATAGATTATAACATCATGAGATTGCCTGGTGTTAATTGCTTATGCTGCTTTTGTATCAAATGCTTTCGTTGCACATGTCTGTCTCCTGCCTCAGTACGTTTTTTAGTTGTTTTAATGATTACTCTGGTATTTGACATAGGGAACAACTTTGGCTTACACTGGCACATAGCAAATCCAGGTTCCAATTTTGTTCATCAGTGCTACAGACACCTGATACGTTATCAGAAATATGACCATGACACATACTGTATCTTTGTTCAATTTGGTTTCTTGAAATGAACAAACCAAATGTAAAAATTTAACAAGTCAAGGGCATGATTTCACCATGTCATGTTGCACCAGGACAGCTATTTTTATTTTATTTATTTTTTTACTTTTTCCTGTTTCATGTGTTTGTCTTTGATAGAGGGCAGCCAGTAGCGACCAACCCTCAGCCTTTCAAATGACAGTCTGCAGTGTAACCCTGGAGGTGGCAGGGCCATCAAAGAGTGTGATGGATGATGGGAAGGAGGTTTCAGTGATGGATCTGGATCAGGACATGTTGTGATAGATTGTACAGGGCCGCTGACACAGAAATCCCATTCCCCGACAAACATACACATGCATGCACGCACGCACACGCACACACACACATACAGCACATGCATACATGGATATACATAACTTCAGACATTGAAGATGACAGAATCAACACATGATCTCATCTCCCTCTCTGTGCCTCATCTTATTCAAGTGTGTCTGTAAGAAAAAGAAAATGTAGACATGTCATGCACATACGAGCACACCTGCAAGTTTGAATATGTGTTTGAGTGTCTCCTGTGTCCAATTTCATGTCAGCAGGTTATACTTTGGCGAACACAGCTGTCAGCTTCACAATAAAAGCCCCCTCCTGCCTTTCTGATTTGTTTGGATACCATCTGAGCCTTAACTCTTCTGGTGTTCTTTCTTTTCAAACAGTTTTTTTTTTTTTTTGTTCCACCTGCATGTATTTCTTAAGGAGGTTCCTCAAACAAAGAACAATGCTTAATGTGGTGGTAATAACGACATCACAAAGCACTTGTTTCTTTAAAAGGTTAATTACTGTAAAAGGGGGGTGAATTAAAAAATAATCTTTGGTGGAGGTTTAGTTGGTCCACCTTGCCATTGTCATTGGGGAGGTGTGGAACAACCCGAAGGTTAAACTCTACCTATTTTTAAAGGGATAGTTCACCCAAAATTCAAATGTCACTCATTTTCTACTCACCCTCATGTCGACTAAGGGTTGGGAGAAGTTTCAGAGTCCTCCGTGCCTTCTTGGAGTTACAGGGGGGCTCCACGCAGCACTGCACTGCCATATGACGGCAGCGAACGGGGCTCACTTTTCTTCGTCCAAAAAGACACACCAAAAACCATCCAAATACCTCCACAAGGCTCGTCTGTAATGTCCCTCTTGTATTGAAGCCCCGACATGAGAAATTGTTCCGAAAAAAATTAAATAAGTCTATATTTTAAGCTTGTTTGTAGCAGAAGCTCCCCGTGTCCAGCCCCGTTTGCGACCATCATATGGCAATGAAGTGCTAACTCCAAAAAGGCACTGACTCTGAAACGTCTCTCAACCCTTAGTCGACACGAGGGTGAGTAGAAAATGAGTGAAATTTGAATTTTGGGTGAACTATCCCTTTAAAGCACATCTGCATTCTTCTTTAAAAAACAGCAAAACATTTTTTCAAGCTGAACTTTCTCTACATGTTCATTATTTTTCATACTGTTACTGTGACTGTGCTGAAAATCACGTTTAGCGATTATGGCAAATTTCTGTATTTTTCTGGTTGATAACGAATCCCAAGTAAACAGCAAAACCAGCAACTACTGTACTGTACTACTACTGTAACCAAAGCCTGATACACTGTATATAAAAGAGGATACAACACCACATTCTTCACATTCAGTAACAAAAACTATTGCACTGGATGGCATGGTTTTGCAATACACACTGGTTTACTTTGACTCAAGGCCACTGTACATCTTCCTGCACTCATAAATACTGACTGGAGCGTTAAACATGTATTAATCCCTATCTGAAAATAGTCCACTACTCCCGCTAATTCCTTTTGATAAAAATCACATCTTTATAAAGGTATCATTGTAAGGAATGTGAATGAATATGTATCTGAAAATGCGAATAGTTTACATAGCTGGGATTTTCAAAGTGGTCAGGAACACTGGACTACTGATTATTCTGCATAAATTTGTATCCAAACTCACTGACAGGTTGTCAGAGCCGTCTTAGCTCCCTACAAAATGGGCTGAATGAAATACTGTGAGCTTCAAGATTAGATGAAACAGTAATGATGCCCTTGGGCAAAGAACATTATATAAGCAAGAACTAAGCAAATGAGAGTACTTAAGAAACAGAACATATTTATAAGCAATAAAGATTAATCATCTTTGTTAACAGATTTAAAGAGCAGCCAAATGTCCAAAAGTTTTGGTTGAAGAATATTTGTTTGCACTTGTTTTTGAGTGCCTAAATCTGAGACTTTTGAAAATCCAAGGGTTGTGTTGCAGTCTGGACAGAGATGATTGGGTCTTATTAGCCTCAACTACCTGCGGTAAAAGCAACATATTACAACTGCCACCATTTTTTACCTTGTTGTCTTTGCCAGCAGCTGTTGTGCAGTTTAGGTGAGCATTTTTACCACAACAACCTTCTCTGTTCATCATTTGTGCAACCAATAAACTGCAGAGCAGACAATTTGCTTTCTTTTTGCACTGTTTGTTTGAAGGCCCCCAAATCCATTCTAGATCATTAGTGGTTGCTTAAATGCTTTCCCTAAACAACAAGCCAATGTGTCATGCTTTAATTCATTTCTTTTTGGTCACAAAAAACATCTGTGTGGATGGTCTGTGTTTTAATTATCAAGCCTAAAGCCATGTCTTTGGCTTGAACTCAGACAGGGCACTCAATTACTGTAGACAATTACTGCACCCTATCCTCAGTGGCATAGTGTGTAAAATTTAGGGTCACTTATGGTCAGTAACTATCAATACTGCTGACAATTTGAGGTGCACCCATTCTTACTTTCATCCCACATTTTTTCCACAGTTTGAAAATCCCTTACTGTATACTGTAAAGGCAATAACCTCATAGAGGTGGGTTGTTGTAATAAGTCAGGTTCTTTAGTCACAAACACAAGCCCTGATGTTTATAGTCAAGAAAAACCAAAGGGTGCAGAACAGTGAAGGCTTCAGTATCAGGCATTGCAATTAATGTCAAGAAATGCATGGAAAGGAGGTAAGTGTCTTCGTCCATAGCTGATAATAAATTCTGCTCTTTTTTTTTTTCAAATAAACCAAGGGCAAAGATAAAAATCAATTTACAGTAATCACATCACTGTGGCAAAAACTCCATGGCGCTCAGAATAAAAACGTTGCCGATGGAGACTTTCTTTATTTCCTCCTTCATTTGAGAAATACACAGAAAAGGATTTTATCATCAGAGATCACCTTCAAATGTTGGTCAGGGTCCATGAACAAGAAGTCTTCAGGAATTCCTCTCAGCATGTACCATACACATTTAAAGCAGAAGTAAGCGATATTTTTGTGTTAATATAAGTCTTAAATAGTTATATCTTCCGACAGCAATCACTTATATAGAGTGTTTGGACCGAAACACGGGTCTCTCAGTCACTCTGTTCTGCTCTGAGCTGAGGAGAAAACTTTTCTCGTATCCTACAAGTTTTATCCAATGAGGAGAGAGAACGGCATGAAGGGCTGTGTGTGCAGCCAAGGGACGCCGTGAATGTGGCGACGTAGGGATGAGGACCAATAGATCCATGACGAGGGTTCACGGGTCGGAAGTTACGAGTGGCCGTTATAGTGACTTTCACAGGTAAAACAGGTCGGAAAAACACGAGTGGGTTGCCTGGAACGCTACAAAGTCGTGAGTCGTGACTTGAAGCTGTAATTTACGGTTTCAAAAGCCTGCCTGGAACGCAGTATTTGGCAAAACGACAGGATTGCTTACTTCTGCTTTAGTACACTCTCACTGTGTTTTTGTATGGATGTGCCAGAAAGTTTGTGTGTCCTTGTGCACATCATTGTGTCTCTTGTTGAGCAAATACGGGGTGAAATTTTCTTTTTGTGTGTCTATGTTTACCCCAGTGCAAGCAGGGCGTGTGTTTGTTTTCTTATCTACCGTGTGTGTGTGTGTGTGTGTGTGTGTGTGTGTGTGTGTGTGTGTGTGAACAAGGTTGTAATTAAAAGCAAATCTATTACGTTAGAGTGGGGAGGCTTTCAGGGGGACTCATGTCTACAAAGACACAGCTTACGCCTCCTCTTCATCACTTTTAATTTGATGGATATGTTTATCCTGTTTTATGATGAATTGCACACAATACATCCCTGGTGCTTCCACAAATGATAACTGTGATTAAAATTAATGCCGGGGTTTTTGACTATTCACAAAAGCATTATTGTGCATTTTGTTTCTCATACATACTTGATTCATAGTTGATGGAACACATAGTTCAAAAGGAGATGATGATTTCACCAGTACCAGATGGGTCCTAAACTGAGCTTGATTGCGCAACAAATGTGATTTCCCATTCAAGATTACATCTGTTTAAAACTCTGGTACCCTAAGCACTTAAACAATCACATTGGACTGTGGTGATAACAATATCAACAGTTTCTGAAATTTCCATCATGGCAACTCTTACAAACAACTTATCGCTGGTGGTCAAGAAAAGTAATGACATGGATATGTTGGCGGAATCAGGACAACAACTAACTGCGCTGACAGATTGATGCGTTATGCCTGGAGTCTATACTTTATTTGCAAAATCCGCAAATTACTGATGTCTGTTTATGAACCAAAAAACTTTTTTACTAAAAAAAGTATGATGACCTCCATCTGAATCTAGTCTAAGAGAATGCCCAGAGTGAAAATATTAACAAGGTTTCCAGTGACATTTTTGTAATTAATCTCATTAATCTGTATTTTTTATTATGAATGCCCTGCATCACATTTTGTGATTTGTGAGAAATTAATGCAATTAATTAATTAATCAGTGATTTTCCAACACTTAGTGAGATTTGAAAAAAGTAAAGTCTTAATCCTGTTTATCTAACCTTCATGCATAACCCAAATATATTACACGGTTTATTATAGAGATAAGACATATAATGCTTATGAGGAGACTGTGATCTCACAGTCCTTTAGATAAATTGCTACAGTGATGTAGAGGCATATTAAATGTTAAGTAAAACAAGAATTCCTTTCATAATCTGCAACAACTTCAACATACTACAAAATAAGAACTGCAGATTATACTGCAAAAGTATCATGAATATTAGGCTACATATTCAAAACATGATATCAGTTGTTTTCATTTTGAATGGAAATTTGCAAATTGAATTCCATATCATCCCCATCGTATTTAAATCACCTGCCACTTTCTCATAAGTTGTCTGATTGAGAACTAAAAAAGTGTAGGACAGGTTGAGAAAGCACAGATTTTTGGTGGGTTAGGTCCTTTGCAGGGTCTCAACTCCAGCCAGAACACAGAATCCTTTAGTCTGTTGGAGTGGTGCTCAATGCAAAGAACATCATTTTTACAAGTTTTGTCTGAATGGTTTTGTTCCTTCAGTTTGTGACATAATTTTCACCATCACAATCATAATAAATGTCAACTTTCTTACACAGAGTAGCTTTATAACTCTTCTCCATCTTGTTAATGGACAGGACCATGGCATAGTGTTTTTATTCCACTATACCATCTGCCTACACAAGCAGCAATGTTTTTCTAAATATTGTAGTTCACTGCAAAATCGTTCTCTTCCATCTTCTTTAAACCATGATGCAATGTCTCTCTCAAATGTAAAGGAGGAAACAAAAGTCCTCAAGTAAAAATTTGTCTCCAACTTTGAGCATAGTTGAAAATATTTGGTGTTTTCGAAAGTACTTACTAAAATACTCATTCGTCTTTGTTATTGCAGCAATCTATCCATGTTATGTCTGCCTGTGGTTAGTAATGGGAACACCAAGCTCTCTCTCTCTCTCTCTCTCTCTCTCTCTCTCTCTCTCTCTCTCTCTCGCTCTGTTTTCAATACCCAAATGCAAAAACAAAAAACATTTGTGGAACACAGGCAAATTTCAAATCTAAATGAGAAAGTTTTGCAGTCGCAGCAGAAGATGAGGGGACAAAGCAGCAAAACAAGTCAAGGCTCATTTCAATTCAAACACAGGTTTCTATAACATCAGCACTGAGTCAGGGCCCATTCACTGCATGAGTCAAGATGATGAAAAGAAATGCTTGTGCATGTGTAGGATGATGAGAGAAATGCCTGCTCTGGCCTAAGAGATGTCTGTTTGCCATGTTATACGCTGATGGCTTCTTGATGACAGCTTAAAGCCTACATGTTGTGCATCTGTATAACACTGTTGCTGGCCTTTAGATGTACAGGCTGCCACTATTGGTGTATTTTCAGCATTTTCTTCTTACATTGATGATAGCACATCTGCATTTCAAAGCAGGTGAGGTCAAGTGATGACAAAAACAAAGGCGAAACGTAAAAGAGGCAAAGAGAAGACACAGACGGTCAAAGTGAAAACCTTTAAAAAAAAAATGCAATGACGAGGTATACACCATGGTGATATAAATGAATTGGTATTGATGACTGTATAATTGTGAAATAAAGGTAATAATGTCCCTAATAATGTCCCAAGCTTATACAACATTTTTTAAATAAAATATTTGAAAATGTTCAACTTTATTGCCTTTTTAAGTCAAATTTGTCAGTCAGACAACAAAACAACATAAATTGTTGTTGTATTCTTATTATGATGTATTTTATTTATTTATTTATTTATTTTTATTCATATGCACAATGAATTTTATTTAATAGTTTTATTTAATAATACAAAGACAAATAATTGTGATGTATGTAATAGGAAAACATATCTGTTTCACACTCAATTAGGAAGTCAATCTACGAATTCTGAGCTACAACCAGTGCAACAGTTGAATTCCTTCAAAATAAATTAGGTTGGGAGGGAAGCCAAAGTACTTTGTACAATCATTTTTCACCCTCACTGCGAAAAATCAGAGGAGATTGAGGGAATGAGGTAACATGCAGACAAAGTGAGTATCACAGCTGGAAGCCAAGCTAACTTGAGCAAAGATGCTGAGAAAGATGCTGAAAATGGCCCTACTGCTGCTGCCAAAATGTCAGAAAGTAAAGAGAAATTACCTGACATGAGGGTGTTTTCCAGTCTTAATAATTTCCATTTGTAAATGTCACCTGCTCTTTTATGTTTGTTATTATGTTTGGTCCCGGTTTGTATGATTCTCCAATGATGGTGTTTCTTGATGTGTTTCTTTAAATTGACCTCAAAGTCAACATCATTGTGGAGTAATGAAAATAAATAAAATTGGAAAGTATAATACACACCTTTAACATAATTATATACTCTATAATATAATAATTTGACACCTGTGTTTTTTCAGAAATCTGAATCTTTGTTTCTAACTTTTTCCAGTGCGTCAACAGCCTGACGAACGGTCACTGTCCCTCAGGGTCTGTCAGACTTAAAGCGTGAGAGACCCTCTTAGTCAGAAAAGCCGAAATAGACAAAACACATTTCCAAAAGTCGCACAGTTCTGATTTTTTTAATACTTGGTTCGGGGGCCCAAGACGAACGCGTAGATGTGTGTTCGGTCCTGATCGAGCCATTACTTTTAGAGAGGCGGGGCTTCAAACAGCCGCATTCCTCTGTTTCCTAGAGGCCGCCGTTTCCATAGAAACCGACCAAATCACTTGAAACTTGGCCTGTGGACTCATGGTGAGGCCCTTATCCATCACCCCGAGACCCAACTCTGTGGGAGCATGGGAAAGCCAAGTGGCCCCCCGGGGCCCCTAGCGCAACGGGACCAAAATATTCTGATAGAGGACTCTCTGATATACAACATATTTATATTTCATGATGATAACTTAAAGCGTGTGTGTTTTGTTAGGAAAAAGCAGGAATGGATGGATTCACTTTGATGTTTGACCCCTGTGACCTTTGACACTTACCAATTGGCTTAATGCACAGCTCCCCTACTTCCTGATCGTAAACCAGCTCCTTTAGCAAAACATTCAGCCTGATAGGCCAAAGCATCTGGAAGCTATTAAAGAATTGCTGTTGAAACATTTATCCTTTAATAAGAGGTCAGAGAAAGGAGCATTGCTTTTTGGCTATTTGTGACCCTTCTGAATGTCACAGAGCTCTGAATCTTTTGCACACACAATCTACTAGACATTCTGGACCACATATTCAAAGCTCATCTTCCTGCATCAACGTTTTGGTGTTTTATTCAAGGAAATGGGGTTAAAAAGGTCACAGATCAGCGACCTTTGACACTTGTGAAGGTCGCACGGGTTTGAAATTGCACATGGTGGATGGCCTTAGGCCCCGGACAAACAAATTAAACTTTCAGCCTTATAACCCCAAGAATGTGGACGTTATTAGACAAAAGGCTTCTAAATCCAGGCTTTGAAGGCCGAGAAACGAGCCTGGACGGTCAGCTGTGACCCTTCTGGAGGTCCGACAGGTCTGAAATTCTACAGAAACTTTGTCCCTAGTGCTCTGAACAACCTATCAAAATCTCAGCTTCCTACATCAAAGTATTAGTGATTTATTCAAGGAAACAGGGTCAAAAAGGTTAAATTTAACAGTTACCTCTGACCCTTGAATTCATAATAATGTTTTTCAGATAAAAAATAAAATTTCACTCATTGAATTAAAGATTACATTAAATGTGATGTGATGTGGACCAGAAAGATGCTGGTGAAAATTATGAAAAAAAAAAAAAAAAGGAAGTCAAGCCAACTTTCATGCACTTTATTGTTGAATTTTAACAATATAGCACCGTTTTATTCAATGTTGAAAACAAAAAAGATGTTAAGACCTTTTAGTTACTAAGAAAATAATATAAGCTCAATTTGTTTTATTTTTTCATTTGCTGGTAACAGCAAGCTAAACCAATCAGTATGTCGCTGATAAATATGAGGATTATGGGTAATGTAGTGCTTCTCCGTGATATGACATTGGAAACAAAACGTGTTTTCTTAAAATAAAGTTGCTATTACACAGGGCTTTTGGACTCAGCAGAAGCACATAATATTGTTACACAGTCTTCCTTGGATGGTTACAGCGTTATGGCTAATAATCAAATCTTTCTTCAGAATATTGATTAATCTAAACAGAGCAGCTTTTTGAGCGCGGAAGTGGTCTTCACCTGTAGAATCCACAACCTCCCCCCGGTCTGACGTAGCTTCCGACAAGGACAATTTTTTTTTATTTATTGATTGATTATTCTGCACCAACACCATGCTCACTAAATAAATAAACAAATAAATAAATAAATAAATAACCGAAATGACGGCCTTGCCGAAAGCTACGTCAGACACAGCAGCATCAGGTTCAATAAAGCTTTAAGGAAAAAAAAAAAAAGTTATCCTTCGCTCACAGCATCTTTCAGTACCGCACGCCGGGTCGGCTGGATCACTTGCTCTGAGCGTCACATATCGCCGCGAAGGGAACTGCATTGGAATCAACTGAAAGCCTCACTTGTCAAAACCTGACAAAAAACGGGCACCTAATGAGTCAGGCATGTGACGATGAGGGACAGTGACCGTTCGTCAGGCTGTTGACGCACTGGGAGTGAGAACGTGTTGCTACGTCACCAAATTCACGCGCATCCCTTGGCTGCACACACAGAGAGGACCGCCCCTTTATGCCGTTCTCTCTCCTCATTGGATAAAGGTTGTAGGATACAAGGAAAGTTTTCTCCTCAGCTTACAGCAAAGCAGAGTGACTGACAGACCCGTGTTTCGGACCAAACACTCTATATAAGTGATTGCCGTCAGAAGATATTTAAGACTTATATTAACCCAAACATTCCGCTTACTTCTGCTTTAAGACCCTAAGACTCAATTTTTTCCCCTGACAACAGCACAAGTTGACAACCTATGGGATCTCTTAGATAATAATATATCCTCCTTAGGAACATACTGAATTTTACAAAAACCCATCCAATAGTTGAATGCAAAAACTACCCACACACTAGAATCAAAAGAAACTAAAAGGGAGCTGTGATTACACGGTGTGGGTGCTCTTTGTATCTATGGAGGTCAAACAGTCCACCGAGAACCACAGATGTGTATCTGTGGGGGAAAGCCAAAGGTTCATCAAAGGATTCATCCTCTGGGCATCATCTGTATGTTTCTGTACCAAATTTATCCACCGTTTGAAATATTTTAGTCTGGTCCAAAGTGCTGAGAAGACTAAAGACATTGCTATGCTATCCCTTGAGGCACAGAGGTAGAGTGGCTAAAATTATATAGAAAGAGAGCATGGATCTGTGTGGTTAGTGTGGGAAACATCTTGCAATGTATGTCTCAGTAACTGCAACAACTAGCTAAGGACCTATTTATAGAATAAACAATGAACATTTTTATAGAGATAATGAACATAGATGACTTTACTCTCATAGAGTAGAAACACTGAGTAATAAACAATTTATGACTACTTAGAATTAAAATGTGCTGCTCTTAAATCTTACCTGTGACATAATTTGTAATGTCAAACAAAAACATAACAAACAGTATGTCATGACCTAGATTGTGGTTTAATTACTTTCCTTCACCTGCAGTGACAGTGTGTTGTGCCACAGTATATCTCTTGTGGTGGATGGGGCAATTAGAAATACTCTTGGATGCACCTTCACTTGTTTTCATGCTCATGATTTCATTCATATTCATCAAGCTGATTTTCCATGGAAAGGTCAAAACATGAGGCCAGTTACGATTTGAGATGAAGGATGTTGCAGAAAGACTCAAATATCAGTAGGCAGTAGACAAACAGAGAATATCAATACAACATTGGTTATACAGTGCGGTTTCCAGCCAGCAGGGTTCGAGAGATCAAACTGGAAACCAGAACATGAATCCTGCTGCCTCTCCGCCTCCAGACCAGCCAGAAGAACAGCCTCACTCAGGATTATGAAGCTACTGACTGCCTGAAGCAATGGATTGCAATAAGCACACATCACATGTAGAGTGAGTTGCACAGGGATTTAGGGACTAAATAATAACATTTACACTAATTTACATTTCCACCAACAATCAAATACGTTATGTGCATTTTCAATTAATAAAAGTTGTGTTGAAGGACCAAACCCTGCAAGAAGTTGGACTAACAAAGTAAAATGCTTCTCAGGATAATTGAGAAATTGATTTATCACATACATAATGATGTACCTGCATTTTCTCTATCTATTGTGGACAAAGAACCCAATGTCTGGCACTCACTACATGCCCAAAAGAAGAATTTCAAAAATAAAGGGAACAAGTAACCATAGCGCTATGGCATACAGTATATAGAAGATAACCTCCCTGTGCCCACTGCGGCTGAGGATCCTTGTTGGATATCTCTCCCCTCTTTATTCCCTCAGCAGCTGATAAAAAACACACCACACAGTATTTTCAAAAGTTTTTGAAACAGTGATAAACAGCATCTACCAGTCCTGCTGCAGCTGCCCACATATTTATCAGATCAGGTGCTGAGGGAGTAAGTATTCAGCACATCAACATTTTCTTTATTAAACACGGTTTCCAGCAACACAGCAACTCATGGGACCAGATGTTGGTATTCATTCCATAAATCCCCTCAGATAAAGAAATTATAATAGTACAATCCATTATTCAAGTTATCTCATATAAAGTGGAATGACCTTGAAATAAAGTGTTGAACACACTGACTGAAATGTATTTAATTCTTGGTAGAAAAAGTAATTGTTTGCAATGACTGCTTCAAGACACTTCCTGTATGAAGAGATGAATCACACAGTGCTCTGCTCACAGTTGATTTTGATCAATCCTTCTAAACAGACTCTTGTACAACTTGATTCTTCCACAAATGTTCTATTGGGTCTGACCTGTTCAATTGGACAATTACAACTACTTTTTTTTCTGAAACCAGTGGAGAGAGGTTAATCGTCCTGAATGGTCCAAGCACATATCATCAACATCATAGCTCCATTCATCTTCACTTCAAAAACAGCAATAGTAATAACAACATGCCTGCACCTCCACTTCACTACTGGTATATTTGAGGGTCATGTGCAAAGCCCTTTTTCCTTCAAACTTGCCATGTGGATTTATTTCCCAGATGTTTGATTAATGTTTAATCTGACCAGACTACCTTATTCCAGTAATTCACAGGCTTTTCCAAATGTTGTGCAGCAGACCTCATAAAAACGTCAACATTGCTTGTCTTCAGCAAATTATTATCTGGCAAGGGATGGAGGTGGAGTGCATGGTCTCTTGTATTCTCTGTGACACTAATTTTACAATTTCTTCATCTTTGGAAATTTCTGAGTGTATTTTCTTGTGTATAGCTGCATTAGAACTATGTTTAGTTTTTAAAAAATCAATATATAATTTTTAATTATATAATTTGAGGGTTAGGGTTAGGTAAAACTACTGACATGTTGAACACTCAAGTTGTTCAGGGTGAAACATATAGCTGTTGTATCTGCTGAAATGGATAAGCTGTGAGTACAAAAAGTACAGACATAAAATACACACACAACACAAATAAGTGTCAATAAGAGACAGACAGTATTACAATCTTGTAATACCAAACTTGCTACACATTATCTTTTAAATGTACAGCTCTGTCTTCACTTTTCAACTATTTGTTGCCCCCAGCCATTATAGCAAAATGTGTATGAGAACACTTTTTTCTATCCCATAAAGAAAGCCCAGATAATAACTTGTGAAAACTGAGTTGTCTGCCTCTGCCTCTGTTTTGTCATGGAAACATTATACAGTGGATCAGTGCGTAGACAGTAATCACTGCTCCAGCGAGAACTGATGGTATTTACCACTGCACTGAAACTGGAGGCAATACAAGAGAGGAATGGAAACAGAGACAGTACCAAACACCAGAGATTCAATAAAAGTAGCCAGAACAGAGTCCATCAGACTCTCATATTATTGTTAATAAAGTGTTTGTCTACAGTGTATATGTTTGTGTTGTAACTGGGTGAGAATAGTTTTTGGGTCTAGTTGAGCCCCATCAGTTTTCAAGAGAGGGGTGTGTGAATAAAACATTTATAAAAGTGAACCAAACAAATATCTGATCCAAATTTTACATTATTAATGTCTAACTGACTCTTTAATAAGTAAGTGTAAGTCTTGCTGCACTGCTGTGCATGTGTGCAATTACAACTGTAATGTGGCTGTTAAGGCCCAAGACAGTTACTTTTCGTAAATGAATTTTTCTGTATACTGCATTTCATTACAGTTTGGTTAGCATGATATATGCTACTGTAGCTATTTAGTATCAAACCTATCCATAGAAAATTATGACATTCACTCAAACATTTAAATGGCCAAATAAATTATATACTTACGTATACTATAACTGTACAAAATGCTCTGCTATGACCACAGTAGCAATTGCAATAACCTGCCAGATTTAAACCAGTGCCTTCACAGCCCCACCGACAGTGTTAGGGAATGTTAACAGAGGATTATTGGAGTTTGAAGTGTGCTGACATTGGGGAAATTGGTGCATGACGAGGCCAAATTCTCTACTGCCATTGTTTGTTTGTGCAATTTACCAACACATACCAAAAGATAGGCTGTTATACACCCCCCTAGGCACACATTACGTGCTTTAACTCTATTATACACACAGTCACACAGACGTGGAAAGACACATGCACATAAAGATGTGTACATGAATGCAGTTTCACACCAACAGAGATACACACACTCGTACGCAAAAGCAAACTCAAATAGAGCCAAGTTAACAAGGTAAACATATGCCTCATCATTGCACGTGCAGTTGGAAATGCATATGAACCCACACATTCTCTCTCTCTCGAACACACGCGAATACACACACACGCTGACAAACACACTCTCCCCCTGCAGCCCAAATCCTCATGGCCTGTTTAGAAAACCCACTGCTTTCCAGTAAATCCTGAATAAGCTAATCCTAGAACATCAACAAATGCAATTTTCAGCTTAGCATAAAACACATGCAAGTGGAAGGCAACCTCTCCTCACCCTCAATATGAGAATATGTGTGCGCAAGTGGGTGTGCGTGCGCTGCAGGTATAATCAGTCAGGTAGAAATGAGGGGGTGTAGTTGAGGAGGCGGATGAGGTTAAGAAGGTCAGTCATGTTAGTTTCCAAGCTTGGAAAAGAAACAGGGGTGTGAAAGATGCAATATCGGGCTTATATAATACCAACTGACGATGTGTGTGCTCTCTATATCCTGAAGTCAGTGAGGTCAAAACCTCTCAAACACTGATAATCTGTTACAAAATACTTATGCAAAACCATGACAAACTCAGATATGCTTAGTTAGGAGCAGAGGGAAAATTTCTTTTTAAAATCAAGCAGGTAGTGGTAGAAGAATAACAACCTGGGATGGAACATCTCAAGACAACATCTGCAGATGATGTAATCCCTCTGTATATACAGGACTTGTAGTTTGTGTGTGTGGTTGATAATCACAGACCACACCCTTCATTTTGATTACCCCCTCCCCCATTTATTTATTCATTATTAATATTCATTCACTTCTTTTCAAACACTGTACTGTGTACTGGAGAGTTTCCCAGCGTATATGGAAAAGTCCTCTATACATGGTGACAAAAAGCAAATTCAGAACAAGAATCAAACTGCATGCAGGCTGTGGAGAATATAATGTGGCACCAATACAAAATGCAAAGTACAAAAAATATCTAGCAGTGGGTGCTGGTATAATCAAAGATATTCTGAAATGTGGCACATAACCTCAGCCTTTTCCTTTCACAGAGTGCTCTCGTCTACAGTACATCAACAGAGAATGGTTCAGCATAACGTTATTTTTGCATTACCGTATTTTCTCAGACTGGAGTCAGCATTTCGCCCACCCACATAAACTGAATGAAATCATATTTCAGATGGACTGGCTTAGTAGACGCTGCAAGAGTGAGGGAATTTGTGTATATTTGTGGCCATGAAACTGAGAATGTCCCAGGGTATGAGTTTCAGGGTCTACATCTATGTTTGTGTGGGTGTGTATATGAGTGTGTGTCTCAGTGTTCTGGCCAACATTAATCATTAAGGCCTTTTCACACCGGGGACATAACGAATAAATGACACGAAATTGTGAAATATTCGGTGGCGAATATTTCACATCAAAACCATTCACACTGGCGGCGACGCAAATATGAGACAGATGTGACAATTGTATTCACTAGTAGTTAATAGTTTCGCTTTGCGTCAGGTGGTTCTTTGTCTCCACATTGTGCCTTAAATCCATTTAAACTACTCATTAATTATCCCTCACGTATTCAACACCTGCTGTGCCACTGTTGTTTTGTTACCAATTTTACTATATCCAACACAGCAGCTCACTGTCTGATCAAGATCACTGTCCTTCATATTGTTGTCCACGTAAAGTTTGTATCCATTTTAAACAAGACAAGGTGGTGAACATACTGTAGAATGTATATAAAAAGAGATGGTGAGAAGGTGGTGAGAGCAAAGACACTCTATTGCTATTTCTAAACCATCTTTGGAGAGAGACACAGGTTGTTTACATTGTTGTCATGGTGTTGTGTCGTGGGGGTTGTGACGCACCTCCTTTTCACCTACTAACCTCTGACCTGGATGATGTCATCTCTGAGCGGCATGTGGCACGGCTTGTTGCCACTACTAATACTATGTTTCGTTTCTGCATGTTTCCGACTTGTCAGAACAAAATGAGCAGCTGGACGAAGTTCAGCTAAAAATGGACCCGAATGCCAAAGTGGAACGTTTATTATCAGAATGAGCCGTGCGGCGCTCAGAGATGACATCATCCAGGTCAGAGGTTAGTAGGTCAACCTACAGACCCCGGTTGCTGATAACAGGTCCCCCCAGACTCAGAGGGGAATAGCACTAGCGTATCATAACAAAATATTGGTGAAATGAACGAGTTTTGCGGCAGATAATGTGTTATTTAGAGGCTACATTCCACTGTCCTGTAGACTCCATTATATGGATATACGCGGCTCTCGGCTGGATCTAATAATCGGCTGGAACGACTTGTAATGACATCAAAGTTATCTGAGTGAGTAAATAATCGTATTTTATGCTAGAAATAAGGTCCAGATTTTAAAAAACGTCCCCCTTCCCCTTTAATGAGGAAGATGTTGTTGTTGTTGTTGTTGATAATTGTAGTAGTAGTAGTCATAGTATAAATTCTGTTTGTGAAAACACTCACTGCCTGCAGGTCTGGAAAGAAATCTGCTGCACAGGAAGTGGTGCATTTTATGTATCATGTATCTACTGGAAATAAACAGAAGATGAAAAATGAATGCTCAGCCTCCATGGCTGCACAGAAAAAGAAAATAGTGACAGCTGCACAAACATAAACACAAAAGCGTCAGACAATCCACGGAAAAGGTGTGCAGTGCATTACTTCCCGATTGTTTGCCTGACAAGTGGCTGTTGAGAGGTGTCACCACAAAAAAAATAAAATAACAATATGGTCCATAATATGCTCAATGAATCTTTTCTCAGAAAATCTGAGGCCAGCAAATCCATTTGAGAACTCCTCTTTGGTTTTAATGATGTGAACGTTCATTCTGTTTCAGTCCCACATACTACCCTGCATGTGTGGGTAAACATTGTTTGTGTGTGTGTGTGTTTCTGCCAGTTGTAACACCCTAATGAGGATAAATCTTTCAATTTTTTAGAAGAATTAATAATATTAATAGTGAGTACTGACGTATATTGTGTTTCTGTGTATGTGTGTGATAAATATATCTTTATTGAAGGGGCTACGTGTATGTGTGTGTTTATGTGTGTGTGTGACCCAGCCTGTGCCCAGGCCTAGTTAAACAGAAATAGCTACAAGAGCAATAACATC
Source organism: Trachurus japonicus (assembly GCF_045865225.1). NCBI lineage: Eukaryota > Metazoa > Chordata > Actinopteri > Carangiformes > Carangidae > Trachurus > Trachurus japonicus. The sequence continues at coordinate 12,279,646 of NC_140907.1, forward strand.
CCCGGCTAAGCAGCAAGGGATTCAATTCCCGAGTCATTTTACAAAAGCGTGCTGTGATTGAGTCGGTCTGCCCATTGAATTCAGTATTTAATTTCCTCAAGGTCCCAAGAGCCGTGTCTCTGTTTCCAATTTGTCCTCCTCATGAGATCACGATGACGGACTAAATGAATGGCTTTCTCTTTCTTTTCTTCCCTTTTTTGGTCTATCATTTTCTTTCATTGTGAAATGCTGAGCACTTAGGGTTGGATAAGAGGGGACAGGTTAATGAGTGTTCTTGGTGTAGTAACACTTTCCATTATCATCATTTCTCTCCTCCCTCTTTCCTCTATTACAGCATTTATCAGTTTGAATTTGTATTTTTTTGTTTCCATCCCTCACCTCACACTGACACTCCCTCCTCTTTCACACACTTGCTATATTCTGAATTCATGTTTCTATTACATTTGCATGAGACAAAATGCCAACAAATGTTAGACAAATGTGAACGTTGTAATTTGTAGAACCCTTAATTACAATGACATTTAAAGGTCCAGCAACCTACAAAAAGTTAAATATGCAAATTAACAGAAAAACTGGGAAAAAATGGTTAGTGGAAGGTACCATTCTGTAAATAATTACTATATTAGTTGTATTTGTTTGCATAAGCAAATGCTCCTTAAAATAAATCAAATATAAAAGCAGATTTGTTAAAACATCTTCTGTAGCAGAGTCAAAGTATTTCAAAAACTATTTGCTCAACCAACATCCTGTATTTGCCATACGAGTTTTAAAACCTGAACAAGTCACATTCCCCATCTCCAAAATTAAATTACCAAAACAGAAAATGACTTCTCATAAAAAGACTCCAACACATTAAGAGCGCAGGAGAGCATTTTCTCAAGTGTGGTACATCAAGTAGTAATGGCAACTATTAGTGAGATTCTTCGGCAATGTGAATGCAATTTCTTGTTCAGGAATGTTGTCATAGCTAATAGCATAGCATTGTTTCCCCAGACTGTACCCCCAGACTCAAGGTTGCCAGACAGCGACGCGCTAACTAAACCTCTTGTGGCAAGGTGAAGAGGGCCCGGGTGGGCTTCGAACCCCAGACTCCCGGTAATAGTCATGCACTCTAACCATTCGGCCAAAGGGATATCTCTGTGGCCAGGTAGCCAGGGCGCATGATCAATTGGAGGTATAGTGACAGGACCCGTCAACTGTAACATCTCTCCCGCTCTTTTCACAAGCACGTCCTCGTGCTCCGCGCAGGCTGCCACACATAGGAATCCATGGACCCACCCCTAGTGCTACATGGATCGATCGACGAGACGGGCTTCGAACCCCAGACTCGTGGGTAATAGTCATGAGCGCTTACCATTCAGCCAAAGGGATATCCCTAGGGTCATGATCTGCAAGTTATTGTTACATTTCACCACTCTGACGTGTGTCTGTGTGTGCAGAGCGCTGAGACACACACACACACACACACACACTAACCCCACATCTACAGGAGCCTTAGTGAGTGTTCTTCACGCCGTAGATGAGCCAACATATGAGACGTCTTACCGCAGAATAAACGACACAAGCTGCTCCGTTTCTCCTCCACTTTCTGACGTCGGATCATAAAACATGACGACCAGAGACAGGCGACCTGACCGGGCCGGACTCATCTCATGAACCGCTCCACACGTTCACAATCACTTAATTTACCATCGGCTCCATTTCGCCACATTTCCTCCCTCTTTTCTAACTTTCACTTTGTAATTCTTCCCTTTAGCTTTAGCTTTAGCAGCAGCTCAAACTAGCTATATATACTCACAACAGCAAGCTGTGTATCAAATGGCAGAGCGACAAGCCGCTTATTTCTACCGTGTGATATCAAGGAAATATGACCATAATAACCGATAATAGAAAACAATCTTTTTTTTTTGCGATCTCATTTTATCTCAGCCGTAGCTGCAGCTCAGTGGAAGCTTAACTGGCAACCCGCAGGCTGAAATGCCACTGACGCCATGATTGTGAGAGAGCGCTGGGTGGCGCCACATGCCAACACGTAAATTCAAAACATAAACATGATTTGCGGTCTGCAAAAAAAAAAAATAATGCAAATATTCTGGCTGTACTATTGTTGTTGGTGAGTTCAGTATGTTATATGAACATTATTTCTGAGTCTCTGTGACATATTAGGATGATTTTACAGCCAGTTGCTTTAGATTTCTTACATATTGTACCTTTGAATGTTATTAATGTTAATATTAACGTTTGAATGGGCCAAAAAAAATATTTTAAAAAAATGCAAGGGACTTCTACCACTCAAACCACTCTGTACAGGACAATGGAGGTTGGCTCCATCTAGATAAATGCAAACATTTTTGTCTTTATTGCAGAGGATGTTCTCTGTGTGCCCCTGGTCGATAGTATTGAGCAGAAGCCAGATGACTGCTAATGAACCAAAAATGAAAACACAAATGGATCTTCAATCACCAGAGGAATGTACTGTAATTGATTCACACTCCATAGGATATACCTTAAAGTCATTACCCATCCATACACATGCACTGATAATTGGCATTCAATCACAAAAGGCAGTAACTGCGTTAAAAGTGCCACAGAGCCAATTATAACTGCATATTAAGAGAGGCACAAACAACCCTCATGAAAGATGAGTAGGCTAATTGAATAAGAAGAAATCATTTTCATATCACCTTTATTCTTCTGCTGCTTTGATACCTCAGACAAAGGGTCTCGGTTCCCACAAGAAGCAGGCCCCCTAAGGGCTGTTTGCTCAACAAACAGTCGCTATTTTGTCTTTAATATGACTTCCTGGAGAGAGAAATGATGAAAGGAGGAGAAGGTTTTGGTATTGCAGTTTACCTTGTGATCTTCAGGTTGAGTCATAGTGTAAGCACAGCACCAACTTTCTGCAGTACAAAGTGCCAATTCAATATCAGGGTACATTCAATTCAATTTTCCCCACCCATGTGATACTCCACCACAGGGATGAGATGTTTCATCATGCTAAATCATAACATAACAAAATCAAACACAACTCATGGGGTGGAAGCCATCATCATAACGGCATATATCCGTCTATGTTACAACTGGGAATAAAATCTGTCTGAATGTGAAAAAAAGAAGATTTATTTAATATTAATGAACAGTAATTAAGTATAACAACATGACCTACAGTGCAGTGTACGTTCAAAATCTAAAAGTACTAATTGTGCATTGAATGGGCGTTGTCAAACCGAGGGAACATGGCAATGTGGTACCTCAGTATTCTCTTGATGATAGATGCAGTGTGCCATTGAACAGAACATCAAAGTGCAGGGCTCACAACTATCTAAACTTATATAAAAAAAAAAACCTCACAATTACAATTACAAAAAGTCAAGTGATGATGATCATGTAGAACAGAGAAGAGAGAGAACATGATTTTTTTCCCCTCTCTAATTGGAGTGGATGGTGCCAATTAGCACTAGCACTATTGTCACAGTAAGAAAGAAACGTAGAGTTGCCACACAGTGAAGCTACTTTTTTTTAGCATTAAGGTCCTTTCACACCGGAGACATATTTTTCGTGCGAATAAGTCACGCCTCAATATTTTTTTTCAAACCCCGGTTTTCATTACGGGTCCTTTCACAACGACCGCGAATGTCAGAGTGCCACCGTAAAATGGCTCCCCACTGGAGGTGACCTTACTTGGTGTAACGGCGAATGGACAGGGATGATGAGATGGGGGTCACCTATCAGATTAGTAGCCCATTCGGGGACGAGCCCCCTCTTCAGACCGTCCACTATGACAGGCCAAGGTTCTCCCGGGTTGGTAGGTCATCACGACCCACTGCTCGCTTTTGGGACTACAGTATGTAATGGAGTGACTGTTTTATACATGCTCATGTTTTCTGACTCCATATGTTTTAGGGGGGGTTGCAGGGGTGGAGCAGTGGTTTTAAATGTGGGAGTGTTCCAAAGAACGGAAATTGAATTTCAATTTTAATCACAAAATGCAATTTTTAATCACTATCACGGAGTTATCACGGTGGATTTACCTATGCTACGACATTCCTGAAAAAAACTATGCACTTCATGGCTGGATTGAAAACTCTCTCGAAAAGATATAATTGCCCTGAGCCCACCTTAGATAACCAAAAGAGTAAGCTTCCAATCAGGGTCCAAAACTAACTTTTTCAGGCTGGTAAGTGAATTTTTTTTACCAGCCAGGCAGATATTTTACCAGCCAACCAAGTAAAAATTGCGTTTAAGTGCTGTATATTGCTATCAGTATTATATAACGTGTCATTTGGGTCTTACATGCGATTCTCAATCAATATTTTAGTAGTATGCACTAGCAATTAGGGGTGTGCAAAGCATCCGGAATTTGTATTTGTTGAGGGGGGGAAAGTATTTCTATTTGTATTTGTGTTCGAGTACATCAAAACAATCCCCCCCCCCCCCCCCCCGGAGTTGTGTGTATGTTGTGTTTTCTTTTTTTGTGTGTGTTTGTGCTTCTATTGTGTGGGTTACCAAGGCTGTTTACACTTTGCAGTTGTGTTTTTTGAATAATTGCTTCATGGCCTGTTTGGCTGTTTACATGTGTTGTGTTTTATATGATATATTTATTATGTCTTTAATGTCTTTATACATGTAATGATTTCTTATCTTATATGCTATTTCATGTTATACAATGTATCTCTGTCTGTTTTTATTTTTGAAGCACACTGAGTTTACGTTTGCCGTATTAAATGTGCTATATAAATACAATTGACTTGACTTACCTTATATCCAAGTTTCATTGTGGGCATATTACAATTATGTAATCGCACAGAGTGTTCGTTTCACTCAGTTCATCAGACCAGCCAGTTCATTTTATACCAGCTCAGTGAATCAGACATGAGAAGGTTCAAACTCTGAAACTCTCCCCATTACTACTCCAGACACCTGAAAGCTTATGCCGTGCTCTGAGCAGCCATCTCTGTGTTATCATTATCTTGCTCCAGTGAAGGTGAGTTTAAAGTGCCATATTATCATTGCGAGAGAATTGATTCAGGGGGGCGGGCTTGGCCTCAGCTGGAGTTGGAAAGAACCACATTTGGGCTTTGATAGCTGCTAATAACAGGGTCTTAACTTAAGAAAGATATTTAGGTGTGTGATGTGTTTTCATGATGTCAATTTGCAGTTTGCAGGATCTGCTTACATGGGCCAGGGACACCAATGGTGCGAGATGTATAATTGGCTAATGGGTGTGCAGAATCCAGGGTGGCAAGAGAAGGTAATTGGATGATATGACTTTGAAAGTAGCTGTAATTGGCTAACATCAGAAGTGCAAATCAGAGCGGCCAGATTGTAATTGTTAGCTTTGACTTTAGAGGCAAGGGCAGGGGATAGAAAGTAATTAGTTTAAGGTACTTTGGAACCCTAGGTGTGCTTGTAATCAGCTCAATTTGATTGAGGACAGAGATTGGAAAGGTTTTTAACTGGCAGAGGTCCCATTCCAAGTACAGTGCCACAATACTGACCATTCCTTTGTGTTGGTAGGAACCTTCCCTCTCCTCAGTTTCTTGTCTTGGCCCTAACTGCTTAATGTAAATTTGTTTTAAGCAAAGAAATGGCAGTATTATGAGCATTAAAATCTTACAGTACTCTGATTAGAGAAATATGTATTTTAGACTTGTTAAGAATTAAAAATCATTTGGCCAAAACAGATAGAATGTAAAACAATAATTATTAGAACTTTTATTATTATTTTATAATTAGTAGGCATGAAAATCATAATTCCATTTTTGCATAATGATTTCATCAGTTATTCTTCCATTCACATACGATCTGAGATCTCAAGAGGCCTTTATTTGCTTCAACAATGTTTGCCTGCAGCAGTTTTCACTTATTGATTGACATTTTTCCGGAATAGCATATTTTAGCAGCATCTCCAGAGAGCAAAACAACACAACTGTCTATTTGTATAATTGCCTTTTGCACGTACGCACACACACACACACACACACACACACACACACACACACACACACACACACACACACACACACATAGATAGCTTATACTACTCTCACTCGAGCTCTCCAAAAGGAAACACTCTCCTAATATACAGTAGCTGTCCATGTAAAAGTCCCTATAGCATTAGCATAGCATTTTGTTCCACTACATTTGCTCAAACCTGCAGAGACTGGCTGAGTTAAAACAAGTAGGCTACCCACATCCACATATATATAAAAAACTTTTAAACCAACTTTCACCTCCAAACTGCAAACTGTTTGAGCTGGAAATCTTACATACCTTACTTTAAAAAAAGATAAACTACAAGCTCTTAATGAACATCGTTATCTCCCTTTAGGCTCTGTATCAACTGGGCTTCTCTGTTAATGTTTTTCCAGCATTTCTGCTTAATAACTGTGAGGGGAGGGCCAACTGAAAGCCCAGAACAGAGATGTCAACAGAGTAAAAGGATAAATCAGCTATGTTCTTCCAGGGGAGGTCTTCCAAAACAGATTTCCAATACAAGTTCAAGGGTGGTAGATAGCATCCTCACATCCTGTGATCCTGCACCACAGTGTGGTATGCAAACTGCTCTGCTGCTGACAAGAAGAAGCTGTGGAGGGTGGTCAAATCTGCCCAAAAAATCATGAATTGCGGCCTCCCCTGTGTTGAGGACTTATGTCAGCAGGTGCAGGAGCAGATCTTCCTCCATGGAAGACCCAACCCATCCAGCAAATTGACTATTTGTCCCCCTCCCCTAAGGCAGAAGGCTGCGGAGCATCACAGCTCAAGACCAGCTTCTTTCCGGAGGCCGTACATTACATTACAGACGAGCACTATGGAGGTATTTGGATGTTTTTTGGTGTGTCTTTTTGGACGAAGAAAAGTGAGCTCCGTTCGCAACCATCATATGGCAGTGCAGTGCTGCGCCAAAATTTCAATTTTGAGCGAACTATCCCTTTAAGCAACAAAAGTTACATCTGTGAACAATAAATTTGTCTGTGTAATATTAGACAAATGTCAAGACTTGCTCTGTGGTTAATTAACAGGTAAGGAGCTGTCTTACAGGCACTAACGTTTAAGTTTACCCGATTTACAGTAGCAACTCTGTTGGCAGTGATGCACTGTGTTTAGAAATACAGAAGTTGTGGCGCATGGTACTCATTACAGTATCTGAAGTGGAAACGTGTCATCACGTCTGTTTTCAGGGCTAAGTGCAAAGCAATTTGGTTTATCAGAAAAAGAGGCTTAATAGGCTGCAGACAGTGAAATTACCCTTTTTAAAGGCATTCAAGACCTTTAACAAACAAGCTTAGCAGTGGCTACAGTAATCAGGTCAATGTTTTAGAAAGATTTAATGATAATGAGGTTATGAAAAACCTCTGAAATGGCTCCAGTTTTACAGATAAGAATTAGACACGGTCTCTATTCTAAATCTCCTGAAACTTTCCTTGCAGTCTCAAGACCTTCAAAAACTTCCTACTTAGGAAGATGTGTACCACTCTTTCCCTCTGGGTGGAAAGTGTAAAAAAGTCAATTTGCTTTGAAGCACGGCAAACTGACTGCAGTGAATGAATTTGCGTGTGTGTGCATGTGTCTATATGTGAGAGAGAGAGAGAGAGATGGCTAATCCTTTTCACATCACAGTGGAGTGTCATTGACTGTCATTGACAGAGCAGAGCAGATACCCCAGGCCACTGCACTCTTCCCATGGTGGCCGATGTACACAACAACTGTAACAACAATAACAACGACATCAAGCTGCTTTCGCTCTTTGAGCCTGACAAGAACAGTTACTGGAAGGCATTCCCACTGCCCCTCTGCCAAGGTGACTTTTCTGTGTGTGCGTGTGTGTATGCGTGCATGTGTGTGTGTGTGTGTGTGTGTGTGAGTCGGGAGACTACAAAAGACATGGTATGAGGTACACATAGAAATGAAAAAGATGGAAGGAGAGTGAAAAAGACATTGATGGAAAAATGCAACAAAATTCTTACATTTTCGTATGGACTATTTCAACATGCAATAAGTTCTTCGTGACAAGTTTGTGACATACTGCACTACTTCAGATTTGCAGCATCCGGTCCATAGTCCAGAGAAACATGACAAAGTCCACTGGTACAAACGCTACTATTTGCCAATTATTGGTGTAGTGACAACCACATGAATGGCTTTTTATTCTCTCCCTGCACCGTCAAGTAAATGGTGGGACATTCACTCTGTAGAAATGTAATGAACTGCAATTGACATTCATCAGAATGTAATTACTGTGTCACACCACTGCACATCAACTAGTTCAATTTTACTGTGTTCCACACAATACTTTAAGATACAAGAGCAAATTTAAATCTACATGCTGTTTATCTGTGAATGTTTTTATGATTTGTGTACTACAAATAAATCAAAATCAAAGATTTCATTTTGACGAGAGAAGGGGGAACTGAATCTAAAACATCTGTGTGCATGCACAACTTTAAAAACCTTTTGTATTTCAATATGTGGAGTGAAACTGTGGAACAGACTAGCGGAGGAGCTCAGACAATGTCCAACCTTGAGCAAATTCAAACAAACAGATGGTATTCACAAGGTACAGGGAAGAAGAGGGGTATGACAAACAATAGGGTTCTCACATTTTGTCATATTTGTTATTTATTTTGACACGAGCAGTTGTGGTGTTGTTGTTTGTTGGTGATTATTTGTTTGTTTTGTTGAGAGTATGAAAAAACAACAACAACAACAAAACACAGGATACACTGGAAGTAAGATAACCTAGTAGCCTATAAGGTACTAAGTGGAGAAGGGGTAGGAATTAATAAGCTAATGATTCTTCCTACTCCTTTTCAAACTACAAAGCATTGCAACTAAAGTGCTTCAAGTGTGACATATCATTCACATGTTTGAAATAAAGCCTTCATTCATTCATTCAATTTTGTTCTCTTCTGGTGCTGTCAACAACATGCATACAAGCTGAAAGTGAAATATGCCATGACTGTCTTAGCACTATTTCTACAAATGTTCATCTTGTCTACTTTCATCCCAGTACAGTGACCATAAGGATACCAGTGGTAGCTTAGCTATAAGGGATGGAGAGTCATGATATTGGCTACAGATTGATTTGGTTCAAATGTCAGAGGGATCAATTTGCTGTTGGGGTAGTTGAGCAAAAGAGTACACAAAGTCATCCTGGAGGCCTATGACTTGGTTTTCTGCACATTGTCCGCTTGGTCTGACCCAGGAAGCTGAATTTAAATAAACATCTGAATACTGGTAACATGCAGCTGTTAATTCAGGGCCTTGGTGGTACATGGAATTAGCATAGAGACTCTCTGGATCAGTGTCAGCAGAGGAGTGGATGGTAGAGACAGCTGTGGGTGACCTCTCAACCTGGTGGTCTTCAGTCCTGATTCCCTCATATTCAACAACCTTAAAATGGAAATAGTGAGAAAATACAGTTGTAAAAAACACTGAAACACAGTCAAACAAAAGTCTGTGTTTCAGTTATGTTTGTGCATGACTTACCTCTTACAATAATAATAATAATAATAATTCGTAATTAGCATGAGTCTGTCAATTATGACCTTATGCATGAACAACAGACTAATTAAATCATCGACCAAGGTGAGTGCATCTTCATGAATTATGATATGTATGAGCACATCATGACATCACAAATGACTAAGTGACTACTGTACTGTATAAAAAAAAATTCATTAATGGACGACGATCCGGTCGTTTTGGCTAACTCCCTGTCAGTGGATGGAGTAGAAGCCCCTGCCCTCGTCATGGATCTATTGGTCCTCGTCCCTACATCACCACATTCACGCGCATCCCTTGGCTGCACACACAGAGAGGACCGCCCCTTTATGCCATTCTCTCTCCTCATTGGATAAAGGTTGTAGGATACAAGGAAATTTTTCTCCTTGGCTTACAGCAGAGCAGAGTGACTGACAGACCTGTGTTTCGGACTAAACACTCTATGTAAGTGATTGCTGTCGGAAGATATAATTATTTAAGACTTATATTAACACAAATATTCCGCTTACTTATGCTTTAAGTATTAATTACGTTACTTTGAGTTACTTTACTTGAGTTCTGAGTAAATCATGTTAGTTAATCATGTCAAATAAAAGCCACTACCAATATGGCATCATGTATTCAAAGAGGTTACAAACACTTGTAAGTTTCTCACAGTTAAATCAGAAAGAATGTCCCATCTAAGTCCTATCAATCAGACATGAAAAGGTGAAAACATTTTAATTATTGCACATAATAAGATTACCAAAACCATCCTATGAGCAGCAAGATTTGATGTTTAAAGGGAAACAATAAAACATTTAGAATATTTCACACTTTTGTTTAATAATTCATGCTAACAAGGTTTCATTGCATGCTGTGAATGCAGAACATACACAAGCTGAGATGTATTTGAAAGGACTTCAAGTTGCAGTAGGAGAGTGAACAAAAAGTGCATATCACATGACCCCCATAAATCAAAATGAAGACAATTACCTCTTGTGTGTCCTCTTGTGGCAAATCAGCATCTGACACTTAAAGAAAACAAAAGACAGTATTTGTAACCATCTCTCATGTACTTTACAGGTGTTGCACATATGCAATGTGTGGTGGTGTGTAGGTGTTACAGTACTTAGTTGTTTCTTCTTAATCATCCTCATAAACAGCAGCAAGACCATGGTTATGGTTATAAGGACAATGGAACCCACAATCAGATATGTTACACTTTCTGTAAACAGGAAGAGCAACACAGCTGAAAAAAGCATCATCACTTAGAAACCACAGGCTATGCCTCACCATGTGGCATCCATTTTGTATGTTTCTTCATACAGAATTGATTTAGCTATTCATTACAACATGGACACCATTCAGGTCATCATTCTACTCCATCTCTGCCAGTGATGGGAATAACGGCGTTAATGGCGTGATTTTTTTCAGTAACGAGTAATCAAAAAAGCAACTGTTTCCCCCCATTACAACAACGTTACAGTTACTGACAATAAAATACGCCGTTTTGCCATTACTTGACTCATAAGTCCCATCAGAAAACATCCGTTTAAGTGTAGGACATTATTATTTTTGGTTCATCAACTGGTCAGAAAAAGAAGTTTATCTGGAACTAACCAACTGGGTCAGTGTTCCTCCACACAGGCAGACTCCTGTATCTCCTGTATCACTCTGCCTATCAGCTGTCTCAATCAGCGGTGTGTGGAAGAGGCGGAGTGATACAGCGCGTCGCGGAGCCTGCCTGTGTGGAGGAATACTGAGTGAATTGGTTAGTTCCAGATAAATGGGGGTTAGGGAGGGAAGTGAGCATTTTATAAAAAAACACAAGAGTTACTTTCCTTGTAATAAATTACTTTTATCATGTACAGTAGTAACTCAGTTACTAATTCAGTTACTTTTTGAGGAAAGTGACTAGTAACTATAAATAATTACTTTAAGTAATGTGCCCAACATTGGTCTCTGCCAATTACCACAAATTGCTAAAATATGTGTAAAATGTATATTATTTGTATTATATTGACTATATTGCAGTGGTATGGACTCTATATATCAATTTTAGTTAAATAAATACATACCAGCTCCTGTTGTTGTTGATGTAGTGGATGCTGTTGTATTAAGGGTTGTGTATGACATATTAGTGATAATATATGAGATGCTGAGTGAAGTAATGTAGCTGACAGACACAGTTGACTCCACAGTGATGCTTTCAGTGGTTGTTTTGGGACCTGGAAACAATAATCAGTAATCATTAATCAGATAGTATTACTGTTTAAATAAAGAAAATTAAGAGCACAAACTTACCATCTATGACCTTAAGATTCGCCTCTATAAATCGATCAAAGAACAATTTCTCTAATCCACAAATAACTTTGTGTGAGTCTGACATCTGGAGACCAGTAATAGTCACAAACAAATGTTTTCCTTTGTTATGGATGTGTATTCTGTTTTTACGTTTAGTCTCTCCAGGTCCTGCTTTGATGATGATATCTTTGCATGGACTACGACAAAGATACTTAACATAAGATGTTGTATCAAATGAAACGCCCCAGTCTGAGCAAAGGAAAGTCACATTTTCTCCAACATGACCGACCTCAGTGAAAGTTTTCATCCCCACAACAGTAGGAGCTAAAAGTGAAAATCAAGGAAACAAATGATGAAACAGATGAAAAGACTAATCAAGTAAAACAAATACATAGAAAATTCACATCATCCAACAGCTACAGGACGAATAGCAGATACAGTACATTAGGTGCAGAGGAAGAATCAAGAAATATAGTATAAACTCACCAAGAAGAAGTAAAGAGTAAATGTAGCGCTCTATCATGATGAAAGTAACACGCAAAGAGCAACAAAGGAAATAAATTGGGCCAAACCACAACCACTCACAGTCTCTCTCAGACTTTCAAATGTAACAGCTCATCCTTTCCTGTAGTCACATACCCCACCCCCCCACGGCACGCACCAACCCACAGCCCTCAGATACAAGTGAAAATCAAGGTGGAATGCTTCACTGAAATGATAAAGACAAAGTTGTTTCCTCCAAAGCAGTTTATATAAAGATTTATTTTAAATAAATAAAATAATATCAACTTGGAAGAGTATAGTCCGCACCAAAGCAAGTGAACTATCAGACTTTCCTGGTGTGAATATACGCCCTAAGTCTTGCTCAGCTGGTACAACTTTGGCACATTACAAAAAAAAAAGTCCACTATTCAATAGCATAGACTCAATATGAATCAGGGCCAATCCTTGATGATGTGTTTCATAAATGAACCTCATAAGATTTAACATAAGTCAATCAAACATCCCTGTTTGAACATATGTGTGGACTCTCATGTTGAGAGGCTGCATTAGTATAACAGACAGAGCAATGGTGGAAAATAAGCAATACAATTGTCAGATTGTTGCACTCCTAAAGTTTATACAACAACCTGTACTACTCTACCGTTCTCTTTGTTTTTCTATAGTTTCTTTTGTACTGGCTTTTTGTTCTATGCACACAAGCTTAAATCCCCTGAAAGTATAGTACACAATAAAAGCTATTCAGATTCTTCTGATTCTGAAGTTTACTGTCCAAATCATCCAGCTATTTCATTATTTCTAATCAATATGGTCCTCAAAACAAATTTTCAATTCAAAAATGGTTGGTGTGACAGCAGGCTGAGCGGCCAATGTTTGACAGCCCAGAGAGATTCCATACATTTCTCCACAACATAATTTACTGTACTTGTGTTAAGTCTACACCAATTGTATTCTGCATGACAGGTAAACATTGACTTGACTTAAAATTTACTTTTCCTTTCTCTCAAGACTAACTTGACAACACTGCACACTGTGGTTAACCTACAGTATATATCCTGCTGCTGATGATGACACACTGTCAAGGGTAAAGAAGACTTCCCTGACTCATACTCTTCCTGCTGACTTCGGGCAGAGCACTGTTGACTGCATTTTCTTTTTCTGAAGCGATATCCCACACAATCTTCACACTCTACATCAACACATACATGTACGCTACATACACAGACAATATGATCCAGAGGTTGCAGTTTGAGATCACATCCATCATCAGAAAGTTTTAAACTTTTATTCCTTCTTAACACCCCTGAGCTAATCAGGACCAACATATTTCGCTCTGAAGACACTACAAAAAGATTTTATTTTTTATAACCCAAATTTAAGCTTTAAACAATTTTCTCTGTAAAATTACACAAAGTACAAAATCAGTGCACCAGTTGGATAAACAGCATTATTTTGGGAAGTCATCAGTTCATGCATTCATAAACAGATGATCCTTTTTTCCTATCAGTAGCGTTATTGTAGCATTTCTGCATGCTTGCTAACATCAAACAGCAAACTTAATCAAAGATGAAAATAAGCAGAGCTGTAGCTAGAACAGAGCGTTGCTATGATTACTCACTGAGAACACAGTGTGCAGGCTTTTGAAATCTGTTTTCATGCCTTTTGTGGCGTGCTTGGGAAGCCATGCAATTGCATTTTTCTTCTTTTGCATCTCCTTGACCACCTTGGAACATTTGGGACATTCTGGCCTACAACCAGCCCTCACCACACTAACAGATAATTCAGTCCTCCCACATCAACACGGTTCACAATTATACCTCTAGTGATGAAATGACCATAAATCTGTCAGCCATTCATAGAAATAGAGCACCTTATCTCACCTCCACCTCTCCACCATCATTCTGCCTTTTTCCATTTCATCTCCTCTCTCCTCCTTTCTATTCTCATATGTAGTGATTATCCAAACCATTCTCGTCTCCTCTGTAATGTGTCTCAAAGTGCATGGAGGAAACGAGACAATATTATCTACATCTTCCTTTGGCTCTGACAGTGCTTGTCATTCAAATACACACTTACATCACATGCTGAAAATACTGGTCTCTGCTTTTGTGTGTCCATAGTCGTGCCATAGACAGGAGAGGTTTGACAGGGCAACTCACATGAGGAGTCAACTTCCTATCACACTGACAACCAGGTAATGGGACAGTTTAATGTTATTGATTGATGTTGTGCACAAGGGAGCAGTGACATCATCAAATCATCATCTATAACCGTTGTGTATGCACAAAGCAGGGCCTCAAATAGGCATAATGTGTAACGTGTGTGTTAAGAAACACAAGCAATCATAAATTTGACAACACTTGTGTGCATGCACACCCATCACAATCATATACAGAAACATGTGATGAAAAAAAAAAAAATTCTGCTGTGACGAAGGCGGGGCCTACTCTTTGCAGCCCTCGAGCAGCCACAAAACCAGTTGGGAAACTGGGTTATCACAGGTCACACCCCAGTCTAGCCACATATAGGTGTATAGTTTAACTGAAAAGGAAGTCTGTTAATCTAGCAACAAGTGTGCTAAACTGTCAACACTGCTGACTGGAAATGGGAACACAAATATGTTTGTGGCAAGTCATTTTGAAAGAGAAAGATAATGGGGGAAACTCCAACTCTGTCACATGGCATTCAACTGACTAATGTGGGCAATATGATCACTTAACTATAGTCATGTAGAATTACAGGGCTGACCCTACTGCTTATCCCGGAAGAAAGCCATTCATTCTGACAATTCTTCATCATATATTAATCACTATATCTTCCTCCTTGCCCTGACTGTGATGCTCTTCATTCTTCTAGCTCTCCGTCCAGTCCATCCTCTTCAGGTTCACTTTCGTGCTCAGAATTGATTTCAGCATTATCTTTCTCTTCTGACATGTCCTTCTCGTCCACTTCACTAGCTCTCTCAATCTCTTATATTATTCACTGTTAATTTATCTGATCACCCTGCTCAAAAACATTGGCAGCAGTTCTCACATTGCTTTCAATCTTTCATTACACTTTTGTTTGGCATATCGACTCAACGTTAGATTTTAGGTAACGTAAAAATATGCATAATCTTCACAATGAAATTGTTTCACTGTAAAAAATAATTATAGGAATGTCCCATAAATGATAGAAATATCACCTTCCTCCATGATATGTTTGAGATTAAGGAAGAACAGAAGGAAATAACATTCACCAAGATTGACATAAGAAAGAATAGGAAGGAAGAGGTGAGTTACAGTAATAGGCCTAGCCTGTTAACCCCTCACCACAAACCATCCTGCTACCCATGAGGCTTTTACAAAAACGCTTTGCTACAGGAGATGTAAGAGCCCAAGTTATTATACCTTAATTAATCATTATAACTTCATTGTCCACCTAGCTAACTAAGAAATTAGGCTGCAACTCACAAAAGAAGTTAAGTCTCATTTATTTGAGCTGATGTGATAGATGAGCTCTCAATGAACTTTTCAGCAAAACCCTTTAAAGGGGAATTTACTCACCCAGATAACTTTGGTGTCATTACAAGTCGTTCCGATGAAATTAGATCCAGCCGAGAGCCACGTATATCCATATAATGCAAGTCTACGGGGCAGCGGAATGCAGCCTCTAAATAACTCATTATCTGCTGTGAAACTCGTTCATTTCACCAATATTTTTTTTTATGATACTCTAGTGCTATTGCCTTCTAAGTCCGGGCTGACCTGTTATCAACATCCGGGGTCTGTAGGTTGACCTACTAACCTCTGACCTGGATGATGTCATCTCTGAGCTGTGCGTCCCGCAGCTTGTTTACCTAAGTTGCTACTGCTAACACTATGGTTCGTTTCTGCGTGTTTCCGAATTGTCAGAACAAAATGACCAGCTGGACGAAGTTCAGCTTCCACAGGCTTCCTCTCCACAACCTGGACTCACTAAAGCTCTGGCTAGTTGCGCTAAAAATGGACCCGGATGCCGGAGTGGAATCAGAATGACCCGTGCGGCGCTAAGAGATGACAATTAATCTCTCGTCGTCCATGGTGCCGAATCTCTGAGACCCTGATGTAATGTTGATATGAAGTTGTGATAATCTATATGAACTCTGTTTTGGGTTTTATTTTGAAAGGGGGCGAAATGTTTTACTTTGAAACTGTGTTGGACCTCCTGTCTGGTGCGATCTGCTCTGTTGAGCTTGACACGATTTAGCAACGACTCCGTCAAAAATAGAACTGCTACAGATTGATCGCGCTGCAGCGTGGAGAGCCGCTGCTGAGACATGCCACGGCGCGCCCCGTGGAAATACTAACATTGATTAGTGTGGCAGCGTTCAGCTCCGGTGGCGGTCCCGGTGGAAATCTGGGGTTAGATGGATAACTGGTGCAACTGAACAGCTTTGTGTTCTGTTTGACCCATGTGAATTTGCTATCCAAATTGCATTTCTACAAATACATTTTTTTTCTCACTCAGGATGGGTTATCATTGTCTTACCACACAATGCAGCTCCTTTTACTTCCGCTTCCTTATTATTGTGTGTGTTTATCTTGTATGATTGTATTAATTAGTCTTTATGGGTGTATCAGTGCATCAGCATAGTGAAAAAATGTCTGCACGTAGAAATTGATGAAGTAAAATGTGGAAAATAAAATAATAGTTGGAACTGTATGAAATGAATGTGTAAAATAAAATGTAGAATAAAGTGTTGTTGAACAGAGTAAAAGTAGTGTGGAGCAGAGAAGGGGAATGTCATCCCATTACTGTCAACAGGCCTGGCGGTTGATGAACACATCTCAAGTGACAATGAGCAGGTGGCCTCTGGATGCTTTGTTTTGTTTTACATCGTGATGTCAAAACATGTGCTTTGATGTTTGTGCTTACAGGGACACTACTACAGAAGAAAGATAAGAAATGGAGGAAAAATTGAGAGACCGGAAAAAGGAGAAAACATGTTAACCAATATAAACAAAATTATATATACATTTTTTGATTGAGCTTTCCTCTAATGAAAGGAAATGTAATAACTTAATACAGTAGTAAATGTATTCATTGATATGTTAGTTGAAACGGGTGTTCCACAAGGGGTCCACTGCTCTTTTCTATTTCCACTCTGTCGCTGTCGTTCAACTTGTCATGCAATCTTTATGCTGATGACACCGTCATCTATCATTCAAATCGTGATATATCACAAATCCAGTACAATTTACAGCATGATTTTAATATGTTCAACACTGGTTAACAACAATAGACTTGTTCTTAATCTGAAAAGACCTGTTTAATGGTGTTTGGCACAAAACATAGCTTATCACACTCATGAACTATCCATAATTTTTAGCTTTTGAAAGATTTATGAATTTAAATACCTCGGAATTTGGCTGGACCCGAGCTCACTTTAAACCACATATTGATTATGTTTGCAAAAGAATTATGGTCACTTGGGTTCTCTTTATCGTAGCATTAACTGTTTTTCATTTCAAGTCAGGAAAGGTAGTTACACAACTGATACTTCCTATACTTGATTATGCAGATATTGTGTATCAAAACACCACTGACTCCATCCTCAAACTCTCAATATTTTAACTAACTCTTTATGCAGATTTGTCTTGAGATGCCCATTTAAAACCCACCACTGCCTTATGTACCTAAACCCAGCAGTTTCATTGGTTTTTGTTTCTTCATAAATGTATCTACTCAGAAGTCCCACCGTACTCAAAACAGTTGTTGGTCCCTTATACATCTCCCTATCCCCTTAGACACACAGCAAATTTATTTTTCACGGTGCCTATGATTCATAAAGAAATTGGCCGCCGATCTTTCAAATACAAAGCTCCATCTGATTGGAACAATCTTCCCCCTGTGTTAAAGTCCATCACCTCCTTCTATATCTTTCGAACAGATCTATTTTCCCAATTAAGAACAGGTTGCTCATGTTTTTGATGCAGTGGTTTACTGTTGCCTCCAATGTGTGTTGCTCTTGTTATTGGGGCAGACCCATTTGTGTATTTGTGTACTTGCTCATGTGTATACTTGCTCACATCTACATTTACACAGTATGTAGGTTTATGTGCATTTTCAGTGTAAGTCTATGATAAGTTGGGTGGGGTTTGGGGGTTGGTGAAGTGGGTGAGCAGTGTGCTGTGCTTTGTGTCTCTGTGTGTTTTGTATCATTGTAATAGTATGTCTTGTTTGTGTATTGTTTGCATTGTTTCTGTATAGGGACCCCCTCGAAAACGAGATGCTGCATCTCAAGGGGCTATCCTAAATAAACTTAAACATAAACCATTTTCCAGGAATGTGTCTGCTGAGTTGCAGTATTTTAACTTGTAATGTCATAACATCTCAAAGCAATTGGAGGGGATTATTTTACATTTGTTTTAGGTACAAATTTAATATAAACTTCCTGTTAGAAAATAAAAGTGATGATTTAGAATTTTACAACAATGAAGACACAGAGATTCTCTTTAAAAACAATATTATTTTATTTCATATTTTATTGGTATTGTTATATACATGGCATAATTTGTGCTTTTTTAATTATCAAGAATAAAACCATAAGGGAACACATCAGAAAATCAAACTTTAACCCAGGTCTGAAGTTTTCTGTTTTCAGCTGGATATAGTGAGAGTTCTACAAAACCAGGAGAGAAGGGGAGGAAAAAGACAGAAAACTAAATAGATAGATAGGTAGATTGATAAATAGATACTTTGTCCAGAGACACTTGCAGATGGTCCACTGAGGGTAGTGTGAACGTTCATACTGTGATGTGCTTTTACCAACAGCAGCAAAGGCACCTGTGTATCGCTTTGTTTTAAAAAAGAAAGAACGTCTCAGGGCCTTATTCCATACACATACTGTAGAACCAAATCTATCCACAATTTCTTTCAGGGGAATTCCTGTCAAACAAATTTGTTGATTTCCCGTGATTTCCAGCCATTGCAGAGGATGGGTTAGCCAGATGAGGCCATTCACATCAATGTCCATGTTTGAGACTTCACTGAGATTGTATAATATATTGTATGTTTCAATGTGTTGGAGAAACTTGGGAGTCCTGGTGATCTTGGGAGATGTGTGTATGTATTTGTGTTTCAAGGAGGGGCTTCTTTGAACTTCTAGATGGAGACATAGCAGTTTCTGGGGCATATCGTGGAAAGAGCACCACCTGGGGTTCTATAGTCCTCTTGAGTAACTTGAGTTAGAAAATTCATAACATACCCAGATGGAAAATTGAGATAAATGGTCTTTCTCATACTGAGTGGTGCTCTGTTATTGATGGATTGGCCATAACAAATACCCACTGGCCACAATAAATTCGTTCCACCCTATGCTCAGGTTTGGGCTTAGGGATACTGGACAGACCAATTCAATCTAAATGAGAACGAGCCCGAAATATCTTCCAGAGGCCCCTGTCAGCAGGTATGACAATTCATGAACTTTGTATGAATCCCAGGTGAGGCTGGCGATTCCCAGTGGGCATCCTGGTCAGAGAGGTGCCTGTCATGGTTGCAACCTCAGAAACCACAGGTGGACAACAGTGATGGAGGCCATCACACTGAAGGAGGGCTAATGGGCATGGTTGGTCTGGAAGTCTCCTCAAGCAGCAGATGTGTACCAGAAGGCTGCTGCAGACACAAAAATAAATGCTTGTGGGAGGGGTTAAGGGAGGCTACGGAGATGGAATTTTGGCTGGCCTCAAGGACATTATGGCAAAACAAATCAGACAATGAGGTTGGATACAAGGATTATACTGAGATTCAGCAAGGAAAAATAGTTGCTGACTCTAACTGGGCAGTCAGGTGATGGAAAACCTTGAGGAACAAGACCTACATATCCTCAAAGTGGGAGATGGGGACTGTAGATGCTGCAGTTGCAAACACAAAAACTTGGGTATAAGAAGAGTTCAGGGAGCATATGGAGAGAAACTTTTTGATCTTGTCTGGAATGTTCTGGGAAAAAACCAGACAGTTAAGGAAGGGAAAGGAGGGCTTGACCAAGGATGCAAAAAGGAGGAAGAACTGCTGATTCTAAATGGGGGTGTAGTCAGAAAGAACACCTTGAAAAACATGACCAAAAGAACACAGAATTTGATGACTCAATGAGAGCCTCACTCATGTCTCTACCACAGTTCTGTGAGGTAGTCGATAAGTTCCTCAGTGGCAAGATGCCAGGTGTGGATGACATTCACCCTGTGATGCTGAAAACACTGGACTTTGCTGGGCTGTCTTAGCTGTCAAGCCTTTTCAGTGTTGCATGCAGGTTGCAGGTGCCTGTAATATAGCAGAATGGGATTGTGGCTCACCTATTTAGACAGAGAAATTGGAGGGAGTGCAGTAATTATGGGATATTACACTGCTCATCCTTTTGATCTCATGCTGGGGTACTGGAAAGGAGGCACTGACTGATTGTTGTACCTCAAATAAAGGAATAGGAATGTACAACCAACTCCTTTACAAGGTTATGGAAGGGTCATGAAATCTTACTGTGCGTTCACACCAAAAGCTTCCAAAGCGTCAAAAACGCTCAAGGGTGGGCGTCAGACAAGACAGCTCCCAAAACGGCAAATATTTTCAGCCGCTTTGGCCGCTCGTCACGTGACTGACGTCAAAGTTCGATTGCGCTGGTCATTGGGGAGGCGAAATACAAAAAAAAGGCAGCCGACGGACATCTCTATTCTGACAGGTTGCCGCCAAACCGCGTCCTAAATTATTACCCTAAAGTTAACCATGGCTCAACTTCTCGTCTGGTGACGCTTTGGGCGCTTTGGGCGCTTTGGAAGCGCGGCGACGCCTGTTGATGCTTTGGATGCTCAGTGTCGCTGGGCTCTCATTGAAAATGAATTGACTTTCGGCGTTTTGACGCTTTGGAAGCTTTTGGTGTGAACGCACAGTTATGACCATGTCCCTTAGGGGGTCTTTAGGGTTTCTTCTTGTCAGCATCACATCAAGCACATTTCCTGTTGGTAACAGCCTCCACCAAGGTTGTCTCTTGTCATCCATCCTAATTGTGATTTTCGTAGACATGATTTTTTTTTGCAGATGATGTGGTTCTATTGTATTCATCAGAACATGACCTACAACATGCAATATGCTGGAGAGACTCAATATTTCATTTTAACTGGGAACACGTTTGAATTCTCCTGAAAAACTCCTGAAATGTACTGGATGTATGGACTGATGGATATATTAATGGTTATATTAAACCAAAATTCTATTGTGGACACTTCTTGCTTAGTGATCATGAATTGTTCCTGATATTTGATTTTGTGATGGCCACAGGAAAGTTTTAAGTGAGGACATAACAAAATAAGATGTGAAAATAACATCAAGATGTGTTATTTGTTGAGTGGCGAGTAAGAGAGGAAGCATAAGACAAAATATACCTGCTGGAAAGAATAAAAAGACGCTAAGGATGCTGAGCAGAGATTTACGAGAGGTAAAAATTGCAGTCATACAATAAAGAAAAGCTGGAGAGGAAACAAAAAGGAGCATGAAAGCAAAAAGCAGAAACATTTCTCAATGACAGAAAAAAAACATTACTGGCCATTGGTCGACTGCTGCCTCTGCCTGACTGGACTGGCCCCATTTGAAAAAATGGTCTGTCTACCCTAGAATCTGCCTGGGCCTCAAGACTTTGACTCACTTTCCTCCTCTTTTTATTATTCCATTTTCTTTTGTACTCTAGAAAGCAAAAGGCGCAGGAATAGATGGTGTGCAGGGAAAACCCTGCACCTGGTACAGCTGTGATGGTTCGTAAAAGTTGCAAAGTATTTGTTTTTTAACCTGACTGGTGGAAGAAAGTGAATAGGCAGTGCCGTTTCTTTTTTGTCCAGTCTAGTACAAGTAAGTGCATAGACAGAAAAAAAATATATAGACCATGGAAAAGGGAAAAAGAAAGGACCAGCAATATATGGAAAGATAAATGATTACAAACTGGACAAAAATGAATAGAATAACAAGATAACAAGTAAAATATCCAATTTAAAAGAGAACTAAAAGAAAATAAGATGTGGAAATCAGACTGACTGCAAGGCTGTAGCACAATTATTTGCATTAGTTATCCTATGAAAAGTGGAACTGGAGAACATAGTCACTACCAGGTGCAGATTAATGTGGAAAGGTCAAACGTCAACATTTGGGTTGAAAGACTAGAGGGGGAGGAGGGGGAAGGCCTTTCTGGTATAGATTGGTCCGTTAGCTAGCCTTAGCTTCCCACTAGACTAAACCATTGTCTGATTTATTGTTAGCTACCTGCGCAGCTAAACCAAAGTCCTCTCCGATGTCTGTTAGCCAACAGATAGTTAACCCAGGGTCCTTGTTCATGTCCCCGCTAGTGACTTTGCAGTCCTTCACCGTATCTTATTATCCAAACGAAAACAAAAGCATTTCTTCCAGAACATTCTGTATGTAAGAGTTGTTCTCAGAAACCGTCATGGCAGCAACTCAGCAATGGCAAAGATAGCCAATGAGAGCCCCAGAGGGAGACCGCCCATCCGTGGTCATGAGTGGTCTTAGCATCAAAACCACAAGGTAACCCTTGCTGGCTCTTGCTTCCTGCCAGCCAGGTCATCCATCATCTTGACTAGCATTAGCTACTGACCAATCCATATTAATTTGGTTGGTGAGCTGGCTTCGCACCAAGCTCTAGTCCACATTGATTCAGTCCTTTAGCTGGCATTAGCTTCAAACCAAGACACAGTCCATGTTGATTTGGTCTGTAAGCAAGCTTTAGCTTCCTGCCAAGCCATATTCCATGTTATTTGGTGGTGTAACGGACATGAACTTCTTGCCATGCTACAATCCATGTTGATTCGGTCTATTAGCTGGTATTAGCTTCCCACCAAGCCATAATCTTCGATGATTCAGTCTGTTGGCTAGCATTAGCTTCAAACTCCAATAGTCCATATGTCCCAAGTGTGTGTCATCCTCCTACTTTCAGCTCCAGAGACAAAAGTTACTGGTGGTTTGGCAGGTAGAGCCTTTCTCAGCTGGGGACAGGTAAAGCTTGCCATTAGCGCAGGCACACAGCTCGTACACAGTCTGTTTAGTGTAGGTGGTACCTGCGGGTGCCCCCTCCAAAGGGTCCACAGCACTGCCGAGGGGAATGTTGCCCAGCCTGATGGTGTTGGCATCTAGAAAGATCTGAAAACATGAAAGCGAGATAATTTAGAAATCAGAGGAGCATCAATGAAGAACAATGATAAAGTACAAAAGAAACACAATAAAATGCATAAAACATAAATGTAGATGCACAGAGCTTGATGTTACAGCAGTTGGGCATTGTGCTTACCCCGACTGTCTTCCCCAGGATAATGAACATGAAAACAGGAGGGTAGAACGTTATATTTGCAATAAAAAAGAAAAGAAACTGTGGTTGTTAATGCAAACACTGAGATAGCATGTTGCTGTTGGGGATGCAACTTTGCTCTGTGGTTGTCTGTGGTTGTCATCAAGAAAGACGTATGAAGATGGAGGAGGGATTTAAAATGGGTCCCTCTTGATGAGGTGGCAGAGTGGGGCTTATTGAGACAGAGGGCAAAATATGTGAAAAGAAAAGAAAATGAATCTTGGGAGGGAGAGTCAGGGAAAGGGAGATACAAAAGAAAACAACATTAAAAATGTGCACGGTAAACAAAGCAAACTTTTCTTTGTTTGGATACCACAGCAAATTCATTATCACTGTTTTCTCTCCAACAAAACATCACTGCATACAGTAAAGTTGTTTAACGTATTTTTGATAATTTCTTTGATACAAGTGGCTATTTAGGAAAAAGACAGATGAAGACATTGTCTCCATGATAAAATCAAGCAGCTTATTATTGTCAAGATAAAACAAGTGTTGGAATAAATTAGTTTATCTGCGAAGACAGGAAAGTTATCTCCTTGGTCATTTTTTCAAAGTTAAACTTTAATGCATGATTGCAGTTTTCACAGACTTGGTATCTGAATAACTTGGAAACATGCAGGTTTTCTTAAAAGATTTCCAATGCAACTAAATCTTCCTGGGACTTGGAGGGTTTTCAGTCAGTTTTGGCTGAAGGGTGGGTCAACGGATTTGTTTTTTGATGGAGGAGCATTGATCTGATGGATCATAGGCCCAATCAAGTTTGTCTTTAATTACTGAGAGAAAACACCTGCAGTGCACAGAGAAATGACAAAGGGTCACTTTTTAAAAAGGAGGAGAAATAGTTTCACTCATCCTAACTTTTTAAGAATATATTGAATAGAAGGATAGACATGAGGACAAATGGCTATTGTGTATCTATGTATCTATTGTGTTTATAAAACATGCCTTGTTTAATAATAAACATGGTAAATCTGGGGCTGGGTAATGGTTGATGTCTGAGACTAAGCAAAATTTATAATATGAAAGTTGATATAATGCATTATGATAGCATTCATAGTCAATCAAAATTTGATTTATCATCTTAGTGATTGTTATTGATTTGATTATTTTCTTCATCATACATTATAGTATGAACTGCTGGTCGCACACAAAACATTTCAGGGTGTCACCTATGTGTCAAATCATAATGATTTTACAAAAAACCTGGCCAGAATGACAGAAGGGAAGGTGGTTAACGTTTTGCAAGCTTCTTATGCACAGAAACTCAGTGAGTGGGAGAAACAGATGGAAAATGGATAGAATAGGAAATTAAAGAGAAGGTGAACGATACAGAGAAGTGGTGTTCTTGTTGTTCTTGCACTACTCTACTTCTCAGTTGATCTACCACCCACCACACACACTTCCCTCCATCCTTCCTGGGCCTGACTTTTCTCTGCATTCCTTCAGTCCAATCCTCTGTTCAGACTAATACAAGCCAAGTTTCCAATGAGAATCATTACACAATCTTGGTTTATATTGACTGCTTTGCCTGCTTCTTTATTTACTCTTCAATATTCAAGGAAACTCTGCTCTGTTGCTTTTTTTCCCTCTCTCTCGCCCTCCCACATAAACTCACACAACCCAAGGCTGGATGCTAATCCCAGCAGACATCTGTATCCCCACTATCTGTGTTCTTCGTTTTAGAAATGAGGAGAGGGGAAGTGAAGATGTCTGTGGAAAGTAATGAAAATGTGTGTGGAAAATGGCTAAGACGGAGACAGATGAAAGGATGAGAGAGGGATGACAGAGAAATGTTGAATCAGAAGTGGCTGGAAGAAAATGGGAGGAAATAAAGAGGGGGAGAGAAGATGAACTGAAAAAAGGAGTAGAGAGCAATGAGGGATTCAGATACCCCAACAGTGAAGAACCAATTAGTATAACTAATGATTTCACATAGGCTGACGGGGCACATCTTGATCTGTACAAACAACATACACACACGCATGCCTGCGCATATACACATACACTCATAGACACACTCTGCATGATGAAGCAGAGCAGAGGTGCTGCTCATGTACCCTTTAAATATCTTTGTAACTAAAAGGAGAACATCATAGTCATTAACCTGGAGACAGATAGGCCCAGAGGCCTCGACTCAGTGAACTACTCTTAACTTTGACTATTTATTTAGGTCTTCTGTGTTAGTTCTTTTCAAGGATACTATACTAATGGTGTGACCTCAAGGTGCAAAATTATTTGGCTGATTTATAACAGTTAAGTTATATAATTCTGACAATCAGAAAAATGTCTATTCTACAATTTTTTTAACCGCAACAGAAGACATTGTAAGTTACATACAAATGAAGTTGGCATTGGCGGTGAGACCAGACACCATCTCCTTGTTTTGAAATTTGGTGTATGTTTGCGAGATGTCTTAAAACATGATACGCATTTTGGAAATCACTCAATATTCAGACCTTTATTTATTCTCGAAAAGGAGGAGGTTTTGCCCTCATTTACAATGTCGTCGAGATCACAACAGTGTTAAAGTCAAAGCACTATGCAGAATTAGAACAAGTCACAAATAAACCATCTGCATAGTTAGGATGGGACATAATTTCAAAAGGTCGATTCAAAAATTAAAAACAATTGCAGACTGTGGTAAGGAGGTTTGAGATTATGCTTTTGTAATGTCCATAAGATGGAGGCGCGTTGATATTAAGTGTGAGTTGAAGATCATTCCAGGAGGCAGGTGCATCAAAAGGCAGACTTAGCAAGTTCAGTCTGTACCCGGGGGACTTTAAAACAATTATATTGTGTCAGGTGTCGGCAGCTCATCTTGTATACTCTTGTCCTACCTTTTGTTTTTTGCTAAGAACACCTGGCCCTTGCCTGCTCGTCCCTCTCTGGCGACTTCATGTTGATCTATGCTGCTTCCTCTGACTCTTTAACGTCACTATTTCTTACCACGCCACCTGTCTGTCCGTTTAGTTTTTCTTATTAGAAATCGATCCATGTTGTGCCCTGTCGCTCTGGTTAGCGGAGCTATCATAACCTGAAAGCGCTGCGGTCAGGTTGTAAACAAAGCCGCAAGCTGCGTTGCTAGGTTTGACAGTTGCCCCCTTTTGGAAACAACATAATTGAAGTGAATGAGAAGTTTAATGTGGATGTTTGCGTGTTTGTAGTGCAGTGTTGGGCTATTTGTGTAGCCTATTTATGTAGCACATAAAAAAAGTTTTATAATCTCATTTTCATAGTCTTTGAGTGGTGGTTTAGTTGGGCTACTGAAAACACTGGTGACCTCAAAATCTAACTTTGTGAGCTGTTTTCTTAAAATAGTCTTGATATGTTTCTCACTTCTGAATTAATGGCAAAAATAAGATTCACCCTAGCTCAGGCTTTTAAGCATATAGACTACAGAGTCCTATCTAATCCATTAGTTCCAATATTGGGACCAGTACAGGATGTGAATCTGTCTAGACCAGAGCATGTATGGTAAAACATCTGCCATCGTCTTTGCTAGATATTGTGTTTGGTTCTGGTTCAGCATTGTGTGGATCTGCAGAAATGAGGGTTTGCTAGGGTGTGTGTGGGTCTGACTTGCTGGCAGTTTAGATCTAGAATAATTTGTTGGTGACTGCAAAAGTTGTTTGTACATTATGTGGCACATGAACTGTAAAATTTGGTTTATCATCATCTATAGACTGTAGACATTTCATTGAACAAGCAAGATACTGTAAGACTTCTGTTAACTCAAGCGCGCCCCTGCACTGTACTGCGCTGTGTAAGTTCCCTTTACAGCCTGGAGAAAATGTTGACCGCCCCCATTCACACTCTGCCTACAGCTGAAGTGGTGAGTGCAAAGAGCTAAGAATGGTCAGTTTGGCTAAAATATATATGACCGAAGAGCCAAAATCCTGTAATTCTTTTTTTAATTTGTCATGTGTTGGGCATTAATTGTATCCTGTGGTTTACATTTCAACAATTTCCAAATACACAGAAGCTGTTCACTGTTGCGTAGTCCAGATATAAGCCAGCTACCTTATTGTGGATAAAAAAGTATTATCTTCACAATAGTTGTGTTTGAACACAAGATTCAGTAAGGTTTTGTTGTAGTACTTTATTCATTCCGCTCAACTCCCCACCAAACAGAGGCAGCAGAGAGAACCTCTGTGTACAGCCATCTCATTAGCTCAGCATGGCCATTGGTTTTAATGAGACATAGTAACAATGACAATAACACACTTTAAGAGCTAGTGAAAAACGTATATGTGCACATCTCTCCCTGTGTGCCGAGCAAAGGAAAATATCACACTACATCTCTAAATGTCAAGGTATACCTTTAACAGGTCCCTGGTGCGCACCTGTCATCTTCCCTTTGGCTCCCCAATAAAAGCTGCCGGGGCTCAGTTATAGCCTTACAGAGGAAAGGACTCAGTCACGGTTGGCAACATAACCCAAATCTAATTCCAACAGCCTGCTTGCCATAGCAATGAAAACCGAAAATGAACTTGGACTTGGCAATGGGGTGAGAGAATGAGGAGAGATGTGTCTGTGCATGTGGAAATGCCAATGAAATTACTGGTTTCCCTTCCATAACATTGGAAACATCATGGCAAAAAAACTGAGGTACAGGGAATAGAGGAGGGGGAGAAAAAAAGAGGGAGAAGAAGAGAGTAAGAAAAGAGTGGAATAGAAGGAATGGAGAGACAAACAAGAAAGGAGGGAAAGGAGGCTGCTTATGAGACTGGGAAGAGAATACTGCAATTAGTATAAAAATGAAGGAGTGGTATGTGGGAGACATCGATAGAAATGAAGTGAGAGGAAAGTAGATGGAGAGTGAGACAGTAATGGATGGATGCTAGGCAGCAGGTAACAAGGACAGCAAAGGAGAGGTGGTGGATGGACAGATGGATAGATGGAAAGAGGAAAGAGAAGTAGAGGAAATGTAGTTGGAGTCATTTGTTGTAGCTTAAGGTCGGATTAGCACTGACATTCATCCCAAATGAGAGTGTCTGTAAGTATTAGGTCAGCCTGTTGTTAGCAGTACGTGGGGGTCTGTACACGTGATTTGTATGTGTTCAAGAAAGAGAAACCTCCATCTGTGAAAATAGTAACATTCAAAAGAATAGTTCACCAAAAAAATGAAATTCAGTAATTATTTACTCGCCCTCATGCTGATTCCGGAGTAGTATTCCTCAAAGTGCATCTGGTGACCCGGGAAGGGGGTTTGTACTCCAGCGAAATCCTTACATGAGAGTCAATAGCGCCTGACACAAAAAGGTCCATAAAACTACACAAAAACCTTGTAATATTCCTCCATACTGCTCATTTGCTGCAATCCAAGTGTCCTGAAGGGATATAGTCCAGAGTTTACTCAAAACAATGTAATTTGACTGGGGTGTGTGAACGTCAGAGTGCAATACAGGATTGTTTCGGCTGTAAAAATGTCCTAAATTACATTGTTTCGTAAACTCTGGACTATATCCCTTCTGGACACTTGGATTGCAGCAGACAAGCAGTATGGAGGAAGATTACAGGGTTTTTGTGTAGTTTTATGGACCTTTTTTGTGTCAGATGCTATTGACTCTCATATAAGGATTTCGTTGGACTATGAACCCCCCTCCAGGGTCTCCAGATGCATTTAAAAAACTACTCCGGAGTATTCATCAGCATGAGGAATTTCATTTTTTGGTGAACTATTCCTTTAAGACCATTAACAGCAGTCTACTTTATACATATAGGTTCTCAACTCAGTCAAATGGATAATTATATCTAGATATTTTCTCATACCAGAAAGCTGGCATGCATACACATACCAATTGTTGGAAATGAATTAATAAAAGGTGAACTTGTGACATAAATATCTCCTTGTGTATTTTGGAGCAGAGAAAATATGTTTCAGTCTTAAAAGATGATATATATCAACATATGTTATGTTGATATGTTTTATGAAATGAGAGTTTCCTAATAGCATTATCTTTCATATAAAAGGAAATCATAAAACATATTTTTAGACATAATGTAAATGTATTCCAACCCTCATTTTTTATGCTTTGTTTCCCTTAGTACATATGAGTAAAATTAACTGTGTGATCATGTGCATTTACTGTAAATAATTACAGTAAAATAATAGGCATAGACATAAAAACACTGCACAGTAGCGCCTCAGATATGATCACAGAGATGAAACATGTCACAAATCTGTTGTGTTACAGGTGTTCATGTTAGTTTATCCATTCCCTGCATACTTAAAAGATACAGTATAATGAGGAAATGTGAGTCCCTGTCTTATATGTATATCCATATGCATAGATGCAATGTCTGTGTGGGTGGCCTGCTGTGTGTATACAGTATAATGTGTGTGTGTGTGTCTGAGCCCATTTCTTTCTGACGTAAGTTTAGCAAGCACGTGGCTCAAGAAGATGGGAAACATGCAGGAAGCAGCAATTATGGAGGGTCAAAACATTTTTCATGGATGATTTCCTTTGGCACAGCTGAGGAACAGGCGAAAGAGGGTGGGAGGCGAGTGAGCTGTGAGAGACGAGGGGGAAGGCGGTGATGAAGGGATGAGCTTTTCCTGGAATGAAAGGCGGAGGAGGTGGAGGGAGAAAGACAGCAGAGGAGATATGGGGGTTAAAGTGTCATTTAGAGGAGATCAGGGGGAAGAACAAGTCTTGGAGTGTGCTGAGTGGTGAGTTTAGGAGGAGAGAGGAGTGTGAATGTGTTTAGGAGAGAGGCTAGAGTGTCTAGGAGGAGAGCAGAGGAACAGAGGTGAGTGTAACTCACGTTATTTACTGTGTATTGCTGTAAATTCGTTTACAATTATGTCTCTTGCCCTATTTACCTTGTTCTGCTGATGGACACAGATTCTTAACATTTATGTTAAAGAATATCCACTGTCTAATTCACGTCATAACAACATTCCTCCTAGCAGTATACAGTATATATCTATATGGGAGTGGAGGAAATACCCAGCAGTGTAAGCGTAAAACAATAATAACAAAATATTATCCTCTTAATGTGACAATCACAATCTCTAACTTGATGAAACCACATCTGTAGAAGTTTGTGACTGTCTGAATGCAACCTATACTCAAGTTTACTATCACATTTTTATACACACTCAAGGCTTGAAGAAATTTAAATCATTAAATTGCATTGCCGACTTTTTAGAGTGAGAGCATGGAGAAGTTGGGAGGTGGAGTGAGAGAGGTGTAACACAGGAAGAGGACAATAGCAGAAGCACACACAGTTCAACCTCTATGTTCTCCTTGCCTCAGTTCACCTCCCATCCACCTTTTCTTTCTCTCTTGCTCCCCCTGAAATCACAAACACTCCAACAACACAAATAGGTAGGAGGTTGTGAAGCTATCTGAGTGTATTACACAGACCATTAGGCTTGTTGAATGGACAGATGCTGAAATGGGAGCTGACAATGGACTAAATGACAGAGGCTGGAGAGAGACTGAGAGTGAAGTAACCCACATGTAGCTGGGGCATAAAGCAATATCAGCCTCAGCCTGCTCTACTGTACCACCACACAGAGCAGGAGAGAGAGAGAGAGAGAGAGAGAGAGAGAGAGAAAGGAATACACTGTAAAGACTCATTTATGCACAGTGTTCATTTGCTTTTGGAGCAAAACAGGGCAGTGTCATCAGATATTGTTGCAACCACAACATATGATGAAGAAATAAAAAAAGGTGCCACTTAATGATGAGAGGTTTTGCTATGTATTTAATGGATGGATGAAAGTATGCAGGCAGTGTTGGCTACATATTTTGAAATAGATGCATTGCTTTTTTTCAAATGTAAAGGGAGCATGAATGAGCCTTGAGAGTAACAAACTTACATACTGTACAACAATAACAAACAGTGCAGCAGCTTCAGAATATCAAACAAAAGCTGTAATGCAAACAAGAGATGGGCAAGCAGACAAAAGTCCCACATGTGGACTGAGTTTTCTCTGACTGACAGAATTGCACGCACACCCCTCCATAATGACTGCCTCGGGCAATGTAAAGCCTGGGCTAATGAATTTTCTAAAGTTAATCACATCTTTTGGAAAAATGTCCACTTCTTTCAGGTATTGGCACATATTTGTTAATCTGTTATCTTTTGGGATTATAACAAGATTTTTGGGGAAAAAAAGTCCCTAGCGACTGGATGATAGGGGAACAGTTGTGATCCTGTGAGTTCACTCTGGGTACATCTGTGCAGATACATATGTGATTCAATATTCACTGGCATTTTCATTATTTTGAGTGTGTATATGTCCATCATGTATGTGAAGGTGATCATTTTTTGTTGTATATTTAGTTTTAGTGTGTGCATATGTGAATGTTAATTTTATATTATGCAGTGTGTATATGTGCATGTTTATATTGTAAAGTCCACAGGATCAGTGTGTACGACAGGGAGTTACCCCCTGCCAGCATTTTAATTCACTCACTATTCTCCCTTACCCGCAGGTAAAACAACAAGCAGCAGGAAAAAAAAAGTCCCTGCCAGCCCAGTAACACCTCCAGGCTACAGCGTCTTAATAAACCCCAGCATTGTGCCAACAAACAATATGGTAACCCAACTTTGTTAAAAAGTTTCTGTTAACCTGATTTCACCTCACTACAGTGAGTTTTTGTACATAAAGACAATTTTGCCATTACAGATCCATTACACTTTTGCGATACACGTTTATATTGATAAGTCTGAAAAACCACCTCATGAGAGTGTAAAAATGTTTTAGCGATATTTGAGAGGTTTTTTGAAATGTACTGTAGTTTCCATTACCAGTTTTATATTGCGATATTTAGGTTTTGCGCATTTGTAGGGGTAATGGAAACGCACAGATGTATGTGTCATCTTCTAAACTCACAAAGGAAATGCTCCACCGTCTCACAATTTTTGCAGCAACAATGCCTCAGACAAATGGTAACATTGCCAAATGCCTTGATCAAGACATCTGGAGGTGATAGCATGTGTTTGTCTCTGTTTCTGAGGTTTCTGATATGTAAAATGATGTGTCCTCATTTCTGTATTACAGAAGTGAATACACAAATAAATACAAGAGCTTATCAAAAGATTGAAAAGAAAATAATAATTAGCACTAACACAGAGGAAGGCTAAAGCCCCTTTCACACCCCTTGTAAGTTGTGTGAGTTTCAAGATGAAATCATTTCCTGTTGCTCATTCACACGTGACCAGAAACCTACTGACTATATTTGCACCCAACATGTCTGCACTTCTCAGAAACTGATTTTCATCATAAGCTCCGTTAATAATGGGAAACCAATTAACTCTGTCAGAAAAACCCTCCGGAATGAACCCTGCACCCCCTACTGCTACTGCTGTGGAATTTATGCTGCCTTTTTTAATCACTTGTTTTAGTAGGTTTTTTTTTTACTTTTCACTGTCACTTCATTGTGCTGCTGCGACTTGAGTATGAATTTCATTCTCTTCATTGTGAACTAGAAAAAGAAAGCATTTACAGCAGGAAATGCATGTGAATACTGAAAGAAGCTGCTGAATGCCATTGCTGAAGCAATGCTGAATTAGCTGAAGAAGTTGCTAAAGCAATGCTGAAAAGGCTGACGCTATAGCTGAAAACTATAACTTGCAATCAGAGCGATGAATGGAATGGAATTACATGTAGTAAAAATTGTAAATTTAAGTGTAAATGTTTGAAGAGTTGAACTCTGCTGCAAAGTTAGGGCGCATTCACACCTGCTTTGTTCCGATTCAGCAACTAAACCGATACAACTGTTGCATTCTTTTTTTGGGGCCGTTTGTGTTCACACAGTTCCAAACAGTCCAAAGTAGTAAACAAATGCCATGCGCTAACAAACTCTTCTCTTATTGGTCAGAATTAAAAAAATAAAATAAAAAAAATCCATGGAGGAGAGGTCCCAATGGGGCTGAAAATTAAAATCCAACAAGGTCCGAACTGCGGTTGAAACCCAGACCCTACCCAATCCAAGTTTTTTGTGTAGCCTACATTTTCGGCCCTAATCCGACCCCAACAAAAAGCGAAGAAGCCAGAAGCACGTCCGGTCGGCTGTCACACTGGCTGTGGAACCAGCCAGTTCTCAACAAGTCTGGTTGTTGACACTTTTGCATGAAAAGCTGATTTGCCGAATACGACCCCTCCCCCACCCCCTGTCTGTGATCGCCTGCCTCCCCTGTCCTAGAGGTCACCGCATGTCACTGGTCTAGCTGCACTAAGAGGCTCAGTGATAATGGTGCGTTCCAGGCAACCCGTACCTTGTGTTTTTCCGACCTGTGAACTCGTACCAGATCAAACTGGTACGAGTTCACGGGCTGGAAATTACGTGTTTGACAGCCGTTATAGTGCATTTTCACGGGTAACAGGTCGGAAAAACACGAGTTACGGGTTGCCTGGAACGCTACAAACTCGTAAGTCGCGGCTTGAAGTCATGACTTACGAGTTCAAAACCCAGCCTGGAACGCAGCATAAAATTCTGCAAGACTCTCTGCTGTTTTGATCACACTACATAAAACAACCGTGGAGAAAATCATGTGTGTAGAGTTGAATTTGTGGCCATGGTGACAGGTTAGAGAGAAAGGTTCCATTATGTTTTTTGGCTGTTTTCCACTTTAATGATGATGTCACTCATTTTAGTCTCTGCTCGTTAGACGCAGTACACACCCATTATAAAGTTGGATTAAATCCAAAATTTGAATGATTTTTAAACAGCCATGAATCAGAAACTGTTTAAGATATCAATAATCAGAGTAATGGCTGAATACTTTAAAGTTTGTGAAAAATTTAGAAGTTGAATGAAGCATGTACTGTAGCTTAAAGCACGCTGAAGTGGTTGAAGTTCAACGAAGCAGAAGATTTGAAGAGTTTGAAGACTGTTTCAATACTTTTCCTATGGGACAAAAAAAATCAGAAATAGTTGAATATTTTAAAAAGTATAAATAGTATGAAAGATAAAAATAATAGCAATAATGTTCAGAAAAAGCTGCACGTTTTGATATATGAATTATTGAAATAGCACAAAGTATGAAGGGCTTGTTAGATGCAGAAAAAGGGAAGAAGTAAGAAAAAAGAGTAAGCATCAGCTTCAGCATTTACCCTAATAATTATCTTCAACGAAAAGTTTTTGAATGGATGCAGAGCTGTCTGCACTGGATTTCTCCACCACTGACTGGCAAAATTTTCATACTGTATTCTCCAATGATTAACATTCCCAATATAACCACCAAGTACTGTTGGAACTTCATGCCCTACTCGAGGACATTCAGACAGTATTTGCTGAGCATGCAGCAGCATCGCTCCCTGGAGAGCATTCCTGTGTTGTCTGCCTCTTAACAAACAGCAAATAAACATCAAAATTGTAACCATTTTGCACACTAATTGGTCCTCTGGCATATCCCACTGCAACGGACCTTTTCCACTTGAATGTAAATTAAGTCATTCTGTCAGAATGACTATATATATATATATATATATATATATATATATATATATATATATATACATATACTGTATATATATACCCGACATGATAAATTGTTTCGAAAAGATTAAATAAGTCTATATTATATTTTAAGCTTCTTTGTAGCGGAGCTCCCAGTGTCTCAGTTCACTGCTCTTCCTGTGTCAGTGCAAATTTCGCGTGATTTGCACTGACCGGCAGAACAATTTCTAATGTCGGGGCTTCAATACAAGAGGGACATTACAGACGAGCAGTATGGAGGTATTTGGATGTTTTTTGGTGTGTCTTTTTGGACGAAGAAAAGTGAACACCATTCACAACCATTATGGACAAATACTGCTGCGCGGACCCCCCCCGGTAACTCCAAGAAGGCACGGAGGACTCTGAAAATTCGACATGAGGGTGAGTAGATTGAATTTTGGGTGAACTATCCCTTTAAAAGCATCGTTAGAGTGAGAAATGTCCATAGATCTGTTATTTATTTATCTGCTATGATCACAGACAGACGGTCTGTGATGTAGCAAAAGTTCCTCGGGATCTCGAGAAACTTCATCCTTTTTTTTTTCACCCATCAATTTTTTGATAAGGGGCTCCGTAAGTTACGAATCGAAATTTGTCCGGAAGATGAAAAATTATAAGAAGACAAAATCCACAGTATACCAATAGGGCCTCAGGGCGAAGCAGTGGTCGCTGGAGCTATTTCATAGCTGTAGGGGCCAGTGCCTCTGTGCGTTTGCCCCGTGGCCCTAATTAATGTAGGATAGAGATGAACGCAGAAGAGAGAGAGAGAGAGAGAGAGTAAGAAAGGGAGTTGATAAAAAGGCAGGAGGACTACAGGATTCCTGAGAGGATCTGTCAACTCTCATTGGCTTTGATTTTAATGGAAGCCAGCGCTCCCCTACCTCTAACCCATTTGGCCCTAATTCCAGCACTGCTTTCCAAACTTTTTAAACTTTAATGGCCCCTTCTTAAGTGCCAGCTGCTGACAACATTGATTTGGCTTTAAGCCTTGCTGTCCTGCACGCCTTTATTTTCTCCTGCAAAATCGACAGAAACATCTATTTTCTGCCATCCTCCTGTGCCTCCTACTCATCCGATCCTCCTTCTATCCTCCCTTCATCTGCTCTCCTTTGTTCATTTGATGGTGTCAGCGGTCGGGGAAAGCTTGGATAAGGATGGATGAAAAGGAATGCTATTTGGACAAACTGTTCTTCTTTAGTATGTACGTATGTAGGTATTTTTTTTGCTGCTTATTTTAAAACAGGCTGGGTTGGCACAGAGAGAAGAGATACTTCCATTGCAGACTGAGGAAGTGACGCTTTTGTTGACACACAAGCTGATTAAATTAAAGGAACTTGAGGCAGGATTTGTGAAGAAATACACATGCATTTTAAGTTTTTTAATGCTAATGGGTGATGAAGCATTCAAAACCAAAAAGAATGAGCACACACGCGTATCTCTCGCACTGTCCTGCGGATGTGACGTCAATGACACTGCATGAGCGTCCTTGACGGCTTTGGCTTGCAACCACTTGCGACCAGCGGTGGTCGGCGGATGTCTTGCAGCCTAAACAGTCATGTGAGCAGCGAGTAAAGAAATAGAGAGCCTAAGCGGAAGCAGGAAGTAACGGTCACCATGGGACCTCAACTCTGAAAAACTCGCCATTCAAATGAATGGGACTGAAAATTTTATTTCGTGATCCGTTTGAATTGTGCCATGAGAAAAAAATATGTCGTCTACCTGTTTAAAACATCACGTTTCATCCCGAGAAATCAGCCGTTTGTTGTAAAGCTATTGTAGAATAAAATTCAGAAGAATCTGTAAGCAGAAAGACTACAAGTCGCGTAGGTAACGTCACACACCAAATGCCGCCCTTTCCCGTGTCAGTTGGTGACGTATTTTCTGTGGGACACAGATCTGTAGTCCGCAGAGCGGTCTTTACACAAAATACATTCTTCTGTTGCCGTTTTATGATAAACGGCTGATTTCTCGGCATGAAACGTGATGTTTCAAACAGGTAGAGGACATATTTTTTTCTCATGGCGCAATTCAATCGGATCACGGAATAAAATTTTCAGTCTCATTCATTTGAATGGCGAGTTTTTCAGAGTTGAGGTCCCATGGCGCCGTTACTTCCTGCTTCCGCTTAGGCTCTCTATAACATTACTTTAAGTTTTATTATATTAATGTATTAATGTATTAATATATTATTTCATGCGAGAAAGTGAAAAAAAAAGAGAAAGTTTAGATTCTTAATCTGTGGTCAGTTTATCCAAATAACGCCTGTAAGTAGATTTGCTCCGACGTTTTCAGAGAAGTGGAGAGCCACTGTGGGAGCAACCGAGCAGCACTAGCGGCTCTTCACAGAGGCAGCAGCCGGTTTGCTGACCTGGTGCCCGGTCACTGCTCTGCTGGTCAACCTCCAGGTGTCACGGTAAATTGAGCACTGTACAATGAGTGTGGTATAGCGCATTTACAGTACCGTTTATTAGCAGTCAAGCGCGACCTGTCCATTCACCCGTGTCATTATGTATGTGTGTGTGTGTGTGTGTGTGTATGTGCGGTGCGAGAGAGACGGCAGGTTGAGGGGCTGACTGGCAGAGATGGTTAAATGCTGTTTTTTTTTTTCTGTGAAGAGACTGTGGCGGGCCCAAATGTAACTGTGGTGGCTAATTAATGGGAAACACTGGTATAGTATGCCAGCCCCCTGGTCGAACAATCCAGTCGCAACCCCCCCCAACACACACACACACACACACACACACACACATCCGACCACCCGCCACAGTCCCCTTGCAAACCTGCGGGAAACTCTGCAGCCACAGTGTCACTGTCACAGCATCAGCTGCAGTACACTGCTGTGGAGAGTTCATGCGCGCTCCCGCACCAGCTTGGCTGATGGCTGCAGTAACCCTAACGGCCGCATGTACCACTAATGAGCCTTATTCCTTGATCCTGCCTGAAGTTCCTTTAAATGGTGTTGCTGCTTAAATATATACACCAAGACCATGATAAAATTCATAAGGGAGAAGAAATAAGTAGTGTGTCATCTACAAGCTCCACACCTAGGGTGAGCAACAACAGCTAGGGCCAGACGAATCAATGTGAATGTCTTTGACTGACTGACTGACTGACTGACTGAGTTAAGTCTATTGAGTTACACCACTGGTCAGGCTAATGCCACATGACTCAATCTTGTATTGGCCAATTAGGTATTGGAGATTTCCCACAGTTTTTATGGATGGTTGTTTCCAACCTAGTTTTACCAACTTAGCACATTTATCCCTGGAATTTTGCTGTAAAAAGGTTTTGGGACAAATATAGCAAATTTTTATAGAATAGAGTTGCTAGTAGTCCCCTGAGCGAGAGGCACTGGTCTCTGTGAATCTACTCTGTTCAGTAAGTGGCAGAAAGCTGCAGTAGCAGTTTCTTACGTTGTGCATTTTGTGAAAGACGAATACGAAATATATACTGTCACTTCTAACGTTCGCTCTGAGCAAACAAGTACATGTAGCCAAAATCACAGTATACTCCTTGTCTTTAACTCGTGTGCATGGTGATGTCCTGTAAATAGGCTTAAAAAGCGACAGATTTCATTGTGGTGGCCCCAGGATCAACATCTTGGACAGCAGCCAGGACAGACATTACAAATGAACTAATGGAGCTCTTCAGGTAAGTAGGATGCTTTAGATTGTTGGCTGATCAATCAATAGTTTTACACCTTAACTGGCACAAAGTATACTGCAGTTACAGTATTTTAGACTAGAGGAGATGCTACGAGAAAATCAAACCACAAAGTAACACAACAACAGTAACAACTTTATAGATGCACATACCTCTGTTCAGGGTTGATCTGTCATTTATTCTTTTTGTTTATAATTAACTGAAGGGAAATGTGGTGAGAAAATGACTACCACGTGACGTGACCTTTCTCCAACTGTCTGTGATGAACTGCACAGACCTGTTACAGTATATCAAGCAGTGAAAGGGTCAAGGTTATATGTAAACATTTATATGAGTATATCTATATCATTCATAGGATTTTCATAAGAATTGCTGTGAAGCTGTGTCTGTCACATCAGCAGCATTCAAATGTGTGTCTCTTTGCTCAAGCATAATGCACATTCTCATATAAAATGGACCCTTATAAAATAGATTGCCTGATGAGGCGACTGTGCTGGACATTGCGTCATTGGGCAATAATGTCAAAATGGTTTAGGGGGAAAAAAATGTCAGCACAGGGCTAGACAGGATGCATTAGATAGGAGGAAAAAAGAGACCATACAAACAAGAGAAAAAAGACCATATGAAATATGGTCCGGCACTGCCATTGTGGTAGGCAGTGTTGACAAAACCCACACTGAGAAAAGTATCAAAAATAACAAAAGAACATGTGCTCATGTTATGTCATCTTAAACAACACCTATCGTCCTTACAAGCTGCATCTCAGCTGTTCAGAATTATTTCTCAAGCGTCTGAGTTGTGCTGTGATCCATGCTGGAAGGAGCCCAGCTGCCTTTTATTAGCATTAGTTAACGTTAGCTTTAGCTTCTGCCAACACGCTGCAGCTGACTGATAACAAGAGCTGTGGGGTTTAGCAAGCAGACATTCGTTGCAAAATCTCCAGAGTGAAATGTGTACTGAAATAAGTTGTGATGGTTGATATTCAGTTTTGTTTCAACAACACAGCAGCAACAATCAGAGAGTACTCTGCAACTCATATCAATAGTATACTTCCCAAACAGAGCGCCTGTGAAAAGTGCTTTTGATTTATTGTTCACGCTCAGTTTCTTCACAATATGACTACAGACTTTTACTCATGATCTGTTCTGCTTTTATTTATGTGACACATTATGCTAGAAAAATCCAAAGACAAGAGATGTAATCCGTTGATAATAAAATACTGAAAGCCTTT
The DNA here is from genome assembly GCF_045865225.1 of Trachurus japonicus. Taxonomy (NCBI): domain Eukaryota; kingdom Metazoa; phylum Chordata; class Actinopteri; order Carangiformes; family Carangidae; genus Trachurus; species Trachurus japonicus. Next base: position 12,319,646 of record NC_140907.1, read on the forward strand.
TTGTCAGGCATGCATGAAGCCAAGGCGAGGAGAGAAATGTATTCGATAAAGTAATTTTATGTACAGCCCTTTCACCCCTGGTGGTAACTGCACCTTTTTTGGTATATTGGATTTCATCTTTACATTTCACAAAGGAGGGTCTGAGCAAGAATGACAAAACATCAAGAGACAAAAAATGTTAAAGGATACACTTTAAGATGACAGACAATAATAAGAAACATGGATGGACGAGAAATGAATGCAAGGGAAAAAAAATGTGTTTGAGTGCCCAGTGGTCAGATTTTGAGAAAGATGAAATAGAATAGAAAAAGGCAGATACAACAAAAGATGGTGGGTTTCTATGAAATGTTTTTAACAGCTTTATTACAACAAACAAATAATAAGTTATATGCTCTGCTGACCAATACAAACAAATGTGCATATAAATAAGCAGAATTTGACTCTAAACTTCTTTTCTCCAATTTCTTTGAGGATGTGAAAATTGTTATTTAAGCAAAAACCACAAAAAAACATATCTATTCTGACTCAACCTTTTACTATTCTTTAGAAAAATTGAATATTTCATAACCTTGGAATATCATCATTGTGCTGGGTACCAATGAGCTTGGTAAAAAGGCAGGATGAAATGAAATAAATAATACCTACTATTTTTTTTTTACCACACAGTAATTACAGTTTTTACCCATATTTTCTGGCCTAAACCAATAAATACATTCTTTTTCATTATCTTTCTAATTCAGTTTTAAAGTTTATCACATTAATGTGCTCCTCAATCCCACACACTTCCTTTATGCCACTGTAATTACACAGGTTTTCCTGAGCACATTAACACATGAAGCTGATAAAGCTTCCGATGGCATTTATAAAGCTGTACCTGAGTGAAAAGGGCTTTCTATTTCAGCAGGTGACGAAGTAAAGGGTGACGGGGTTGAGAAGAGGTGCACCACAAGTCCTTTATTTTGTCAAGCTTTTCAAGCTATATCAAGGCCTTCCAAAGGCCCACAGCACAATCATTGTTACACTCTGCTAAACGCTATTGTTCACCATCAATAGGAAGACATCTATTTATGCAGGGATGACAGAGAGAGAGATGGAGAGGGAACAAGAGAGAGAGAGAGGGAGAGAGAGGGCGAAAAAGACAGAGATAATGGATGAACAAAGAGAAGGAAGAGACAAACGAATACATGAAACGGAGAGGGAGAGAAAGACAGAGATGACAGAAAAGAGGTAAAAATTATAATCCCCCCTTTCCCTCCCCTTTCTGTGTGAAGTGACAGCCACAGTGATGTATAACCCTGGCAGTGGAAAGTTAATTAGATAGGCTGGGTTACTTAGAGATGAAGGACTGAGTGGCTGAGAGGGAGGAGGGGGGAAAGGAGGGGGAGAAGGAGGTGTGGATAAAAAAAAGTAAAACTAAAATAAAAACAAGGAGTAGAGCTGAAAAGAGGATGGTATAGACATGAGTAGGACGAGTCAGGGAAAAACAAGGGAGAGATATAGGACAAGGGAGGGAAATTAGAGTAGAGACATGGGGAAGTTTAAATAAAAGGCAAAGGGCCTTGTTAAAATTATGTTTTGCTTCTCCACTCAGTGCAACTGCACAATTATTCAACCATAACAATGATAGACACACATGCCAGAGTGTAAGAGGAGTGCCATGGGTGCAATCTAGGGATGGGTATTGATAAGAATTTAGCGATTCCGATTCCATTATCGATATTGCTTATCGATTCGATTCCTTATCGATTCTCTTATCGATTCTCATTGGGTGAGGGAATAAAAGAGAAATGGGTTTGTTTGCATTAATGCAGTGGTTCCCAACCTTTTTTGGCTCATGACCCCTTTTGACATCACAAATTTCTGGTGACCCTCATTCAAGATGAGCAAGCTCAGATATTTGTATATGCTGCATTTTATTTTATCTTGATTTATTCAAGAAAGTGAATATATCAAGAATAGTTGTTTAAGATTGTGAAAAATAATTAGTTTATTTATTTATTTATTTATTTTTAATCAATTACTAGACATTTAAGGCGATCCCATTTGAATTCCAGGCGACCCCACATGGGGTCCCAACCCCAAGGTTGAAAACACTGCATAAATGGCTCTGACATTAAAAAAGTTGACAGGACCGACCTGCCTGGACAGGTTAACACTAGACCACTGTGGCTGTGGGGCAGCTATGCTCACAGGAGGAATTTAACAATGTTTCCATTACATGGTTTTTATGCATCTGTAGGTTATTGTTTTCATAACGTTCGTTTTTATGCGGAGTGAGCGAGTGAGCGAGCGAAAGAGAGAGAGCGCGCCAGAGAAAAGACACAGGGCGCAGCTACCGTTTCACGTGGCGACGAGCAAAACCTGAAAGGAAGTGGTTAGAATAAAGAGAGAAAAACAGAAAGAATATGTAGCCTGTTCAGGAGACGTTGTCCTGTCCTCACGACGTGAGGGAGGGAGGACCGGAGGGAGGCTCTGGCTCACAGGTTTAGTGATGAGGAAACGTCACTGTCAGCTGCATCTGTCAGCAGCTCCGCTCCACACAGACACGCCACTAACTTTATTTTGTGAGAACAAACGGTGACGTGTGGATATAAACACTAAGCACCCTCATTTATAATGAAGATTGATTTTAACGGAACGTTACGTAACGTCATTAATCAATTAATGCGCGAGTTTCTGAACCAAACGGAATCGATAAGGGAATCGTTAAAGCAGACACGCACACGATTCCAAGAATTGATCCAAGTTGGAACCGGTTCCGAAGAGGAACCGGTTTTCGATTCCCATCCCTAGTGCAATCTAAAACATAAATTACAACAAAAGCCTCAGTCTCACTGGCACTGACATCCCTTGTGCTTGGCTCAAGGACATATGTCATTCGCATTGCTGAGCAGGTGACTGGATGTCTGCCCTCCATCAGCAAAGTGCATGACATAGACTAAAAGAATAGGATAAAAACAAACAGCGTCAGACCTGCCGACTCAAGAAACTGTCACTGGAGGACAGTGCCCACTCACTGGAACCAAGACTGAACTGGGGGTTTCTGTTTGTGTGGACGCTCCTTAACCGTCTACAGCCCTGCCTGCAATCTCACTATGGGTAAACCCCAGAAAGGCCAGTCTATTACAGTGAAACACATGTAGTCACAGATATATTCATACGAAGACACCGGAGCAGAGTCAACTCTACTCTACTACTCATGTTGCTATAATCAAGTACTAAGGGAGGGGGGGTGGTCTAAGGTAAGAGTGAATAACTAATACTATAAATACAGATTTTATGGTTTGCTTTCTGTTACTTTGTGAGTACCCTGATACAATTGGACGATGAACTCCTTTTCAATCACTTTTCTTCACCATCTTTCCCTACTTTTCTCTATCCACCTTTTCCCTGCTGTAATAAACTGGTTTGACATGTCCAATATTATATATCTGACATTTCCCCTTATTATTTGGTGTCCAAGAAAGTCCAAATGAGAAAAGAGGGACGGTGCAAAAGAACAAAAAAGGAGTAAAATGGGAAATTAGTTCAGATGAGGACCATCAAACTTTCACTGTTGCTTTCAGAGACTTCTGTTATCTGTATGTGTGTGTATGTGGGACTATCTGAGTATGTGGGGCTGTGTATGAGAATGCAAGAGTGTGTGTATTTGTGATAAAAGACAGTGTGCATGAGACTGACAATGACAGTGAGTGCAACGAACAAGAGAGACCCATTCTTCTGTTAATTACTGAGTTAATGACACACTATGCTTCAGTGGACATGCAACATGGCAGGATGAAACACACACACACACACACACAGACGCACACAAGGATAATGGCTAAGTCTGCTTCGGTGCTCACGCAACATGGCAGGCTTCTATGCAAAGAGCTCGACAGTGAGATAGCAGGCTAACAATGACACGCACACACACGCGCGCACACATACACACACACACACACACACACACACACACAGCAGTAGCAGCAACTGACAGGGAACCTCATCAAACCAGCTTTAATGAAGTCACTTCTCCCAAATAGAAGAAGGGAAAAGAGGAGGGGGGGAGAAAAGGAGGACAAGGTCGCCTGGATTGATGACGCTCATTAGCCTAATAAGGTACTTTAATGAAATGGGCCCAACACTATAGAGTGCCACAGAGTCTAAAGACACACACATACACACACACACACACACACACACACACACACACACCAGTGACGGACTGGCACCAAAAAGAGTTTGTTTTTTTTACAGAGAGGCTGCACATTACACAAACACATTATATAAATATAAATATAAATATAAATAAATAAATTATATATATATATATAGGCCTATATCAGTGATCATTTACACAATGATTGCGAGAAAATGCATTGATGACAAAATACATTCTTTACCGGGTGGAATCAAACCCGGGGCTGCTGGAGCTATAGGACAAAAGCCTCTGTGTATAGGGTGCCTGCTCTACCAAGTAAGCTATGCAATACCCCCTATATTTTAGCATTATCGAGTTTTCCCCCCATTTTCAGAGGTTTTTTTTTCATCATTACACGGCTATTGTGGCATTTGGCCATATTGCCCTATGACCAGTCTATCAATGCACCTCACCTTTTTGTTGACCCTTCCATTTCAAATAAACTCTCTCACAAACATACTGTGTACCATACCATGAAGTTTGTGTGTATGAAGTTTGTATGTGGAAAGGTACACTAACCTCTCCTTCTGAGGACTGCAAAAGGAGGTCTTTCCTACAGGAAGCTGTGAAGTCTCCCACTCCAGCGTTGATCTCAACACCTCTGGGGGCCTCCAGGGTAAGGGTCCGAGTTGGAGACTCCAACCTGTGAAGCACACACACACTTTAGTCACACTGACAAGTATGTAAATGGCAAAAACCTCACCTGTACGACAACTTTATGAAAAGAGTGGGTTATGTAGGCCTTAGACTATTATCAAAGGATCAATAATCAGTTGTCCAAACAAGTTTGATGATCCTCTCCCTCTCAGTTAAAAACTGCTGGAAATATGGCTGTAGCCTACAAGTAAAGCCACTAAGTGTTACTGTTACAGTACTTTGAACAAATCTTTTACAATAGCTGCCACCAGCAACTATTGTTCTTTTGATTAATCAGATATATAATTCTTCTGTTTCATTTTCCTCAAATGATTTGAATTGACACACTGGCACGCTAGCCACCAAATAACACGTGTTAAATCTAGTCCAAACATTTTCTCTATCCAACAGAACAGGTTATAGGCAGCAACTGCACTGACTACCATGGAAAAAAGTAATCACTCTACTCATTTTACAACAATGTGATATTAGTTTAACCAGCACACTGCAGTTGTGTAAAAGCTGCCAAAGATAGCAGAACGTGGAAACAACAAGGTAGTTAAGTAAAATTATTACTGGGCTTTCACTTTGTAGTAAGCATGTTGAGTGCAGTAATAGTTTTTCATTCAAGTCTGTGTGGTCAGTGTTGAGTGAAATTGTAATTGTCATTTTTATGTCAACTAATCAGCAACCTGGTAGCTTACAAACAACTTCTATGATAATATTAAGATCACGTTATTGTTCAAACACTTCCATGTTGTTCTGATATTAAACACTTAATGATTTAATTCAATTTGTTAATAGCACATAAACCAATTAATGTGTTTAAATGACCACAGTCCAAAAGGAGAACAGTGTAAGCTTTAAAGCTCAGTGACTCATCTATTGAGGATCTTTCAAACAGCCTCCTCAGGACATACTTGTATCTTTGTTCTGGGGATCAATACATTTTTACAATATGTTCCAACTTTTTATGACATTTTTTATTGTATCATTGTGTTTTATTCCTCTGTAAAAAGACCCATCCAGAGAAACGCATTGCACACTATAAATGCTGTGGTATGTGGTATTGGGTATGTTACAGTATATACTTGTTTCTATAAAAATAAACATTTTATAAACTGCAGTGGCAACAACAGAGAACAATATTTGCAGAGAAGTGTTCCAAGGTTTGTTCTTCTGTGTGTGCTTTTGATCCAAACAACTTTTTGGAAGGCAAAACACGTATACAGAAGAAGTGAAGTTTTAAGAACCTTGCAAAAAACTTTAAGATTTACTAAAATTTCAAGTGTGTGTACATTTCAGAGGTTCAGAAAAGAACTCATATTTGGCTCAGATATCCCAGCACACATATATATCGCATATCATAGGCATAGCACACATATTTTATGTAGAGTGATCTAATACATGTTTTTATGAGAATCAGATTTAGATTTTCTAGGCATTTTATGGTGAAGCAGTGTTTGTTTTTGAGAAAACCTACTTGAATGAATATCCACTTCACTTCACAACTTAAAGTGCACTGCTCAAAAGTGCTCTGGCCATGATAGGCTTCAGTACCCTTGGAGTGAGAGGGGTCACTAAAGTCTGTGATTGAAAGTTGAAAACAATATGAGATGATTAAACAGCATGGTGGTGTTAGATCAGCAAAGTGCTTCACTCAAGAGCATGCTGGCAAGTGAAATTAAATAAAGAGGGCTTTCAGCAAAGCAGATGGATTTACAATTTATGAAGTGTGAGCATAACAAATTAAACGCCACAGTCACAATAAAGATCAAATAAGCGGGAAAATAAACTTGGCTTTAAGGGCACTTTTCCAGATACACTTTGTTCAATGGCATTTCAGAAGGTTGGTCTCCCAATCCCTTCTGAGGGGTTGTAGTAATAAAGCGTGTAAACCAAAGGGTAGATGAGCTACTTTCATGATGTGCATCCAGTCTGTGGTCACAAAACAGATGGATAAACAAACTTGGCTGGAGGTGACCACACCAACCATCCCCTCACTTCAATCCAGTCCCCAGAATCGTTAGTGACAATGCACATCCTCCACTCAGGTAATTTGGCAAGAAATAATTTTACATTTCATGGTTTTAATCAGAAGAACTGAACATTAGCAGACAGAGAAAGGCTCCCTTGACAATGGTTTTCCATGTCTGGCTGAACCCGAGTAATGAAAACACACTTTGGTAGATATTTTTGGTTCAACGTGCAATCAAGTTAATTTTCAGAATGTTTACACTTTTTTATTAGAAAAAAAAGAAAGGTGAAAAAACACTTTGGAAAAAAAAAGAAGCACCATCAAGCCAACTGACTTGATTCCATTTATTATATCAAGTGCAATTTAGTCCTTTAATTTATTAAGTGAGGGAGGCTGAAGGAGAACAGATCACCAGTGTCAGTGTCACTTGATTTGAGAGAATGTTTCAAGCGCTGCTTTGCTTGCGAATTAAGCCATCTCTCCCTTCTAATTTGCTACTGAATGAAAATGGGATTCTAGGGGTCCACATCACACTAAATGACCTGCAATGTGCTGTGGACTGGAAGCTACATTAGAAGAGAAATAGCTTTTTTTGTTTAGTTGTTGTTGTTTTTCTTTGAGGTAATGTGGGAGATTTTTTTGGATTATTCTACAGTATGTATTGAAGTGATATTATGTATGGGTTATTGAAGTTTCTAATTTGTGTTTTTTGTATGTTGTGATTATTTTGAGTCTGATGTACATGTAGAGGATTTATATCCTGTATCAATTTCATTCATAAAATAAAATAAAATAAATTTCATAAAATTTCAACAATGCATTGTTATTTTAGTTTGACTGGCTTTTACTGAAATGAATAAATAATAAATAATAAAAATTCTATGAGCTGATTTAACTTTTCAATTCATTTGTTATTTTTCTTACTGAAGAGCTGATGGTGGGATTTCTTTTGTTGGTTAAAGGTAAAGGTACTAGAGACATGAGGTGGATTAGTGTTGAGCATCCAAGCTACTGTATATAATAAGTGTTGGAAGCAGACACTTCACACTGGGCCGGATTTATTGTTCTCTAAAAACAGAGCATATGCTGCATCAGTCAGAGGTTAAAAAGCGGAGACATCAAGAGAGAGACAGGTAGACAAGAGATTAAACAAGAGGTGGAGAGAATGAAAACAGAAAACTTTCTCCTATCTGTCATTATCCTATAGTTTCACATGTGCACGGGGGAGAGAGAGACTGAGTCAGAGAGAGAGAGAGAGAGAGAGAGAGAGAGAGAGAGAGAGAGACAGCTTGTTGGCCCAGTCAACAGCAGTGAAGTGAGAATCTTCGGTTGGTTTGACAGCTGAGGCAATTACAGTGACGCTGCTGCAGGCTGAAACCACCTCTCATGGGCACACACATACACACACACACACACACACACATACACACAGTGAATTTTTTATTATTATAGTTATGTTGCTGCCTTGCCCTACAGTTTTATTTATTTTTTCATGAATCTACACTTCATTACCAAAATTTTAAAATGTATTAGGGTTAGGGTTAGGTGTTGTAGTAGCCTGACAAGCCTATAAGACTATAAGACTATATCACTAAAATGTATAGTCTGGAAACGACCGGTAGACCTCGGCTCAATCCAGGGGGCGGGATGAAGGCTGTCTTTCAAACTGCCTCTGTACGCAACAGGGTAGCGCTACGACCAATCAGAGCAAAGAGCAGGATGACGTTAGCCTGACAAGCCAATTAAAATGTATGTCGCCATCGCGTTAAGCCCGCCCAACGACTCTCTAAACAGATAGAGCTCTGTGATTGCTGAACACAAACGGTGTTCGAGACTCAAAAAGTTCCTATGGCTCGTTTCTAGACCCACCTACGGAGCAAATATTTTTGCTGCCGCTAGGGTGCGTCTAGATTTCTAGGCTAGTGTTGTAGCATCTTCACTGAGAAAACAATTGACCAATGACAGCTTGTTTAGCTTTATCATTGTGAAGTAAGGATGTAAATCCAGGATTCGGTTTCGAATGCGGACAGATTTGGGGCTTTTTGATGGGGTTTGGTTTCTGCCAAACCTCAGAACATCAACCAAACTGAACCCTGCTCGATACGCACATCAACGTACATAATTAATTACATGAAGAGTTATGAACAATACTCTTCCCTTCCTGAATGACAAAGTTCAAAGCACTCTCAGCACAGCCAGCATCACTGTCATCACAAACTAAATAAAAGTCTGCTAGCTTGATGCCATCATATAATAAATATCATAAACAGGGTAATGGAAATAAGCATTGTGGTCATTTTAAACCAACAAACAGCTGATATTAACATAAACATGTGAACATAAGTAACACATACAATAATACTTGCAGGCATATTTTCTCAGCTCTGTGGAAATAATTTCACTTTTTGGTCTTTTTCTTTCTTGTTTTGAATGAGAAAAAATACTAAAGCCTGCATCCTGAATGACGTGAAGCTAAAATGTTCGGTGATGTTCTCTGAGTGTGAACTTTCTGTTCAAATGCAAAATAGTGGTGAAAGTTATTGCCCATTGTTTTTTTACTACTGGATACTGATTGTTAGTTTGGTGGTATAGGTGTGTAAATAAACATGGCCCCTACAGTTATAATAAAACACACAGTGTGACATTTACATTTATGATGTGTTTATGTATGGGTCAATGATGGGAGTAGGATTCAGCATTCTGTTTAGGTGGAACCCCCAAAATCTGCTACAAAAAGCATCTCTGTGCCTAGATACAGCTTCACAGAGTTGCTATAAATGGCTGCTGACTTTCCCATAAAACTTTAAAAACATACTGAACCTCTCCTTTAATATGACAAAACATGCATGTAAACATTGCTATGAAGCATGTGTTCCGGTTCCTACACTTTGTGTTTGTCTTTAACCCTAACCTAAAATGATTTTGATTGAATATTAGTCCTTCTGACATAATCTTGCAGCTAGCTTACATATTATTATGCTTTTAAGTCGCCCGATAAAAAAAGAAAAGTTGATTTGCATCATAAACAGTAAAGTAAGACATTAGATGAGGCCTCAGGGACAATGCAATGGCTTATTAAAGTTGATTTTTTTTTTACACAATTATTATCCACCATTACCACAAGCATATTCTGGAAACTTCCATACAATCACACATTTCTGCATCATTTGATCTGACTATCAACATCAGAATTCACTCCTGTCACTCCTGAGCTGCCTTGCCTTGTCATCTTTTTAATTGTAGTTATTGTTTTGTTATTGTCATTTATTGTGTTAGCAAAAACATTTGTTTCATGTCAGTGTGAATGTGTATTCTTGCTGTCACCATGTAATCTGTTTAGACCCCAGGAAGAATAGTTGATGCTATGCAGAAGTGTGATCCTAATAAACAAACAAATTCCCATCAACTTTAACTTCCATGTCTAAGTCACTCAGTCACACTATGCAAACAATACACACACGTACACGTACACGTACACGTACACGTACACGTACACGTACACACACACACACACACACACACACACACACACACACACACACACACACACACACACACACACACACACACACACACACACACACACACACACACACACACACACACACACACACACACACACACACACACACACACACACACACAGAAGTTTCTGCTCAGGCCCCTGCATGGTTGTGCTTTTTCATGGTACAGATAGCAGGAGTCTGCAGCCATGCTGTTATCTCTGCTATTCATTATTATTAGAGGAAACTGACTGCTCCTACCTCTCTGCTTCCAGTTCTTATATCATTCCTCCCTCTCTCTCTCTCTCTCTCTCTCTCTCACCAACATCCTTGCCCCGCTCCTTCTCCCACAGATTTGTTTTGACCTTCAGCCAAAACAAGGCTGTTTTATACAAAGTCCATATTTGTCCAACCTGACAAGATAAGCATGACAGAAATACATAAACATGAATAGCTTTTTTTATTTTTTTTATCTTAATTCATTTTGGTTGAAATGCAGAGGGAGATGGGAAGGACAACAAATTCTTAGATATTCAGAAAGAAAGAGATACATGGCAGGAAGAGAAACTAATTGATGTACATTTTACGATATGTGATATCACAGAATCCTGTTGGAAATATAAATGGGAAATTTTATAGTACGATCAGTAATCCCATTTGTATATGTGAACATTTTATATCTCAGTTTGGAGTTCACTTCAATTCCATCTTATCTGTTACAGTACTCCCTATAGTCACTGAATGTGATTCTCGTTTCCATTAGGTTTAAATACTGGCTTTGCCTCCGAGGCATGGCAGTGTTTTAAAGTATATTTTTGGGGCTTTTATGCCTTTAATGGATAGGACAGTTCAGAGAGTGACAGGAAATGGGAGGCAGAGAGGGGGGGAATGACACGCAGGATAGGGCCGCTCAACACGGGATTCGAACCGGGGCCGCCTGCAGTGAGGACTGTACCCTCAACACATGGGGTGGGCGCTCTACCAACTGAGCTAACTGAAAAATACGTGTGCACCTCTTAAGACTTAAGCATGTTGAAAATGGTTACAGTACATGACTCAGAAGCAGCTAAATAGAATCCAGCCATCATTCATTTATCATTTAGAGTTGTGCTTTTCACACTTTCTTCTAGCTCATGGTCCATTCAACTTAGGTTTCTGCAGCTCATGCCTCAAATCTGTTACAAATACTGTATATAGGAACATTTGACAGCCACATTTCAAAGCCACTTTGTGTTGAAAATGCTATTTTCCAGCTTCATGTGTGACATTCTGGCTGTAAAGGCCATGCATGTTTTTGAAATAAGGGGTTTGTGACCTAAATAAATATTATATGACCATAACATCTGCTTACTCCTTGTAGTTTTTAACTCGGCTCGAAATTGGATGTATTATTTGATCCTGTTGATATGTTTTATTCATGTCTGTTTCCTAAATTTCACAAAGTCCTCATGCCCACGTTCAGTTTGTTGAAGTATATCTATTCAATTTGAGAATCTGATAGTGTTTGTGTACTGCCGCTGCTTACGTAAATAATATGCGAGATGAGAGGGAATTTCTCTTGTGGAATAACATAACGGTACCTCCAGCATCAGATATTAGAGGCAGTCCACCATGTGACTGTTGATGTTGTTATCTGTGCTTAAACACAAGAATGTAGCACTTCCGTGATAGCAGCAATATTAGACTTGAATTCAGCTGTTCATCCTCTTCAAAAGGGAAATAGAAAACAATGCAGTTCATTTGTGTATGGGGGCCAAATGGAAATAATTTGCCTTAACACCATAAATCCTACATTCATATCACATATGGATGAAACTTCTAACTTTGAAGAGAAATGACTTCATTTTGTGTATTTATTGAAAGTAGTGTGAGAAGTTGTGAAGAAAGTTTGACTTGAAATGTTCAAATCGGGGCTTTTTAGGGTGATTTATATTTCCTGGAAGACTTGGCTGACATTCATCCTGCCCTTTCCCTCTTCAGAACCCTTGAAGGCCACACCACCTTATCGCCACCTTGCCATTTGAGACGCAAACCTTTAACCTTTTCGCGCTAAATGCTCTGTCATCTTCTCAGTGCCTCAACTGCCACCATCATCCAACCCTGTCCACATGGAGCACTTTAAAAACTTGGTGCTGAGTGATGCATTGAGACAAGCCTGAAGACTGGTATAACACTGTCTTTTGACTTTTAGAGAGTTAGACTGAGTCAGAAAGCAAGAAATTTCCAAAGCCTCTGAACTTTTGCAGTGGGTCTGTGTTAGTGTGTTTAAATAGCCACATGAATCTGGCAGGTGTGGAGGGAAAAAAGGAGGAGTGAAACGAGAAAGCCTTGGGCTGTTTTAAAAAGTTATAAAAGTCCCGCGGAGTTACTGAGGAGGGACAGGGGAGAGTCAAGGTACATTAGAGGTTTGTCTTTGTGGAAAGAATGTGTGTATGTTTGCGTGTGCTAGAGAGACAGAGAGACAGTTTGTTTGTGTGTGTGTGTGTGCAGGTGTTAATGTTTTTCAGTAACTCTGGGTGCTTAAATTTGAATTTCAATCAAGAAACTTGTAAGTGCATTTTCTGTGTGTATCATGGTGAGTGTTTGTAATTATTGAGATTTAGCCTAAGGAGTGGGAAAATCTATTTACGGACAATATGTTTACCAGCAGTCACTTTAGCGCACATTTCCCAACAGTTGGTGTGTTTGCACAGCTGTCTTAACATGGCCTGTGTTACGTGGCGTTCAAGGCACGTACTGACAAATACAACGCACTGCCTGACAAATCTGTGAGTTACTCTAAAATGACTTTCAGAGGCTTCTTCTGTCCTCCTCGCTGTGAAATGTAGCTGAGGAAATGGCTAATGGCAGAGTGTGCAAGGAGAAAAAATGTCAAGCAATTTCATGCCTTTGTGACTCTGATGGGGCACCAAGCTGATAATTTAATCAGTAGTGAAAGACTAGCTTCACTCCTCCACAACTTCCGCCATTCCATCCATTGTTAGCAGTCTTTTGTTAGGAAAAAAGAGGATATTTGCATAGTTAAATTTAAATTACCAACTCTGCCACTGAGACTAGTTTTAGGTTTGCTGTTCATCCAGAATGAATTATGAAAAATTTGAGTACAATTTTTTCGTAATTGCCAGGTGAAATTTTGAACAATGGCTAAAACATGTTTTCTGAGATTTCTGTGATCTTGACCTTTGACCAATAAAGTCTAATCAGTTTATCCTTGACTTCAAGTGGACAATTGTGAAAAATTTCAATAAGTTCCAAAAAGGCATCACTGATGTTGCTCTCTCAGTGGGATGGACATACACACATCTGCTTAGGCTGAATGGGCAAGTTGAATAAACTTTGGTTATGGGAGTCCTGTGACTCATAAAAGGAAAATGCCTCTGTCAACTAGATATGAACTTAAAGGTAGAATTCATGCTACACACATACAAATGCGTACACACAGACAGACATACAGTATATGTGTTTTTGTTTTGCTCCCAGTTGTAGATATGAGGTCAGACAAGCAGCAGCAGAGTCTGTGCTTTGCTTCATTAGCACCGTCTCTGTTCAGTAGAGTCTGGCAGAAAACACTGGTGCGCAGAGAAAATAGAACTAGAAAGAAACTAAAAACAAATTAGAGATCTTTCACAAAGGCAATGACAAGACTAGAGTGCATTTAGTTTCTGTATTGCGTGTTGCTTTGCACATCTCTGGCTAACACCTTCTGTAAAACAGCGTAGCTTTTTTAATGATGTGATGAGGGGTATGCAGTCTGCAGAGAGGTAGAAGAACTAATAATTGCAGGTGGAAGAAGTCAGATATGATGCTATTTATTTGAAAGAAGTAATGTTCAGCTAACAAAAAAGTACATCTTTGATTTCTGTGCTAGCAAAGAAATCAATCATTGTTGGCAGACTCGAGGCTCAGTCAGACACTGGAAAAAGACATCATCTCATCTTAAGAGGCTTGTGCAGGTCCTTGCTGCGTTTATGACATTTCTAGCGATTGTACTGCAGTGCTTGTTATTTAATATGCCTCGCAAATAGTACTATCTTGTACTTTTCTAAAGATTGGATGAAACTTTAATGATCCCTGTGGGGAAGTCGGACATTTGCAGCCGCATAGAGAGGGACATAGATAAGAGAAGAACAAATACAGAGTGCTGAAGATATAATTTGATAAGTAATTGCCACAACAGGATTAGGATTAGCACAACAGATTAAAACAACAGCAAGTCAGTATGTCCTCGACGAGGGAGATTTACAGGTTAGAGGTGCATCCGAGAGTGTGCAAGTTTAGCTGTTCACATTATTAGTGATACAGATGGAAGAACATATGTGACCCGATCCATCAAAATGAGTCACAGTGACCCAAATTTCAAAGTTGAGATTTTGGTATCAATGGAAAGATTAGAAAATAAGCTTTAAAATGATACCCTAGTCAGAGTCATACATTTGATGGTTTTCGAGATGTGGCCATTTGAATTACGATCTCCTACTCTCTCATTCCGTTCTAAAACCTGAGAAAATAGCAGTTAACCCTTACATACTGTTTAAATTTGATACCTTCACAGTATGGTTCGGGTCAATTTTGACCCGGACCAAGAATTCCCTCATAGTAAGTGTCTATATTGAATTTTAAACTACAGATCTATTTAGAATGTTTAAATAGCCTATGACACATAAATTAATGTATGATTAAGTGTTAAAAAAAAATTCAGAGAGCAGGGAGAGTGCATTTTTTAACTTTTACAACACTCGTTTTTGGATAAAAACTTCTATTATTACACAGTATTACATCCTGTTCTACATAAGACATAAACACATAAAAGCCACAATGATTTAAATATATTTCATTGAATTTTAAAATGGCATGAACTTTGTGGAACTGTTGGAGTTTATAATATGACCATGTTTAACCATTGCAACCATTAGGTGCTATATGTTATACGCTAAATGCTATATCATAAGAAATCATAATTATCAATATTAATTCAACATTTACCACTTAGAACACAAAAACATTAAATAATAAAATGCTTATTATAAAAAAAAGAACTCTCCCTGCTTTATATATAATATGGTTTTCTTTGGCATTGTCTTCCTGCTCTGACACATCCTCCACCAGATCACTATCAACCTCCTCCTTTTGGAAGATCAGATAAAGGGCCTGTTGTACCAAGTCTTGCTGCCATGATGTCAGTCACTGAAATGGCAGCTCAGGAACCTCTATGTCATGACCCCCCACCACCACCCTCCCAACGCAAATTGATTCAAATTTGTTACTTTATAGATTGTTTTATTACATTGCAGGTGCAGGTGCTTGCAGGTGCAGATCTCGTGTCTGTGTCAAGGCACCCCTTGACCTCAGATGACCTCTGTTCCATTTGTGCACGATACTGTATGATCACTACTATGCTGTTTTACTATTTCACTGTTTCGAGGTTTCCCCATGCCCCCTCAAAGACCAGAAGGTGTCTGTCTCTGTGGGAACCTGGGCAAATGTGGTGGGAACGCAGGCAGTTCTCATGACAGTGTCGAAGTCCCCCTTGAACTCTGTTTCTGTCACCACTGTCCCATAAATTATACACACAAACATGGCCTGTACAGTTCCACAGTTTCAAGATTCCCTAAAACCACCATTTTTACTTGATTTGACCCACACTAGTGGATCTAAAATCCATCTAAACAGATACGGGTCAAATTTGACCCGAAACAGCCTCAGTGTATAAAAATTTGTAGCACCTGTTCAAAAGTATACAATTTAAAAATATTTTCATTTTTGTGTATTTTGGGTCACTTTAGGAAAAGTCATAACATTTCAGCCTAAAAGAATGATGTTTAGGGTATTTTTTCTGCTGTCAAATGTCAAAACGGGTCAAATTTGACCCGAACAGTATGTAAGGGTTAAAGTTTTTGCCAGTGATGCTGGCATCTGTTCCTGTACCACGTGATTACAGGCAACCTATACGGTCCCTTGTTGTCATAGATGCAGCATTCAATGACCCTCGGAAAGCAGGGAATCTCACAATTCAGATGCTTTTTACAGCTCGTTTCTATCATAAACGGTTCAGAAGTTGTCATGTTTTGTTGACATTTTGTAAAACATGTGCAAGCGTGTACGTTCGGGTTAGCATCGATGCTACGTTCGGTTTAGCATCGATGCTACGCTCTGTTAGCGTCAATGCTACGCTCTGTTAGCGTCGATGCTACTCGGTTTAGCATCTGTTTCTGTACCATAGACTGTAAAAAGAATGGACGTAGCGTCCGTGACGTCACCCATTGGTTTTGGGGAGTCGTTTTTGTGACTCAAATATGGCGGCCTGAACAGCGCCATGTTGGATTGGCCGGCCGAGAACCCGCCCACTAGCCTCGAAGCAGCTGTCCACGGAGCTGCTCGGACCTGTCACTCAACGTTTCCGCGCCCTAATTGGCCAGAATTTTAACCTAATAACAGTAAAACGGTAGAGTTAAAAAAAAATTCACCACCCTCAGAGTGTGTGCGGGGGTAGAAACTATCGATTGAGACGAAAAAACGTTCTGACACCAGGCTTTTAAAATGTTTACTGAGGATGTAAAGTCGGCGATTTTAACATGGGGGTCTATGGGGAATGCTCCCTTCTGACACCAGCCCCCAGAGGAATCCGAGGGGATTGCAGTTTTTTGAACGCGGAAGTGAGCTTCACTTCTCAGACCGACAACTGCCCCCTTGTTCTGTACCCGTCCCTGCTCGCCATAGAGGCGACATTCAATGACCGTCGGAAAGCGGAGAATCCCGCGATTCAGATGCAGTTTACAGCTCGTCTCTATCATGAACGGTTCAGAAGATATTTCATGTTTTGCACCGAAGCAACACTCATTTTCAGAGGGTTTAAGTTGCAAGTCAACTTTAATCATCATTTACGTGCCTTTTCTCAATTATCTGGACTGTGAAACTTTGGGAGATTGTTTTTGAATGTCATTGCTTTGAAATTAGGGTAAAAAAATTTTTTTGATTTTCTATGGGTTTTCCATGTTATCAGCTGATTATCTAAAAATAGAACGTTGCGACTTCCGACTCATTTTGATGGAACGGGTCACATATGTTGGGAAATGAGATTGTGAATGTCACTATGTTCCCATAAAAACTGACAAAGTGCCCCTCGGAGAGGCACCTAAACCCACTGTTCCACGTTAATGTACAGAAACCACTGCCTCGACAGCATTTTGTGCTGATAATTTGAAAAAGGCTAGTGGCACAAAGTGCGCATTTTTCCATCTCATCAGATGCTCTACTCAGCTGGCGGTGATATAGTGCCGTATTCTTCACCCCCCCCCCACCACCACCACCACCACCACACACACACACATACATACCATATGTGTATAAGGGAATTTGCTTTTAGTTACTTCTTTACTTGATTTGTTTGCTTAAACAATTTTTCAACAACTGCACCTCTCCTGATTCTAATTTGTCAGCTATAAAAGCAGAGCCTCTAACTGATACCCTACTCATCTTATCCATGAAGAAAAAAACACTGTCTTCATTATCACTTCAAGTCAGAAAATAGATATATGAAGAAAGCCCTCATGCTGTCAACTCTCCACATTTTCACCAACACATTTCGGTGACTTAGACTATGTATTTTTTGTAAAAATAAGTTTTCACATAAGTCACAAAAAGTCAATTCTAACACAAGCTGTTCAAGGCAAACTCAGTATAGTATAGTAGTACTGCTACTGTACAGTAATTGTGACTAGACCATACAGTATATCATTGTATGTTGAACATGCAGATAAATGAACAAGTGATGAATCTGTGAACATCAGTTAGAAGAAGCATCACTTAGGATTTATTTAAGTGATACGCTGATGAAAAAAAAGAGATAGAACACTTGTCCTCTTGATTTACATACAGAGTTAGAGTATATCAAAATGCAGTCTTCAAATCAGTGAGGGACAATCGTGAAATGTGGACTCTAGGTCTGAAATGAGACTTGACAGAGGGAGTAACAGACAAAAAACCAAAAGATAGATATAAAGGGTGATAAGGTAGAGTAGTTCATACCTTCCCCCTAGTGGACAGAAAGAGAAGACACCAAAGGGAAGGCAGAAGGGGATCAGGTGGAAGAGTAAGGAAGAGAGACAGAGACAGGGGGATGCAAAGAGACAGCATTTGCAAAGGGAGAAGAGAAAGCCTTTGCAGAGGCAAACATAATTTGAAGATAAACTCTTTGCTTTTCTCTCTGCCTCTGCCTCATTGACTGCCCTCCTACAGTCATCCTATCGTTTTTTCTCTCATTCTTCCTGACTGTCGCTTGCCTCCTGGCTGGAGTCTGGCAGTACTTGCTACGTAAACAGAGGGAGGTCCTGCTGGTAAAAATGTAACACCTTCCCACCACTTTATCTTCCTCATTTAAATGTTTTTTTTTTCTCACTACCTCTGCTTCCAATCTCTCACTTTATTCACTGCTTTGACTAGAACTATTTTTAGTCTACTTCTGTGTTATAATTTGTTTTGCGGCGTAATGTGTTGTGAAATGAATGAAGATGCGTTCTGAATTCAATATTTGCGTATTTTTGACCTCTCAAGACCACTGTAACTTTTCCTTGTGTCACTCTCTTCAGCTCGTTTTACTCTCTCCCTCTGAATTCTGACCTACAGTATTAAACTATCTTCAATATAAGTCACAAAAACCTGCTGATAGATATTTTCATCTATCAAATCTGAAAAAAACTCATTCATAAGATATATTCAAAAAAGCCACAATGACAATAGGTTTCCTATAAACTTTAACTGTTCATGGCGTAAATTACATTTAGTGATTGTTAAGGCTCAGAATTTCAAGTTACCAGCCTTTAAGACAACAACAACAAATGGAGCTACAGTAGTTTCATCACAACAATCATGAGGAACTTTTGATCATTTAGAATATTAATCTGAGTTGAAGTTGGAATCGACAAGTTTTGTTCAGTTTGTGTTCATCAGAAATCCTTCTTTTTTTCAAAGATGAAAAAAAGTGACATACAGTAGCCTAATGGAGGCCATTATCTGTTCTTTTGATGTGTCCCGGAGGTGTCACATGGTTTTCTCCCCAATGAAAAATGGAAGAAAAAAACAACAACACTCTCTTCATCATTTTGTAGTAGAAATTATATAAAAATATAATCTTCATCTGAACACTGGATGGCCACAAGAGGTCTGATGGAAATTGTTTAAAATACTTAAACTTCACCTAAATTAACCATTATCAGAGCTGCCAGTAATACAGCTATTACCAACAACAAATTGTGAAATTTGTACTTTATTTTTACTCTCTTGCCTTAAATTCCCACCATGAAGTCAGATTTTCTCATAATAGTCTAACACAATTGAGCTGCTTGTTGCTTTGTTTGGATTAGGAGCATATGTGTATGTATGCACATGAGGTGTTTGAATATCTGTGTGTGTGTGTTTTCTAATTTTATTTATCTTCTGTGATTTCAGTGTCTAGCCAAAACAGCCTCTAGCCATTTGTAATAGTCTTTATCCACAGTGGAACATTTGGCTCTGTCACAAAATCTGATATTAACAGCCGTCTATCTTTGCAACCCACACACACGGCAGCTGAGCTCTCTCTCTCTCTGTCACACGCGCACACACACACACACGGAACAGATGTGTGACAATATGGCAAGACTTTTGAATATTTACTGGTGTTATTTTCACATATTCCCCCTCAAGATGTGTACAGCAGCATTCAGTGATAAACAGCTGTTGACAAACAATAACTAACAAAGACAACCAACAACCAACACGGGCAAACAGACAGACGGAGCAACAATGTAGTTCACTGAGGTGGATCTATGAACAGCAAAAATCACATTAATAGAAAATGACTTGGGAGCAGTTACCACAGTACCATGTGCACTATAACATTGTTAATTGGTGTGAAATGTTACACTTTATAGCTGACAACAAAAATCTGAGCAATTTACAGTTCACCCAGCATTTGGAGCCAGGGTTCACACGGGCACATCATTTAAAAGCCTTTAGAAAAATAAGGTTTTCCCAAGACTCCAAACTGTTTATTTGACTTACCACCTCATGGCTTAAGGTTTCTGATGTGTCCTTTCAGGATGCTTCAGTTTTGTCTTTGCAATATTTTAAATCTACCTACAAAAAGTAAAAAATCAGGTGAGATGCAGGCTCTGCCAAATTTAAATACTAAGTATATCTTACCTCAGGTGGATTGGATTTATTATCTTATACCCAAATGTACTTTATCATATAAGAAAAAATAAAACCAGATCAGATTGAGATGCTCAGTAACTGACTGCACTCAAGACGGGGCAAACAATTTAACTGGTACACCTAACAGTCACATCATTATCATATCAGACTCTCTTTAGAATCCATGACCAAATGTCAACATGAGGGAAAATGTAGGCCTATTACATCAATCTGCAGAACATGATGGTCTAACAAATACACAAAAAAACAAACAGAAATTCAGACACCTTATGGATCGTTCCCATAGCCACTTGCTTGCCTTTAGTCTGTCTGTTTTTGTTCTCAATGATTTCCCTGTGTGTCTAATCAATAAGAGACAAAACAGAGCAGGGCAGGGCTGATTGTCCTTGTTGTACCAATGAAAAGAGAGGTATTAGTCCCATCGAAAAGTCAGTCACAGAACAACAAACTCTGAGACTGTGGGCTGCTTAAAAAGCACAAATATGGCTCTGGTTCACCTCATTGGCAACATCTCCAGTCCTTGACTAAAAGGTTGTCAATGGACTGAATAATGTGTGGTGTAATTTAAACAACGATAGGTTTCATTTTAGGTCAAAATCCTGGACTAATGGACAAGGTTTTCAATCTACAATCTGCATGATTAATGTAGGAGACACGTAGCTACCCTTTGAATTCCTTTAAAGCTACAGTTGGTAAGCTGATGAAAGTGAAAGTAAACTCCTCGACTTGGTCGGAAATGTCAAGACAATACACAGTCAGGTCCCTTTATGAACTTCACACACACAAAGTAGCCATTAACAAACCCACAGAAGACGTACCGTATCCATAGCAACTGGAGACTCCAAAACGATCTCACGTCTCTCTCACCATGAAACACACTCTTCTTGTGTTAGTCTGCGTGTGTAGAGGGAGGGGGGTTGACAGAGGTGAATAGAGGGACCTGACGGTGTATCGTATTGAAATTTCCGACCAAGTCGTGGACTTTACTTTCACTTTTGTCAGTTTACTACGACGTGTAGGAGCGGCGATTGGCTGCTCCTCCTGCTCCTTCTACCTGACTGGTGGAGAATCGTCGGTCGCGGTGGATTCTGGCAAATACGATTACAGGCTGTAGGTGGAGCCAGAGGAGTTGGACTTTGTCCTAAATTACCCATTAAATGTCTGACCATCAGAATATAGTGACAGTTCCAGCAAATTTGACTGAATTGTTACCAACTGAAGCTTTAAAGACAGTGCTGGTTGTGGTGAACACTGCAACCATGAAGTGAACAAAGAAAAGAGGGATACAACAAAGGTTGAAAACAATGCCTGAAGTTCCTTTTTCTTTCAAACCTGCAATCGATCCCTGTATCAAGTTGACCACGGCACAAAAAAAGCAGACATTGTTGAAAACCTTCATCCCAGTGAACAGCTATTCTATAAGGGGTGGTGTAGTGTGAAGAGAGGCTTTTCCCAAAGGCGCAGTTCAAAGAGAATGCGACTCATTCTAAATTTTAATGATTTCCAATTACTTTGACACAAACCCCAACTTTTTAATCAAAAAACAGCTAGGGGCGGGCTTACTTCTGAGTTTTTTGGAGCTAATTAGGCAGTGTACTTTGCGATCCCACTCCATGCTCCTCCATCTGGCTGCTCACATGAAAACCTGGTTATATCAACTCTGCTCTGAGATGCCTTCAAAATAGGCGTGGGAAGTGGGCCTAATTCAGTCCACAGTGTAGTTTCTTCGAGGCATTTGAGGATTGTAACCTCAATTAAAACGCAAATGTGAAGTGCACTTCCCTAATATCAAGGTTCAGGGCATTTTGGCGTATTTGTTAAACCTCTGACTTTCAGTCATTTACATACTCTAGATAATGAGTTGCATGTGCTCAGAATTATAACCATAATTTATTTCTCTGGTAGTATCCACTGGATGTTAGCCTATTTGAGTAGAAATTATACAAAATACTTTTCACCACAACAAGAAAATGAAGGAACCAGAGAAAGTGTATTCTGACCTCAACATAAACTTTGAGTCATTTGGAAAGTTATTCAGAGTTGAACTGTTGGATGCGTGGATGAGCGAGGGGAGGAAAATGGAGGCCTACAGGGTGAATCATTTCCTCATTCTCTACTTCATGGACTCGTAAAATTTTACAGTCTGTAATTGGGTTAAATTGGAAGCACCCCAAGGACCCAGGGCCATTAAGCCATATTAGTAGTCTTGCCATTTAGGGACCTACTAGAGAGAAACATGTAGAACAACTTCTAGTCCCCAACTCAAATCAGACAACCACAGCTGTGCATTTATTACGTGGGGTAGAATTAAGAAGAAACTAAGGTGGAAGAAATGGATGAAGCAGAGGCAAAGTAAAAGCACATTAAGGTCAGTCTTTTACTTGCTGGTTTGGAGCGATCAGTGGTAGAAATGAGGGCAGAGAGGGCTGCTCTTAATTTTGTTTAAAGCAATAGATCTCTTTCTATTTCTGTTCAGAGCCCCGCTGACTATCACTCTTGCTTTTTAATCAGGTACTGTTTTACACCTGGGACACTAGGGTGAATGCAATTAACAGCATTTACCTGCCCACAAAGAGAAACCAGCAGTACTCCCAAGGATGAGGATTGAAGACTACTGGATAGGACAATGAGATGGAAAGAAAAAAAGAATGGAGGCAGACCAACTGCCTCTGCCAAAGCTTCTCTCAGAGGTTGACCTCACCATGGGATCTGGTTTAATATGGATGGAAACAGAGAGACGGACACACAAGGCCAGTGAATAAGAAGGTCTGATTCTGTTAGGATTTGATCCCCTTATATGAAGGGTCTTGAGCATAGATGATGATTAAAAAAAACTACATGAATATAAAACAGTAACCATAAAAGACAAAGACACAAAAGATGTTCTCATTAATAGAAACACTCTGAGGGAGTAGTTATTGAGGGTTACACACATTTTCAGTCTTACTCTCATCGCTCTGTTTGGGTGGGTTAGTACCTTGCTCTGCAAATTTTCCTCTTGGGAACAGCTGAATGGATAAAACAGATCCAGCCGGTTTTCCCCAGCCGGTTACTGGGGTTGATCTAATGACTCTCCAACTGGGGCTGTGGGATTCTCAGTGAATCCATTACAGGGACAAATACAAGATAAATTCATATATTTTGGTGTTACAGTATTTGGAACTAAAACACAATAAAAAAAAAAAAGCCTAGACAAACACAACAGAATTTGTATCCAAATGATGGTTCTGGTAAGATATTCACCATTACCCTCACCCTCTGTGTATTGTTGACAAGTTAATTAAGTCATTATTAAATCAAAGATAAGTCTTTTCATGACTTTTCTGACCCTCAAACCGATGATTTTGAGGGAACCAATGACAGATGAAAATCCTTGAGGTCAGGTCTTTAAAATGTTGTGTGCATTGGATATCAACTCCAAGAAACAGTCAAAATTGCTGTTTTAAATCTTGCATGGATACACTATCACGTTAACTCACTCCTTTGACTCATATTAGTAATATTCTCTAAAATCTTGAACAATTGAGCAGTCAATTATTCAAACAGAATGCTTGGAAACAGATTAGCCACAGGTCGGTCAACTACATAGAGATTTTGCCCCTCTATCTTTCTGTTGTCCTTTTCTAATAACAATATGTTGTGAAAATCACAGAGAAATAAAGAATATATTAGTATATTTGTGTGTGTCTCGCCCACTTTTTTATTGTTACACTTCGGTATTGTACCCTTTCCCATGCCCCTGAGTCTGATGGATCTCTGCAGTCCTACCTATCCTCAGATAGAGACATGGAACTAGAGCAAGGGATATGGGAAGGGGAAGGGTCATGGAGCACAAATCCTTCCCTGATGCCCTTGGCTGTGTTAGGGCTAACACTCCCCAGGGTGCCTTCCCATGACCCTGAGACTTGGATAGAGGAAGAAAAGGCAAAGAGGGAGGGATAAGAGGATGAAACAGTGGATAGAAATGGAGATATTGACTGTGCAGCAGCTTCTTTCTCTCTCCTGTGGACCCAGGCATCAGATGAATTTAAAGACCCGAGGTAACCCTGTGTCCGCTAGCATCAGCATGATGATGTTGTTGCTATGTGAGACAGCTCAAACTTTCTGGAGAGATGATTGTTGATTGATTTCCGTCCCTCTGTTGAAATAGTGCTCACCCCTGCAGTTATTTTTGCATTGGTGGTGCCCATATGGCACAGGTCGGCATTTCGTCTTCTCTGGATTATGCTTCTTTATGTATTGTCACACTGCCTAAACTCTAAGACTTGATTTCAGTATTGTGCTTCTTTAGTTTTTCCACTTTTGTGTGATATTGTATCTTTCATCTGTCTTTTTTCCCCACAGCAAATTCATCGTCTTCTTTTGTGGTTCTACCAAAGATATCTATTTCCCCCCTCACTTAACTTCTTCAGAAAGTTTTACTTG
This sequence comes from Trachurus japonicus, assembly GCF_045865225.1. Taxonomy (NCBI): domain Eukaryota; kingdom Metazoa; phylum Chordata; class Actinopteri; order Carangiformes; family Carangidae; genus Trachurus; species Trachurus japonicus. The sequence continues at coordinate 12,344,562 of NC_140907.1, forward strand.
CACAGCTGAAGGAAAAGGTCTCATTGTCCCATTATTTAACATGATCCTGTTGAGCCCCTTTGAGCCAGTAACTGTGCTAAAAGGCAAGACAGATAAGCTGGACTCCATTTCCTTTTTGACCTTTCTCTCTTTAAACTTTTGCTGCCTGAAGCTTACAATAAGATGAGGTGTTCTTCAGTGGTTTCTATGCGTTGAAATATACAGTACTGGAACTTGTATTTCCAGTGTTAGTTTTCCTCTTATCTTTGGGAAACTGACATAGATAAGAGGAAAACTAACACAAAAAGAACCTTGAATTAATCAACAGAAAATCTGTACCTCATTACTACTTGATGGACAGGTGATTTTTTGGAAATGTGGTACCAAAACACCAAGATGGTCACAAAAAGACAACTTTGGCGATTAGCAAGTAAAGACAGTACTAAAATAGGATTTAAATTTAAAGTATGAAGATTACAAAACCATGAAATCTGTCTGGCTGCCTGACTGACTGTCAATCTAGCTTTCCAGCCACTCGTCCCTTTTTACCTTGGTCTCTGTCTACACATTTGGCAGCTTGCTGTCAGTGTTTATCGAGTGATTTCAGGAAACTTGTCACTCACAAAAAATAATTCTTGTATTTTATTGAAACAGCAAGATATTCTCTTTGTCTCACAGTATCTTGAGTGAACTCATTGCTATCTTCTCTTCAACTTCTCTCTCATTTCAAGAATTGTGGACAAAACTTGATGCCCTCCATTATAACAATGATAAGAGCAGCAGCAACAAAGACGGACGTTGTTGTCTGTATAAAAATCACATCACAGTGAAATGTGAGCAAATCAAAGCAGAAGAGAGCAAACTGTGAAATAAATGAAAAAGTAGAGGTGAATAGAAGATGGAACAACAGATAAAAAAGAATGTGGTTGACTAAAACATGCCAGTCATGAATTTCTAAGATACTGGCAATCTGTTGATCAGTGTCACGAGTGCGTTAGATCAGAAAAAGGAAAATAGGCGTTTGGAACAAACAAAGGACATCAGGTCTCGAAAACAAAAAAAGGCAAGGAACAACAATACAAATCAAGGTTTAGTCTCTGAGTTAAGGAAGCCATAAATATTGATGATTACCTGAAGTTGGAGCCAGAAATCACAGGGGATACACACAGTCAACAAACAAAGAATATGCAGTACCTTAAAGAGAACAGGGGGCATGTTTGAAGGTCTGTTTGTAGCTTGATTGTCTTTGATTTGGTCAAAATACATCAGTTGTGCAAAGATGATTTTTGTCCTGATTGATGTGAGCTGGGACTGATTCAAGCATTTCAGGAGGTGTTGATACAACAGAAGCTCTTCAATCCTGCAGTGTGTTATTGTCTGAAAAACCTAACACTAAACCTGTTTTTCTGTTGTCTTTTCACTCAGGCAAATATTTTGGCCCTTTAAGTGTACAGTTAATTTGTCATCCTTGTATGTGGGAACTTTTTGTTTACCTAAGGCTGCTGATAATGAAAAGCAGCTTTATTATCAAAGTGACCCACTGCTGCAATCAGTTAACTGCACCAGCTTCACCTCCCTAAACATTTAGACTACCAACTTTCCTACAGCAAGTTTCATCCATTTGTTGTTGTTGTTGTTGACTGCCTTTGTATTGTGAGTCTGAGTTTCTTTTTTAACATTATTAGTCAGTCCCTGTCATGAATGCATCTCTAAGATGTTGAACTCTGTTTCTTAAAATGATGCCAGCCACAGCACTTTTCCAAAGCGACCACTATTTCTCTGCCTCCCAGCCTCTCCCTGTGCACTTTAAAGAGGAAAATCAGTTCGACAAAAAAAAAGAGGAAGAAAAAAGCAGAAAAGCGTGAACATGGCTCACAGTGATCACACCAGAGACTTTGAAAATGCATGATATATCGTCCTAGAGTGTTCTCTGGAAAGCAGGTTGGTGAGCATTTTGTTCCTGTGCTTCTATAACCCAGTTGTGAAACAGTGTGCCGTCTATTCATGTGTCATACGCTTCTGTCACATCTACTATCAATGGTAACATTCTCAAAGCTTTTCAAACAACCAATATGGATAGAAATTGTCACTCCAGCTCTGGTCTCTGCGATTGGCACATAACATTACCTGCCTATAGCTACCACTACTTTGACTCAGTCACACAAAGAGAAAACAAACTATTCAAATACAAATGCATGCATGTTTGTTCTACAGGAAATTCAAATTCAGTAGCCTACTAGAGTCGTCAAGTGCTTATTCTGCACATTCAACATGCCATCAAGTCTGTGGTTGCTCAAATATACATTGATGTTTTTTTTTTTTTTTTAGGTGTATTTTTTGGCTTTTCATGCCTTTATGTGATACGGTTGAGAGTTTATGTGATACAGTTGAGAGAGACAGGAAATGGGGAGGCAGAGGGGGGGGAATGACACGCAGGATAGGGACGCTTGACGCAGGATTCAAACCGGCCTCAACACATGGGGCAGGTGCTCTATCAACTGAGCTAAACACCGCCCCGGTATACGTTGATGTTAAAGAGACCCCGAGGAGTTTCCTTTTGGTTATAAAAGAGTATCATATTATTGTGGATGAATCAACGTTACCCACACTTTTTAAAGGGTCCATTTTCGATAAATATTATCGAATATAAATATATTTTTGATATTATGGTCAACTAGCCCAGCATTTCCTACTTTCGGTTTCCCGGACGTTGCCCGGTGGGTCATGGGAATAACGCCGCCGGATCACTAGTTGGCATCGTTTATGGTCGGAACTACGAAGGTATCTGATCGTCTTCGAACCTCTGACTTTCGTTCTTAATTTAAGAAAACATTCTTGGCAAATGCTTTCACTGTGCGTGCGGAGGCTCATGAGAAATGTAGTGAAAACACTTTGCTTTCCGAAACTCCTCGTAGTCCCTTTACAGTTAAGTGTCTAATCCAATCTTTCATTTGTTTTTTCCAGTATGTTGTATTGTTAATTCTGTTCTCAGCCTACAATGATGCCACATTACATGAAGATCACAATGTGCAATAGCAAAAAGAAAGAAAATGTATTCATCTGCTGAAGTTATAACATAAGTATGGCTTTTATGATGAAGGAATTTCTTGACCTGTACGATATCATGTGTGTACAGTGTGTGTGCCATCAATCTTTCTTTGTTTCCCTCCTTTTTTCTCCACTCTACTTTTCATCACTAGAGAGAAGAGGAAGGATGGAAAATGCTAACTAGAAAGCAGAGATGAGAACAAAGGTTAGATGAGAAAAGTACAGCTAGATGGAAAGATAGAGAGAAACCCGGAATTAAAATCTTGAGAGAAAAACAATCTGGTGAATTGCAATAGAATAGACCCTACATTTTCCTTTTCTTGATACCATCTCTATAAGGAATATCAATTTATTTTAAATAAGCCTCAATTACACCTGAAAAAACAAACAAACAAACAAAAAAAACATGATAATGACTACTCTTCAGACTGTTTCTTTTCCTTCCATTTAACAGCTAATGACTGACATCAGAGAAGGGGAAAGAATTGAACCATGTAATCACCTTTTTTTTTTATCAGTGTTATTTTTCTGTGCTTTTCATTAACTCTACAATCGGTGTTGCTGTGTAGAGGTCAGTGTAGGTTTCTCTTTATTTACGATACTCTGTCCCTGATGTATTCATATAGATGCTGTGTGTGGGGTTTTAACCATAGATTGTAAATAGACTGTAAGACTGTAAATAAAAGGATAGAATAGGTAGAGCAGGTTATCAACTAATCAGAATGTCAATATTTTGATCCTCATGGCCACACGTGACTTGAGTAAATTCAGTTACAACTGATGAAAATCCAAACAGCAAGAATGTAAGTACTGTATATGCTGGGTTGAGTTTATAACACCAGTCACTGTAGCGATTCCTTTCTTTTCTTCAGCCTTGGCCTCCACCACAGGTTTCATCGACTTACGAATCTTTGCTGACCTGTCCATTGACCCAATGTTCTCGCTCGTCCTTCTTTCTGTACCACTCCATCCCCACCTAGTCACCCAGTCCTCTCCTGTCCTCTGCTCCTTTGATCCCTCAGCACGCATGAGGTCCTATTTCCTCTACTACCCATTTTGCTTTGCTTTCAACCATCCGCTTGTCTATCTCTGCCCAATGATCCCATACCTGTGTGTCAAGTCATTTCATCTCCCTGTTCTGAATCCTATTTCATGTCTGACACATTTCTCCTTTCTTTTTCTTCAATGGTTACTGTTTGGAATCATAACACAAGAAGAAAAGGGAATACTGGGGAATGAGATAGAATGAAGACATTTGACAAAAGTCCCAGGCTGGATTCAAACCTAGGATTTGGCAATCACAAGAAAGAGGTTTACTGAGCCACTGTGGCACCTCTTAGTTGTAATTGTCATACAGTGCATACAAAACACTGCTTAGAAAACGTGAAGAACAAGATTTAAGGTTGCATGAATACATGCCGACTGAAAGAATGAACAAGCTGGAGGACACAGCCTTCACTTACTAGGCAATGCGGAAAAAGAAGTCAAACAACCACTTGAGTGAGCTAACGTTCACCTTGAGCAGGCAAATTACTCAATGTAATAAAATGAAAGGAAAATTAGCTCCAACAGGAACTCTATAACAGTCTCTGTGAATGTTTTAAAGATGAAGATGCCATTGATGGTGCTGCTGCTGTGCTTGATGCAAACTGATTAAATGCATGATTGAATAAAGACACTAAACACTCATGAAGAGTAGCAAGCAATCAGCGCTGTCTTAACAATCCCCCTTATTTAAAAATTCATAAAGGCTGGCTGGCATGTCATGTGGTGTCATCAGCCTAGCCTAAACACTGTCTCACCAGGTGTCTTTCTAAAGACACAGATCTTAAAAGTCTTTTTGTTCAACACTGCTCTTATACTTAAATTCTTGCTTTGAACTTCTCTATATTTTCCACTTGTCTCAAAAACAGACAGAAACTGTTGAACACCCTGAATGTATTCATATTTTTGCCATGTCACATTGCTGCTTATGAGTCAATGTCACTGCAGGAGCCAGGTCGATTTAATCTATTCTTCTATATGCTAACTTCCGTCCCATCCTCTCTTTGTCTCTCTGTCACCCTCCTCTGCCCTCCCCTCTTCTCTTTTCTCCATCTTTTGATTCTCCTCCTCATCACCTTTCCCCCAACCCCGCTTCTTCTTCTATGTGACCTGTTTAATATCTCATCTTAGTGTATTTTTTCTCCTCCCTTTATTCAGTCCGTTACATCTCATCGTTACATCTCGTTCTCTACTACTGCACATAACGTACAGTGCATCCTGGTTTCCACCATTACTTATAACTTCTTTGTCTTCCCCTTCCCTAACTCTCTCCTTTCCTGCCTCTCTGTTTGTGTTTTCCTCTCTGGCCAAAGGCCTCTTCAGCTTAATCCTGTCTGACAATACCCAAATGAGGTTGAGACATTAGTAATTAAGGAACTTCATATGCCTCTAAAAGACACCCACAACACACTCCAGGAGAGGGAATGAGGAGAAGACACACATACATAAACATGGTTAGCTGATGCACCGATAGAGAAACCAGCAGTTTCACATGCCGTTATTGGAGGCAACATTTGATCAGTCTGAGCCTTACATAAGCATCACTGATGAGCTGCGGTCACACAAGTACTCCATTTCGTATACAGTACTGTCTATTTTCTGCTCTACTTGTAAAAATCAAAGGTTACTGTCATCTTGAACAGACTTTCTCTCCTCATTAGTGGTCATCAGTTTAAAACAACCTGCTTTGACGCAAACTGAATTCACCATACAGCTAATGAAGGCAGTAAACTCATGTTTGAATGTATTAAACTGCATATACCACTGGATATATACACCTATTTCTGTAATGAGCTAATTCTGAGTCATGAGCACAGTACACCACAGGACTGGCTTGTGAACTAACGCAGCATGTTTTACATAACAACACACTGTTGCCTAAATAGTTATTTGTGTTGTCACTCTCTCAGTAATTATTTATGAAAACATATACTTCATAAATATTCTACCACAACAAGGGAACCAATGTGGCAGACTGCTTCTCTCACACATACATACACATTTAAATGTACATACGTAGACAATGATTTGGAACACTTACTTTAGGTCCTGGAAGGGTTCGGCCCTTACATGTGACGTCTCTACAGAATGACTGAACACCACACCTTCATTCCCTGGAGACAGAATAAGAGTGGATGAAAGGGAGGAAAATAAATCATACACGTCTTTTGTGTAGAAGCCTGCACAATATTGCATCATACCTCTATTCTTGGAGCTGTGGCAGGCACTTAAAATGCGTGACACAGGATCTTCCTTGTGTCATACAAATTATGTTCAGATTCAACATTGTTCCCAGTCGCAGTAAATACGTTCACGGGTAACATGTTTGTGCATATTATATATGTTCATGAAAAATGAAAAATAACAGAACTACTGACAGAAGATGCACAGAGATGTGCAAGAGCACACACAGATACACAAAGACACAACACACATCTACTTGCATTTCTCACTCTCATTTCAGAAAATAAGTAAATGAGAAAGAAAGAAAAAAGATATTGGAGTGGATCAAAGAGCAATTTTTACATCTCAAGTTTTAGTTTTTTTCTTTTGATTTAATTTAAATTGCTTTGTTCCTTTTTCTGCAATTACACTCACCTGGATTTTCTCAGACCTTTTCCTCTCTGCTTCTCTCTCTTGTTCTTACTGTATCTCTCCTGGTCCAGCCTCTTTCTCAGTTCAGTTAAAAAGTACTCTGCTTGCTGACCCGAGCCTGGTTTGTCTGCACTCATCAAAGGCACTCTCACAGCTTATATTGTGTGTGTGTGTGTAGTGTAAACTATGTGTGTCCTTAAGTAATCTTGTTAGTTAACAGAAATGAGCCCTGTGATTCTGCACCGCTATCTGCCAGAATTAATAACAGTAATTGTCAAATTAACTCCCACATTATAGCAGAGAATAAATCTTGGATTGTCAAATCCATGACTTCTAAGGTGGTCTATAAGTTGCCTATACATTGTAGAATATACAGTATGCACTGTATGTGGAATAATTTACATCCATTTATAGTTTTACCCTGTTGTTTTGATGATATTCAATATTAAATTATGGTTACAGCATGTGTTGTACTCGGTGTGCTTACTCGTACCTGTGACTCTGAGTTTCTCAGTGCCGATGCTGATCTCCTCTTCATCAGCAGAGAACAGAACAGTCTCTCCATCTGCACTCCTCACCTCAAACCTCTGACACTGAGCCTCCACCATCTCGGAACCTGAGAGAAAGAGAGTGTGAAGAGAGCAGGAGAGGGTTAAAGTTGAAAGCACACAGTGTGCCATCAGGCAGATGTATTTTCCAAAGCTCCTTACAGAATTATTAGTGAATGAAGGTTTATCCAGAATGACCACAGAGGGCTTTGGACTCTCCAGCCCTGCAATTCGAAAATGTGTCTTGGTGTGACACCACTGCAGTATCAGAGGAGGTCTTAGGGTATTTTTGCTTACACATAATCTAGTAGAAGTGTGGGCCAAGCTGCTGTGTACAGTATGTGCAATGAGCAGAAAATATTAAAAACTAAAATAATTTTATTGCTGTCAAAATGTTTTTGAAAAAAGAAAAACAAATAGAAGCAAGAGGAAAATATATTCTCTCAGTAAGACAACTGTCTCAGCAGCTTTCAAGGGTCAATTATGTACAATCCTTTTACATCAGCGAGGCCTAAAATAATAAGAATTGGTCATTATTCCATAGATTTGAACCAACCAGCAATTAAAAGAAATAAAAAAAAGTGTGTTGGGCAATGGTCTCTATTACAACGAAAGTGACATGTAAAGTGAGATGTAAGCAGGTACTTGGAGGTCAACTGTTATAAGCAAGAGGACATACAGTAATTAGACAGGGTTGCCTAATGGCTGGAGCTCATATTTTGAGAATTACAACTTTTAGGTTAAATAACATTTCCTTCCATGCTATTTACCAAGACAATATTTTGAACAAATGGACACTGTTTCAATCTCTTATGAAAATACTGTTTCTGAGAGAGCATTAAGGAGGTTACAAATTTATCAAGAGAAATTCCTTTTTAAACAATACTAATTGTATATCCATTCTATATCCACCTCTGTTTTCACAGAGGCACATGGAACGTGCATGCTCCAAAAGTACAATATGAAAACAGACAGACAGTAAAAAGGACCTCACCAAAGGACCAACAAAAGGTGTTTGATGCTCATTCCATTTGTCAGTGGAACATCCATCCATTTTTTTTATTATTATTATTTACATCCTAACCAAGTTGGGAGAATTCAGATCACTTCAGAATATTTACACACAGGGTTAGCTTCTAGCTGTGTAGCACATTAGGGTTTATTGGAGTTGACAATATTTGATAGTTCATAACCGAAAGGCAAAACAGGCAAAGCACTGCAAACCAGCAGGGAACAGTGTCACAAACTGACAACAGAATAGGGGACAGAATGGCAATAACCACAAGAAACTGTTCCACACCAGAAATAAAACTGCATTCCTCTCTGATTTAGACAATGGGGATGAGATGCATGCAACATCCTCACTATACGAGAGAAAACTGGACTGTGTGCAACAGGTTCAATCACCACTGTATTTCATATTATTCTTTAGGGATGTCCCTCAACACAAAAGATGAAAAATACCCATGATCCCATTAGTGGGAAAGTAAATGTTGTAGCTAAACTACATGCTTATATCTCTTACCATAGCACTCGTTATCTTGATTAAATATCCCCCAGGGTACAGTACATTCAGAGCAGTAAAGGTAAAGCTGCAGTGTTAAAACTGTATTATCCTTTATTGCATCTTGGGCATAGCAATTTATCTTTTGAATAGTTTTAAATGTTTCACTGGCATGGCTGCTAAATATTTCATCTTTACTTTTTGTCTCATGTTGCTTTTATGTACTGTGTGTTTTATTGTGTTTTATTTATTCATTTTTTTCAATTTTAAAACTGACCATGTTGCCATCTTAAGATTTGCTGCACACTAGTTAATTGTAAAGTGGGTAATTGACTGATCATTATTCAGATTTTAAGGTGGCAGAATAACTCGAAAAGAAGCTGATTTTTTGTGTAAGGGGCAACAATTAGCCTCTTACACAGCACAATCAGAGGAGCATTACCATCCCATTGGACCATATGTCAGCTTGTCCAAACTGAACTAAAACACATGAAAAAAAACAAAAAAACAAAAATTTGCATCTAATTGCTAGTGTTGCCATTGTTAGTGGAGGTTTGTAGTTGTTGTATCAGATTTCTAAAGCAAGCAGTGCACTACAGCCTCAGCTATTACTTGCGGTCAATTGCTGGCATAGACAAAACATTGACATTGTTCCAAACAGCTGAAAAATCTCAGTAGATTTGTTGCTGGTGGCTTGTCAAGTAAAGGTTGGCAGGGAGGTCTGGAAAGTTGATAAATCTATTGACAAAGTTGCCAAATTAAGCACCACGGTCACAGTGGCAGTTTGCCTGTTGTTCATCCACGTTGCTTTCATTTTGTGATTTGGACAGTGATGTACCACTTTTCCAAACCTGCTGAGGCAAAAGAAAGGACTCTCGTCCATCGCCTTCCTTCACTCTCTGGGCTCCCAGCCTATTACAAGTGTCAGTTAGGAACCCAGAAGGCCTTGTCCGTCATAATCAAACTTTATTAGCAGCCATCAATCTGGGATTAAGCTCCCTTTCTCATCTCTCTTTACCTTTATCCCGTCTATCCCTCCCTTTCTTAAGCCTCTGACTCCTACACTGACAGTGTAAAAAAGCAATCGAGATTTTTCTGTAGGAGTGTTGTTGTGTGTATGTGTGTGACAGTTGGCAGCAGCATGGTGATGGGGCAAATGGAGGAATTGAAAATGAGGGTTTACGTTTAAGAAGCCGAGATGAAGAGAGAGTGGAGCTGGTTTAAATTGGAGATGTGCTGTGCTGGTTGCTGTCTCAGACATCCAGTAAGTTTTCTCTGGGTGTTCAGCTCTTGTCACATAATACAGCTCATAGTGCAGATTTCCAACATGGGTGCAGGTCAGCATTTTTTTTTTTTTTTTTTTCCAGAGATTTATGTTCAGAATATTTTGTGTTTATTCACACAAAATATTCTTCTTGTCTTCTCAGTGGAGATGTAGAGATTCTGAAACAGCAGTGAAATGAGCAACAATGGCAAGAGCCTGGAAATATGCAGTTTGAGTGAAATGGGAGAAAGTATGTGTACACGTTAGGCCTGGACAATAATTCGATAACAATATATATTGATCGTGGTGGGATAGAAAAAAACAGTCCATAAAAGGTTTGATAGAAAAACACATTTCCCTTCCTTTTTCATTGTAGCCTATCATGTAGCTTAAAGGGATAGTTCAGCTTTTTTGAAGTAGGGTTGTATGAGGTACAAATGGCCAAACTATCTGCAGTAGAAAGGTCTCTGCGTGTCATTATGTAAGAATGGTGCCTATTGTTGAAACACAGCATTAAATAAGAAAAAAGACATTTAGAGCTCCTCTGTATGTGTATGTGTGAATTAACAGAAGCAGCAACAACGTGAGAAAAATAGCCAGAAGTTATTAGTTTCAAAAGATTGTTCCACTTTCTGACACAGTGGGGAGAGACGGCTGGGAGAGACATGTCGGCTGAGTAGTTTCACTTTAAGGAAATGAACAGTGATGTGTTGCGGCAATGGAAAATTACACATCAGATGTGTTCACTTGATGACGTCTTTTTGTTTTTGTGCTGTAAAACTTTTTGGAGTTTTGTTCTAATTGATGTGTCAGTCAGTAATCCTCTAAAGTGCAAAATGGAAGAAAGGCTTATTATAGCTAGTCACTTTTGAAATGTTTGTTCTTTATATCTTTTAAAACTGACAACAATGAAAAAAATAAAGCATGAAAAGCATAAAATATCAAAACTGCACCATAAACCTAATCACATTTAGTCACTTTTAGATGACATAACTTTCATTGCATTAAATACATCCTGTCATTGTACACATTTCACACTGTGAAGTTGTCATCGGCATGACTAGCAGTTTGTCCTGTAAAAGAAAATTGTATCTCATTTTTTTCTTCATTTTATTATCAGTCTGCAGGTAGTACATTGATTCCATGTAGATTACATGCCTTTGGTCAATTAATTTGCTCCAACAAACGCCTCTCCCACTGTAACTCTGCTGTCGCCAATAACAACAGGAGGTCTCGTTAGGCAGACATGTTAACTGATGCACTGATTTAAATAATCACTTCCTGACAGGATCTGCTCTGCTGTCACGAGTGCCTCCCTCAGCAGGAGCCTACAGTCACACAAAGGTTTTAGAATATCTCTCTAATGAAGAGATATGCTGGAGAAAGACATTGTGAGAGAACAAGCATAATGGCAACGTGCATGTGACTGAGGTGGTGAGTCAGAAACATTTAAATGTACAGTCTCCTGCATCTAACACAAGCTCGGGTCTGCTGAGTCACTCAAGTGCAGATATCACAAGAACTGTAATGCTGCAACACTGTTCTGGGTGTATTACCATGTTCATAAACACTGCATTTGATTTGAGAAAATGAACACATTTTCTATTCACCTTTGCCCACTCATTTCAGGCTGCTGCCATGGGTTAATTTCTAGCCGTCACGTTACACACCCCTGTTGGCAGCTACAGTTCCATAAACACATCTGCTTAAACAGTCAGGTCACACCAGAACTTATAGAAACAAAGTTGTTGACTGTTATTTCTACTCATTTCTGCAGTGGTGAAACGTCTCTTCTTTATGCAGTAATTTTATGCGCATTTAATGCACTGCAGTGGTACTCTCAATTGCTTTGATCTTAAATGTGAGAAAGAAACTCATGTCTTTATGTATCTACACGATCAAACTTTATCACAGTGTTAAAACTATAATCCCCAAAGATCTGTTCTTCTTTGAGAAGTTTTAAAATAAAGTGAAATGTGTTTTACTATGGAATTTTAATTTTTGCCTATGAATTTTCATGTGAAGGTTGTCATCTTTTAAGTCCCCACCTTTATCTCATATTCATGAAGAACTAGAGGGTACACAGAGTGGCAGGGTTTGAATGTTTTGCCTGTTTTATTTTGGTCATTTTGTCTTGTCTCCCTGTTTCCTGTTCCTTGGTTATTCCAGTTATCTTTACTCCTTTTGGTTTGATAACTGTCCCCACGTTAATGTATTTCACCTGTGTCCACCAGATTGTCTTGAGTTGTGTTCTGTGTGTTTTGACCCGTGCTTGAGTTTTTGGTTCTAGATCCTGTCTGACATTTTTTGATACCTCTGCCTGATTGGATCGCTTTCTTGTGTACCAAACCACTTTTTGTAATAAAGCCCCTGAACTGTGACCTGAAGTCGGTATGTTGTGTGCTTGATACAGAGAGCCCAGCAATCCAACAACAATGATAAATTCAGTCATGATTTACTTGTGCTTTTATTTGTAAATAATATAATAATATAGTAATATGCTGTGAAATGTTCACAGAAACACCTGCCTGTTACAGTGGACTAAGCCAGAGACAAAGAGAGGAAAAACATTGCACAAAGCATTTGGTCAACAACAACAAAACTTTGTTAACTTAAACCCCTGTGCAGAGCATGTGTGAAAAGAGCAGACTGGGCTCTAAAAGCAAACAGACCATTTGCTGATGTGTCTTTTATTATCTTTATTTACCTGCAGCCTAATAATGCTTAAAATGTGTTGTTTCCCTCTGAGCTGTAAGTGCCAGCAGATAATATAAATGAGAAGTATTTGAGGTATGTGCAGCATGACCTGCTGTGGATCCTAATGGTGCGCTGATGATGAAGGACATGACACTCAATCACAGACTGAGCATCCTGTCAGTCTGTATGTTGTCATATTTACTAATCGTCTAGTCTCAAACTACAGTGAATTGGATTATGATGTTAACTACAGGTGAGAAAGCACCCTAAAAACAGAGCTGCAAGTAGAGTGAATATTTGGTGCTAGATTCCTGACATTTCCTGGTTGCCGTTTTTCACATCTTGGAGTATTTTTTTTAATTTAATACTTCTCTCATATTCTCCTCTCTCTGCTATCCAGCTTGTCAACAGGAAGCAGTGTGTACTTTTCAACCAATAAGAAGTGTTTAGGGGCAGGTCACCGCCGCACAATGTCACCTAGATAGAGACAGAGCGAGCGGTTTTTACAGGGTTGGGCGACATCGCTGGACAGATCGATGTCACTCGCAGCATGTCAGGACAGGCTGATTGAAAATACGCATTCTAATCACTTTTTCTCGCTCGCATTGCTGTTGCGTCGCTGTGTCAGGATGGGTGTTGGGCCTCTGAATACTCAACTAAAATAATATTAAAGCAGATATCAGTGGAATGTTTTTGTTAATATAAGTCCTAAATAGTCCTATTTTCCGTCAGCAATCACTTACATGAAGTATTTCAGCCTAAACACGAGTCTCTCCGTCACTCTGCTCTGCTGTAACCCGAGGAGAAAATTTTCCTTGTGGGATACAAGTGTTATCCAATGAGGGGAGAGAACGGCATGAAGGGCTGTGTGTGCAGCCAAGGGATGCGCGTGAATGTGGTGACGTAGCACGAGGACCAATTGATGCCTGACAAGGGCGGGGGCTGCTAACTCATGGTGCGTTCAAGGAAACTCGTACTTTGTGTTTTTCCTTCCTGTGAAGTCATACCAGTTCGATCTGGTACGAGTTCACGGGTCGGAAGTTACGAGTGGCCGTTATAGGGAACTTTCACAGACAACAGGACGGTAAAAACACGAGCTACGGGTTACCTGGAACGCTACCAAGTCGTAGTTGTCACTTGAAGCTGTAACTTACGGTTTCAAAAGCCTGCCTTGAACACAGCATTAGCCGAAACGGCCGTGCCACTGATATCTGCTTTAATTTCTGTTAAATTTTCAATAGGATATCAAAGTCTTGATGTGAAGACTGGAGCTTCTCATTAACATCTCTAACTCTGTGCTGCACACCAGACTCTTCACACCAGACACCCGACATATGTCCCTAACCTGGCCGATCCATTTGATGGTCACCTATAACTAGGTTCTTTAGCTCCTTTCATCGTGACTTTCAATTAATTCTGCTTCTGTTGGAGAGGTACTACTTTTTCTTGCAACTCAAGTTCTGAATAGAGTGAAAATAAACTAATTTATTAAACTTTTCATGCATTGCAATTTCTCCAAATTCTCTAATTCATATTCGGTAATTAATGAATACAGGGCATTAAAACAGTGCCCATGTAACTTTTATTACTACTGCACATTAAAGCATTCAGGCTATAATAAAGTTATATGGGTTTGCTATCCCAGATTTTTAATTCAAGGCTTTAAATTAGGGCTTCAAGCAGTGAAAGGATATGACGCAAGAAGACACTGTGAACGGATTGGGGGATAGGTACAAAAGAAGACTGTGGCAGAGCCAAGTAAACACTGCATGCATGGTTTATTTTCCAAAACAGGCCAAGATGAATTTTTAATTAAAACCAGCTTTTTGATTATGCCTCCCCACCACTCTCACCTTTCTTTCCCTCATTTATCCTCCCCTCTTACTTCGGCTGATAAGAGATAGACACAGTGGGTGAAACAGGATGTGACATCAATGTAAAGATTTGCTCATCTGTGCTGTGCTCCTGGGTCTGAAAATTGTGTCTGCATACATCCTCTTATATATTTGCATATGGGAACGCTTAGATATTCTCCAGCCAAAAAACAAATGTGTCTGTTTTCTTCCCTTGGCTATAGGCAGAAAAAGTCAGCCATAGTTTTCCTTGGGTCAAAGTCCTGGCAATATGTTAAATACAGCATTAAGGCTTTTAAGCAAAGTAAGAGGTTATATAACTCAGACTTTAGTGTCCTTGTGCTGGTTAAATGTGGATTTTATAGGTGTTTTTAAGATTTCTCTGGCTGCTTTTAATGCTTGGCTGGGTCTGGCCATTGGCTAAATCACTTTTTCAACTTTTATGAATTGGAGGGCAGTCTGGGATCTTCAGGTGCGGACCATTCAAGAGCTAGACAGTTCCGACTAAAAGGTTGAAGGGACCTCAGGCCTCAGCAGGAGCTTTAGCACAACTTACTTTCAACTCATAATGGCGATCCTGAGAGGGTTTGTCCTATAATGGAAGGTGCAAGAGGATCAATATAAATGTACATCTATTCCTAGAAGACATGTGAGCCAGGTTAATACTTCTTCCTATACTGTATGATACATGTGATACTACATTGTAGCAGCTAAACTGACCAAGCTGCTGTTTTGTTGGGTATTTATGAGCATGAGTGTTGAATATGGTTAATTCAGACGAAGAATGAATCTAATGTTTACTAATTATTATTTAATTAAGATTAAATCAGCAAAGCCTGAATAATAAGTGTTCTGCTCTCACTGTTTGGCCTGAGCACAGTTTAGCAGACAGATAAACTCGTGGACAGGCAGAACAATAAGGGTGTGTGCACCAAGGGCCAGATTTACTAAGATCCCAGATCAGGGGCGCTAAATTGCGTGCTCCTGGTAAAATTTTGCATGTTTGGTTAGTGTTAGATAACAGACGGGGTGAAGGCAGTGGTGACATCTCTCAGTCCCGGTCTCAGAGCTGAGCAGCCAGGTACTGGAGAGCAGAGGAGCAGAGGAGGAGAAAATAAACGGTTGGAGATATTTTGGACATTACCACTGCACTGCTCGACCGTTTATTTTTGTAAAGAAATCATCACAACAAGGAAAAAGTGTTTGTTTCTGTGGCGGGGAGAGCAGGCGCTCTGCGATCGCTTAGTAATGTCTTTCCAGGATGTTTCAGAGTTAGACTATCTGAGGTGAGTGATTACATGCAAAAACACAAAGTTTATACTGTTTATACATATACACATACTCAGTATAACCTTACACTGTATGAGTTCAGTGGTGTGTCATAAGGATTCAAGTCATGTACCATAGATATTTGATTGTTTTTTGAGAGTTTGTTGTGGTTGAAAAAATTGCCCCCATACTTTAGCGTTGTCGCTATCGCTAGCGCCGTCTAGCCATGGTGTAACTCCGGTTTGCCTGCATCAATTTTAGTCGTGTTTTTTGCTCCCCCAACACTGGGTGACCATCAGGACAACGATTTAAGGGTCAAAAATGACCGGAATTCTCCTTTAAAGGACTTCTAACACACCTGAAAAACTGCTACAGTTCACTGAAATGACCCAAATGCAAGGAAATGCAGAGATATAAGAGCTTTTGCCCTGGCAGGTATATTAAATCAATAACCGCAGAATGTTTCGCAAAGCTGTGCCAGTTAAGACTTGCCTTTCAAACATACTAAAGACACGAAAACTGCCACCGCAATCTGTTTCAGGTTCGGTAAATCACATTGTGTGGGCTAAATAAATCTATTTGCATCTACTCCTCCCAATATTTTGAACATTCTGGCAGAAACGCCCATTTGCATATTCATCAAGGCAGACCCGCTACAGTAAAAATGGATTGCGCATGCTATTTTGCCCGTTTGAGAGACACAATCCTCGGTGCACCCGTTTAGTAGATCAGCTTCAACATGTGTTTGTGCATGCAATCTAGTTTGCACACGTTTTTACACAATCAAACCTTTAGTAAATCAGGCCCCAAGTGTTTATATTGTTGAAAAAAAATATTGAAGATTTACAAATACTCTATTGGCTGGGTATAGTATACAGTCCTACGCTGATCCAAATGTATACATTTATGCTACTGGCTTTAAACCACTGGTGTTGATGTCTGTATGCTCCCTTGCTTCTGTGTTACAAAAACGGAGCCAGGGTATTTCATGCTATGTCTACACATACGGTGCATGTAGGTGTATGCGCTTTTGAGAGTCGGATGGCAACTTGTGTTCAGTGCTAGGCAATCCAGGAAAGCAACAGCAGGTATTATGGTGCTTTGGTGACTGTGCCCACACATTCGTAACAGCACATACAGTACTGTAAACACAGAAGCGGGAGACATTAGTTTCTCGGGTCTTTCTCTTTGACACCAACAGATAAACAGTCTAAATGTTTCCTGACGCAGTATTCACCAAATCAGGCACTGGCTTCAGGTGGAAACAAATCTGTGAGTGCTTCCTTGAAAAGAAACCTGTCAAACCATATTTTTGAAATGTATTTCAACACAAGCAGCTAACATTCCACAAGATATACTGGCTTTAGGCCACCCATTGGCCCTGCTTCAGTACCAACCAATACATTCACATTGTAAGGTAACCTTCGAGGTGATCACAAATGAGATTTCTTTTTCATGTATGCAAACTCATAAATGTGTGCGAGCTTTGAGTGGAGCAGAAACAGATATGCAAAGGTACAGGGATTAAAGGCAAACATTTTGTCCTTTTGTTTTATATCTACAGTTAAAATGTACAACCGACGCAAAATCGTTTCATATGTCAGGTAATTAATTTTGTCTCTGGCTGGATTTCACTCACTAAACTTCCTGATTAGTTATTCAAACATGGCACGGCTTATCAGTGGATTAAGATGAGCATTCTGTTGAGTGAGTCAGGCTGATATGCTTGTCAGTTCCCCTCCTGTCTAGAATGTCAAATTTAATGAATATTCAAAAGCCCAGTGGGCGCTTTTGTGTGTTCTGTGAGGGGAAATGTTCCTGAGGGAGGATTTGTGCAAACCACCTTACGCAATGCACGGCACATGTGTAGAAATATTTAATCAAATGTCAAGTAAAATGTTTCCCTTGTGTCTTATTTTTGGATGTAATAACTCTGCATTCCCACTGAGCAAATTACTGGGTGGATTTGGTTCCATGTTACCCAGTGAGTCCTCGTGGTTTTCAACAAGGAGACAAGTCCAAAGGATCAGGAAAAGCTGTTCAAATTAAATTACATATTAAATATTAAGTTAAACATTCAACATGAAATATATAGAATACTCCCTTTAATGATCATTTCCACTCAAATGGCTCATTTCCACTATCCAGGAAGATCTGAGTTATGAGTTCAATCTGGAAAAATTGTGATTACATAAAATGATTAACCACTTTGCTTTCTGGATGTCTCACCAAAACATTACTTGGTGGAAAACTAAAGCCACTATATACACATACTGGTGCAAGCACACATACAAAATATAATTCACTAATCTGATATAACATACCAGTTTCGGTACACTATAAGTGACAGCTGTTATAAGTTACAATAAGTAACAGCCATCTCCCACTACAGCACTATTTGTACAATCTTTTATTAATGTTGGTATTTGTCATGCTTCCCCCCGGGACTCATTTTATACACTAGAGAGAGAGCTTGATGAGCCATGCAGCACTTTGCTCAAAGTCTTTACTTGCATTTTTGTCATTTACATCCTATCTGAATACATGTAAGTGCCATTCAGCTGAGCATCACGTTATCTCTCTTTCTCTTGATGACACTGGAAGAGTGCCAGGATATGTCTGACCTCACTTTTATCTGTTAATGTATTGTGTTTCATCATGACATCTGTTAACACCTCAGGTTGTGATCATGCATGACCACACACAAAACTGCCCATGTATGCTGAGTCAGGCTTAGTTTGTAGTGTTGTACAATTGCACGTTAAAAGTAGCGGCTAGTCCAAGAAGAAGTCAGCTTCAAAAACAACTTTAAACTTTAATCAGACTCTCTCTCCATCTCTCTCTCTCTGAAAAGAGATCACAAAAACCAAAACAGAAAAGAGCAGAATGGTTCCAAAATCTGCCATTCAACAAACTCCACTCTTTTTTAAAGTTTAAGTTATGAGACAACTCAAATGCAGAATGCATTGACTGTAGTTGAAAGTGAGCCTTTGTATCTTTGAGGGATAAGTGCGGGACAGCACTGCTCAAGGAGTGACAAAAACAGTGGGTGAGAAGGGCATAAAGAGAGAGCAACTGCATTATATTGGTCCTCTGAAAGTAAACAGCATGCAACACGCCCATGATGCAACAGCAGGAAACAGGAGGGTCACCACATCATTTGAAGTGTTTCCACCAATCAACGTGAAAGACAGGCTCTCTGCTGCAAAACCTTGCACCTTCACTCTCCTCAAGGTGTTTCTCAGACACCTTTGACAAAACAAAGATAACTGTGTAACTAGATTTACTACCTTATGGTTGTATGCCTCAGTAAATCAGACACGTTTCAGTTTATATCCCTATTTATCCAGAGTGATATAAAATCTTACCTAGTTGTGTGAAACTTTGTCATAATTGCTGTTAGAAGTTTTGAGTAATGGCCAATATACTGTATGTCTTGTGAGTAGGTATACTACCACATGTCTTGTATGATGACTGTTGATCTGATAAATACATCTCTGTGTGCTGTATGAGAATATGAGAATAACGTCATGCCAAGTGAAACAAAACAAGTGGTCTGGAGAAGTTTATCAATGAGCAGTAAGTGGACAAGCTCTTCTTTGTGCTGTGAGAAAATGCAGCAGACACTAGAGCACAACAAGCGTGGGTCCTGTCATTAGGCCTAATCCCAACAGCAATGGCCTGGGTTTGAGTCTGACCCATTGCTCTTTGCTGCATACTATCCTCTCTCAGACTTTCCTCTGTCGTACTAACTGTAGCTCAGCATTGGGCTACATGCTCTTTTTTTTTAGTGGCGTTTTGTCATTTTAGAAGCAGATGAAACTGCGTATTGGCATTTTGACTTATCAAAAAAGCGTTCAATCAACAGCAGCAACTATATTTGACCTTGACCTTTGACCGCTAAACTCTGATCAGTCCAATTCTTGAGTCCAATCGAATGTTTGCACCAAATTTGAAGGCGTTCCATCAAAACGTTATTGAGATATTGTGTCAAAAGAGGACAGGGGAACACCGGAGAGAGGAATAAAACTGCACTGCATAGCACTTTTGAATCCAACTTTTGAATTTGCCACAGGTGGGAGGGTGAGATTCATGCACCGAGGGACACAAATTATTTATTTAGAGTTGATTACAGCCATTAATATAGTAAGGGAGGAGAGAAAGAGACAGAGGGAGAGATAAATGTGCGTCGTTTGTCACCTACATTAATCAACCTGATCTCTGGAGTCGGGGCTGTGAGGTGGAGGGAAGATGAAATGGTGGAAGTGCAGATGAAAAGACAAGCAAATGCTATGCCACGCAAATCTACATATTTATACCCAGTTTGAAGCCCCAAACACAACCAAACAACTATACACTGTCAGTATTAGGACCAGTGACAACACAATAAAGTCCAAAGTCTACTTTTACAGTAAATAAAATACCTTATTCAGTGAATTCAATTTCATTTCAATATCTTACCCTAACCCTTATGCTCAACTTAAGACCAACAATTTTACTTTACAAGAACTCTAAAATGAAATAGTTGAGCTCCCTCCCTTGTCATATTGTTCCTTTGAGCAGACGATGATGTTCAGTATCATCACTGTGAATGTCTACATGAGTGGAGTGTTTTGTGTATGCGTTCGCTCATGTAAACATCATGTCCTAGTGACAGCAACAAGGAAAAGCTTTCTCCTTGTTTTGAGACATTTTCTCCCCAAGTTAGTAAAGAAGACAGGCATTTGATGAAGCTTAAAGAAGACAGAAAACAGAAAAACACTTTCATTCAGACAAGTCAGAGCTAATGTGATTAGACTAAATCAGTGTGAACAGTATTCGCATTACAAACAAAGGCATGAGACATCAAACAGATCCCATCAGCTCACAATGAAAGCTGGGGTGTTTATAGTTGCAGAGCGACACTATACTGTAGCATGGAGAATGAAATATTTAACTGTAAACCAACAAAGCATGAGCAGAGTAAAGCAGGTACTTAAATATAACATCTATCATTCAGTGCGGTGATGATAAGTATATCCTTTAGCAGAAAATGTTTTGGGCATATTACATAAACTGTGTTGGAGTTTTGCACAATTTGATATCCCTGCATATAAGCCCCCCCCCCCCCTCCTTTTTTTCATTCATGCTGTGCTTCATGTTTCTTATTAACAGTGTGGTGGTGTAGGTCTATAAAATTATTTGCTTAGAAATATAAAATCTTAACATCTGTCCTTTTTTTTGCCAACACATGGCCACTCCCACTAGTGTGACTCATTAGTTGCACTAAGATCTAGCCTCTTTTTAATGGCTTCTTGCTGAAAAGTGTTTGTCGCATTCCATTTAAGACTTCCGGTGTGAGTGCTGTCATTCCTTTACCTTGTGCTCTGTCATGATGACCATGGACCTGACACCACTTTTTTTGTGCGCTCCACATCTCTTTTCCTCCTCAAAGCACAAGCAGAGCCAAGGAGAACCTATGGGAGCACCTACAGTGCACTTGCAGTAGACGCAAGTGAACGCAGGTGACATCTGTGTTGCGCTGTGTTGTGACATGTAGCTTGGGTTATTGCAGTGCTCACCTTGAAACTATGTCATCATGGAATCAAGTCCATGAATAATTTACTTAAATAGCCTAAAGCAAGAAAATGTATCTTTCTAATGCATTTAGAATCATGTATGTTTACTACTAAGGATACTGTGCACATATATACTGTACTTATGGTGAAGGTCTTAGTTCTGAATGTCATGTGGAAAGAAACTGCATCCTCTGTCAAAATGGAAAATGTGACATGAGCTGCAGCTGCGTATTCAGGGTCTACCGGAGGAAAACGTTGTATATTAATCATCCAGCTAAGCTAAAGGTGAAACTCAGCCTGAAAACAAACCTGACTAGGATCAGGCTCGTCTGCAGGGAGGCTTTCATGGTAAGCTGAACTTATTAAACCTGCATTATGTAACAGACTTAAAGAAAAATGAGCTTTATAAAGTGAGCCTCACTACGTGTTCTCTGCAGGTTTTTATGCTGCTGCTGTGTTGTGTCTTCCATTTAGGTGCCGCAACGATCAGTCACAATGGTAAAGAATAAAAATAAAGTGTCATAGGAGTTAAATGGGAGCTTCAACACTTGCCAGGATTGTATGTCATTACTGGCAACAATTGGGGAAAAACATATGAATGGCTGGAAACAGTTCCTGGGCTGCCAAGTTTGAAAACCGGCAGTTCAAGAGATGGGCATAATAACATGTCAATCATGGGATCAGCGTGGCTTCCCGTGGGATCACCATGACAACTCTGAACAGGGAGGCATGTTCCCCACTCACTTTCTTAGTGAGTCTTTGAGCCTCTCTAGGCAAGCCCCAGTCCCAGAACCAATCAGCTCACTATATCAGAGACTTGGGAACAAGACATCAAAAAACTGAAAATTAAAGAAAAAAAAAAACCCAAAGTTTTCCATTCATATCCGCATGTCTCCTTTCTTGGAAAACTTGAAGAACTCATATCCTAGGGTACTGTATGTCTGGTCTTGAAGGCTTGCTAGTGACTTACATGCCTCTGTGAACATAATTACATTGATACCCTGAAGTCATGGCAAATACAAGTTGCAGGCAATATAATCTTGCATTTAAATATGAGTTAGTGAGCCTTAACTGAGACATTTTATTAACTGACCTTTTACATTTCCAATAAAGGCTGATTTTCAACTTGCAGCACCTGCTTTCAGGCAGCAGGTTGGTCATGTTAAATGCCTTTTGCACAGCATAAGTCAGACTGAACTTACTACATAAAACTTCCTTGAACTCCTTTTTACTCGTTATTACCGTTCAACTTATAATTACAAAGATTCAGAATGAAACATATAAATATATTCCACTATTTGCAGTTTTTAAAGTCCACCTGAATAACAGCAGCAGCCTTGTGCCTGAAATGTAAATACAACATGGCAAAATGCCTAAGGGGATGTAGTGGTGTTCAAAATTGAATGCGAGTCTACTGTGGGAGGGAGTGTGGGTATTCTGTCTTTTTATTTAAAATGCACAGTTATAAATGCTTGCTTTCCAAACATGCCTTAAGGAAAAATGAGTCATTGTTCTGACCTTGTGGCAGATTTTTCAACCATGGCACACTCTGCATTATTCATGTCTTTAACTCAGACAATGCGAAAAAATAGTAACATGTCCCACAACAACAGACAACTTTTTGTTAGCTTGCACCAATGTTTGCAAACACCTGTTTTTATAGTTATATTCAACACATTTTTGCACATTCATATTTGATAGATACATAGCATAAGCCCTGGGTGGTTGTGAATATAGGACTGAATTGACAGAAATTGTGTTTAAAAAAAGCTTCTCTCAGCTCCTGACAAGATGATTTTGTACAGATGTAAAGTTGCTATCTTTGCAATAAACACTCTAAGGTCATAAAGACATAAAATCTTCCTTATGGCCTGAAGATGACTGTGTTCTTATTTGGCTTATGCTACCCAGCAGCATGTTTCTCATTTTTTAATGTCCTCTTAAACACAGAGAGAAGAAATGGATTGTTATTGTTCACGGTTGTATAATTCGTTTCAATGTATAACAGTAAAACATTATTGTTTCTTTTACAATCTTGTCTTCAAGACATACTTAATCAACATAGAAAATGTTTTCCAGTGCCCATAATGTGATGCAGCTACTGATGGTGGGAAAAAAAATGCATATATTGCAATCCAATAAAGCCACACCACAAACATTAAAAACAAAACCTCGATTCTTGATGATATCATTGTGTCCTCTTAATTCATTGGCAGTATACTGTCACATTGCTCCGTTATTTTGTCCATAACTCTGTGATAAGAGTACATAACATATTATTTTATTATTATGATAGATACTGGAGAGACAGTTAATGGTGGTTTTTCACTAAGCTGCTGTATTAACTTGCAAAAATGGGAACTTATCAAGACAGATACCTAAGGGTTAGGGTTAGGGAAGGGTAGAAACATATTCAAAAACATCCTGTTTTGAATATGCAATACCAGAGGCGGGAGGAGTTCTCTCAGGCTTGAAGTCATATCTACTGTTTCTGTCATTTTGTTATTGTGTCCAGCCACCAGCATACAGTATGAAGCCTGTGGCTGACTGGGACAGAAGGATAACTTCACATGGACCAATGAATTCATTGCTTATGGGCTTAGGGCAATGCATACCCACACATATGTGCTGGAAGTGATGAAAACAATATTTGCCATCTTGCAGCCAAAACAGTATGCAGGCAATTAGCCTTTGTACAATTAAAGTGCAATCATAAGGATAAATGACAACAATAGCAGTAAATCCATGCCTTTATTGAGTCCTTCATGGCCCCTTAAGTGTATTCCAGTTTGTTAATGCTCAGCTCTATGTATTTTTAATTGCCTCATTAAAACCACTGATTTGATCATTGTGCGGCAGCATTAAATGAGGAAGACGTGCTGTCTGGGCTTTGCTGATTGGATGAGGGGGAGACACATGGAATCAGACTCCTTAGTATCTCTGTGTTTCTCAACCAGCCAAATCAAGCTACAGAGATCTCACTATGGCTGAAAATGTGATCACTGCAGAATATGACTGTTACGTACATCATTTGTTTCTCAGAGGGGGATTTGCAACGATGTAGATTCAGAATTAGACTTTGTGTAATGGAACAATTGAATTTTATGCAAGCCTTTGCATGTGCTCACTCTGCACACTAATCACCCAAAACCAATTTTAGCCAACATTCAAGGCAACGGTTTAACTGCTACAGCGACACCATGCTCCTGAGAGTAGTTAATTACAAAATATGCTACAATTGCTTAAATTCTTGGACTTCTACGTCTGTAAATCCAAAGAGTCTTTACAATAAACAACAAGTTAAAGAGCTTGACTTTCTCTTGGGAAATTCACCTGGCTTTTAACACAAATCATTAACCATCTATTACTCTTTATGGCCTTTCCCTTTCAGTCGCCTAATTCCACCGCTCTGATAATCCATGTTTTGAGCTACATCAGCTGAATGCCAGAGAAACGAGGTGAGTGATTCCACACAGATAAGAGGGAACATAATTAGTGTAAGATGGTAAAAATAATGAAGTGATAAATGTAAGATAGAGTTTAGGAGAAGGTAACAAGATTAGCTGGGAATTTATTAGTTTAATAAGAGATTAGGTCCATGTATGATTAAAAAAAAGGTAAAAAATTACACAGCAAAATAGTGAAAGACAGGATGAGAGAGTAAAAAAAAGAGGAAAGAGAAGTAGGAATATGTGTTTGTTGAATGAAGTATAAAAAAGTGAGGGAGGAAAAGATTGAGTATTGAAAGTCACTTTTCAAGTTGGGTAAGTTGTTCCTACGACAGGTAAAGTGAATAGCCCTCTCTCTATACAAAGCACAGTCTCAGATACACACACCGCCATCCCAAAATCTAACTATTCCAACACGCACACATACAAACACTGATAATGAGCGCTACCAATACCTCCAGTGTTTGGAGACAAAGAGCATTCAATATCAGCTCCATGCACCTAGAAAAAATAACAGTCAGTAAGACAACAAGACAAAACTCAGCCAGGCTGTGATGACCGTCAGCTCTGAGACAAGAGACAGAAACACATGCAGGTGAAGAGATTGGAATGGAAAATGAACAATGAATAATTGAGCTCTTCAGTTTAAGCATTTCTCAGTATTAATATCTGTCATGTTCAGCTCATATTAAAATAACTTCTAAACTTATACAATAGTGAGATATATGTTATTACTGCATTTTTGCATATTTACTGTAAGTGAAAGCAGCAAATGTTATTTATCTGGAAAACAATTTGACTGGGTCACTAATACACACAGTGGTTATTACATTGGCCAGAAAAAAAATATCTTGCCTCCACTGCGGGAATAATTAAAATGTTTGCTGCTGCAGAAAACCACACAGTTAATTAATATGACCATTGTTTTGCTGTCAAGTGATTTCCAAAATACTTTTTAGGGCTGACACATTTTGTTCTCAACGTTTCAAAACACAGCAGTTAGTCTTTCAATTTCTGAGGGAGGAGTAAAAGATGAAGACAGCTAAAAGTACCAATCAGAACTGAAAAAGGAACATCCCCTTTAATGATGATAATCCCACTGCACTCTTTAGACAACACTGCACTGCCTCTGATGCTGGGACATCATCACCCAGGCGGGTGAAAGGGTATGGCTTCAAAACTCCTGGTTCACTCATCATCTTTATGGTCAGCCATTCAGAAGACAAAGATGACAGATTCTCACTCATATTAATAAGCTGACAGGGACAGAGAGGAAGGTGAGGACGACACAGGATGGAGGGATGGAGGAAACAGGGAAAGAGAGAGAGAGCAATAAAACCGAGATGAGAAGCCCAAGGCCAGCACATGTACTCAGACCGCGTCTCTCTCTCTCTCTCTCTCTCAAAGATAGGCCCTCGGGGAGACACACCATAGAAGCCTGTATGTGTGTCTGTTTCCATCTGTCATACAAGATTCAATTGAGTATGGCAAGATGTGAGCGCCCCCTAAACCATCAAAACGGAGAACAAAACACAATACACTTTTTTTTCTGGAAAATCTTGCTGTCCTTTTATATCCTTTGCTGTCATTTTGTATGAGCTCCAGAGAGTGGTCAGGTTGGAGAACAAGGCAACAGTCTGAGCATCAAAGTATCAAACTACTAAAAACTCAACATTCAGCAGCTACCTCTTGATGCTGACGTGTAAAAGAAATGTCAAGCACCTAACAAAAAAGTCTGTTCACAGAGCAATTAGAGCCAATGTCCCCTGCAAGTTGATATTTTGGTGACCTATGTCTAATAATTTATACTGATCAATAAATCATATTGACCTCATAAAATACTTTAAGACACAGTTGTGTCCCCAGAGGCGGTGATTTTACCACAGGACTGATGTCTTTCTCTCCTTCCTCCGGTGCATTTCTCTGTCGCCAACATTAGTACCTACTTTACCAGCTGATATGTAATGAGGTGTCAGCACAGCGGTGTCTCGGTATTCTATGTTAATGCACGAGTTCAAATGACTGTGGCCATTTCACCTTTTCCATGCCGCTGACCGTACATCCTGTACAAGCTGGAGCCAGCAGTTCCCCTGGTGGGTTTAAGTGATGAATGCTAATTAGGGGCTTTACTGAGGTGGAACTCTTCTCCTTCTGTGGTGAGCATCTTGTGGGAAGAAATGACTGACTTAGTGTAGGGATTTATGAAAAACCCAGATGAGGACACTGAAGACAGAGAGAAGAGACCGTCCAATTGTGTTTTGTCATTTATGTAAGTCCAACAAGTGTGCAGTCACTCATGCCGAGTTGAGACACACAACTGTCTTGGCCTAAGCTGCATGGCTGCAGTAGGCTGTCTGACCGTCTAGTGTTCAAAACCGACAGATTCTGCTGACTCTATGATGGGCACGGAGACACACACTAACTCAGACACACAAAAGCATTAAAGTGCTTTCTCTCCACAAGAAAAGCAGCTTTAGAGCATTTTAACAGCAGGAGGTTAGCTGTCAGGGATTTCAAAACTTCAAAGTGTCACAAAAGGAAAGACTGTGTAGAGAGACACTTGGAAGTGTCTGTCCAGCCTACTGGAGAACGTGTAGAAATTACATTCCCATTAAACAAGGAAGGAAATAGAAAGGAGCCTCCTGTCACCTGGTAAATGCTATTTGGAATGATGTTTATATCTGCAACATCCTGAGCTCTGGTGTCACCCACAAACACAAAAAAATCAGGTCTATGGAGAGATACTTTGCTTTCTGGAAGCCAAAAGAACAGACAGCATATTTATTGAGCAGCATATAGAGATAAACCCAAACAAGGTACATCAGATACACCAGGAATAACAATTAGGCCCATCTTTCCATGTTGATGATGATGATGGATATTTTTTTTCATCCATCTTTTAATTTTGTGACGCACTTTCCTGTTTCCTTGGGCATCAGGTGACAAGCAAGATAATTAATTCGACACGCGCATTGTTTTCAGTAAGAAAGCAGTGAAAGGCTGGGCTGCACTGAGAGGGAATTTGATTCATGTCATGTTTAATTTCCAAATGCAACCATATTTCGCACTGGCCAGACACACGCTGGCAGGATTATGTGGCTCATCAAATCACATACTGAATCTGAAAGTGTTTCTGATGGCATCAGTAAGCCGCCAGATCTCACCAGGAGTTTGATCCAAACTAAACAGACCCAATCACAGACAAAAGAGAAGGACGGCTAATTGCTTAATTCGATTTTAGGCTATGAATAATACCAAAAAGTAGGTTAAAGTCATTGTAGAGATTCACCATTCTTAACTCAAGACATAATTAAAGCACTAAGCAGCCAAGAAAGGAGAATGGCACTCATGTTGAAAAGGCACAGCAGCACAGACATTACTGTGAATAAGTGGCTCAAAAGAATGAACACTTTCATGTAACAAGTATCCTTTATCTTTTACAAACTACTGGACATTTTTGCCATACAGTATACACTATAATATACTTCACACGTGGCATATCTTTTTTTCTTTATATTTCACCAGACCATGGCTTTTCTTGGATAATTTTCTAAAAAGAATCCATCACAGTACGAAATACCTATGTTAATGGCCATACAGGGAAGGACATTACAGTAGAAAGCTTCCACTCTCTGCTCTCACC
Organism: Trachurus japonicus; assembly: GCF_045865225.1. Taxonomy (NCBI): domain Eukaryota; kingdom Metazoa; phylum Chordata; class Actinopteri; order Carangiformes; family Carangidae; genus Trachurus; species Trachurus japonicus. Next base: position 12,373,013 of record NC_140907.1, read on the forward strand.
TCTCCCCAAATAAAAAGTCCATCTAAGCCCAGTTATGTTTTTCGGTTAATTAAATTGCAGCATGGCCACGACTACAACCTCTGTGTAACTATTAAGGCCTAAGAAAGCTTTGAGTTTTTGGTTTGTGTTCCAGCTCAGAGGAATAGTTCAGAGGGCTTTTTAGTGCTGACCACTGACTACTGAACTTGTGTAACGATGAGACTAAAGAGACAATATTAAATCCCAACAAGACAGGAATGAAAGTTCACAGCTAACTGTGTGTTTTTTATCTAACCTGCTCTGAACTCCAGCCATAATCTTGGTGCGTCTATCCCTTGCTCTTTCTCTTGAACTTGACTCACTGAAAGGCACCAGCACCACTGCTCCACTTCAAGCACACAGTCTACATCTATACTCAAACTCAACCTCTGTGAGTCACCTTCTTCTGACTTCTGAAATTTGGTTTTTTACTACACCAAAATCCTTTATGACCATATAAACTGAGAATAGTTTTGTGTTTTACAGCTTTGTGAAACCTAGCAAACATTGCACACATTTCTTCTTTTAGGAACCATATATTATCATTTGAATAATTAAATCAGACCCCTGAAACAAGGCCTCGTTATTCGATTTAATTAGTTAATGACCGTATACCAAATGTCTGGCGTTTCAGCCTCGAGTTAATCATCTCTTCACATCCACCACCTCTGACTGAGCATTATTGATGAGAAATACAACAGCTATAAGCCTCCACCATCACCACTCTAACTGATCAATCTTTCCACAGTGACAATGGTTTAATATTTTAGGTACATTGAAGTACTTGTACTTCTATTTCTCATGGTGGATTAATTCAACTACTAACTCATTTCAAACTAATAAAGTCTATACTTTCAAAAGCAAAATCCTACCTAGATGATATTTTCATGTCTTTGGCCATTTCTATCCACCTGTACAACTCTGTATCTCCTGATCCTGCACTACACTGTCATCCACAGTTCAGTGACCCGCATTGCATTTGTTCTCTTGTTGAACATTCAACCAAAGTTAATTATGAATGAGACAATTTAGCAGATTTTCCAACATCCTGATCCAGTGGTAACATCTTGTTCTCTTCTCCATCAGAGCATTTATCTGTGCTTTAGTAAAATATTGTAGTCAACTTTTTTTTTCCAGTTAAGCCATTTCTTTTCTCAGATTATGCATAAATTGGTTTCTCCTCCTATCAAAACACTTCTGCTACCACATGGGTGCATCATCACTAAGTATGATATTTGTGATTTAAACCCATGAAAGCTTTTAATGTGTGATTCATGCTGTGTCGTCTAGGCTTCTTTGACCATTTTTAATTCATGCTAAACATCCTAAAGTATCCTCTGAGTGCTATGAAAATGAATAAACGCATCTCATATATATGAATATGCTAATATTATACACTTACATCAATTCAATCGAGCCAAAATATATTTAATGTTTAAAATTGCTGACCTGATGGTGATATTTTTAGTATATTTAGTATCTTTTTACCACGATAACCACAGGCCAGTCATTCTTTTCTCTCTCAGTTACTGATATTCTTAAACTCAATTCTGAAGCACAATCTCCTCCACTCCATTCAATGACGTTCATTTATCAAAACATGAAGCTTTTCATAGGACACTGTACATAGATTTTTTTTTTTTTTATGGCTCATACTTGTTTGCTACTTAAGTGTAAAAATCTTTCCATTCTTGCATTCTGCTGTGTTATCTTTCATCCCTTATAAGAATATGTCCTGTTGTATAAGTCACATGTCCTCTAAGTGTTGTCTTCTGTCAGAAACTGGGCCATCACTGATCCAATAAGGGCTTGGAAAAATGATTTAGCTGAGAAAACAGTACAGCTGTCAGCCTCAGTGAGATTCACTTATGGAAACAGATAACATTTAGTTAGGTAAACAGAAGGGGGTAAAATGCATGCATGAATTCAAGCGATATAACTGACTGTCCTGGAGAAATAATCTGGTTTGGAGTTTGTTTCAGGAGAAAATGTTTGCGCTGCCCGTGTCCTTCGAATGAACATGTCTTTGTATGCTGAGTGTGTGTGCGTGCCTTACCGACAGTTAGCTGACCGGTCAGTTGTCCCTGATCATTCCTCGCGTTGACAGTCACGTTTCTGTCTGACTGAAGGATCAATGGACTGTCCTGGAGACAGAGGAGGGAGGAGAGGGATGATTAAGACAACAGCAAACTGCATACTCTCACACTCTTACAAACAAATCCATGTATACTGATACACTGCTCATGAGTTCTATCTTTCCCCTGTGACCTCTGCCCTCACCAGTCGATACTGCATTAACAGTAGCCTACTGCCTTGGCCTGTATCAACCTTCACACTACATACTTGACTCTCTACCTTCTGGCAGACATATTCTGCATCCAATTTGCATAATCTATTCAAAACAGCATCCTGTCTGTGTGGCAATTTGCTTGTTTTAATTGTCTGTCTGTGTATATGTATGTCTGCAGAAAGGCAATTATTCTCCACCTAGACTAGCTAAGTGACCCTGACCTGTACTCTCATCTTTAAAGTCTGATTGAGCCACATGCTGCACACATTACTTTACATTCAGTGGATGTGTGTTGGAATGAATATAAACTCCATGTCTTCCATTTTCATTAAGTCCCAAACTCAGTCTAACATCTCACTGTCTGTCTCTCACTCACTCGGCCCCTTGCCCCCCTCCACCTTCATCTCTTTCTTTGCCTCTACTGTGTACATCAGGCTAAAAGATCTTCCTGCTCACATTCTTAACCAGCCTTTTGTGATTTTGCTGCATTTACATCATTTTCTGTTTTATTCTCTTTACTTTTATTCATCTCCCTCTCTCACTCTCTGTTTTAAATTACTCATTTGTTTTGGCGGTGAAAAATGAATAGCTCACAGGTGACCCAATTTCTCTGTTGATTTCCCCAAATTAATATCTTGCTGCATTCTGGCCTGAATTCCAAATGAGAATTGTGTTAAAATTGGAAAGTCGCTGATCTGTTGAAATGGAAAAATCCTTTTTTTTTTTCTTTTTTTTTACCCCTTCATTCTCCCTCTCTGTCTTTTTTTCCCCTCTGTTATGGATGAATGTTCATTGTGAGTCAAGACCAAATTTCCAATATGTCACACCTGTCTGTGCTCTATTTTCTACTGTCCAGGGACTCCCAGGATAGGCTGATCACTAACACAGAACACAAAACCACTACACAACCATGGGGGACAAAATACAAGTTATGGACGGACAGGAAACACACTTACAAAAGGGCGGCACACACAAACACAATACTTACAGTGACAAACAGGACTTGTGCATGAGTACATGTGGCTAATGGACACTCTATATAAAATCGCATTCAAGATGCGAAAACAATCGTATCCAAATGAGGGCTCAGGTGCAAGTTCAAACACACCCCTGCCTCTGTGCACAGACACACACCACCCACTCATACAATGTCTGGTAACAAATTTGCCAAACAACAAATGAACATTCCACATGGTTTATTGCGCATTGCTTCCCTCATCTGTTTCCTAACGCTTGTATGCTGGATTAATTATTTTCAACGGGGCGTGTGATAGGCTTCACTATATTATCTCTCCACTCGGGCGCTTTGTAAAGCATGACAGATGTAATGTGCTTTGAATCATTCCAGCTCAATGGGCAATGTGCATGAACAGGCCTGATCCCATTCACTTAGTGCAGGGCTCATGTCATTTAGAAAAGTGACCATAGATGAAAAGTCTTATTTGATTAAGCAGTCATATGCAAATTGCATGGAAATAAGGGCGGTAAATAATTGCTGCATATTAAACAGCTGCTAATGTCTATTTATATAACAGCTGATTGAAGCTAAACAATCTGACTGGTGGTGCTTATGTGAATTGTAGGAGCAGGGACAATAAAGGTTTGTCCATCTTAATGAGAAAATTGCTGATCCCACAACAGGCTATCAAAAATAATCACACTTCACACAATCGGCTACCAGTTTTCACTCAAATGCGTCATCAGCACTATATTGAAAAATGCCCTGTGCTTGTTGGGTCTGCAGAACCCTGATGAAATCAACTTTGCACATACTGTTGGTAACTCGTTCGTAAAATAATTCTGCCATGTGCAGTCTACGCTTTGATTGCGGAAAACAAAGTGATGTGGAAAGCTTGAATGATGCACTGCATCAGACAGACACTGTGCTGGACACAGTGTGATTTGTTCACTTTGTTTGAGAATGGGCTTTTCATTTTAGCTTCAAATTATAAAAAATGTTAATACTTGTAAAGAGCTGCTGCTTGTAGATCTGTACATGGAAATTATTACATTAAAAAAAACATTAATATAGACATATTCAGTACACATACATTTGGTTTGTTTTATCACTCAGTTTGGTTATATAATGTACTGTATGCTTATTTGGCTGTGTATGCTACACAAACAATATTGGTAAGAGGGCAAGTAAGTCTGACCACAGTCTTCCTCTATATGTTGTGCTTCGAACCTATTCAGTTAGTTTTCTGTGACATTAAAGGTTCCTTTCTCTCCATGGAAATCCTCCATCAAAGCTCTGATCTTCAGTGAAGTTTGCATGATGTTTGATGGTGGTTTGAGGTTTTTCATTTTAATGTTAGTTTGATGTTGCTTGCGCTTTTGGTGTTGATCTGAAAAGGTTATAACACTGCAGAATGGTAATCGTTTCATTTCTTAGATTTTAATCCATCGTGTGATGCATACATCATCTTGAGGTTGTTTGATGTTAGAAATCCAATCAGTGTTGTCGCACTCTGTGCATGGGTGAGTCTACTCTGTACTGGGTGTTTTATTGGTATTTACACTGACATTTACATACATGAAGAAACGGACATACTGTACATGTATGGTCTGCAACTGAAAAATGTCAATACAGCTACACTCAGCATTCTCACAATAAGAGATGAGTCCACCTCAGACCATACAATGCATCACGCACAATAATTCTTATGCATCCAGATTAAATAATACAAACAATAAACAAAATGAAAGGGCCCTGCAGGATTACCATATAAAACACATTGCACATTTCTACATCAGCAACCCTAGATTATATGCATTAAAGTAATTAAGTTTACAGACAGACATATCCCTGGGCAGCAAAAGACTATGAATACATTCACTTACTTAAAAGTTGTGGATTTTTACCACTGGCTTTTACAATTCAATGATCACAATTAAAGATTAACAATGGAATAACAATGAGCAGCAGCAAACCACGACAACAAAACAACATTCAAATCATATTCAAAGTTATCTTATTTGGAAATAAATTCAATCGTCAAAGGTTTGTCAGTCTCTATCTTCAAGAGAAAGAAGGACACTCATCTCTGAAAACAAAGCATTTTTTACTAAACAGATTTCAGTGGTTCTGGCACTGCAGTATTTAGTGTATAGTGAAGTTTTAACACCAATGAATGTAAATGTGCAGATCGAGTCAGATTAGATTAGATTAGATCAGATCAAACCAGATTAGAGTTAAACTGGCTGCACTCAAACATAGACAGAAATGTATGGCCTTCATAGAGATGGGTGAAAAATGATGACACCTTTACTGTAAATACTGAATGAGGACAACAGTGCAGCCTGTTGGACAATCTTTCCTGGGAGGTTTTTACTGTGCTTCATTCATTTCTTTTACACATAAAAGGTGAGTGAATCTATTAAACTATGGTTTGGTGAGCATGTGTGGCATTTCTCCACATGAAGCATATACTGTATCATTTGTAATGTTTCCTTTACGTTCAGTTCGCCTCTGTTTATCTCCCTCTCTTCCACTAACTTCATTGTCCCCTTGCCTTTTGCGTTAACTGTGTCGCTCATAAATCTCCTCGCATTGTGTGCGATCTACACAGGGGCACAAATAAATACACTAAAGGCTGACACATCCTGCTCTCTCCTGCGAGCTGACACAACATACACCACAGCACCATTAATTCAGTTAATAGTTTAATTTTCCTTTGATTATAAATGCAGGCAAATGACTGCCAGCCTGCAGTAGACAATGCACTGTAATTACTCAGGTAATAATAAGCTGTGGACTGGTGGATCATGATCATCACAGCCTCCAGCCACCAGTACAGATGGGCCCCTAATAACAGCTTTCAGCTCCACTGTCTCACTGCCTGTCTGTCTCTCTAACTGACTGTCTGAGTGTCTGGACTCAAGGTTCATAAATGATGTGATTGGTTGTTTGTGTTTATCATCACTCTAATAACAGCTTTCAGTGCTCCTGTCCATCTCTTACAGTCTCACTCGCTGTCCAACTGTCCAACAGTGTACGTCTCAACAGCTATGTATTCAAGCCAAAATACATTTTGTTGATTCATCTTTGCCATCAGCCTAATAACAGCTTTTAGCTCTCTCTGACTGTATCTCGGTGATTGCATGCCTCAATACATGACTCTCTCGCTCTCTCCATCTAAAAAGCTATGGACATGTGCTTAAGACATACCTCTTAATTTAATAAAAAGCTCTCAGCTCTCCTGTCCCATGGTCTGTCTTATTCTCTTTCTGTCTCTCTGACCTTTCTTCAGCCAGTCCACCCATCTGTCCACATCTCTGTCTGGTCTGGGGATTGAGTCAGGCTTGTAGTTTGATATACATACTGTACTTGAATAGCAGCCTATCAATTTAAATGTCAATAGCCAGGTTTTTTCATTCTGATTCATATTATTCTGAGTGAAGATTTCATGTCAACTGTTTACATGTGAGGTGATCTATTCTGTGTTTACCTGTGCCTCTGCATTTATTCAGAACAGCTGCTTTACAGCCCTGTGACATTCGCAGCGAGTTCTCAACGGGCCAGGCTGGCAGATGGGTTGACAAAATTATATACAATAGACTAAGGTCTTCTAGTCTAGCCTTCTTTATCCATCATTTGCAAGTGAACAAACATCACCACACATTTACATTGAGAAAGAGAAAGAGCACACAAAAACGTTCTGTTTCACGGTTTACATGATTGATCGGTTTGGGAATAGGAAGATTCTACCGCTGTGAAACTGAATAAAATTTGATTTGGTCTGGGCTGGTTTATTCTAATTGATGTGCTTATATGGAGCATTTTCATTCGGTTTGGACATATAAACCAATAACCCAGCCAATGTGGGGTTTCAAAAGACAGCCTTTTAAGATATTTCATCAAGACATTCCTTGAGGTGTGATCCTAACCTACAGTATCCATCTGATTATGTTGATTGCCTTTCTGCATTAATCTGAAAAACATATTACTGCTATAGATGCTAAACTACTACCAATACAGTGGTGTGAACAACAGCAAGACAGTGAGACAGAGTGGGGAATGAGTTAAAGAGTGCGGGAGCTCAGACAAACATAGGAAAGTTGTTTAAATTCATCAGTCAAGACAAGTAGATAGTATATAGTCTGAACTAAAACAGAATACCGATCAAACAGTGTGTGATAAAGTGCCTGCGGTGTCCCCGCATTCCTCTTTCGACTTTAATTCAGCTAATTAGCAAGGACTATTAAATAAGTGATGTGTTTGTTGGTGTGCAGTGCTAATTTGTTGTTTTTAGTCCCCACGGCCATATAACAGCAGAATATAAACCAGTGTTCCTCACAAGATTGCTCACAGGGTAGTTGGATTTAATATGTTCAAGTGTCTCCATGAGCATTCTGGGGCCTTATTATCTATTTAACATGTCATCGATGTCCTGTACGAGACTCGTATCAATGGCTTTGAGATCAGTTTAATCAATTTAAATCTCAAAGTGACAAATGAGCTGAGTCTGAGGCAGTCAAGACACAGCAGACCATTGTAAGCGTGGAGAGTAGTTGGAGACTTGGCATGCAACATCCTTTTTTCTGCTTTAGGAATGCAGCGCTGGCTTCTCTCCTGCGTAATTCACTGTCTCTCTCATGTCATGCTTTTGTTGCATTAGAATGACAGTTTTGTATGCTAGCTTCACTTGCTTCACATTTCAGCTAGATTGAGTATTTATTTAGGCTCATTCATGAGGGTTTTTTGAGAATAAGTATATTTTTGGGGCTTTTTCCCATTAATTAATAGTCTAGTTGAGAGAGGCAGGAAATGGGGAGGCAAAGAGAAGGGGAATGACATGCTGCCCGAGTTGCGATTCGATACGGGGCCAGCTGCAGTGAGGACTATAGCCTCTGCATACAGGGGCAATATTCAACATGCAGATATGTTCAGTTTATTTGAGTTTTTGTATCTTGAAAAAAGAAAAACAAATAATTAAATGACTTTATTTGTGACACTGTTGTCATATTACCATTTCAGTTAAAAAGTACACTTTTAGGATTCAGATCTACAGTATTTGTCGTACATCCAGTGCCTTCACAAATCAGATTCAGCAGAAAGCCAAACTTCTCAAATCTCTCAAAATCAACCATTTTATCAATGAAAAACATGAGCACAGAGCTTATACTGTCCTTCATATACGGTATCTGAGCATTAATGTGTGCAGCTTTTATTCCTGCCAATGCATGTTTATGCTTTTTATATTTATGTGTACAATTCAGTCGCAAGAGCAGGTCCATGATTTTTGAAACCACCAGGAATTGACCTAAACAATCAAAAGCATACAGTAAGTTCAGCTCTCCTGATGAAGAATGGTATGTCTTAGGCAGTTTATTTGTGATTCATCTGAAGATTCAAGCTTACCCCTGTAAAATCAAGCTAAAACCTCACGACCTTCACTTTAACCCAGGGGCGGAGTGGCCATCGGGAGGACCGGGAGATTTCCCGGTCGGCCGGCGGCCAATAAACTCAAGTGAGCCGGCCCGCAAGCTGCCCTGCGTGGCCGTGTGGTGCTCACGAGTTAAAAGTAACATTGCGCGCACGCCGCCATGATAATCTCCAAGGTCTACCTCTTCACCTGTTTAAAAAGTCCAACCATTATTTGTACCCCTTCATGTCTCTGTACATTTCACTCATGGTTGCGATAGTGAATCAGACTCTCATCAATCCAGCCTACTAAATGATTTTTGTTTAGCCTCCTATCTTTATCTAATTATTTTTGTTCAATGTTACAGAACTTTCATGACCACAAAATATAAAATAACCAGCAATTTAATTTGTTTGTTTGTTCTTAAACTAATGTAGCAATGTGCAAAGCCTCATGGGAAATGCGTCAGCCTGTCACTGTGAAAGTTATCATTAAACTAGCGGCTGCGGCTAAAAACAGATCGACTCACGGAAGCTACCCAGCAAACCTTATCAGTCCTGCCCGTGTGTTACGTTATCTATAAGTTATATTATTTTAACAAGACAACACAGTCCGTGCTTTACTGCAAGTGGGCCGATGGTGGGCCGGTGCGGTCAGAATTTTCCCGGTAGATTTTGGTGCCCCACTCCGCCCCTGCTTTAACCCCCGACTATTTGTAACCAAAGAAAAAAAAAATCTGATTCTGCACACAAATGAACTTTGTAATGTCAAGATTGTGTGAGGATCAATAATACACATAACTGCTTTTGTTGTTATTCCTCGAGGTTTACTGCTGGACCAACAGCTCCGCTGCTGTGCCACCAAACAACGGACTGTTTTGTCATAGATGGGAAAATATAGAAGGACAGAAAGGGTGAGAGAGACAGAGGTGTGGGATGATGGGAAGGAGAAGAAAGAGCAAGCAGGGACCTCCCAGCTTCAGGCTTGTGGAGTGATAAATCTTGAAAGGGAAAAAGAGAGGAGAAGAGGAGGGAGAGCAAGATAGAGATGGAAGGCGGAGGAGGCTAAACTGCAGAGCATTTATTTTAGAGATAGACACGCCAAATAGATCTATACAAAGAAGTGGCTACGTAAGCTCTCCACTTTCTGCTTCTCCACGATAATGTATGACGCTTAAGGGACCAGTCAACAAAGTCACATAGCTCCAGAAATATGTGTCAACTGGGAAATAAATATTAGAGAAGATGCAGAAGAGTTACTTTTTGATTTGGTAAATTGGGGAATATATAGAGTATTTCACATAATATATTTTTTTACATGAGTAATTCTGCTTAAACGTATTGGAGGAGTATACAGAACATATTTAAACACATGATTTCTCTCACTATTTCCCCCCAACGTCTCAGTTTTTTCCCCCCAAGTAAATATAAATCTCAGGATATAAATACAATTCTTGAAATTTATCTCATCTTTAATGGTGAAAATCATTTATCCCAATGCTATTTTATATTCCTGAGGGGGAAAAATACATCATGCAAGTGAGGGTTTACAAATGATACATCCAACCTGAGGGCTTCGAGATAAAATACATCTGAAGGAGTTTTACATAATATTTGAGATTAGAACCCTGGAATACATTTTATATAATGGTCTTAAACCCACAATCAGAACATACTGTTAGCCCTGTTGTGAGAGTTTCCACATAAACCTGTCAGGGTATGATAAGAAAAAAAATAGACCAAAAAAAACAAAAAACAAAACAAAGGTAGAAGAAACAATGTAGATTTTCACCTGCTAGAAACTGGTTTACCAGCTGCCTCACTTAAAGCAGAAGTAAGCGATCCGGTCGTTTTCGCTAATGCTGCGTTCCAGGCAGGCTTTTGAAATCGTAAATTACAGCTTCAAGTCACAACTTACGACTTTGTAGCGTTTCAGGCAACCCACTCGTGTTTTTCCGACCTGTTTTACCTGTGAAAGTCACTATAACGGCCACTCGTAACTTCCGACCGGTGAACTCGTACCAGATCGAACTGGTACGACTTCACGGTCGGAAAAATACGAGTTTCCTTGAACGCACCATAACAGTCCTCGTCCCTACGTCGCCACATTCACGGCGTTCCTTGGCTGCACACACAGCCCTGCATGCCGTTCTCTCTCCTCATTGGATAAAAACTGTAGGATACGATAAATGTTTTCTCCTCGGCTCAGAGCAGAGCGGAGGGACTGAGAGACCCGTGTTTCAGTCCAAACACTCTATAGAAGTGATTGCTGTCGGAAGATATAACTATTTAAGACTTATATTAACACAAATATATCTCTTACTTCTGCTTTAATAGTAATGAATAATTAACTTTTATTTACCTTCTTTCTCTTCTTGTTCTATTCCACAGTATTGTACAGAGGTACAAGAAAACACACCCCCAGGTGTGAGACTATAACCTTGAAAAGTTGACAGTCCATCACATGTTTAAAGCACACTCACAGTCACACTTATGGCAGCTCTGCACTCAGAGGAAACCCACACCTGCCCCCACGCTGTAGACCTCACATGAATAATCTCTGGCTGATCAGCACCTTTAGCCCTTTATTATTTACTGAACTGCCTGAAAAAGGTAGCAGGTTGGCTTTAATGCTTGTCTAAAGGCACTATTCTCATCATAAACACCTGGTTTATGCATACTTTGCTGAAGCATATAGTGTAGTGTGCATTAATAAGTGCGCACATGCAGACCAATCCAACAATTAAGACACAGTACATACGGGACATAACATATGCAACTCACTGAACGGTATAAAAGAACTTCATAGAAATCATATAGATACTGTATGTGTGCCTTATCTGTTCTAGACTTGTGTAGAGGAAAGGTGAGATCAGTTGTGTTGTTATGGTGATGAAGTGGTGAGGTGTTGAGCCCTGATCCTGCACTGTGGCACCTGAACGTGAACCAGAAGCACTAATCTTTCATGCCAAAGATACATGTATGTATGTATATGTTCTCAGACACATGATAATACACACAAATCTGCAGTTTACTCACATTCGAGGTCATTATACACAACATTATTACTGTAAGTATGCAGCATGTCTTCAAACATTAGCAAGCCTCAACAGATTGATAGAGAAATCACACTGAACACACCCACTCGGTGAAGCCAAATCAGCATGGACTAATGCATGCGGCTACATCATGGTTGTACTTGTCTCTAAAGAGGCAACTTTTCCCTTAAGTTGTGTGTCCTGTGGCATGGTTGAGTAGAGGAGAAGAGACAAGATAAGTGGAGAGGACGGAGGAGGAGAAGAAGGCAAAGCAGATAAAGTTGCAATGCTCCATTTGCCATGAAATATTCCCCTGTGGTACAAATACTTGAGGTGAAAGAGGAATAAGTTAACTCGGAGAAGTTGCGTGTATGTGCATACAGTGTGTGTGTGTGTGTGTGTGTGTGTGTGTGTGTGTGTGTGTGTGTGTGTGTAGGGAGGGAGACTGCCCTGGGTCTGTGAGACAATGTTTGTGTCATGTATGCATGCATTACAAATGTGACAATATTTGACCTTGCTCACTTGTTTGTGTGTGTGTATTTATGCTTGCCCACGCGGACATGTCTTACTGCTAATAGATTATTGATCAGAGTTAGTTTCCGAGACCTGCAGTGGCTGACACACGCACACACACACACACACACACACACACACACACACACACACACACACACACACACACCACACCACACCACACACACACACACACACACACACACACACACACACACACACACATAACGCACGCACAGATTACATTTATTGAAAACCACTTTAAGCAACTACTTTCAAAATCAGTGTTTCTCTGTTTCTTATTCAGTAGGAATTCACACTAGCTGGTGGCTGGCCTCCACTGACAGATGTACTGCAAGATCATATTCTGGGCAATTATGTATTTCAAATGTAACACCTGATACTATTCCTTATACATATGCTCCATTGTGGTACCCATCTTTCTTCCTGTAATGCCCTTGTGATTTCTGTTCCATCCAATTCCCCAGAGGATCAAAACGGATCATATTCTATTCGTCCTGAACACATGGGCCTGTATACGCGTCTGTGTATGTGTGTATTTCAAGCCAATTTATCCTTAATGGCTACAGATTCTTCACTTTAACCCCCATCACCTCTACGAGGTCAAATACATCTGTTCCATCAAGGCAAGACAGATCAGAGTGTTATCATTCTTTGCAGAAATAAATAACAAAAGGCTGCTGGTTTCAGGAATAAGTCATCATTGCCATGGGAAATAATAGTCATGTACCGGCTTTTTCAAGGTAATTGGTTTCAATCATGAGTCACTTCACAGACACTGCAGTTGGACATAAAAAAATGAAACAAAGAAAAAGGTGTATCTACTACTTGTTCTATGATTCTATCAACCAGTCAAGTTGCTGTCCTAATCCATGTCTGTCAAGACTCATATAATGAAGAAGTTTAATGATAGGTATTAAGTGTTTTTTCAGAATATCCCCATTAGACATTTGGGTGTAATTGCATCATACGTTGCATATTCATTCTAATTCTAAAATGTGTTTTGTAAGGTCACAGTGACCCTAAACTTTAAGCTTCCAAGAGGAAGTTATGCCCAATGTCACTACATTTGCCAGGCCATACTGAGATATCACACTCAAAGGAATGGTATGGACATGGCATCATAGTTATAGGTCCCATCTCCACTGTGCTGCGTCAGTGCTGAAGATTGTCTACAATTGGCGGTTTGTTTGCATTTCTTGAAACCAGTCATAATTGTCTTGATTTGTACAAAGCCCTGGTTGTACAGGTTGCTGTTTCCTAAAGCAAATGGGATTTAGAAGGAAGAAAAAGGCAGATAGTAATAATATAAGCTCATGCACCTTTGAGTCCAAATTAGGATCTCTACAAAATCTGAAGACAACATCTTGTAGATGATAAACAGCCTTGTAGACAATCCGAAAACAAAAACACTTGGTGGTGGACAAGGAGATTTTCAAATTTATATATAAAAGAAGGTGTATAATCATGCTGCCTCCTACATACATGAACATTATTGACCACTTAATCAAAATGTATCATAAACTATACTTTTATGTAATTCATCCAGCTCAGCCTCAGCAGCTTGTTATCCCATTGTCATGGGCATTAAATAATGTATATTCTCTCACCCCAAAGGGGCAGTGTTAGAAGGAATGAGGCTGCTTCAAACTGAATACCCCAAGTCTCTGGGGGCTTGAAACTGGTGGGCGTTTTCTTTTTCATACTTTTATACAGATGTTCCTGTTTAGAAGTACAGAAAAATAAGTGCTGAGCAATTCTGTGCTTACTCTTACATTTCTTCTGTCTTGTGCTTAAAAAACACTTTGAAGAAGGAATTGAGCAGACTGTGAAGGACTTTTCAGAACTTTCAGATGGACCTGAAGTTTACTGTAAGTGTGTTTGTCTGACTGGGCTTCTTGAGGATTTGTGCTGTGCCAAAAACAAATCAAGTGGAACAATTAGCTATTTTGCTGTGAAATGATAAATCACTAAGCTTGTTTAGCCATATAAATTCCATGCAATATTATCACCCTTTGCATGAGTATAATCAAGGGAGGAAAATAATTGTTTTTTTTTGTTTTTTTTTTACAGACCTTGTGTCTTACACATTCTTTAGCAAGGCAACCTTTGTGTTTGCGTTTGGTTTCCGAACTGAGGCTTTAATCAAAACTCCTCCGGGGTTTTTGGCTCATTTTCGAGCAGTTCAGAATGTCTTGTGCTTTGTTATTGCTGTGACAGGGATTTCCTGATGTTAGCCTCTCTGCAGAGCTCTCAGCCATGTGATGAAATCCCTAGTCGAGTAGCTGCCTCCATAATTACTGGGAATGGTTTACAAGGGCAGGACATGAGAGAGATGAAGTGGATTCTCTTGATGGTGAAAGACTGCATAAAATGGAACATGGGAATGGTTTACAAAGATGAGAGGAGTGCATAAGAGGGACAAGTGGGAATTGGTCTGAGAGATAAGACGTGATGAAGATAAAAAGAGAGAAACAATGAAGCTAAATTAACCTGTTGGAATTAATTCATTTACTATAATATGGAGTTAACATAGAGTCATTATTTCCCAGCATGAAAAGGTTAGACATCACCAAGAAATGTCAGGAATAACTTGGATATCTGCTCATGGTGGTAGGTAACACAATGTGAAAGACATCAAAATGACAGACCAGGGGTCTCATTTATAAAACTGTGCATAGGATCCTTACTAGAAGTGTATGTAGGCCCAAAAGCCAAATTTAGCCAAAGCCAAAAAATATTCAGATTTATGAAACCCTGCGAACGCAAACTTGTAAGCAAACTTCCCTTTATAAATCACAGAGTGCCTACAAGTGTGTGCACCTGAATCAGCTTCTCGTTCCGCCCTGTACACACCCTCTTTTAGCCATACTGTAAAAGGTTCAATGCAAACCACAAAGTTATTAACCAGTCATCATCATGGACCAGAAAGTCGTTGGTCCCTGAAGACCCTCACCCTCCTTATTCTCCTCCAGCGTTGCCGTGGTGCAGCATTACACACAGGGCTCACCACTGCATTTACACATTTACAGTAATTAGACTGATCAATAAAACTTTGAATACTTAGCAGAATCAGTTAGTGGTATCCTCCATCCCGAAATACATTCTGAAGAATGAACGAACATGACACTTTTCTTTTTGTCGGTTTTTGTAATGAACAGCATGGACTGATAAAAAAGAGGAAAAGAACAGTGTAACGATTGTGTGAACGATTACTGGCTTTTTTCCAGGCTTTCAGATTTAATTGACTCTCTATCATATGTTCACAGTAGGAAAATATCTAGTTATTCACAGCACGTTAGGCGGACTGGATGCTTTATTCCATGCTCCTCCTCCTCCAGAATCATTTTCTTCAATGTGACTTCAGTTCACCACCACACTGTCTGTGTCGCCAATTCAGATTTTTCTCCACACTATGCGTACGCATGGGTCAGATTTTGCTTAGGTGTGCGCATATTCTCCCGTCAAGTTTGTTTTTTAGAGATCACAACCTTTGCATGGAAAGTGACATATTCCACTTTCAGGCCTGGTTTTGTGCATATACGCTACGGTTATAAATGAGGCCCCAGGTTTGGAGTCTGCCTGTACACCTAACAAAACATCAGGTGAGGCAAATTAAGCGTTACTTTACAGGATTTCCGCTTGGTATGTAAAAGATGAAACTAATGGAACAGATTGCAGGGATGGGGCGATGCATAGGGCACTCAAGGCGAGGACTTGGATATGGTAGACAGACATGGTAATGATAATGGTTTCTAGGAATGGGGAAACAGAAAGGGACTAGGAACTGATTGGAAAGGATAGGACAGGAGACACGTAAGGGTAGGCTGGAACTGGATCTGAAGCATGAAGAGGAATACATTTTCAAAATTGTTTCCAATGCAAAAAAAAAAATGATGGACTGGTTGTATTCAAGATTGGAACAACAAGAAGAGTCTCATTATATTAATCAATTCTTGTACACTTTCTTTCAAAGGAAAGGCTCTTAAGGATATTGTATAAACATTTGGGATTCTTAACAAATAAAAATAGCACAAAGCAAATAAAGAAACAAAAATGAGCAATACAGCAACAAGCACTTGTGCACATTTTGTACAGTAGCAGACAGACCTTTGGACCACACTGTACGTGTGATATGATATGATATGATACCATAGATAGTTAGCACAACAATCCCAGTGAATTCTAAATACTACACAGCCGGTTCAATCTATTGTGCTGCCTTTAAGTGACTGGTCTAAAAATAGTTCCTCAGATATTAAAGTAAGCTTAACATTTACGGGTGAGGCATAGATCTCCCCAAAGGCAGGTGCTGTATGTGGGAGCATGTACAGATGTAGTTCTCAGGGTTTTTCAACTATAACCCGACAGAACAGGACATGGCGATTTGGGATCCAAGAAAAAGAAAGTTAAGATGGAACTAACTCAAGACTATAAAAGTTAAGAGTTTTCATAGATGAAGTACACTAGTTCTTCATTAAGGTGCCACCAGGAAGGCAAAGGAAAAGCATGCTGATACAAAAAAAAATCCAAGAATAAAGTACAAAGTTACACCTCTTTCATCTTTCTCTTCTGTCATTTTGCCTTAACGTTTTCGCTGAACTCTCTTTCAACTGTCTTCTCCTCAATTAATTTTCAACTCTCAGTTGTCCAGGAAAGACCCCCTGCTTATTTACATTCTTCCTATCTCACTTTGATCTCCATCCATTGCTAAGTCCTTAATCTTAGTCCTCTTTGCTGTGTTCTTTACTTTCTTGCCCTTTACCTCCATGTATCTGTATCCCTCTTGGAAATCTGCAACAAGCCATATATTTCAGTCATTCAGACATCTCTATGGTATGATATCTTGCAACACTTAAAGGCTTAAAGCAATTGTCTATTATAAGCAGTTAAAGTGTGTCATATTCGTACCTTCAACACTGTTAATGTAATTTTTTTTGGAACGTCTCGACTGATGATATCCAGCAGAAATTTGATAATGCCGTTGTTTTGAGATGATAATTGTCTTTTCTTTTGTACAGTTATGCCAAGATCCACCGTCTTAAGAGAAAAGAGGATCTTCAGTTCAGGTCTTCAGTTAGGTATGCCAGACAAGTGCAGCAATTCTCACACAAGAAGTGCTGCCACTATGTCACTGTATACTGCACATCCTTTATGTTATACCAGGAGGAAGATCATATGAAATCAAGGAGGAAAACATATGCTGCTTAGTGCCTTGTGGGTTACACTTTCCTTTAAACAGTTCCACCATGACCAAGAACCAAGACCTTATTATGCACTCAAAAACTATCTAATGAGCTCAAAAATACATATATTTAAAACATATATGCATTCCTTTAATATACCTCAAATGAATATGGTATTAATAATGCAGAATAAAATAAAGAGTTTACTAGAACTGATCATTTGGAGAGGAGGGGAAACTATTTACTCTAGTGCTGTCTTTAATGAAGGGAAAGCTTCTTGAATTCCAGCAAACCGCCTTAAGAAATTCATCCCAATCTAGAGCACTGGGGGTGGCAGGGTGGAAGAGGAGGACTAAGGACTGTAGCTGCACTCCAGGGACTGGATGAGTCTTGCTCAAAAGCAGACATCTCTGGCTTTTCCTATCCACTGTACAACTCTGTTTTCATTTTTCAACTAAGGTTGATATTCTTTGCAAATATCCCCTGATAAATGCAGAGATAAACAGCGGTCAAATTCATCGAGACTTTTTCCCTAAAGCCTTTGTCGTTATATGGTTACTGTAGATGGGGTCAGCTGTTTGTCCACACAACATGTCGAATATATTTCAGATGAGGGCACATACAGTTTTTCATCTTTCAAATGTCTATGGAGGAAAAAATACTCAGCCAACATTTCAAACACAGTAGTTCCATAGAGCACTTGTGAGCAGAACAAAGAAGCCACATGCACCACCAGTGTAGCTGCTGAATCAACAAATCTGCACTGATGTCATCGTATTCCCCTGAAATCATTCACCAGACATAAAACACTTAGACATTACATGTTGTCCTCTCAATGTATTTCAGGAGCTCTGCTCTGTAATTAAAAATGCAGATAATAAATACACAAGGACACTTGTACAACAACTCTGAGGCTGATTTTAACATGACACAGGTTCTGTTCTGTGAGTGCTGTATGACTTACATTTTACCAATATCAATTATCTGCATTCAAAACACTCCACAGTAACAGTAAGATTGAGAAAACACTCTGCTTCATTCTGTGAACTACAAAAACAATTCCCTAATCAGAGTTTTGCATGTGTGATCAAAAACGGGGTCAATATTTTACTTAGCTTCACCCATGGAAAAACAAGACAAGAAAATGGCCATGGTAATGGTGGCTATGATAGTGAATACTGACACAGCTTTGCAGGTAGTTGTTAGATTCAAGAAATAACTCTAAATTGTCAAAAACACTCACTGTCCCTATAGCAACCAGCCAATCCAGAATTAGCCAACACATTGTTAGGTTGAAAATAGTCTTGGTTGGGCCAAAACAAACAACATCTTCAACACAGGCAAGTACAATGTCATGACTGAATGAATGTAATAAGGTTAAAAAAAGAAAGAAAAAGAAAAGAAAAAGTGATCAATTCTTATTATTAGGCCAAGCACATTGGGGCATTACAGGTGAATGGTGGATTATTGTACTCAACTTTTTTCATGTACATTTGAATTCATGTTTTGGTATGGAAGTGGTTCACAGTTGCTTTGTGAATCCCAGTTGACTCTACCCATTTTCCTTTACAAAGCAGTTAAAGTTTATTTAGCACCACAGTTCAATGTAGAGGTGGATGTTATACCTCTTGAAATGCAGATGCTTGTTAGAATATTCATTTGGGAAAGTTTCAGAAGAATTAAGTGCTAAACTGTGATGGCTTGTCTTTATAGCTGAGTTTGCAGAAGATGTAACAATTGCCATATGTGGATGTTATACTGGAGCAGCAGAGAATTAAACCTGCTTACTTTGCATTTACATTTGTGTAACTGAAATGCAAGTCCTGCTTGTCCTCCTTGTACTCTTTTTTGTCAAGCACTCCCCCTCTTTTGCACGCACGCATATGCACGCGCGCACACGCACACACACTCTGTGCACTATATAATTAAAGCATTGTACCAATGATCTACACACTGGTAATTAAATCTAATCTGTATGTGTCTCCTCAGTGTGAGCATGTGTCTTTGTGTCAGTGTGTGTGTGTGTTTAATGTCATAAGGCCAGAGCAGTGTAATGCCATACTCCCGTCCAGTTAATTAATTCAAATGTCCACCCTTAATTAATTTCACACAGTGGATTGTGACCATTCCCCTGGAAACAACCTGTGAATACATATTAATATTACCTGCAGGGATGTGTAGAAATGAACTGGCAGTGCCAGCTGTGTGCACTTCCAAGAGTAAATGCATTTGTTTGAAACATGAGGAATGTTTATCCCCATGTGTGTAAAAAAGATAGAGCATTCAGTGTTAATATACAGCACAACACGTTCTCTTAAAAATAAACATAATGTACCTTCAATTATTAGTGTGCATATATTATCACATAATATTGCTGACTGGAATCGACTAAACCAGATTGGAAAAGAATAGACATATTAATTAGATGACTATGCATGGTGAAATAGACGTTTTATTTCAGTAGAACAGTGTCACATGCAGGATAATAAGGAAGGGACTGCCTTGGATATATTAGGCCTTTTTTTTTTCTTTTGACTTCAGTTACTCATCTTGCTGTGATTCATGTTATGGGATCCTGCTCATGTTGGAGCATACATTCTTGGCACTTCATTTGACATGGTGATTACACTGAACAAATGCTTTAACACACTTCAGTAAATGCATGGCTCTGGCTGAGGAATTAACATCTCTGTTTGACTCTCTCTTTACCTAATATAGGCCCTCATTTTCCCGTTGATGCTATCATTGAAACTAGCTGTGGGCTAAAAGATAAATTTGTCTCTACAAAGCTATCTACTTGCCTGATCATCATGCCAATTACTGCACAGGAACTAGGATTGGGGTGGTTGGGCAGGGTTGGGGTTGTAATAAAATATAAATATACAAGGAATATTCAGCTCTACGTACTTCAAAAAGTATCTCAATCCTTATTTTTGCTTAAAATTAGGGTTTTATTTAAGATCTGAAGCCATAGATATCAAAATAGGACAAACATGGTGCGTCATAGAGCAAAATGTATAGTGTTATTTTTGATATAAGTAATCAAGTCTAAGTAAAACTGAACTTAAGAAGAAGCCCAGCCAACTATCAGCGCCCATGAGTGAGTATAGTTCATTCAATCAAATATTAAATGGAGTGCTGGCACGCAGCTGATGGCCTTGCGCTCAATTGTTACTACTGTCGTTATGCCTGTAATGCAGCATTTATGGATGTGGAGGGATATGCTGCCTAAAGCCAGGATTAGTTACGAGGAGTGGAAGGTGTCCGAGAGCAGGTATTGTATTGTAACCCTTTTTTACAATAAGTTTATTAAGGCAGGCACACAATCTCATGGGCATCCCTGTGGGGTGGTGGAAGAAAGGGGAGGAAAAAGTCCGAAAGACAAATGATTGCATCCCTTTTTTCTGTTTCTAAAAGTTTAAATAATATAAACTAAATATGACTATAGTGTTAAGTAATTAATTTCATGTTTTCATTAATGTGCAATTCATCCTGACAGCTTCTGTGGTTGAGAGAAAACCCTGAAGAACAAAATATTACCTGCAGTAGAAAAGAGTGTTTTGTAGTGCAGTAGACAAACTTCTAAAACATGTTGCATCTATTGGATGTTGTACAATGCTTGTACTTGGAAGGCTTTCTATTTGGCTTGACAAGGAAATAGAAAGTACATGCAGCTGGACTTTGGCCGAAGCAGTGTCCTTTTTAATGACAGCATTATCAGAATTCCTACATTTATCATGGCATGATGTGTCCTTTTCTTCAGTCAAGCTTCTTGATGAGGGGATTTGTTGTGGCTTTTGGATGTTATGACCTCTGAGACAGCAGCTGCAGGCACGGATGGAATGATCTTTTGAAGCAAGGGATTAATATTCTTATTCATTTTTGTCTTGTTTCGTCTCTCCCCTCAAGGGCCGATGTGACTTTCATTCTCCTGACATCCCAGAAAATGCTGTTAAATGTTAATGGGGACTATTTTTACATGGGTCGCGACCACGTCTGGTGCACACGTACATGCTGGACTCTCACACACCGGACACACTGGAATCTGGACATTAGCCTTTACAGACAGACTAATTTGCACAGCCGCACACACATATACACAACATACTCAACTACACACACCCCTGAGTTAAGTCTTGAATATAATATATTAATAAAAGTATTTTTACTTCAGGAAAAAAAAAAATTATCAAATAATCTCCACTTCCCCTGGCCTGACTAACCTCAACAAACCTCTCTCAATTTAACTTTTCTTCTGTCTTTTTTTCTATTATATTCAATTTTAATTCAGTGGCACTGATTTTTTTATTGGATATATTTTTTTAATGTTTCAGGGTACACAGAAAAAGCTCAGACATCTTACAAGCCCTGTGCATGTGTCTGCTTGATGGATCTCTCATCGTCCTGACGTCTACATGTATTATCACCGACAGCGTGTCTAAGCCATTCCATTTTGCAGGCTGAAGGCTTGAGAAATTCTAACAGAGCCAGAGCCACCCGCTAAAGGTGACATGCTGTTTAAATCAAACACACTTTCCATTTCTTGGACTTGGAAATGCTGCACGTTGAGTGTTCTTTTATGCTAGACTGTGTTGAGTTACACTGTTTGAGCGAGTGGAGGGAAAGATGATTAAATATAATGAAAGACAGCAGCAGCTCACTTAAAAACATTTTGAGCTGGTGAACAGAAGCAGGGCCAAATCATGTAGAAGTATCAACATGTGAACTGGTAAAAGCACTAGAAATCCACGTGTTCCCTCAATTTTACACCAGGACCTAAACCCTGAAAAGATCTCATGGTTTCAGCAATAAGAAGACAACTCAGGGTAGATGTATCAAATATTCACTGGCTGTAACCCACAGTAATTAGTAAAGAAGGAGACCAGTGTGTGTAGTAGTGCTACAGCACAAGCAGGCAAAAGCGTCTTTACTGGCCTTAATGAGCATGACAAGTGCAACCAGACATGCTAAGCAACATTGTCTTTTTTTAATAGCAGAGAGCATGATGTCTCAGTGTGGTAAAGAATATGTAAGGGATAATGTTTAGTTTGGAGATTGTTATGGAGAAATATACCCCGACAGGATGTATGTATGGAACCCCGACACAAAGCGGAGGGGTTTCATACATCCTGAAGGGGTTTACTTCTCCATAACA
The DNA here is from genome assembly GCF_045865225.1 of Trachurus japonicus. Classification (NCBI taxonomy): domain Eukaryota; kingdom Metazoa; phylum Chordata; class Actinopteri; order Carangiformes; family Carangidae; genus Trachurus; species Trachurus japonicus. Next base: position 12,395,601 of record NC_140907.1, read on the forward strand.
ACCGACTAACTCTACATGTACATTATCCCGCTTATAACACGGCTTACGAGTTAAATAATTAATTTAAAACATAATGTTGATCAAAATACGACTTTTATCGACTTATAAATTGCATAATTTAGCGAATGTGCAAATCTGGTCACTTCTCCGCTGTTTTGCTAAGCCTCCTCCCAGTCGTGTGCATTTGTTTTCAACAAAGCCTTTGATAATCAATCAGTGGATCGATGGATTATCATATACATGTTACGATGTGTGTATTTGTGTAGTATTGTCTGTCTGTCGTAGTTTTCAACAACGATGTGGAAGGAGCCTCCACTCTCCCTGTTACAAGTTACAAGTCATTTATCTAACATCACTATTAGTCTGAAGCTGTTTAATGAAGGTGAAAATGAAACATAAGGTAGGCCTAAATATCCTGCATAGTTTTTCTTCTCTGTGCTCCTCTGATCAGAGCGGTGTCCCTAGCAACAGTGTGTTTTACTTGACAACGGTCTGTTATACAGGAATAACAGACCGTAGAACGCATCGATTGACAAACCAGAGAGCAGAATTCAATAGAGCCGTGTAATAATTTGTGATAACTCACACATGCAAATACACTGACAGTATAAAACGTAACTTAAATTGCATGTGTCACCACTTTGGTCTCCTCATGAGACACATCAACTGATGGTGGCATGTAATTTGAATCAAATGGTCTTGGTGGTTGAAGTTCCTGATGTGTGTTTTGTTCTTTTCTTTTGTAGCTTTTACAGGCTGGCCTTAAGATGAGGATGATGGAGAGAGCTGTGAACATAAAAACATGCCTGTCTCTAGTCTCCACCCTAGACACAACAAACAAAAGAGAATGACATCAAAAAAGCTATTATTCTACAAAGACAAATTCCAGCATCTTGTGTCCCAAGTGACATGCAATTTAAATCAAACGTGCTTGACAGTTGGACTTTGTGATATTGTTTTCTTCATCACGGAAAAAAGGTATGAACAGACAGCCAAACCAACATAAATTACGTGCTATTAACTCTTTAGAAAAGTTGCAAGCGTGAACCATCACGGGTAACATGCTATTAAAGCCAAAAAAAGCCCCATTCTAACAATTAGACTTGCCACAGCGCAACAGTTGCACAGCAATAGCCCTGGAATTATAGCCTATACCAAGGTCTGCATCCGTTCAGTTACATTAACCTGGGACTGTTTACAATGCTGCAAAGTCAAAATCAATAGGGCCTGCCAAGAAGGGAACTAGTAGGAGCCCCAGGAGGGGTCCACGTGCACCCCCCTTATTTTTTTTTCTAGTCTGGATTTTTTGCATCCTTGGAACCTCTAAAATAGAGATTTGGGTGATCCCCGGAACAAAACCTGTCCAAAATGTGTTTTTTGCAATGTTTTAGTACCCCTATGATACCTGTGGAATTGTTGCCAGGAATGCCAGTCAGACTGTCTTTCAAAGACTGTAGCACGCTCAAATTTCGAGCGAGCCCAAAGATAGAGATATCAATGTATTCGGGACAACCTCAGGTTTCCAGTGTGACCAAGTTTGTTAAGCTACCTTGTCAGAAAGGGAGCTAAAAACCTAATGATTTAAAGTCAGATGAAAATTTTGTGAGGGAAAATCAGCCATCTACATGTTTTTCAAATGGTCCCTTGACCTGTCACCTAGATGTATGTGAATGGAATGGGTTATATGGGTACCCACAGGCCTCCCCTATCCAGACATACCTAATTTGTGTGAATCTAATGCCGTTTTGGGGGAGAACCATGCAGTAATTTGCATGCAGTAGCATACAAATATGTCATTTTCGCCTATATACAAAATGGTGTATTTGACTATTTACTGCACACTGGGGGTTCATAAACAGTCACAGAATTGCATGAATTGGGTATGACTGGATAGCTGAGATGCTTGTGCATCCAGTCAGCTATTCAATTGTGATTTTAGTCCATTAAGTAGTGTATTGGCACAAATGGTGCTTATTGCTTGTCTTGAGCAATAAAGTTCGATAAGAACCAAGTTGGGATTACATGTTAAACAACAACCCTAGGCAAGTGTGGGAAGGCCTAAAATACATATTATCAGGGAAACATGGCTGGGTCTGTAAGGTCATTTTAACAGAGGAGCTAAACCACTTCTTTACCCGCTTTGAGAAACCCAAAGCATTCCAGCCTCCCACACACACCGCTGCCCATATAGTTTCCTCTGAGCATATCCAACGGACACACTCTCCCTCAAAGAACATCAGGTTCACAAGTGTGTTTAAGTCAGTGAATCAGAAGACAGCTGCTGATCCTGAACGGAGTTCCTGGCAAAGTATTTAAGTGTGTGCTGATCAGCTGTCTACTGTATTTACAAAAATATTCAACCTCTCACTGACATAAGCCACTGTCCCTCACTGCCTGAATCAGCCACCATAATCCCTGTTCCCAAATCCACCACCATCACGGCCTCATTGACTTCAGACCCATCACCCTAACACCCGTGGTCACCAAGTTGCTTTGAGAGGCTGGTCCTAAGGCACATCAAGGACGATTCCCATCAGTTTTGCCAACAAGACAAGCAGGTCCACCGAGGACGCTACTGGAACATCCTTGGACTTCTGTTACAAACGAATACAAAAATTACTTTACAAATTAATTTGTCTGTGATTGACCATTCGCAGAAGAGTCTTCTGACAATTTGCAGAAGAGAAGACTCTTTGTAGCTACCTTCAGCCTGATGCTTTCTACGTCTGCAGTGAAGACAGAGGAGCCGTCCACCACCACTGCGTTCTGGTCCATCAAGGTGTCATGAAGAGGATGATCCAAGTTATTCAGAATGGCCTCCTCATCTTCAGTGTGGAACTTCAGGGAAACGTCATTGAGGTCAGTGCCTCAGGATGTTTGGCCTGTATCCTAGCAACGACTGCATGGAAAACTTTGCATTGAACTTGAGCAGCAGCCGTTGGTGGGATGTACACAATTGTTATGATTTTGAAACAATCTACTTTCTGAGTCCAATTATCACCTCCGGCTCATCACTCTTGATGGGCAGGGAGTTGACATTTCCCTTGATAATTGACGGCAGAAAGGACCCATTTCATCTCCACTTCCAGGCCTTTAACCTTTACTCCACTGCATGGCAACCACGAAAGCACATCTTCATCTCAGCTGGAATAGGGTGGCATCCTCCACACTTACTCAATTTTCAGGGAAAGTTAGGATGCTTTTCGACTACAGCTCAGCATTCAATACCATCATACCAGACAAGCTGGTCACACGAAACCTCCCTCCTACACCTGTGCTTGGATTAAGAATTTTCTTTTCTAACCATCCACAGTCTGTTAAAGTTGGTGACAAGGAGCTCTTCCATCCTGACTTTTGGAGGCACAAGACTGACCCCCCCCCCTCCTGACCTTGCGGAAAGGGTTTCCACCTTTAAGTTTGTAGGGATCCATATCTCAGAGGATCTATCGTGGTCAGCTGACATAACTGTCCTTGTCCAGAAAGCCCAGCAACGTCTCCCCCCTCCGAGGATCTTGAGATGGAACAAACTGCAGGAAGACCTTCTCATCTCAATTGAGAGTTTGCTGGTGTATGGCCATGCCATCTGTATGGTATGCTGGCTGCACTGTGACTGACAGGAAGAGACTGCAGAGAGTGATAAGGTCCTGCAGAAGAAGTGATCAGCTGTCCACCTCCCGCCCTGGACTATATTGCTAGCTCTGTTGCCTCTCCAGAGTTACAGCAATTTCTCAGTGATCACTCCCATCCAAACCATCACCTGTTCAGCATGCGGCCCTCTGGGAGCAGGTACAGGTCCATCAGGTCCAGGACAAATCATGAACAGTTCCTTCCCCTGAACAGTCATTACTCTATAACACACAGTAACTTAACACAATAATATCCTCAAGAGCTCATGTATGAAATGCAATAACTAAATGGTATAGGAGGAAGAAAAATTGCAAACATAAACTACTGTAGGAACCTCGGACATGTCCCATACATAATTCCTCTTGCAGAGGAAGCTCGATTTTAGTATTCCTCTTTATCATCAAAAGTCTCTGCTTCAATGGTCTCATCTTGTTGTTCTTTCCTCTTCTTCGCTATCTGCCTCCTGTGTGAATATGTCAACCAGAGATGGAGGCATTATCGGTCCAGCCGTCAAAGGTAGCTGCCCGCTTGTAACCTGCAACTCTATGGTTGCAGCGATCAATGTGGGTGGAGAGACAGCACTGTGGTGGATGGCGACAGCATTGTGATGGTGGGAGGTGTCTAAGGTCCACTTCAGACTTAGCTGAGAGGGACTCATCCCTCTCTGAACCATCTTGTGTATCATCTTCACATGCACTGCATTAACTTTCTTTTGAGTGGCAGGTTACAAACAGGCAGCTACGCCCATCTCTGAGCAGCCTAAATGACCTACATCTGGTAAATAAATTTATATTGTTAAACTGTGTTTGCTTTTTTATGTATAAACAAGAACATTATATTACAAAATGATTTTCACCAGGGATGAGAGAAAGAATGAAGATGGAGTACTGTGGAGTACTATGGAGTACTGTGGAGTAGTGTGGACTGCTAGACCCATAATGCCTCCATCTCTGGTTGACATACTCACACAGGAGGCAGATAGTGAAGAAGAGGAAGAAGAGCAAGATGAGACCATTGAAGCAAAAATTTATGATGATGAAGAGAACTACTGAAATCAAGCTTCATCTAGAGGAATTCTATAGGGGACATGTCCCTGGTTCCTACAGTAGTTAATGTTTGCAATATTTCTTGCTCCTATGACCATAAGTTATTGCATTTCATACATAGTTACTAAATGGCTACATTTGGTGAAATTACTGTTTAGCACACGTGAATAAATCCTCCAATGTTTCATTTCAAAGAGTGATTGAATTATTGCCTCATGATAAGCAATAAGCACCATTTGTGCCAAATACACTACTTTATAGACTAAAATCACAATTGAATAGGCTGATTGGATGCACAAGCATCTCAGCTATCCAGTCATACCCAATTCATGCAATTTTGTGACTGTTTATGAACACCCAGTGTGCAGAAATAGTCAAATACACCATTTTGTATATAGGCGAAAATGACATATTTGTAGGCTACTGCATGCAAATTACTGCATGGTTCTCCCCCAAAACGGCATTAGATTCACACAATTAGGTATGTCTGGATAGGGGAGGCCTGTGGGTACCCATATAACCCATTTCCATTCACATACATCTAGGTGACAGGTCAAGGGGACCATTTGAAAAACATGTAGATGGCTGTTTTTTTCCCTCACAAAATTTTCATCTGACTTTAAATCATTAGGTTTTTAGCTCCCTTTCTGACAAGGTAGCTTAACAAACTTGGTCACACTGGAAACCTGAGGTTGTCCCAAATACATTGATATCTCTATCTTTGGGCTCGCTCGAAATTTGAGCGTGCTACAGTCTTTGAAAGACAGTCTGACTGGCATTCCTGGCAACAATTCCACAGGTATCATAGGGGTACTAAAACATTGCAAAAAACACATTTTGGACAGGTTTTGTTCCGGGGATCACCCAAATCTCTATTTTAGAGGTTCCAAGGATGCAAAAAATCCAGACTAGAAAAAAAAATAAGGGGGGTGCACGTGAACCCCTCCTGGGGCTCCTACTAAACAGTCTAATGTTGCATTAGAACTCTCTGCTATTCAATTACAGCGCCGGAGTTGGAGAAGTTTCAGCTAGCTCAGGTCCCCAGAGGAGAAGAGCAGAGAAACTACTGTATGAGGCAGAGAGAGAGGGAACAATAAATCTAAAACTGACAAACAGCAAAAATAAAGTTATGGCATCCTCCTACCTACATCCACTCCCCACATTTACCGGTCTTCCTTGAAGCTGCACTGTATGGATGAGAGGAGTTCTCTTTAATTGTTGTTTCTTTGAACTTTTTCATTGTTGTTGTTTTCCAATCCCACAGATCTCTTTAACAGTTTAAAGAGACAGTTTAATTATCCTTTTAATGGACACCACCTACTAAGACACGCCTTCTCTTATACCTAGCTTCAATTTACATGAATACATCTACCCTCTCATGACTGTATGCCAAGGATTATTTTCTTTTCTCAACCCTTACCAAGGCAGCCTACTGCACACAACTAGGCCTCTCTCCAGAGAGCCGGCAGCACTACAGGGGAGAGTGAGAAAGAACAAACACAATATAGAGAGAAGGAGTACATAGAAAGAAATGTTATGGATGGAGGAGAGAGGGGAAGAAATGGTCTAATAAAAGGGAAACGATCGGCATAAAAAGAAAAGTCAAATCAAAAAGAGGGACAGCAAGAGAGCAGAATAAATGAAGTTTTCTTTGTGCCTCCTGTGGTGGTGATAGGTCTTCATGGGGTCCCTGTGGGGACAATTATAGCACCTAGTGGCAAGAGTTGCTGTTTGTGTGCGCATGTGAATGTGTGCGCTCATGCGTGTGTCACTAACGACAGGTCTTTGTGGGAATGGGGAGGAGAGGGTGCGATAGAGCGGGGACATTGCAATCACAGTGTGCCTTTAAAACACAGCATCACACTGTGAAATACTCCCGTTGCTCTAATGATAATCCAAATGCGTCTGGGTAACAGAAGAAACTGCATACTTGTAGATGCAGCACATATACCATGTAAATCCCACATGTATACATAGTGTAAGACAAAGGGGGGTGGGGGTGGGTAGTCCCAACACTGAAATTCAAGGTCGGTGTCCAAACAGAACCACATCATACCACACCTGTGCATCAGGGGGCAGTGAATCACCCTCCTCTTTTTCAAGTGACAGCTCATTTGCTGATTCTTTTGTCTCTCCTTGGAGTATAATCAAAACCATTCCCCAAAATTAACGAAATTCTTGGAGGATAATTGTGTTCACAACATGCTATGTTGTCTCACTGACAGTTTCTCATCCAGCCAAGTCTCTTTGTTCATCTAATTCAAACCAGCCTGTTGATCCGACTATTCTGTAAGATCAGTCAGTAAAGTGCCTTTACCCCAGCCTGTTATGTCTCCATCCACACCTTTATGCTGTTATCTCTGCTTAATTTAGTCCAATATGATCCACCATGTGTATCTTGAATGTGACTCATTTGTCCAACACCACGTGGCTCTACATTAATTGTCAGAATACATCTAGTGTGCTGTGTATGATGTCTTCCAAGTCCTGGCTTGTGATGTTGCTCCCAGGGCTGGCAGAGAGTTTGGCTGCTTTACAGCTTTATTCAGTGGCCACACAGTCTTTGCATTGGGTCCTGTGTCTCTCGGAGCGTCCCTGGTGTCTCCAAATGCCTGCTCAGTAGTTTTCTTTGCTTCCATGGTGCCTTCCAGTTCCTGGCTGTTGCCTTGCAGTGCTTCCTTGCCAGATGATCTGTTTCCTTACTGCCAAGTGCTCAAGCGACTCCTTCCTACTACCCATTATGTCTTTGTTTGATGGGTGCCTGAAACAACTGTCTCGTCCTATTGCATCCGGTGTCTTATTCAAGCTCTGGGATTTTAAACAAACTCTGTATTATAGACACACACACACACACACACACACACACACACACACACACAAAATCAGTTAAAAAGGAAGAAAAAAATGTGAGCACATAATCAGCACCTGCTTAAACGACAATCAAAACAAATGCTGCAAGGTTTGTTCAAACAAAATTACCAGAAATGTTGATTTATTTGACCTCATACTCAAAAGTACAAAGTGATACTAATTTACCTGCATGGTAGGTAAAGCTAAACAAAACAAAACAAGACCATAAATAACCCATGTGACCCTTTTGAGGAGATATAGCAATTAAGGCCACATTGTAAAAAAAAACAATTGAAAGACAATTTAGTACTTTGGCACATTAAAGGGACAACAAGGAGTTTTGGAAAAGCGAAGCGTTTTCACACTACATTTATGAGCCTTCGCGTGCACCGTAGAAATTCTTTGACCGGCGCAAGACAGACTCATGTTTTCATTCATCAATAATTAAAGTCAGAGGTTCAAAGAGGTTCACTACCGTCGTAGTTCCGACCGTAAACGGCGATTCAGCTGCGTTATTCTCACGACTCGCCACGAAACCGAAAGTAAGGAAACGCTGGTCGAGCCGACCAGCGTTTCCGCCACCACTAATAATAACAAAAAAACGATAGAGACAGAACGATATATTTATCGAAAATGGGCCAATTAACAAGTGTGGGTAGCGGAGATTCATCCACATTAACGTGAGACTTTTTTATAACCAAATAGAAACTCCTCGTTGTCCCTTTAATAGCACACACTGAAGCGTTACCTTGTCTTTCATCACTTAGTTCCTCTTTTTCTCTGTCTCTTACAGTAGTCCTTCTGTTTTCCTTTGTTTATCTCTCCTTTTATTGTATTCACACCTTCTCTGCTACCTGTTTAGGTCCGTTTGCTTCTCTCTGACCCCTTTATTTCCTTCTGACCTCCTTTTCTTGTATTATCCCAACTTTCACTTCCTCTCCACAGTTATCTTTCTCTCCTACACACTGTCTGTTTCCCTCCCTCCCTCCGACCCAGCCAATCTAATTTCTCAGTGTGTCGTTGCTGTTGTTGTTGTTGTTAGTATGTGGTTTATATGCAGCGTTCTGTATTTATCTCTCTCTGGGAGTCACAATGTTCCATTTACCTCTCCCACAATGCGCTGCTGGGGGATGGCCCCGATTATGCTAAATGTGCATGTGTATATGTGTGTGTGTATGTGATGTTTTTGAATAAGGCATAATACATTTGTGTGGGAGGGGTGTCATCTTCATCCTCTCCAACAGCTCTTTATATCCTAAAATTTATTTTCTCCAAATTTAAATTTAAGAGAGCTTAAGCCTTATAATGCTGGTGTTGTTAAAGTACACTCACACTTTTTAATGGGAACACCAAACAGTCTCTCCCTCTCTCTTTATACATATACAGGAAACATTTGGCTCATGACAGCCAAAAGGTGAAAGGTGCATCTATCGAACAGCTACTCATACAAAGTGGCATGAAAGTTACAGTGCAATGTGAAAAATAAATAAATAAAACATTCATTTTCTAGACATCATTACAGCTGAGGCTGGTGAACTACACAATGTCTTTGTCTTTGACAATGGTCACCATAAGATTAAACGATCACAGGGGCATACATTCTTGCCGTGTCTTAATCGGGAAACTGGCAACACTACAAGTATCACTACGACCAATCATTGATCACGACCGTTCCCGACCCTGCGCAAGTTCATTGGCCATCGGGGAGGCGTCACAACAAACTGTCAATCATGGATATTACAGTGCTGTGTGTGATGCTAGCGGTCTTTTGCTCAGAAATGAAAAAAGAAAAGGAAGAAAAAATGATTGTGGACCCATTCCTGGGTCTGGTGAAGGGGATGGTATACCTCTGTCCACAGAGAACATGAGGTACACTCACTAATGTGTACACCCAGGGTTCAAAATTAGCGGTCACCAGTCGCCAGTGGCGACTAACTTTGATGCTTTGGCGAGTAAAGGAAGCCGGCTGACCGGCCACTCTGGCGAGTGAAAAAAATCCAACTACTTCGTTGTTGTTACTGTTCCTTCCGACCCGGCTGTGACGCTTGGGTTGTGAGCCGGTGTCGTGCAGATGTTAAAGCTCACAACATGCCGTATAGCAATGATTTGTGACCGATTACAACACTCGCATCGCACGTGTGTATTCCTCTCTCTTCAGTCGGGTTTGACTGAACTTTCAATAAGAAAATAACTTTTCTTATTGAAAGTGCAGCCAAACACCAGACTGAAGAGTAGTGTTGTGTAGTTCGCGAGTGATTCGTTCGAAAGAACGAATTATTTAAGTGAACGTACTGACTAGAATCACTTCCTGACCTGATTCGTTCCTTTCTCAGTTCAGTAGTTGAGCTCAGCAGCAGCGTGCAGGCCGACAGTGGAACTGCTGTGTGGTCTGTGAATCACTGAATGACCTGCAAATCTGGTGGCGGAGACTCTCATTGCGAGGGAACGGTGCATGTTCAGTGATGCGTTCACTGACAGTCGGGGCTGAGAGCTCCAGTTCACTCTCTGTGCGTGTCGTTCACTGTACTGAGGACTGAGCTCCAGTTCACTCTGTGCGCGTCGTTCACTGCATGTACTGGGGGCTGAGGCCGCCCATTCACTGTCGTTCGCGAACGTACTGACACGGTGATTCAGGTTCGCGCTGCCACTCACTCACGAACCTACTGCAGACACAGAGAACTGCTGCTGAGGACGTGATTCAGGTTCGCGCTGCCACTCACTCACTCATGACTCGCGTACCTACTGCAGACACAGAGAACTGCCGCTGGGGAAGCTGTTACTCAGTCACTCACTGGTGATTCGCGAACCTGCACCAGAGAACTGCTGCTGCAGACGTGATTCAGGTTCACGTACTGTGCTGAATGTGGCGCTGTGTCACTCACTGCCTGGTGTACTGCATGCACAGAGCTGTGTAGCGTCATGTTAAGTGAATGTACTGTGCACAGAGGACTCGCGTTCACTGTGTAGTAATATAAAAATAAAAAAAATAAAATATAAAAAATATTAAATATTAAAAAAAAAAAAGGAAAGGGGACGTAGAGTGTACAGTACAGATATTCGCGGGAGATTTTTTTTGTCCCTTACAGAGGGGTGGGGGGGGGGGGGGGGCGACGACTGTAACGTCTGACGGGGGGGGGGGGGGGGGGGGGGGGTGATTCGGTGAACAAATTGAACGACTCATTTTAAGGAACTGATTCTAGTGATTCAGTACAGTCAAAAGAACTTCCGATCCCATCACTACTGAAGAGAGAGGAACAGCAGAGCTCCTCTGACAGCTCCTCTGTGGAACTGCAGGAGAGCTGCAACGTCTTTTTTTTTCTTTTCTTTTTTTTTTATTCCAGCGCCGTTATTACAGATTATGCACATCTATTGGGCGAATTGATTAATCCAGGTGTGTCTGACCTCACAACAATGGTCAGACACACCTGGATTAATCAGTTCGCCCAATAATGTAAAACAGGAAATAAAGGAGCTGGCTGAAGTTCAGGAAGTAGTGCAGCTGTGCATAAAGCCAATTGGGCCCGACACTGGAAATGTGTCGGCCATGACAAAATCCTGCGAAAATCGGCCTGAATTTGTGTAGTCTGATCCTGCCTTTAGTCATACTGGCTTGTGTGCATGTTCCATGTTGTCTGGATACAATTATCTGTGCAACCAAGTTGATGGGGTTTGAGAAATGGATATTTGTAATTCAGTGAGTTGACCCAACAAGTCTCTGACTGATTTCCCTTCTCTCAACCTTTATCGCTCTGCATTGACACTGTTTTTTTGATTCCACACTTCTAAACAGTAAATCTCTACACAAAACAAGCAGTAGACTGTTGTGTCCTCAGGGAGTTCAGTGGATTTTTCTGATTCAGCATGCCCCCCACCTCCCACCCCACCACAACCACACTTCACAGTAAAGGCGCGATGACAGTCAATATCAAAATGAGAGCGTGTGTGCTGTTTAGAAAATGTGAGGGCAACCTGCTGTTTGCTTTCATGAAGCAGCGCCTCACATATACACATAAGTGTACATAAACCTGCACATACACAAGAATGCATAGGCTTCCTCAGAGACACAAAACATAAACATCTGCTCAAAATAAACAATCAAAAAATAAAGTTTTGAAATATCAGCAGGTACACTCACGAATGTACAGTGTGTGTAAAGGCACACTCACACAAAGCTTTTACATTAAAGAAAGCCGCAATGTGTGAAAATACACAAGAGACAGCCTCAGGAAGTATTCAGACCCCTTGACATTTTGCACTTACACTGTGGTGTAGATTTAGTTGTGAATGGATTGGATTTGCATTTATGCCCATTAAATTTGACTTTGAGAAACATAAGGACAAAGACTAAATGACAATATCAATCAAAGCTCAGTAACAAAAAGCAAACATTGTGAACCAAACAATAATGCTTGGAAATAAAGCAAGATTGAAGGTACCCAACATACTATTGGGGCCTTTAATTAGCCTACAAACACCTCAATATGTATCATGAACAATGTGTGGATGACAGTTGGATATGAGTGGAGGAGAAAATTGTCAAGGCTATAAAACTAATTTTCTTTGTTTTTTTCAACATCATTAATGGCCCTCTCTTTCTAAAAAGGCGTGACAGACACTGGGTCTTATTCATTTTTAAAGCCCTCACTGGTCTTTTACCCACTTACCGGTATATTAATTCATTGGTGTCTTACGAGCTCCTATCAAACATGCTCAAAGGACTGGATTACATTGCATGTCTCAGCTGTTTTCAGTGAACTGAATTCAGTTTTTCATACTGTGCACCTGCAACTTGGAACACTATGCAGAACGATCTAAAACGTACCTCATTTTTATCATTAGGGCAATTTAAATTCATAATCTTATCTTATTTTACCTGCTGCTCCTGTTTTTAACCGACTCATCTTGCTGATCGTTGATTTGTTTCTAATGTGATCTTCTGTTACTTTTACTTTTCTCTAATACTCTATACCTGATATGTTGATTGTGTTTTCCAAATGTAATTTTTTGTCTCAGCTATTGTAAATGAGGTTGCTACCTCAATGTACTTCCAAGTCTAAATAAGAGTTAGAAATAAATAAAGAATGTAATGTGTAATTACAGGAAGATTCATTTGATTAAAGTTGATTTATTTTAGCTTTCATTTTACAACTAAATAATTCAGTTCAACTCATTCTCTTCAGTATATTCAAAAGCAAAACTGTTCAATTGTCAGCGTTAGAAATGTTGGGTAGCTTGAATTCCAACATGTTTCACACATTCAGTTTTTCTTATAGTTGCACTGTTGTTTACGTCTGATTGGTGAGAATGATTACAGGAATTTGACTGGCGTATCTTCAATGTGAAGAAAGTGGAAAAAAGGCCAACAACAAACCAAAGTAGGAGAAAAACAAAGCCGGGCCAAGGCTGTAAAACCTGATTTATGCGGCACTTGAAAAACAAGTACCCTTCATAGCTCTGTGGGTTATCAAACACATTTGCAAATCCTGCTGAAACGCTTTTTTGTGCTATCTCAGCCTTTTCCCACTGCCCCCCACTGTCCAGTAAAGAAGTATAAAATGTATGCAGCATTTTAAAGATCTGAGTGTGAAGCTGTTTCTCACTTATCTATTTATGTTAACACAAGTGTTGATACTCCTGTTATCTCCTCCTAGAGGCCTCTTACTTCCTTTTTTAATTTGTCCTCCATCAGTTTTTTCTCTTTCTCAACCTTCACTCGTTCTGCAACCCCTTCAGTCCTTCACAACACTGCTGATCTCCAACTCTTCCCCTAGTTCTTCAATATGTTTTTTTTTCTCTTAAAGTTGGTTTTGCTCTGTCACCGTGTTTCAATCTTCACCATCCTCCTGTTCTTTTATATCAGTATGTTCTCCCATGCTTTACATTGTATATCAGTGCATCATACACTGATCTTCACATTCCTGCTGGTATTAGTCTTGTCTTCTTTTCCTCATTCTTGTTTTTTTCCTAGTGTTCTATATTTCTGTCTGCAGTCATACCACACAATCACCAAGTACTATCTTAGAAACATCGTACTAACACTGCGTAGGGCCTCCTTTGCTCTCAGAAACCTCTTAAGTCTCTGTGGCATGGATTTCATGAGATGTTGAAAACACTCCTTTGAGATTCTGCTCCTCTGCTGTTGAAATGTTTGCATCACATTATCTTTACAGATTTGTCAGCTGCACATTCATGCTGCCAGTCTCCTGCTCTACCACATCCCAAAGGTGTTCTGTCAGATTTGGATCTGGTGTCTGGGGAGACCACTGAAGTTCACTGAACTCATTCTCATTTTCATGAAACCAGTTGGAGACAGCTTTTGCTTTGTGACATGTAGCCTTATAGTGCTGGAAGTTTCTCAAACTTTTTTTTTTAAACCAAGGACCGCTTAACCACTGAAGAAAAACCCATGGACCACCTGAGTCCTGAAAAAAGTCCTGAAACATCAGCAAAAGCAATGTAGGGTCTTTGGGTAGAGTTTTCAGGTTACTGTCATGCTAATTTCTTGTTTATTTTTGACAAAAAACATCATTACCGTTTCACTGTCTCCACATACAGCTGTTAAAATGGTTAAAAGAACGTTTGTATTTTTTAATATATTTATCTAATTCAGACTCAGCCAAGACACAGGCAACTATGATGGACGGTGTCAGGTATGTATAATGTTGATGTGAATATGACATCAACAGGTCTTTTCTATGCCCATTCCACAATATATACACAATGTGTGAAAAATAGACAGCAGGCCGAATCTCAAAGCATGAAGTGTTAGCAGAAGCGAATATATCACTATTAGATAATCTATCCCCTCTATCAGTGTTGGTCCAAAGACAAGAGGGATCATGAGAAGAATTAGAAGGAAACTGAAGCTCTCTAAGAAATTTAAGATTCTGGTGTTATACTCATTTATCATCAGATATTTTTTGGTTTTACAGTACTGAAAAATAATGCCATGCTGTCTGGGGTATTACATCCTTCATACATTTCCTGTCTATCAATTGTCCTATATCTTCCTATCCTACTCCATCACACCATAAATCTCTTGCTGTGCAATTGAAATCCATCTACACACACACATACACACACACACACACACACTGTGAGAGCATGACACTATTAAAGTCAATCCCCCCCTGCTTACTATTCATACATGTGAAGACACATACGCGCACATTCTAGCACACATAGTGCCACAGTGTCCAATATAGAGTGACATAGTGACCACGCTGCCACGACTGACAGGATCAATGATGATTTTGCGTATGATAAATGGAGATGTGGAAGAGGATGCTGGATAGTATGTACCTCTACAAGATGTCATATACATGACAAATAGACCCAGACTGCTGGGCAACAGCATCTGATTTCTCCTCATTATACAGGTTGGAACAGACGGCAATGATGTGTACACACACAGACACACGACACGCACACTATGTAGTAGCGACTTATATTACATATTACATAGAGTGGATTAAGAAAGCATTCCTTTTTTCACATTTGGTATATCAATCTGAACTAAATATCATAGCCTTTTTTGCAAAATTATTAGAAAGGAAAAAATGAAACATCACAATATTAGTCCAGATGCTCCTCATTTGTCTTGAACATCTTTGAGATAGTTCTACACCTTGACTGGTGTGCATTTGTAGTAAATTCAGTTGATCAGATATAATTTGTATTCTGCTAGTGGGGCTAGCCACCACGAGCGCCACCGTAGTAGCAAACATTCAAACGAGAACTTTGAAGGCCAGAATGGAGAAAGGTTTCATGTGAACAGCAGTGGGTCAGTCCCTACAACTGCTGTCAGGGGCAGGGGGCATTCGCAGTTGATCCCCAAAGAAGGAGCCCAGTTTGAATTTCGTGTTTACAAACTGATACAGTGAAGGAAGAAAAAAGCAGTCGCTCAACTCATAGCCTTGATGTAGAAAAAGTATATATAATTTATTAAAAAAGGACCGACGTTTCGACCTCACACAGGTCTTCCTCAGGGTGTGATACAGACAAACACAGACTCTACCTTTAAAAGTTTCAACTGATTGAAAAGATGACCACATTTACAAGCTCACAGAGATAAAGACGCATAAAGAATAGTCGAGTGATGAATATGGCTGGCCTCTACAGTTGTTGAATAATTCTCTGACGCAGACACACACATACCAACACATTCACACTCACAGATGTGTAGTCTTACCCTGCGTGACTGGATCTCTTTGACGTATAAAGGCAGTAAGAATTCAGACACTCCCTCCAATCTGACCCCTTCCTTTGTCACCCTCAGATTCCCCATACCATCCTGAAGAGAAAGACAGAGAAAGAAAGAGAGAGGTTATTTGGACAATACATTAAATAATCAAAAACATCTTATTGGTTTACAATTTCCTTATTGCAATACAACAAGAAGAGAATATCTTGATTCATTATAATGCACAGATAACAGAAGTGAGACACAGTTATCAGTTATTCATCCAAGTAAGCAGTAATGATTTGTTTACATGTCTTGAGGTTCCAGATGGCCTCGTTTAAAAACAACTGAGGCCTAATTTGAATGTAGATTGATTTATTGCGAAAATGCATATAACCATTTAAAGGAATAGTTCACCAAAAAATGAAATTCAGTAGGGCTGACCCAAAAAAATCGAAGCTGCGAAGCTTCAATCGTTGCCATGGTAATCAATCATGAAGTCCGTGATTTTTTTTTTCTTACTTTTTTCCTTTTTGACACTGGTTCTCATCAGTAATTGTTACATTGAAATGAGTAGACTACTTGACATCCTGGAAACCTGCCTGATAAGTTTTGGAGACATGCAGTGTATCCCATAATTATATATTATGTCCGCCACAAATATCCAAGTGTCCTGAAGGGATATAGTCCAGAGTTTACTTGAAAACGATGTAATTTAGCACATTTTTGCAGCCCAAACGCTACATATTGACTCTCATATATGGATTTTGTTGGACTAAGAACCCCCCTCCCGGGTCACCAGATGCACTTTGGGGAATAAAAAACTAGTATTCATCAGCATGAGGGTGAGTCAATAATGACTGAATTTCATTGTTTGGTGAACTATTCCTTTAAAATCAGCAATACAATAAATCATACAAAAGGTGAAAGTCCCAGAATACCCTCTGAAGCCACTGTCCAATACATATGAGCTTGTGAGTGTTATAACGTAATCCAAGTCTTTTCTCTCCTTGTAAAACAATGATAGCTCATCTTGATCAGACTTTTTTTTTGTCCTAGTCACATATTTTAATCATGAAAATACACATTTCATGGCATTTGTCTGGTTTAATTTGCTTTATTTTTCAAGTTTGCCTTAACTAAACATTTCCCTGAATGTCAATATTTAAGACAATTTTGAAGGTACTGGGTTCATACTAAAGTCTGTTCAGAGCTTTTAAAGACCTCTAGATACCCAGAAGATACTTATTAACATTAGTCATTGATGAGCAGTGCAATATTGATGTGAGTTGGGAATATCATGTGCTCACATAGGTCATCGACAGTCAGATCCTGTTTTACAGAGAACATTCTTAACAGTCTACAAGGGTTTATTTCTAATGTAAGCATGTGATAATTAATACATTTATTCCATTTCAAAGAGCATCATACATAACTATTACGTACCAAAACACAGACAGAGACAGCAAGTCATTGTCAAAGCCTCATGTTGAAGTAAAGAACGTATTAGTTTCTAGCAACAGATTTATTTTATTTGTCAAAACGACAGCGCTCAAATTTGATACAATCATTTGCAGACAGAAAACCCCAGGAACTTATTTTAGCTCGTCAAAGAGACAGAAAGACAAGAAACCCCTGCTGAGAAAAGCCATCGACTTAGAGGCAAGTGGAGAGGTTACGTTGTGGGAAGAAGCTTTTGGCTCTCTATGGCGCTGCTTCAAACAATGGTCAGTGCACTAAAGTTGCACACTCATTTACTTACATTCAGATTTCTTAATATTTACATGTGAAATTATTTTTTTAGACCTTTTCTTTAAATTTTGTGATGACAGAATTACAATCTCCTAGTCAAAACTAGTTACCAAAAGGAGTCTGTGTAATAATGATGCTGAATGCCATTTGTGTTGTATATTCAATGGCAAATAACTATGCGGTGGGTGCTATAGGCCCTTTTTACAGTTTCAGAGAGGGAAACCAAGTACACGACTTGAGACAATGTAAATTTATATCTATATCTAGGCTGTGTGCTTTACCGCACTATTTCTGATCCACTGACTGGCTCCCTGTGATAAAAATGGCTTTGTGCCGGTTTATGATCAGTTGTGCAGCATTTTACAGATTCCACATGAGTGAATGCTTGAAAAATTGTTGGATCGGACTTACATGGTAAGATTGAATTCCTTTCGAACAGCCATGCAGGGTATTAGGATAGTGGGGCCTCTTACAGAGCAAAGAGGCAGCTCCTGCACCATGTCAAATTGATGCTTAGGAGAGCGACAGTGCAGAGAGCATAGCAATGCAGCTGCTCTAGGTTTGGCCAGAGTTTGGTGAGGCTTCTGGGTATTGTAGTATACTGTATGTATATGTCTAAATAATCATCTCAGCTGCAATCACTAATAGAATGGAAATGGATGATTATCACTTGCAGGAAAAATAAATATTATGTAAGGCAGTTTTATGGCCTGGAAAATCATAAACACATGCTAGAATATGTCTGAAAAATGTAAACCAAGTAAATGTCGATGTCCACCAAATGTTTTGGCATTAAATGTTACTGTCAAACCCTTCTCATTAGCATATTGTGCTATAACATAAATGATGACAACAGGGGTGTCCCTTGTTGCTTCAGGGCAAACATTTCCAGGCTTAAAAAAAAACTAGAAATAAGAGTTCTTATCTGTGGTAAAACCTGAAACAATGTGGACTGAACAAATACAGCTTTCATTTGGAATATCTCTCCCACAGACTGCATCACTCGATGATGACAAATAAGTATTGCTTCCCTGTTTTCCAACTTTCTTTTCATGTTCACAAATATAGATGAAACTGTCCATGAGATAGAAATTCTGTTACAGGGAAACAGGCAGAGCATACTGTAAATATGGTCGAGGAAATGGAGAGAAAAAAAATATATATATATAGGAGGAATAAATCACAGACACATAAGAATAAGGCTGGAAGCCACCAGCCAGTCCAGATGCAGTTGTGCATGTGAATTCCTGAGGCCAAAATATGTGTTTTGTGTAGCCACAGTGACCTTGACCTTTAACCATAAAATTCAAATCAGTTCATTAGTCAAAAAGAATGTTTGTACCAAGGTTAAAATAATCCCCTCAAGGTCTGACTGAGATACTGCGATCAGGTACTCTGCAGTAGATGGAGCACAGTTTCATATTTGCTGTCTCAGTGCTATTTGTCATATATCATATCATATCATATCATATCATATCATATCATATCATATCATATATATGGGTTTAACTCAAGGGGGCAGTTGTCGGTCTGAGAAGTGAAGCTCACTTCCGCGTTCAAAAAACTGCAATCCCCTCGGCTGTCGCTGGGGGCTGGCTCCAGAAGGGAGCAACTCCAATTGAGCCCCATGTTAAAATAGCCGATTTTACAGCTTAAAAAAACATATTTACAGCCTGGTACATTTTATGTTTTTGGTCTCAACCGATAGTTTCTACCCCCGCACACACTCTGAGGGGGGTGAATTTTTTTTAAACTCTACCGTTTTACTATTATTAGGTTTAAAATTCTGGCCAATTAGGGCGCGGAAACGTTGAGTGACAGGTCCGGAGACCGCTGCTTCGAGGCCAGTGGGCGGGCTCTCGGCCGGCCAACGGCCGCACCGCTCCAAATATGGCAAGTAGAATCCAACATGGCGCGGTTCAAACCCCCGTAGTAGCGGCACAAAACAGACTCCCCCAAACCAATGGGTGACGTCACGGGTGCTACGTCCATTCTTTTTACAGTCTATGGTTTAACTCCAACATGAGAAACCTGGGAACCAGTTAAGTCTGTGTATTTTGCTATTGCTCTTGATACTGTGCTGCTTTTACACTGTTTGGAGTATGTAAACTTTCGTATTAGAATTTATAGCAGAAAGTAAAGGAACAAGAAAAAAGAGCAGGTGTGGTGTATCTGTAAATAAGTCATTATTAGAAGAATACCAATACCTATTTCCAGCGTTCTGTTGTAAATATGAGTTACATGAAAAATGGACATTCATCCCTTTATTAGTTGCAGTTTGTGTTGACTGGGATTATCATTTTAATACCTGACGAAGATTTAAATTCCTCTATTGGTTTCTCGGTAGACAGCCTGCAGGGGTTTACCACAAATGATCAGCTTAGATTAATACATCTGTAATCAAGCAGCCTGATCATATCCAAGGCTTGACTGGCAGTCTAATTTGCAATTTCTAACAAAACACCACACTATCACGTATATTGACTCATATGTAATCCACACATACACACACTTACAAATGGGGCATAGCGAAGTGATAAGAGTGTGTCAGATCAATACGTTAAACCAGCCAGAGGTTTTCAGTGTTGTTGTTAGATCTATAGTCATTACTCTGAATATACAGTGGAGCATGGAGCTCATTCAATAAGCTATAACACAACCTGAGGAGCTGAAGAATCTCAAACTTAGTCACTCCTGTGAATGCACACACACAATCCCAAAAACATGGGGATGATAATGTTAAAATTAATGAGGTGGCTTTATTCCACCTCACTGCTCCACCGCCCAACATTGAAGCCTCATTCTGATTGAACATGACAGCTCTCTCTCCTTTCTCTGTATCTCATGCAGTGTTTTTGTTTATTTGTTTCATTTTGAATCAAGTATATGTGTCAACTGGCATGAATGGTACGTGAACAATATTGCCAAAGCCTGGAATACAATGGAAATTCTTCGACAAACAGAAGAAAATAAGTAAATCTCTCTATACATTAATTTATCTCCCATTGTTCAGCTCTCTCTCCCTGGTAAAGTGCGAAGGGATGTTCAATGCTTCAATAATTGAAGATTAACATTTAAAAGTTACAAAGTGACCTTATATTAACCTTTAAATCACTGTTTCAGCCATCAGGGCTTCATCAGGGTAAATAAAACCAAAAAAAAGCAGTGCAGCTTTTTTCTGTTTCCCACTTTGCTTGTATGGTGATTGGAGTTTTATAGGAAACAGGCCAATATGTTATAAGTAACTGTGTTTTGAGGATATAAACATTGCACTGAGTGACTTTTAAAATACTGCTGTCACCATATTCACTGGTTCCTGAATCACAAGACATGATCGAAGATTGTCAAATATTGTTAATTATGAATCACAAGCTTTATGAATGTTTTCACTTCCTGTAGTACTAAATTCAGGTCAGGATTCACTTGAAAGCTGGTTCCAAATTGCCAGAGCCACAATCTAATCAATTCATTATATTGATACCTGCATGTCTTTTCAGAGCTGAGCAGGACTATTTGCACAATGCAGCTTGCATCGGGCTCTGAAAATACACACTCATCTCCAATTCTGTTAAAGTGGGTGTGTCACTGTTGACATTGACACACACACACACACACACACACACACACACACACACACACACACACAGTGAACACTGAATTTCTGTCTCTCTCTCATCCATAACCTGCCTGTTCTGCATCTGTTTACAAGCCCCTTCTAACACTGCTCTATGACTGTGCCTGACAAAATTTGGAGTGAAGTACAACTATTTAGCCTTAACACTTTTAACAGCATAGCCACCAGTCATGATAATTACCTCCATTAACTGTTACACAGACTTTAATTTAGAAAGCTTCACTGCTGTACAGGTACAAAAACCACTTACGTGCAGGCAAACTGGAAGGCCTTAACGATCCTGAGCCTTTCTTTATTTAATTAGCAGCGAGTGTTGGCGCCTATTCACTTGCAAATCTTTTAAAAATCTATCTTTATTGTCAAATTCTTTTTGTACCCCCACGCCTCCCACACTGATAAGAGCTGGTGACCCAACATTTTTTTAATTATAGGCTCATTTCCAATCTGTCCCCCCAACCCCTCATCAATCCAATTCAGAAAAAGAAAAAAGCACGAGCACAGCTGCCTTTAAAGTAGTTAACAATTAAGTTCATCATTTAGACATCTGGCACCACTGAGCAGCTTTTGACTTATGCTACAGTAGCCATGCAGTTGTGAAATACACTGCTAAGTACTGGTTTGTCACATACATCTGTTGCTGGTTTGAAAATGACTTATCAGGCGCAGTGCAGTGTGCACAGACTGACAGCATCACCAAATGGCTGTCACTATTTTTGGTAAGCCCCTTCAATCAT
The DNA here is from genome assembly GCF_045865225.1 of Trachurus japonicus. NCBI lineage: Eukaryota > Metazoa > Chordata > Actinopteri > Carangiformes > Carangidae > Trachurus > Trachurus japonicus. Next base: position 12,417,426 of record NC_140907.1, read on the forward strand.
TCTGCATTCTTTAGTGTCTGGGTCGAAATGTGCCTGATGCAAATTACTTTGTTTTTATGCAGACGATACACTTTTTTACATTATTTTACCCTTCCACTCCAATATAAATTTAGGCTCTTTCTTAGCCTCATAATGGCTTAAGTATTTTCCAACAAGCTATGCATAAATGTCAACTTTTAAATTCAAATGATTTAAAAAAAAAACATTTACATTATAGGGTGTATACTGCCTCAAATGAGAAAATAAAAAAGTGCCTAACATATGCCCTTCTTTTGCCATTTCAGTTTGGCTGCATTGGCTGTGAATACATCCTTTTGACAGTGAGGCAAGATGAACAAATAAGAAATAATCAACATGATTGCAGGCAAATCAGTTAGTTTGGCAACAGTGACATTAACTAATCAGACAACAAACTATCCTCTGCTCGGCTTTGTCTGTCAGTCTTGGTTTTTTTTTTCTTTTTGGTTCTTTTCTGTTAACTGAAATGGGTTTCATTGGCATAAACTCTACAAGTGTCTCTTTGCCAAGGAAAAAATCAACAAATCCCAGCAACGGTAATGACTGTTCATCATCACCCAATGAGCTATACTCTCCTGTGAGTTTACATTCAGCAGGCTTTTGTGCGTCTCTGTAACTCTCTCTGTGTGGGTGTTTGTGCATGCGTAGTAAATACAGTACATCAAATAAAGTGACACAAACGCAAGCTATATCAAATACCCACATATTTGATGCACAAATAATTCCATACGTATACACCAGTGGTCATTTTCTCAATTGGATATACAATGCATTTTGTGTTTGTGAAATAATTTCATACCTTGGAATGTCTGTTTTGTTATTTTTCTGTTTGACAGAATCAGGGTGAATGTTGATGCTTCTACTTGATACTTGAAACTTACTATACTTAAGGAATCATCAGTAATGCCTTGTAGCCCTGGTCGCCTGCAGATTTAAATAATTATTGTTTTGGTGTTGTCTGAAGCTGAAGAAAGGCATTATTACATTCTCTTTTCTAAGCTCAGACACCCCGCTCATGCTAAGATTGGTACAACCACATGCAATATTTGTTTGTATGTGATGTTAAGAAATAGCAGAGGGCCAAGCCTGGATGTGTACACACAATGCACTCGAGAAAAGTAAATAAACTCATATGCACAGTACATACACACTTGTCCTATATAGCGGGTATGTAGATGCAGTATGATCCCCAGCATGTACGCAGGATACAAACAGCAGAATCCTGTTGTAGAAACCGCAGGTAGCTGTAGAAAAAAAACCCTTGGAATAAATTGCATGCAGCTTAAATTACAGACCGTGTTGCTGTTTCATTGTACCTCACAAAGCCACATATCTCTGTCCATTTTGAAAAGCACAGGAGAGGTTTTCAGAACCAATAAGCCTTCAAACACAAAGGGCCTCAGGGTTAAGTTCAAACTGTAATACTTCTTAGTTTATAAGCAAGAAATAGAGAGGTGATAAACAAACACAAGCAGCACTACCGCAGGATAGATAACATAACTGCGCGTTCACAACAAAAGCTTCCAAAGCGTCAAAAACGCTCGAGGGTGCGCTTCAGACAAGACAGCTCCCAAAATGGCAAATATTTTCAGCCGCTTTCACCGCTCGTCACGTGACTGACATCAAAGTTCGATTGTGCTGGTCATTGGGGAGCCGAAATACAAAAAATAAAAAAAGGCAGCCGAAGGACATCTCTATTCTGACAGGTCGCCGCCGAACCGCATCATAGCTAATTACCCTAAAGTTAACCAGGGCTCAGCTTCTCGTCTGGTGACGCTTTGGAAGCGCAGCGACGCCAGGTGATGCTTTGGACGCTCAGTGTCGCCGGGCTCTCATTGAAAATGAATTGACTTCCGGCGTTTTGACGCTTTGGAAGCTTTTGGTGTGAACGCACAGTAAGAATGCACTCCTTCGGGGCGCCAAGTGGCACAGGACGTTAAGCAGGTGCCCCATGTGTTCTCGCTGCAGGCGGCCCCGGTGCGAATACCGCATCGGGCAGCCCTTTCCTGCATGTCATTCCCCCTCTTTCTGCCTCCCCATTTCCTGTCTCTCTCAACTGTACTATCTAATAAAGGCATGAAAAAGCCAAAAAAATATACTTTAAAAAATGCACCCCTTCACAGCACATTAGCAGTGCTTTGCAATAATAATGTACCTTAATATGAAAGAGGAACACTCATGAATAACAGGCTGCCCGGTAGCATTTCAGTAATGGCAAGCAATGTTGTATATTGGTCCAAGACAAGTAGCCATTCATGATAGCTCAACAAGCATTTCACACCATAAAAAATAAAAATAACAAACATTTGTTTGTGGTGCTCACAGCACTTTAAAGTTCTAAAGATCTAAAAGCGGCACTCAGAGCATCTTTCAAACAATTTGAAAAATATTTCAACGTTATGACCAGGAATTGACCTGTGCTGCAAGTCACAATATGGTGAGTGAAAAGCTATATGATGTCCACTGTAAATTTAGCGTAGTTAAATCAACTCAAGGCAGTGTCTAGACAAGACACATCTTAATGCTGGCCATAAAAAGGCGCCAGTGTGTGTGTGTGAGTGTGAGAGAGTGTGTGTGTGTGTGTGTGTGTGTGTGTGTGTGTGTGTGTGTGTGAGAGAGAGAGTTTTGTATGTGCAAGGTCACCAGAGTGTGTTAACGTCCTCTTCAGCGTAGTAGATGTGGAGATAATGACGGATTCCTCCATCATAGTGGGGTTAACTGGCAAACTGTCCCATTAGGTGAACTCATATCATAAGGAAGGTTATACACACAGAGCCCTCACACCAATCATACACAAAGCACCAGCATGTTTATCAGCATGACTTCAAGGTGTGCACGCACAAGCACATATCATACAAACACACAATAGACCCATGTGTCCCTGCGGTGATGGATAGGCTGGGGAAGTATTTTGCAGGCACCTCTAATATTCAGGACCGCTGTAATTTTTCACACAACCTTTTATGTCAGCCAATAGACCCAGAGAGAGAGAGAGGGGGAGAGAGAGAGAGAAGGAGAGGGAGAGAGAGAGAGAGAGAGAGAGAGAGAGCAGTGTCACCTTTTACTAGGGAAAACAGCTGAACAAATAGCTGAAGGGATGCTCAAATTAGGAAATGCAGAAAGTTCTTTCTTTGTCCTTTGCCTTTTTGACCATTTGGAGACACAATAGGTAGTTCCTAACTGAGGAAATGACTTTGCTTTACTTTCTCTATAACTTTATCTTAAGTGCTTAACTTGGTCCTTGAAACTTTGAAATTATTAGAGGATGAAATTCAGCACAATTATTAATTCGCAATTGAAGATGTTTAACATTTATTTTATGATACGTGAACTTGTGTGTCAGCCAATACTGAGTACCGTTCTGATACTGTTAAAAATGAAATAAAAAACAACAAGCTACCAACCCAGCTTAGACATGGTATAACTGCTGGCACTGTATTGTACTGTATGTCACGGCCTGGGTAAAACATGATCAAATACATGAATGTCATAAAGGCTTCCACTGACAGTGTAAACCACTCACACCGATCAAAATGTTTTGGACAAAAACTGCTGTTGGCTACCCCTGCATTCTATTCCATGCATGCAGACTTATTTTGCAAACTGCCTAGCATCTAGTCTCACTGGGTCAAGGGCCAAGTAAGTAAAGCTGTGTGTAGATTTGCACATAAAAACCCACATTACTTAAAACCTACTCCAGATTCAGGAACGCTGCAGGAATCTCAGATATGATGATCATGTGTAAGATCATGAATGCCAACTCATCGTAAATTGACAGCACATTCCTGGTGATCAGTAATTAGCATAGATCCCCACCCAGGAATAGCCATATAAGGAGACTACAGTATATAAGGGGGTAGGTGCATCCTGCTCCTGCAATCATGACACAAACAAGGAAACATGGAGAGAGAGAAAAAAAAGAGAGATATTGGGGATCAAAGTAGTTTTGGTTGAAGTGGAGTTAAGAAAAATATTTAATTTCTTCTGTTAGTAGGTGTGACTGGGACAGGTAGATCCAAGGCCTGGAAGGAGGTAACAGATGTCATGAGTAAAGTGTCCTCGGATTAAAGAACCATTGAAGAAGTAAAGTGAAAATAGTTTGATATTAAACATGGAAAAAAAACACATGAGAACTACAACAGCCACATGAGTAGGAGACTATCCACAGCCTCCACTGTCTGCTGCAGAGGAGCGTCACTGGCATCAAGACATGTATAGGTAGGCTATATGTTACTGATAAACCAGCCGTCTCTCACTCCTTCCTCCAATCGAGTGCCAACTCTGCTATTGCTCAGTATGAAGCTGTGGTGCATCCCACCAGGTCACCGAGCCACAACGTGAAGCAAAACACACTTTGCATTGCATATCAGCTGGTTAATATGCAAACGCATCACCAGACCAGACCCAGCCTTGATGTGTGTGTCAGCTCTCTCTCTCTCTCTCTCTCTCTCCAAATACTACTCCAAAAACCATTTGTCATGCTTAAATTTTGTGTTTCATAGGCATTGGTGTATTGTGTATGTCGTGGAACAATACAAACTACAACTGTAATTTCCAACAGCAACATTTATGTGCATTCCTACATGTACATAAGCACTACACACAGTCAAGAGCAGGTGTACACTTTGTTAGTAGCTACGAAATGATCAGAGCTACTAAAATATCGATGAATGAGGAAATCCGTATAAATTTCTGTTTACACACAAATTTGTTCTGCTCATGTTTCATGAATTAGACCAACTATGTATCTAACCGACTGACTTGAATCACTGTGAATAGCTGACATATGATTCTGTGAAGATATAAAACTTTATAGGTCCAGGACTGAGTAGGACAGCAACTGGATCTGGAGGTGGACCATGGTCTGCCTATTTGTGAGCTTGCCCAACAGCAAACAATGGTCTATTCCTCATAGCACTGCAACAGCAGCTGCTTGTGGCCACAAAGAGCAACTTCCTGTGTGTTTTACATTTTTAGAGCTGTCAAAAAGAATTTATTTTCCCTGAAGCTGCCCTTTTCTGTGTTTGTGATACTGTAGCATGTACAAAAACACTACATAGTGGCACATCAGTGCATAGACTTGCACAGACAACAATTCCCAATCTAGTATTCAAGGCAGTATCAGAGGCCTTTTGTTTTTTACACGGATACTGAAATGAGAGCAACTCTAACAATTACGACAGCCAGATGTTCAAACATTATCAGATTTGGTGTTTGAGCCTGGAATGTCATTTTCATGATAACTTTATAAGAATTGTGATTGGATGGTGAGTAACTATAAATGGTTTATTCTGGATATTTCAACCTCAAGTTCCTCAAATCCACTTTAGAGGCACCCACTTTATTGAAATTATTGACAGCTTCACAGGAGGCAGTTGCGCTACCTTAACAGCTCCCTGGGGCTGTATGCCAACCGCCACAGCATGCGAAGCATCGTTTCCTTTATCGCTCCCCTCTCCTCTCCTTTCCTCTCCACTCCTCCACTACACTTCTTATCTTTCTTCTTTGCAGCCTCTCCTAAAATTGCACAATTTCCTTGATCTTATGGTGCTCTGGCATGGCACTAATACTGCCACAGCTGGATTAAGGGATGGAGTTTAACTTGGTTAAACCATGTTAAAGTGGAAGCAGGCATGGTATGCTGTGTCATGTTTTTTTAGCCAAAATGATGTCCTGTAGGACGAATTTAGGGCAGGTTTAAAAAATAACAATTTCTGGCACAAAATAAGTGACAGTAAAGTTGTAATTTCATAAATTCTCAAGTGGTGTCCAGGTAGAGAACCAAGCCTAGAGGCCTAGAAAGAGCCTCATTTCTAATTATGGTTTGAATAGTAGCCACTGATGAGACAAGCAGTTAGTTCTGATAGTATAGAAGCTAATCTTGAGAAGGAATTAAAGAACTCAGACAGAAACAAGAACAAAACTGAAATCGCAGTAAACACAGCATGTTTAAATATGTCAAACAGTGCATAAATTGGCTTTTATCACTGTCTGTATATTTAACATTGGATCAAACAAAGCAAACTTCCCATTAAGACAACTGACAAGTGTTGAATTGGACCTACAGGTGGCAGGGCAAGACTATCAACAAATGTCCTGCAGATTTCTCCGACTGCAGTGCTCCAACCCACCAAAAGCTGCTCCTTCGTCAGCTCCCCTTGACTGAACTATCCCATTTTCTATGCTATTCCCAATTCAATGTTGTAAACTCCTTTCTTATGTACACAACATTTGCCAATCCTGGGTGAGTTTTTCCTCAGTCGATGTGAGGGTAAAGGGTCTGCTCTTGTTGTTATGATTCTGTGTAAAGCCCTTTGAGTCAAACTGTAAAAATGGGCTATATAAATAAACTCACCTTGCCTTGCCTACATGAATGAGAAAACATCCACATTATAGCTTTGGTTTAAAACTGGAAAACTAAAAAGTGAGTTCAGTTACTGTTCGATTGCCAAATGAGCTAACACGATGCTGATTAAACATACCAGTGTCACATAAATGTCACTGTATTTTGCAGTATAACACAGTTGTAAATCTGGTGTGTGTGACAACTTTAAAAGCACTACACGTTAGTAGTTATGTGTTTAACATCGACCAACACATTTGAAAGAGCTAAAAAAAGGGGCACAACATGAGCGATGGAACTGCAGTAAGCTCCAGGTAACCAGTATCATCAACATCAATGTCTAATACTACTGATAAAAAATAAACTTTTCATTCAGAGAAACAAGTCTGGAGAAGAAAAAAAAGATGACAGTGACAATATGATCAGCTTTTTTAGTCATAGTCATGGGGAGGGGGGGGGGTGCATATTCTGATGGCTCCTACTATAAGCTTTAGATAGCTTCCTCAGGAGACCAATTCACATACTGTACCTAAAACCGGCCACAATATGATCTATCAAATTAATCATGATTTTGTGTGTGTGTGTGTGTGTGTGTGTGTGCGCGTGTGTGTGTGTGTGTGTGTGTGTGTGTGTGAATAAAGCACTACCAATCAAAAAAAGTACCCATCCAAAGCAGTACATTGCAGTGTCTGTGCCAGGTCTCCTGCCTGCTTCTACAAATCTACTGCACATAATATATTGACTGGATAAGTATCTCATAAAAACCCACAAACCAAACATAACTTTGAGTTTTTTTTTAAATCTACAGAGCAAGACTTTGTCAGGGATGTGTCCATGTGTGAGTGAAGTTTCAGTGAAAATGATGCAGACACTAGGGAGAGATTACTGTATATGATGTGTCAGCTTTCTCAAGAGAACGTATATTAACCTTTCTAAAATACAGCACTGGTTTGTGTTTTACCGTGGTTATACTGTACATGAACAGACAACCTTGAGTGTCCACAAACGGAGCACTTGTCTCCAATGTACGAACTGGCACCCGCGTCCCGTATCACCTCTGACTGATAAATGACAGCGGAGAGTTTCCTGCTGCTTCACTCACGCCGCACAAACCACTCACCCACTCAAATCTCAAACAAAATCACAGAGGAACAAGTTGACAAGTGCAGTTAACATCACCTTGCTTTCAACAACAGCTGTGTCCCACTTCACCTCTGCAGCATGCGAGACAGTCTGAGTGACAAATGACAGCAAAGGTCTAATGCCTCTTCGCATTCGTGTTTGTCTGCTTGCTTCACCACTGTCACCCCGCTCTCACTTGTCAGAAAGAATAAAATAAGTCTAAAATATTAGGTCAGTGGGTAGAGCAGGGTAGTAAACCTACAAGGCTCAGTGGTTAGATGAAGGCTTTCCACCCTCATTTGTGCAGAAGAATCAAAGACCTTGCAGTGACTTTCAAGATGTTGGAGGAAATATAAATCTCAAGTACTTTTTGGAAAGGCCATACACATAAATTGTGTACATGATGTTCTTAACACATTTTGAGAAGATCAAATGTCTACACTGCTCTAACTCGGGCATTTATTGTTTTACTCACAGTAAGATTTACCTGCAGCATGCTGTTGGACTAAAGCTTTGCAGAGATAGTGAAAGAGTTCAGACATCCTCCACTGATTTCTGCTGTAAGTGAATATAAGAGTGACATGACCAGTCTCAGGAAACAGTGACAGGTTTTCTGTCAGTATCCCTCTGTCTGCTCGCCTCAGTGCCTCCTGTTCAGCCCCTCTGAGCCGCAAAACACGTTCTAAGACACAATCAGAAACAGGCTGAAACACTGATGTCAGAGGGAGAAACAAAACAGTTCTATGCCTGCTGGATCAAACCTACACTCTGCCCTACATATTTTGAGGACTGGTATTAAAAAGCTCACTAATGCTAGCCAACTTCACAGTTTGGTGAATAATGTGTTCCAACTCTAATATACTCTAAAATTTGAAACAGCAGGAGGTGCGGATAATTAAGACCTAAGGCCTAACCTCTAGTATGCAAAATTGCCTGGAGGTTACGAGTCGGGTAAAATTACAAGTTGTAAACTATCAATAGGTCCCAATCATATATTTTGGCATTACCTTTCAAGTGTGCTGACCCCTGACGGCCCCATTTATTGGTTTTATTCATTCACAGTGCATCAGAGTTAATCTGTAGCTGGTACCCAAGGTGTCTGAACTCAGGATTTTATGTTTATGGACACTGCCGGTGATGTCTCATTTCCCCCACTCTGCTAATTTTCAGTCACTTTTATTGCCTTTGTCTGTTTTATTTTGATAGTAGCCACTTAGTGGGTAATGACTACACTCACCATTTAATCAAATGGAGGGGAAACCTAAAAGAAAAAAAAAGAAAAGCAACAAAAGAAGCGGTAGAAAGGAATAACTGTCTGACTCCTCGACAGTTTCAAAGACGTACATTATGAAAGCAACATAAATTCCAACAGCAACACAGCCCACACGTTCATGTTCCGCATTAACCAAACAGTCTCTAGCACAAGCACTATTTAAAAGCTGACAAGTCAGAGTGCTAATATTGACACACAGATATTCACAATGGCTGCAGCCATTTATTTGCCTTCCGAACATTAGATCACATCTAATCCATACTGCATCCGTGTTTCTGAAAATTGCATTCAGGACAGAGACTCCTGCAGCACAAGCAAATTAATAATCAGCTCACATGAAACGTTTTCATGGTGTTACAACATCAAATCTGACTCACTACTGACGTAGAATTTAGACAACAAGGTAAAATGTGCTGCAATTTGTGAATGCATTATCACTGCAAAAATTCAACTGCATACTTTCCCTACATTACAACAACCCAGCAGCAAAAAGTAAAAGAAACAGTAATGGATTCATTGAGCAAAGAAGTCTTCATACTCTACTAACTATGGCAGAGTGCTTTCAGCCAGGCAAGCTTTCACCTAAATTGCTAAAGTTACATGTTTCTTTTAATGTTTACAAGCATCCTCTAAGTGATACATTGAGCATTTTCACACTGAGTGATGTGAGCCAGGGTCTTTCTCGCTTTATTTCTTACCTATTTTCTCTCTTCTCTTGTCTTCAAACATAATAACTAGATTCTTCAATCCTCTTACTCATGGCCAACAGTGCAGGCTTAAATGATGGGGCCAGGCAGAAGCAATGCCCACTGCTGAATCTTTTGTGACCTCAATCCCTCCCACACCATCACCTGCAGAGACTAATAATGATTTCAGCAGAGTTTACCAAAGAGAAGATGCCTTAGGGTCAACATAGGGATCCCTCGTGAAACTCCCAAAAATGAACAACATGACCAGACACCAGCAGGACATGCGGTTCGAGCATGTCAGGTACAGTACGGTCTAAAGCCTGTCTGCAGGCAAGAGAAACCTCAGTGAAGTCTTCACTCTCTAACTGTCAAGTGATGCTGAATGTTTCCAAAACTCTCACTGGGAACACATTATGGAAGTGACCACTACAGGATCAAGCCTGCCCCCAGCTGTCTCCACCTTAGTCTTTATATGACAGAAACTCACTGGTCAATAAAGTCACAATTGACTAGGTAGCAAGCATGTGAATGCCTGGCTTGACATCACTGCTATAGGTCGTGAATTTCATTAGGGAAACTGGAGCTTCATCCATCCGTTACCTGGAGCTGCTAAGACACCTCCGACTACAAGCCAACGCTGTCATATCCAGTCAAGTGTGTCACTCAGTCACCATTGTAAATAGCTTTAGAGGGATCCTCTTCATATGGTAAGAAGCGTTGCTAACACCGCTGAGCGACAAAATGCCACGTTAGGCATTAAGACCGTAACAAAACCTAACACATTTCAAGCACATTTTTAGCATTTGGATTACAATAGCAAGTGCTGTATAATATCTGTCTCTCCACCGAGGGTTGATAAGCAACTTACATGTCATAATACCTGACTTGATGCACCCAGAGCCACAGTGTCTGTGTGTGTCGCTCATGCAAAGTATAGAAAAAATAAACCAGGTGACCCAGCATCCATCCCTGGTACAGTATGTCAGTGGTTTAATGAGCTGAGGGTGACAGATCATCAGCCCTGGATCCTCTAGCCACCAGCTCCCCTGTCTGCCAATCACTGGCCTCCAAAGTGCACCCACACAGACACTATGTCTTCTTACTCTTTTGGGATTGTTTCAAAAATGACGAGTATAAAAAAACACACTTGCTTTCATGTGTGGGGTCTATATTGATCCACTGCTGGGAAAGAGGAAGGAAATAAATGAACAAAGTTAACTATTTAAGTGTCTAGGATGCTTCAAATAAATGTTTGAGTGACACAGAGAGTAACAAGTGACAAAACATGTCTGGCTTCATCCATCATCTCTACATATCTGTCCTTCGTTTCTGCCCACTGTTTGGAACTGCCATTTTTTCCTTCTACTCATCCATCTGAGACATTGCTTTGGCTTAGTGAAACTATAAACAAGAAATCAGAAGAATACGGTGTATTGTACAACATGAGAACAAATATCATTATGCAGTTAGAATTCATGTTTAGTAGACCTAGCTCTTGCTATCGCCCCAAGTGTTGTACATAAGGAGAAATATAATATGTGACAGGGGCTGTCTTTAGTGACAAGTTCATGCTTATGTGGCTTGCCAACTACTTGGTCACTTGTCTGTCTGGAACTGACATGACCTGAATACCAAACAGAGTGTAAAATATCATGACTGACTACACAGCTGATGGACAAGTTGAGGTGGGTCTTTCTGTCCATGTCAATATCAGGATGCATAATTTGTCAGAGCATGTGTCCTTCATCCTGTGTTATGGACAGATGAGAGCCCATCTAAAATGATACCAGCTGGCAGTAATACATCCAAGGTACACTCAGTACTACTTATTATGTCTACCAACAGTGGTTCATATAAAAGGACTTTTTCACTATCTTCACAAGGGTAACATGACCCTGTGCCCCAAACCAGCAACAATGCAGAAAATATACTGTCTCTTTGGTTTGACAGCACAATGAACCTCTATTGATATAAAGAACATATAGAATATATAGAATATTTCTTTATTTGATGTTTTGATGGTGGAGGTGGAGATCACGGCATCTCTTTAAGAAATACCCTGTAAATGTATGGCTGGGTTAAGTTTGGTGATGTAAAGGCCAGAGCACTATTTCCATATTCATACTGTAATTCATGGTTGGGTTTTATTTGCCACAGATGTGCTACTGTGATGTGTTGAAAGAAGGTCATTTATTGTTTTTACATAAAATAGGATCAATAAAAAAGAGAATGAGTATATTTAAAATGAACACATACATGAATTAAATTGCTTTGCCTCAGGTTAATCTCTTCAGTTTGATACAAGCATCATCTAATAGACACAGCCAAGAGCCTGGTGTCATGTGTTCGCTGTCTGTATATGGGACATTCAGGATACGTTTCAGGGACGACATGAATCTTTTCAGTGTGTTATAAAATCAGTGTGCCAGTTTTAAAAGGGCAATTTTCAGACATCAGGTGGCCGCGAAAACAAATCAACTATGATGACCTGTTAAGCCAGTTAAAGCTTGGAACAAAAAAACATTGGGCCTCATTCACCAATATCTTCTTAACTCATTGAGTGCCAACCACGTAATTTCTCGTTTTTCGTTCCCATGCGTTGAGTGCCAAAAACGAAATTTTTCGTTTTTTGCTTTTTTTTTAAATTATGAAAATAGACACTTTAATACACATTATATGTAAATTTGGGGACTCTACGACGAGGAGAACTGAAATAGATGACGATCAAAGTCACATGACAGCTCATGATCTGGAAGTTTTTATCATAACTCAGCTTCTGCAAACGGAGTTCTGCATGCAGATGCAGCGCAGCTGCTCCGCTGCTGCTCCGCTCTCACCCGCGAGGCTGCAGCAGCTCGGAGCTGAACCAGGAAGCTCTCAGCCCACTGTCCCGCCTGGTCTTCATCTGGAGCAACACCGTGTCCTCCCCAAAGTCCTCCCGCGGTAAAATCTGATGGTCTCTGGACCAAAGCAGACCGGCACCACCGACCCGTACCACAGACGGACCGCGACCACCGGCGGGACCGGTGTTCGCGAGCCGCTGTGGCCGGCAGAGCCTCACGTTCCGCGGCGAGAGGCTGTGACACGGCACGGTGCGTCTGTGTTATTGCTGTTTAGTGGCGCCCCCCCCGCCCCCGATGGTGGTTTTGTGAATAGAACAACCATTGTTGTATATATTTATCTTATACGAGCCCTTTGATCCAGAAATGCGAGTGTCTGAAGAGCGACAGACACAAACAGCGCACCTTTCATAAAAGACGCTCTATCTCCTTTTCTAGAAAAAAAGGAGGGATTTTGGTGAAACCCAGCCATGTTTAGCTTGACTTTTCTCAGGAACGGAGGCACGTAGAAACAAACGGTTTGTGGCCATTTGAAGGATAAAGTTAAACCTTTCAAATGAGCTACAGTATGTGTTGGTGGCAATAATATAGAATACACTATGGCTCTAAAATAAAAAGTCAAATATGGTCTAATTTGCCGGTACACTTGACTAAAACTTTGGAAAGGAGCGCGGCACTCAATGAGTTAAGAACCTTCTTAGATTCTTTCTTAAGTTGTTCTTAAGAAGTTCCTTAAGAAAACCCTACGTCAGATTCATCAACGCGTTCGTAAGCCTCAGAATTGTTCGCAGCTGTGTTCCTACTTGATGAATGCCATCTCCTCGTAAGTTGAGGGCGTGTGCCAGGTGAGTCTAATTAACATAGGATTAGCATAGGTAACAGCCCCATCAATGCCCGTAAAAGGGCATGAGACTGCAGGGCCGTGTGCAAACAGAGACCACAGGCACTGAGCAGAGAAGGTGAAGTGAGAAAGAAAGTTGAAATGCGCAAATGAAAATCTGGGAGGGAGCACCAGACTCCAAACGTAAAAAGCACTTAAGTAGTGAAGTGGAGCTACTGCGGCAGGAATGAAACAAAGAAACAAACAAAAGGGTTATATTTAGTTTATATTTTATATTCATATTTAGTAGCGTCAGCAGTGGATGCAGCTCTTCGGTGGTTATCAGAGACCACACTCTCACATGTGCCACCATAAATATCATCATATTATCACATATGAAAAAAAAAAACAGTTGTGTGTAGTGTGAACACTTACAGTAGGTGCACTGTTGCAGCCCGCAATTAGGGAAAAAAAAATCATATCGGCAGCTGTATGCCCCCCCCCCCCCGCCCCCAAAGAAAAGGGGGGGAAAAAATTATATGAATTAAGTGTCTATAATGTTTTTTAAGAGACTGAAATGATTCGTCAATTATTATTATTAATATATATGATTATTAAAAACATCATAAAAGATAAGAAAATAATTCTTATTCAAATCATATAATATCATACAACTGCAGAACAAAAGAAAACGCTAAAATCGGTTATTTTTGCAGAAGTCTCAGCACTTAAAAGTGCGTAAGTATACTCCTGACTGTTCTTAGATTTTGTTCTTAGTTAAGAACAAATTCTGGATAAGAAAACATTCATGAATGCCACACTCTTCGTAAAAACTTCGTAAGTAGGACTTAAGAACAAATTTGTTCTTAAGAACGGTTCGTGAATGAGGCCCAGTGTTAGTAGCGCAATAAGCAATATACATAGCTGACAATAAGAAACAGACAAGAAATTGATTTGGAATTTACCTACAAATGTAGCAAAGAAGTGAATGTGTCGTGTGTGTGAGTGTGTGTGTCTGAAAAACCTTAGGTGTTGATCACTGGGTGACAAAAGCAATGAGGTTATCAGAACGATGACTATACATCAGCACGAGAGTATGTGGAGGTGCTGTGTGCAGACAAAGTGTGTGTGTATGTGTGTGTACCTCTCTGCAGCGGGCGGGTGTTCATTTGTATGTGTGTGCGCCTCTCGCCAATGTGCAGACAGATGGGGAAATGTGTGTGTGGTGAATATCAGCATGTGAGCGGGCTTTTGTCGATGCACAGCGGTGACGTGTGGAAATTTCCTATATGACTTGTATAATCATCTTTGTAAGTGAGTGTATGCGTTTGTGGTTGTGTGTGTGTATGCCTCTGGCCTACAACCCAAGACTCTTGTTTGTATGCTGTCAGTCACTGCAGACAGCCAATGGCTAAACAATACAAGAGAGAGGAATTGAGAGAGATGGAGAAAGAAGTAGTAGGAAGGAAGGAGAGATGAAAGAAAACAGAGAGATATACACAGGGGAGAAGGGAGGAAGAAATAGAGCGAGACAAAGGAAGTTGGAGACAGATAAAGAGAGCTGCAGGGAAACAGAGATGGAGGGAACGGAAGAGCAACAATGGCAGAGAAAGCAAAAGTAGACACAGAAGAAGGGATGGGAGGGGGGGCCTCAAGGGTCTATGGTCTTTACATTATGAGGGATGGGTCACAAGTGTTGAAGAAACATGCACATTATGCACACATGCCCGCACGGACACACACACACACACACACACACACACACACACATACAAGTCACCTTGGTGCTGTAAGATTCTTTCCCCAAGGTCTACTTGTCTCTTTACTAGAGTTGTGCCTCAGTGTAAAGGTGTCACATAATCTGCTCCAAGTCAGCCAGTGGCTGAGAAACAGTAAAACCAAACTCACAGGCTTTTGCAACAATATGAACCACAAAGCTGTACATTTAAAACAGATCGATTTGAGAGTGCTCTTGGAGAAAAATGCTATCCATGTGCACATATAGTATTATCTTATAATCAGTATTAAAGATAGCCTGATCATGTTTCTTGCTGTTGATGCTGATACCAATGATCGTTGAGAGAGATGGGCTGATCTACAGATCACATGATCATTCTACTGGCCCAACTGCAGATGGTGTGCGTAATATCAGTCTCACACACTTTGTTAAAGTCCTGCATGGCATGTCATCAATAAGTTAGAAACTACGAAATTTGAGGACAGATGATAAATTCGGTGTGTTTTAGTAATTCACTAACATCAACTGTTTGATCCACCCTGTTTGCACCTCGGCAAACTGTGGCAATCAATCAAACTTTTTTGCAGTGTTTACAGACAACTGACAACCTAATAATATGACGGTACAAATGCAAATAGCGGAAATATTTTTAGACTGAAGCAAGCATGTATAAAAATTCAGCAAAAGTTCTCAAAACCAATAAAAAAGACAACTATTTGAAGATAAATAATCTAAAAATGAATGAATAAAACAAAATCATGTAAAATAGATAAAAGACAATGACAAGACTGAAGGGAAGGAATGGGACATTTAAACTAATAATTTAATATACTGATTAAATAGCCATAAAACAACCCTAATCAAAAGTCAGGATAAAAAGGTAGCCATTTTTGAGCTAAAATGCCAAAGTATAGTATTCAAAATTCAAGCCCTGGTAATCAAGTGTCAGAAAATCATCATCAATGAATCATGCTTTGTCAGTAAAGCAGAAGTAAGCGATCCGGTCGTTTCGGCTAATGCTGCGTTCCAGGCCGGCTTTTGAAACCGTAAATTACAGCTTCAAGTCACGATTTACGACTTTGTAGCGTTCCAGGCAACCCACTCGTGTTTTTCCGACCTGTTTTACCTGTGAAAGTCACTATAACGGCCACTCGTAACTTCCGACTCCTGAACTCGTACCAGATCGAACTGGTCCGACTTCACAGGTCGGAAAAACACGAGTTACGGGCTGCCCTGAACGCACCATAACAGTCCTCGTCCCTACGTCACCACATTCAGGCGCATCCCTTGGCTGCACACACAGCCCTGCATGCCGTTCTCTCTCCTCATTGGATAAAAATTGTAGGATACGAGAAAAGTTTTCTCCTCGGCTCAGAGCAGAGTGACTGACAGACCCGTGTTTCGGTCCAAACAACTCTATGTAAGTGATTGCTGTCGGAAGATAGAACTATTTAAGACTTATATTAACACAAAAATATCGCTTACCTCTGTTTTAATGAATGGCACAGGTATTGTTTGGATTACATATAGCTAAATACATTTACATAAATGAAGACATGGTTTTCAGACTCTTGGAAATTCCTTAATTTTGTATTTTCCCCTTTAAATACATCCCAAAATACTGCAACAACAACAATAAACCAGTTATTATAATGTACACATTACTGTATAAAGACTGTACAGGTGATGTGTCATTCTGTGTAAATACCAACTAATAATGGGCTTAATTCAACAATAAACCTTTAAAAGTCTCCTCAAAAGTATCATCACAACAGTTCTCTTCTTATATGCACAAATTGTCCACCTGCTGACAACAAAAATCAATTACTTGTGACAAGAGAAAACAAAACTCATCTTCCCCCTCCCACGTTCAGCATCAATGACAATAAAACAAATACTGCAATAAAGTAAATCTATTGGAACACACACGTCTTGTGGACATTAAAAACTGAATCCTCTGACAAATTGAAAGCAATTGGAGGCTAGTATTAAAAATCTAGCTGTATCTTTTTTGTTCTTCAGTGTGACTGTAAAACAAAACAGCAGCTCCATGTAATTTTGCTCTCGGAGGTGGTGGGTGGTGTAATCCAGCCTGGAGTCGCTTCCAGTGACAATGGAGCTACGAAACAACAAGAAAGACCTTAACAGCAATAATGAGAGGGTTGTTCGTAGTGGAGGCAAGAGATGTCACATTCTTTCACTATTGCTCTCCCTCACACTCACACATCCCTTTTTTTACTGTATTTGCGGGGACCCATCATAACATAATGCGTTCCACAGTCCACCACTTATAACCTTAACCACCACACTGACGGACCTCCAACATTGTGGTCCTCACAGGACAATCAGACCATACAGGTGTATTGTGTACACATACAGTAGTTGCCCAAAAAGTTGGAATAAAATACATATTGTGAAAATTAAACCAGAATTTACTTTTAAAATAGGAATAAAATGAGGAATGTTTCTGAAAACAACTTTATGTGCAACCATGTATAGATAAAACAGTGTAATTACTGCTATCAGTATGAGCAGAAACTTTACCTTCGCCTGGCCGTAGCATGTTCAATTAACCTGCAGCAAGACTAGATTGATAAAACTGGTTGAAGGTTGGTCAATTTGTATTGTAAATAGCGTGGGGTTGCCTCATAGACACAAACACAGACATCAGTCTATCTGGGGCCTGTTGTTCGAAACCTAGATAAGGGATTAAGCCGGGATATGTTGGTTATCCTGGCTGAATTTAGCCTCAAGTTGGTTGTTCGAAAGCTGGATACCTTTATCCTGGTCAAGTTACTATGGTGATTTATTCTCTGCAGCTAGCATGCTCCAGACCAGGCTAACAGCCAGGCTTAGTTGATTCTGTTGTCTTTATCTGTGAAGTCAGCTGTCACTCTGATCAGAAATCAATGTGTTTCATACAGTTATTTCATGTTCTTATGTACATATTGGCCTGATTTCTAAACAAACTAAATACATTTACAATAATCAAAAAACATGAAACATTTACAATATTTATTAGGTTATTTTTCTTTTCTTTTTTTTCATAATTAGGCCTATTCATGTGCTTCTCACACTGAATCTTTGCATCTGCCAGCGCTGCCTGGTTCTTCAAATGCAGGGCATAATGTCTGACGGTTTGTGAAATCTGTAAAACACATTAGCACAGAATTGTGCACACTGTTCTTCAGTCAATACTCACTATTTTCGATATCTGTGACCCATCTATGATATTTTCTATGACCACTAGTACTACATGGCTTCTCATAAAAAGCAATGGAGCAAAAATAGCAATAGATTTATTTTTATTTTTATGAAATATGTTACAAAATACAGTATATTGGCCTAAATATTGGTTGAGGGAAGAAAACAAGAATACAATTGTTTGCGTAGGCACCTTCCAAATAATTTATACACCTCATTTGAACATTGTTATCTGCAATTTATTGAAGCATCAGACTGCATAATGTTCTTATATTTAATACATTTTCACCTGTTGCACTTTTGGCCACTTCTATTTGTGCTGTATGAACTTGTGCAATGTATCAACTTCCACTGCTCATCATTAAGGCAAAGTGCACAGCTGTTAATTTGTGAAAGGAACTTAAATTGTGATTATAATTTTGGATTAGGCTACTTCCACATTCAATCAGTCCGCAGTTGTCCGCTCTCTCTGAGCTTTACGTCAGCAGCAGTGCTTTTTTTTTTTTTTCTAAGAGGTGTGTCACCTTACGTCAAGATCCGCTGTTGATTGGAGGAAAGTAGCCACACCTGTCCTCTCATCAGTGAATCTGCGATCAATCTCTGTGGTCTACTGACGAGAGACCTGGCTTGACAAAGCTGCTCCTCCTCAGCCTGGCTCGCCGTTCAAACAACCAATTAAGCCAAGATGAACTTATGAGACTTTGTCCAACCTGGCTTTTCCACTTATCCTGGATATCTTTATTCTACTTTCGAACAACAGGCCCCAGGTAATGTAAGAAAAGTAGATACCTGGTGTGTCCTATGACTCAGGAGGAAAACACAGTATGCAAGTATCTGAAGATAAATAATGTTTACAGATCATGAAAAGGAATTTCACATCTAAAGCATCACAATCACATTTTCATATTGGGTGAAATAGAAGTAGTGTCACCTACGACCACAGCCTGAAAATCAGTGGCTTGTGAGTTTTCAGTGAAATACAAGATGAGATCACGCTGAGATCAAACTCACCAGAACTCAATGTTTTATACATTAATTATGTAATACCGTTCTTTGTAATTCTGTAGTCCAACTTGGCTGGTTTCAGACCTTGCAGTAAAATGTGATACTGACTGCATCAGCAGCTGTTGGAACATTAAAATGTGTATTCCCAGTGCCCCACCTATGATTTACCAAACTGAGGTTGCTGCTACAGTACTGTAGAAAAAACAGCTCTTCATCAATTATAACCAAAATAATCTCTACAGTTGCCTGACAGTTCAAAGGCATAGCTCTGACATAATATTCTTGTAATTTACACATTAGCCCGACGATCACACACACTCAAAAAATACTAATAAAAATATTGGATTGATGCAATGCTGTTTGAAAATGTATGTTGTGTAAAAATGTGCAGCCTTGCAGGCTTAATGTGATGCCAGACCGAGCAGGATGGCTTTTCCTTTTTTACCCCCCCTCCAATTCTGCTGCTGCGACTTTCGTAAAAGGCACATAATACAGATTGATGACACCAAAATTTATAAAGCGGTCCAGGACTTCTGCAGCATAACATCCTTTTTTCCCCACTTTTCCTGTCACTCCTCACTGGCTACTGAGGAATGGCTGTGAAAATAAAAATTATGCCAGGCAGATTTATAGTCATAGTCAGACCCTACATAAAGAAATACCAATGGATATATGTAGTGTCTCCTCTATCTTCTTTCATGGGAATTCCCACACTTTGTACTTAGATGACAATGATGATCCAACACTATTGTTTTCAGTGGTGTTTCTCTCCAAGGAACTGATGGTGTTCAACTCCTACTTCTGTCCACACAGGCAAACAACAGGTGTGTGACATAAATACCAAACCAGAGGTGTCACTGGTGCAGGTGTTCAGAACACCAGCCACTGCCAGAGGAGACAAAACAGGCAACATGGCAGTATGCTGCCTTGGCAGACCCCAAAAGAAAGAGAGGAAGAACCTCAAAGTACTTCTACGTACTTTGCTGATAAGCAAAGCATAATTCAGTGTAACTACACAACTATTTACATGAGTGATTATCTGATTTTAAAATTACTTTGTTGTTTATCAAAAACTCGATGACATTTTAAAAGCAGCATTTATTTCAACACGAGTAATTATTGTTAAATGCAACTGACTTGATAAGCAGGCGATACAGCATACTGTGCTGTCAAAGCAGGCTCCCTACTCAGGAGCTCTTTGACCAGTGAATATAAACAGGCCTCCTGCTGGACTGCAAAGTCTCTGTCAATTGCTGTCTTTTTTATCTTTAACCTCTATCATCTCCTCACTCTCAGTATCCCTCTGACATAAAAGAAAATAAATACAATGCGAGCAGGTGTCAAGAGACATCCTCCTTCTCTTTCTCTCGCTCTCACTGTCTGAAATGGTAAGAAATTGGGCCGTTGCTCCCTGTTGGATGTCAGGAGGGAAGCTTTTTATCATCAGTATCTGTCACATGAAAATACCTGGTCTCCAAGGACCTTCCAAAATGGAGAAAATGCTATTTGGCCCATACTGTGTTGTTTTGTAGTGAAGTCAAACCTGATCTGTTTTGGATTCTGCGTTTATAAGAAATGTCACACATTATGATTGAATGTATGTCAGAAAAATTCTGTATTTAATTCTGTGCTGGCCATAATTGCAGTCTGGGACACAGGCTGCTCTATTATTATTACTTATTATTCAACCACCAAATGGAAATCAGCAAAGGCAAAACAGCTGCACAACAGTGACAAATCAGTAGTCTGCCCTGTTATGACAGAAGGAACCTCAGTTGTGTCTCCAGCAATAATATCTCATACCAACTGTCGCTTCATACAATATCCTAATTAGGAGTCTCTCCTGGAACCATTTTTATCCTCCTAGCTTGAATGAAACACTCAAACAATATCTCATTCATTGTCGATATGATGGGTATTATAAATTTCAAAATATAGATTCTCCATCAACAAAATATGTCTTAGTCAGTCGGTTAACAAACCAAAGTGGCAAAGAAAGTACTGTATGTTACTCTGTACACCTTCAAACACTCAGACCCCTGTAAATGTAGCCCAAGCAAATCTGGTGCCTTCACTGTCAGATGCCATTATGGGAGCAGGAGCAGCTTTAAATCTCTCACTGGAAAATCCTGTTTTGTGGTTTTGAGGAGCTAAATAATGGGACACCACTGCTTGGGCTTAATGTTGTTATTGCTATTGTCTAGATTCCAATACAGGACCGAGCAGGATTAACCTGGTCTTGACCACAAGGACAGGTTTTGCCTTGAGGACATAACTAACAAGATCCGCAGTTCAAGATTAAACTGGTTACTGCAAAATGATGAAAAGATTTTCGCTACATGTATATCCACAATGTAAGCAAGATGACTGTTTTTTCCCCAAACAGAACCATACTAGGATAGATTGGTCCCCAATAACAGATCAAAAAATAAAGACTAGGCTGATTCTTATTTCCCATTTCTACAGTATTTCAATGAAAGCCATCATTATCCTTATTTTTCCCGTATTCTTTCTACTAAGCTCTCAAAATCTGTTGCACCAAGTACTCATTATAAAGGTTAGAGCAATTTTCCCTTTGAAATTAACCATCCAGCATCAGTGGCAGTGTGAAACTAAGATGAACCACAACATAAAATGAGTGGAAGATGAATGTGTTCTAGTGTGTTGAATGGATTATGCCACTGCTGTCCAATGTGAAGTGATGAAGAGACTGAACGGAGGCAGCAAAGAAATAAGGACAATCCCCAACAGACAGTGACATGCAATGATTGCCATTATACTCTTCTAGAGATGGATTCCCCTGTTAATGACATGAGCAGCTCTCCTGTAAACAGTCATTTTTCAACTCACTCGTCCACATCCAGTATCACTTAACGCAACATTTTGCAGCAACAGATCTGTTACAGTATATATTTAACTTGTATCGAACAACAAAGTCGTTAGACCCACGCCAATAGCATGTTCAATGTTTACTCGTTGCTGTCCAATGAAGTGATCAACCATGTTTTCTCTTTTTGTCACAAAAGACAATACTGTTTGTGTTATGCCACCATCCAGCCAATGTTTTCATTTGTATTGCAGCAATATGATTCAACAACTTGCAAAAGTCACTCTGGCTCATTAACTGACAGCAATTCTCTTATGCTAGGATGTGTGACGAACATTGCCTACCAAATCCCATAATCAAAATATGCAGGGCTGGAGTCTGGGTATTACCTGTAATGGAATAAATCACACTGAAGACTGGAAGATAAATGTGTTCACATATTGTCCATGGGGCATAACCTCCGTTCTCTTTGTGTCACAGCTACTGTGATTGAGTACAGCTTCCCAACAAATGAAGGCAATCCCCATTAGACAGCAATAGACAATAAATGTCAACTCACTCACAAGATGAAAGGTGAAAAGGAATGCCCCATGATAAAACAATTCCTTATTTCTCCTAACCATTTATCATCATCTATCCTCGGTATCCAGAAATCCCATTTATTCTGTAGTAAACTCCTTTTTTCCCCTTTTTCATTATTTTGCAATGTCAGTAAGTAAAGTAAGTAAATCTGACCCTGTGACCCTGTTTCCACAAAGGCAATCATAAATGTATGTCAAATATGTAAATCTCCGCACTACAGATTTTGTATTGTAAAATGTCTGTATTGATAAATGAAAACAAAGGGAAAATTACAAACTATCTGCATCTGTATGGAACAATAGTATAACTAATTGATTGTACCAAAAAGGGAAATATTCAACTCTGGCCTCAACATCCTGAAAAATTGGGTGTTGGTCTTCTTCTATTCTAAAACTTAAAAGCCACCAACCGTCAACTGTCTTTTTATGATTATTGCATTTATAGTAATACAGCATAGAGCCAACAAAAATAACCCACAAAACTGTTATTCCACTGTATAACACTGCACCACATTAAATGAGTCGGAAAATGGAAAAATAAGAAATCTCCCTACACTAGGTCTTGTTTTTGGCTTTGTGTTGATGGTAACTGCATCTCATTTACCAGCTCTTTTTTTTACCCCCACTGAGTAGCTGTGCCCAGTTGTTTACATGCAAAACATACAGCAAAATAATTTGTGAAACCTGTCCGCTCAAACAGCGTCAGTGCAAATTTTAATCATGTATAAGCACAGCGCATCAAAATGTTGAAAAAGACAAATTAAAGGCTATACAGGTTGGCAAAGTGTGTTGGTATTTCAGCATGTTAGTTGGGCTATCATTATATTAAAGAGCCACTTTATGAACAAGTTAAGTATTTGGCCTAAATATAAAGCACTGGAAAAAAAATGTACCAGCAATATATGGTACTTTATCTGATGATATGACAGATATTTGATCTATTTATTGGTATCTTTTCTCTTTGAAGCAAATAGGCTGACCACAGTCTCTCAGGCAGGTTTGCAGAAAGATGGTTACCATTTTTATTTGTAGTACGCTGGTTGTTTCAGGATCCACTGTTTGTTCCACAAGTGCTACAATGATAAGAGTGTACGGGACAGTGGGATTTGTAAGGTACTGGTAATGTATATGAGAAAAAAATGTAAGGATGCTCTAAATTTCAATCAGTGTTTGTGCCAAAGTACATAGTGTAGGGAAAGCACACACTTCTCCACATAATTGAGTGAATAAATTCTAAAGGTGGACTTTACAGGGCAAAAGGATCTGTATAGCACTCTCCCATCCCTCTCTCTGAACTCCACCATCTCTGCCTCCACATCTCTATTCCTGTCGTCTATTATGAAAAGTAGATAAAGGTAAACAGTGAGGGAAAAATCATTTTGAAAATGAAATATTTAAGCGCTAACATTTGAACTGGAGGTTGTTTGTGTTCTGCATGGGTAAGTTGGTGTCTTAGCTTCTTTTTTTTCCAATGTGGTTCTCTGGTTTGATCAAATTGTAACTGGAGGCAAAATGCATTAATATGTTTTTATTCAAAAAACACATTCATAATCAAAGACAAACACACAACAGATGCATCTAATAAGAATAACCTTAGATCAGGTGGAGGCCATTGTTTTGTCCTGGTAATAGCTCAGGCCCCACTCCACTTTGAACAAATTTGCCATGTTAAAAGGGTTCTGTGCTGTGATCAATTCCTGATTGGATTTACACAGTGACTAATACAGGATAACTCCCCTTTTAAAAAATGAATGTCAGACAATGTGGGCAACATAATAATGGCAATAACAGGCTGCTGATCAGCAATAATGCACCTGGAGAGGGTGTGTGTGTGTGTGTGTGTGTGTGTGTGTGTGTGTGTGTGTGTGTGTGTGTGTGTGTGTGGAAGAGAGAGAGAGAGAGAGAGAGTGAGCAAGACAAAGAAAGCAAGGAGGAAATTGACAACAGAGCAAATCAAATGCTTTGTAATCTTCTCACCGGGTTTGCTCCATAGATACAATGGATGCAATCAGATTGTCATTTTTACAACTATTTTCTCATCTTCATACTTCCCTCTTTCCCCTCACCTCCCCTCCGACCAGTTCTTCTTCGCTCGCTTCACTTCCTCCTCTCTCTCCATTTTTTGCATCTGAATCTGCTTTCTTTATTCTTTCTGCTGTCTTTCTCATCTCCTTTCCAATCATGTCATTCTATTGCTCATTTTCTGCCCTCACATTTCTGCACCAATTTCCTGTCCCTCCGTAAACCTGTTCATGCCTATTTTCCTGTCATCTATTACTCCGTCATGTACTGTATATCCCCTCATCTGTCATTCCTTCCTCTACCAGAAGGGGGCATCAAGGAAATGAAACTCTTCCCTCTATTCTCCCTGAGAATGGAGGAGGAAAGTTTGGGGGTGGGGGTGCTTGGAAAATCAAACTGATCTATTTTGATCCCCTCGGTTTGCAGACAAGACGTCTGGTGATCTATTGTGCTCCCCCCCCCCCACCACCACCACCACACACACACACACACACACACAAAGATTTACAGAGGCTGGGTACACACTGCTGCCTCTACAGACAAGAATGTTGAGAGAAGAAAAAGCACGAGGGGTAGGGATAAAAGACTACGTAGAAAAGATGAAGCATGAAAGGAAGAGGAGAGGGATCTGCCACAGGGGCCCTGGAAGGGAAGAGGAAGGAGGAGAAGAAAAGAAGGAGGGGAAAGAGGAAGAGGATGGAGGAGAAAAGGGGGAAAGAGGTGAAGAGAATAGGGAGGGTGAGATGAGGCAAAATTTAGGGGGGTGTTACGTTATTACAGTAGGTGCATGAGGAGAGGTAGAGAATGCAATAGAAGGATAAAATAGACAGATAATGAAATCATACAGTCAATACAAGTCAATGTAAAAATGATCGTGACCATAGCAGATGTTTTTGGAAGAGAAAATGTCTCCGTCTTGGTGATTGTCTATTCTTTTATGTAAATGTAAATGAAACAACAGCCGTTATCCCACATATGGCAGTAGCACATCTTCTCCCATTGTAATATAGCAGAGCAACAATGTCAAAGCAAGCGCGGGTGTTCAGAGCTAGATTAACTATTGTGTGAGCTGTGTTTTAAATCAGCACCATGTATCTTTACAGCCAAGTCGCACACTAAATTGTGCTTCTAATTATAGTTTGTAAGCCAGCGTCTACAAACTCTATATAAAAGGTTTTGTGAGGGATGAAAATAAAACTCTTTTTTCAAAAAAAGGATCAAAAACATGATGTAATAAGTTGTTTTGAAATAAATAAAAGCTGATGATGCACGTCATTGTATGGCCCAACGCTTCAGGATGACATTTTAAAATGTATTCCTCTGCTGGACCAAACCTTTAAAAAAAAAATTATTTCAATTTCATGAACCACTAAGAAAACTAGCAAATATTCTCCCACTAATTGTATTCATGGGTTAGAAATCATTTAAATGAAATAACTGAGCAATTATTTATCTTTAGTTATTTATTTTCTATATGGTTGGGTGACATTTGAACTGTCAGGTCAGGTGCCACGTGTCATTTAAAAAGAGAAAACAAACTGATGTGATGCAGGACCATGCAGATCACAAGCTGTCAAAAAAAGTAGAGGAGTCCGAACTCAAAACCCTTGCTTTGTAAAGACTTTTCAGGGAATGAAATCACCTTCAACAATGAAATATGGGAAAGAACATCAGGTAATATTTTTCAAAAGTGGTTACACAGCATTTTGGATGAAATTCTTCAATTACTTCTGACAGAAAGATTGCTGAACTCAGGACAACATCACTGCTGCATGAAGAGCAGAGATGCTGCTGTGATTTAAGTGCCACACACACACACGCGCACACCCGTCTAAAGTCGTCACACACCATGTCACCGGCTGTGACAGTGACACAGTCGACAGTCCACCACCACCTTGTCCTTACTCCTCTAATCCAAAGTGTGTGTGCGTGAGTGTGAGAAACAAGCACGAACAAACTGATACACACAATGTCTTTAAAATTGTACAACCATGTACTGTACACACACATGCACACACACACACACCACTCCCTCAACCCAGTGCCCTCTATTCACACACACATTCCAGGGCAGCGGG
This sequence comes from Trachurus japonicus, assembly GCF_045865225.1. NCBI lineage: Eukaryota > Metazoa > Chordata > Actinopteri > Carangiformes > Carangidae > Trachurus > Trachurus japonicus. The sequence goes on from NC_140907.1 coordinate 12,443,986, forward strand.
GCGTGAATCAACACCAGTTTAGATCATCAGACCTGAGATTGAACTGGACCGACAGGCCATCGCTCAGAGAAGCCAGCGCTGTGTTTGTGTGCATGGATGTATGACTGCTGGGGCACTCAGGTATCACTGCTCTCTGGCTGTGTGTCTGCAAATGGGTGACTGTGTGTGTATAAATGTGTGGGTATGTATGCAGTTGTTTCACACGCTGTTACTGTCACTACTATCCACATTAGTTTGAGTTCATGACTCTGTGTGTGTCATGTGAATATGGGTGCTTGTCATTACACTGTAAGAGTGACATAGATTCAGACTCATGACTAAGGAACCTCCTCAGGGAGTCAATGGTGCACGGTAATCAGTGACTGTAAGTGCAATATTTTGTCATACTTGTTCATTTCCCCTCTTTCACACATGACAGCAATAGAAGCCATATGAAAGGCTTATGATGACATAGTTTCCCTCAAATTAAATCAGGTAAGTCATGTACGGCGTAGACAGTCATATTGCTACATGTTGCCTCAGAGGAGTTGAGTGCTAAATTCAGAATGTCTCACAAGTGGACTGTTTTTACCAAATTAGACTAGATTTTTTGTCTCTCCTCACATGTTGTGAACATGACATATCTCATGTTTCAGTTGAGAAAGAAATATGAAATGCAGATCCTTTAATAATAATAATAATTATAGACCACTTTTAAAAACAGCTTTGCAAAGTGCAACAACAGAAAACAAGAACAGAAAAGTAAGGGATAAGGAAAGTACAAGAAAGATTAGAAACTCAATTGAAATCATGAAATATAATTAGATCCAAGTTCACACTGATGTTACTTTTTATGTTTTTTGGTAAATTAACTAATAGATATTAGTTGGTAAATAATAATTTACTTGTTAATTAAAAAGTTGCTTTACAGCTGCTTTCTTAGTCAAAATGTGTCAGCTTTGTAGTGACATTTTTATGTTTGTTCAGATGTCAATAAGTTGACGCAGTGGCAGGTTGTGGAGGAGAGGTAATGAATATGAGTCTTAATGGAAATCGAAGTCCTGACTTATCCAGTGAAAACAAAAGGGTACTTACAAGGTCAGTGTGGTAATTGAGGCCCATGTGTATCTTATAAAACTGAACAGTTTAATTTCAATGTCTAATGATTTGACCGTGTCCTTTCAACCAGCAGCTCAGACTGGCACAGTAGGGTATATGGTCTTATAGCCTCAAAATACAAACTACACTTAAAAGACTATGGTTTCTAAAAGCTTTATAAGATGCATTTAAATAAGTGTCCAGCTAAAAGATGCACATTTAATCTGATATGGGGTGCAACTTCGTAACCTGCTTCCTCACATTTTCTGAAGGTAGCCTTCATGTATCAATGTATCAAGGCCTCCTTTTTTCCTTAAAACCATAGTTAAGAAAAAAAAATCATTAAAACGTTGCAGTAAGTCTTTTTACTCCTAAGAGGGAAATCAAACGACATTGTGAATATAAAGATCATACAGAGTGAGACATGAGAGAAATATTAAAGTATAGAATCTGCAAGTGTGTTAACTCATTCATTGATTTTTGTAATCCCTTAGCCCCGCTGTTGTACCAGTGCCAACATCGTAGGGAGTACACCTGAAAATGTGAAATGACTGTCATCAGCTAACAGAAGTTTAAACTAGTTTTGCACACTTTCAGCACTGGGGAATAACAACAATTTTATAGTATTATTGATGACAATGTACTTTTCAAAGAATGCATTGTTTTCAATCACTGTTTGTCATGTACTTCAGGTCCGCAAATAATAAATGCCGCCTCAACTCAATTTTTAGTAACAAGATTTTCATAGCATACATACAAAAGAGGGGAACAATAATAAGAATTAAACATGGGATAGTGAAAAAAAAATGCAATGTTGGATCTGTTTAAAATAGAAAGTGACATATTGACTGCTTTGGTCTGTGTTTTATTGAGCTTTACACAATGTAAACAATTTACTTTCAAAATACCATATGGTATCCTCATTTAGAAATTCAAGACAATGACTTGCATATTACAAGGTGACTTTCTTAACGGGATATTCCGGCATAAGTTTAACCCATGGTCTAACACACCGTGACCCCCCCCTCAAGAGATCAAGTTATCCGACCGCTAGCTTCTCTAGTTACAGCAACTTCAGCGAAGACCGCACTCACTGTTGTGTATGCAGAAGCGGGGGTGGGGGGTATGCATGGGCTCTGGACCCACCAGAGCTGAGCTCCACCTCACATCAAATCACAGATACTGTCACAATACACGCTGTCCCACATGAACTGTAAACACGTCCTTAACGGCGCTAAAAGCATCATTAGAGTGAGAAATGTCCATAGATCTGTTATTCATTTATCTGCTACATCACAGACAGATTTGTGTGTGTGTGTGTGTGTGTGCCCGCGAATATATATTTTATGCCCACCCCCGCTTCTGCAGCCGGTTCTGATGCCTGATGTGAGGCTAGAGCGGCTTGCTTTCTCACTGGGATGACGCCGGAGTTTGACCTGCTGGTCCTGGTGGTTCCACAGGTGGCTCTTCATGTCTCCGAAAACGTCGGAGCAAGTTTACCCAAAGGGGCGTTATTTGGATGAACTGACATATTGCAGATCCTAAATGTTTTGGCAAAAGTTTGTTGTTGTTTCAGCCATCTTTTTTTTTTTTCTTTTACCCATGTCCCCTAGGCGGGTACCGTAATATAAAACTGCTACTCTAGGAAAAAAGCCTCTGTTTCTGCAGCAATAGCCTGCATTACAAAACTGCATGCACAGTTGACTGAGTACATTGTCTGACATTGAAAATGGTGACCCCAGGGCACATCCTGTACACTAGTCCTACTCAACTAGAATATATGTGTTGTTTGTTTGAGGAGGGAGGGTGGAGGAGGTGGTGGTGGGTGGGCGGGGGCAAAGGGAGGAGGGTATGCAAGCTATTCTGTGAAGTGGATCAAGGCTATTGCAGTGGAAAAGCAGTGAGTTATAACATTAAAGCTTGGTCAATTACTGTTGCTGAAGTCTTTCGTCCCCTCAGCTCTCACTGATGAATGAATCTCTCACATGAATTTTGAAGGATCTCCACCTGACTCTTTGCTGTGTATTAGCATGATTAAATTCCTTCTGTTGATAAAAATAAATACATACATGATTCATTTTTTTCATAATAGCATGCTGTTCATTCACATCCTTTGTATAATGGTGCTATATTATATACTATATTGCTGATACCACAACCATAATATAATTCATATACCGTATGATTATACATGGCTGCACTGAAAATGTTGTGGAGTTGTAATTGTCTGCTTTGTTATGTTTAATATCACCTCATTTGCTCCATTCTTATTTATAACCTGGTCTTTTCCATTGCAGTATCTTATTTGCCGCTGCAACGATCCAAGTTTCCCATGGGGGTCATTAAAGTTTAATCTCCTCCAGAAATCATTTAATGCACAAATGAACAGAGAATGCATCTTTTAACTCTTTGTGGAATACATTTGATCTGTAAAGGCTATCCAAACAATTATGAGATTTGAGTTCAGAGTTTGTTTGTTTTTTACCATAAAACCTGAGAGGTTAACAAACAATCTCATCTTTCAAGTGTATACTGTATACACTAAATGTGTAAAGAAAGATATATATTGCTGGAGGGGACTAGTAACATCTGTCAAGTCTGGTTCCCTGAGATATACCTATGAAATCTACAACACATCCTCCAAACCACTCTAGGAGTGTACTAGCAGCTTTACAGACTTATCTTTTACTTTTTATTTAGAGGTACAGTATATACTCTTTAAGAATAGTATCTCTTAGGGCTGTAACCTCCCAGTCGACTGGCCAATTTATTGGTGGATACGTTCTGGCTGGACCAAAATTCTGATTGCCGTGTTCATTACATCTCCTTGCTGCGCTGTTGGACCTGGATCTCTGTCTCCGTTGTGCCGTAGCGCTTCACTCCCATTCAAGTTAATCAGAGCATTTCAGTCCGTCTCCGGTCCCGACCGGGCTCCGGACACGGAGCAGAGACCTGCTGTCCAACAATGCAGGCTGTCCCTCTCTGAAGCGGAGGATGAGGTCAGCTTCACTCCTGTCAGTCTTCACAAACAGTCCACACAAGTTGAAAGAGTTTCTGATCATATCCTCACCAGTTTGTTCCCGGTGGTGGATATTTTTTTGTTTTTTTTTGACCTGGCCTATTTTTTTTGGGGGGGGGGCTGCGTCTCGGCTAGGGTCAGTAAAAAGTTTTTCTAACAGGCTGACAGTGACAATCACGGAAACTGAAGTGAACTCATTCATGGTTACCTCTGATTATACTAGATTACTTCCAATGTAGACACGCGACACGCAACCACCCCTCTTTTTTCTTTTTTCTCTCCTCTCATCAGCTCCAAACTCACTCGTCTGCACCTTGATCACGGACCACAGCTTTTTTTCCCCCCACAACTCATGTGAAACAGTCGCCTGTTACTGTAACTACAACAAGCTAATGTGTCCTTAGTTTATCATCTCCTCTCCTTCAGCATCACGTTCTCACTTATACACACGTGCCACGCATCCTTGACTGCTTACTTGTATCACCGGAACAAGTTTTACATGTCCTGCAACCCATAGTAACGTCAACGTTGGTTAGCGGTAGCAACAGAGCTAACCCAGTGGGTCCATGCCTATGTTCCCACTGGACTCTCTCTACGTATCTGGACTCTATCTATCTGGCCTGTCTAGCCTCTACCGGGTCTTTTTACTAAACTTAACCAACTCTTTTCTTCATTGCCTAAACCCAACCAATCGTGGGACCAAAGGGCTGTGGGAACATAGGGCCTAATTTTCAGTGACAACAAAAGTTAGAAATGTGGGAACATAAGGCTGTGGGAACATAGGAATGACCCCAACCTGGGTTTTAGTACCCCACACATTCAGTTACACAGAGCCTTAGCTATATATACAGTATATATATATATATATATATATATATATAGCTAAGGCTCTGTGTAACTGAACCTCTCACTTTAGCATTTCAGCTCAGAGAGCTGAATCAGAGTAACAGCTGAATGCTTTGAACTAGAGGTCATCACTAAGTGGCTATTTGATGCTGAGTATGATATAACTTCTGTCAGCCAGAAGGCCAAAATAGAGGAGTAGTGCATCTTTGTGCTCAGACATCTCTGGCCTTCACTGCAATCATTATCCATATCAGTGTACTTGTTTCTCAAACTCATCCGGGTTCTCAACTATTCAACAACAAACACTCTCATTGGTTGCTGCATTACACATCAGTTAACCCCTTACACATCTCCCCTTTTTGAGTAAGAACAAACACATCATCTGCTGTATGACTGTTCCATAAGGGGGCGTTCACACCAAACGCGATAGACGCGAATTGAGCGGCGGCTTTACATTGAAAATCAAGTAAATGGCGCAATGACACGCGTTTCGAATGGAGCGTTTAGCGCGGCGAGTCGCAGCACAAATGAGGGTCTGGGGCATCTGAAGCAGCGCGTCTGAAGCAACGCAAATAAACTTTTCAGGCAGCAACGCGCTGTGACATCCAATCAGCAACAAGTTCAAGCCGACAACACTCAGACCAACATGGAGGAGAAGTTAACTGTAGCTGTGTGTGGGCACTCATGCTCTACAACACCACTGCCGTCTTCTACAGAGAATGAACCCAGACACGACGGTGGGTGGTTTCCCGGCGTTTCGAGGACTTGTACAGCAAGTACAGTGCAGCAACGGTGGTGATATCAGCCATGATCGACGTGGAAAGAGAGTGGGTTCCAAACTAACAACTAACAAAGATTGTTTTTGGTGAAGCTGTGTTTTCGTGTGGATAGGGCCTTACTTGTTTCTCAAGCCCAGGTAACATCCAGGTTGTCAACCATTCAACAACAAACAGTCTCATTGGTTGCTGTATTAAACGTCAGTTAACCCCTTACACAACACTTTTCTCCTGTTATGTGTGACCGCTGCATGCTTTGTTTGCTCCAACAAATGCTCTTCCTATTTCAAAAGCAGGGGGCAAACAGGGAATATGTAATGTGTATAATGAACAGAGAATTATGCAAAAAATGTAAATATGCACTGCAAATGTGAAAGAGGATGCCCACACAGCAGGGATTATGCTGGGAGCCATTTAAGTTTCTTTAAGGCTCCATGTCTCAGGAAACATTAAGAAAAAAAACCCTCATGACACCTCTAGCTTTGTACATCTTCAAACACACACATACTGTACACACGCACAAGTGAGTGTTTACCCCGTATCCCTCAAGACACTCAAACAAATGTTTCATTTGATTGTCTAAATACATGCAGTACCCTGTCTCTGCCACACACACACACACACACACACACACACACACCATTAAGACAAGTGCATCTTCATTATTTATCATTGTTTATATCTTTGATAGAGTGCCAGAGGAGATAACAAGGCTAAAACTGCTGACTGATGGATATTTTGCCGTCACACATATACGGGGCAAACAGACTAACACGCTAGATGGAACACCCCCCTGCTACACACACACACACACACACACACACACTTACAGATATAGATATATTACAGCTTATAGAGCTGTCCAAACAGGCAGGGCATCCACTGTTAGTGTGTGTCGACGTGTGTGTTCCTTATTTATCATGGTTTGACATATTGCCACTGGAAATAATAGGGCTAAAGTGCTGACTGATTCAGATTTAGGTGTCACATATACTCCCAGATACTACTTTGTCTAGCACACTCACAAATACCTGCAAGTCTGTGCATAAAAATACACATCCAAGTGGTTTATTGTTAAAGTTTGTGCATCTCTTAGTGAGTTTAAACTGAAAATGTTGCCGACTCTATAATGAGACATTTCTGTTTTGTTTGCAGATGGACTTTAAGGGGTTATCACAGAGACTTGTATTTCCTCAGTATCCAGTATGTCGGTCATACACATTCAGTGTCATGGTGGTGATGTCCAACATTTCTCATAGATCGCACATCACTCGAACTGTGTAGTGTTGCCGTGATGTAGTAGTCAATTTTGGTTGAGAACGATCTCTCTCTGTTTTCCCATCAATACTCATATAATCTCCTCACATGCATTTCAGGCCTCAGAACGCATGAAGGTTTGAGCTTAAAGGCAGACTGTCAAAAACATGGGTCAAAAACTCACCCAGTATCTCCCATATGCTTTCAGTGTTTTTTAACCACAAAAGGTCACGACCTGACATGAAACTGCTCATCATGTCTCCAGCCAGCGATGCAGGGATGATTATTACACCCACGCCATGGGTCATGTCAACGGACAACGCTACAGCACCAGTTAACTATTCAATCTGTCAAATAAAGTACATTACATAGGCCAAATTTAACAGGAGGCAAAGGGAAATTCACTGAGCACAGTGGCTTAATGTGGAGAAAGGGACATTAAGTGAAAATTCACTGCTCCCATGAGCACTGTGAAGCTGGTACGAATATGTAAAATGCATAGTTATAGTGTATTTACAAAAGTAGGAGAAACATAAGTCAGACAATCTTTATCAACCAGCAAAGGTATTGTACATTTAATAGAATACAGATTTTGCGTATCGAACTACAAGAAGACTAACATCATTCAAATATCAAAACCTTTCTATTATCTTCAGTCTCCGTGTGTGTGTGTGTGAGAGAGAGAGAGTTTGTGTGTGTATGTGTGTACTGACCATTCAAGCGATTAACATCAGGTGTGTCAGCAGTCTGAGTCTGATGGATATGTTACATTAACCCCTCTCTAGTGTGTGTGAGAAAGTGTGCATGAGTGTATGTGTGTGTGTCAAAGGAGGACTGAGTATTTCACGCTGGACTCTCCCATTACCTGAGGTCAGCACTGTTACTGACAAAGTGAGAAAAATGTGCGCCTGTAAGTGTGTTTGTGTGTATGTGCGATAAAATATACAGCGCAGGTGTGAAGAGCCATAATGATGGTGGCTGGTCTAGATTAGGAGCTGAGTGCAGCAGGTTTGGGAGCTCATACAGCCTTCAGCAGCACATTTTCACCTCCCGCACACACACATACTGTATACACTTATGCACACTAATACACACAAACAAACAAAAAACCCGGCATGCCCTTTAACCTAACACATGCAGTGGCAAGGAGTTCAGTTTTAAAATATACTATTAGGGATTTTACTTACACAACAATGAGTTATGATTGGATTTATGCTGTCGGGTGAATCATTTTTCAGTACTTGTTAATACACTTATGAGCATTAAAATTACAACATCCTTTTTTTCTGGCTCTGTTGCTCATTACCCTTAAATAAATCATTGACCTTACATTAAGTACATGGTGATGGAAAACACAATTTCCTGTATAATGCACAATGAATAACCCTTGATGTTACTGCTTGCTTAACATGGAGTAATGACCAAACTCAAGGTTTTTACAAAGAGTTTCATATTTTTTTTATAATGATACAATAAAAAAAATTCAATTTGTGAAAGTTAGATGAACTTAATTAAAGTAAAACAAGGATTTACTATCGTTAAAATACTTGTGGTTTGAAATGGTAAAACATTAGTGAGATAATGTATAGAACAACCGCTTATGGACCATGGACCCTGAAGACAGTGAAGGTGACTGTGCCTTAATGAACACTGCAACACTCTCACGGCCACACATCAAACTCTACACTGCCTGTCTCTACCAGCTCATCATCCACTCACTTCAGTCCATGTGGTAGTGGAACAGACACCTATCCAAGTCCCTAAGGACTCCTGAGGCAGAGGACGGGAGGGAGAAGCTGAGCGTGGATGATGGGACGCTCTTTTTAAACCACACACACATTTTGCTCTTTTCTCCCTCCTTGTTCCTATCTGTCTTCCTCCATGCATCATTCACCATCCTCCCTGCTTACTGCTCTCACTCCAATCTCTGTTTCCATTTCTCTCTCTCTACTGCACAGATCTCTGAGATTAGTTTATTTGTAAAGAAATTCAAAGTAACGCTTTGAGTGTGGCAAGGCTTTTACAAAAAATACACATATAAATAAATAAATAATTCACACCCCCTCAACATAAATCACAAGTGCAGCTGTGACAGCAAAGAGCACCCCGTCTGCTAATTGAGATCATGTACCTATTGCCCTATTTGCCTGGAGGAAATGACAAATTCAAATTGTCTGCTAAACAGCAGTGTGTAAATGTTGTACATGCAAAAAGCGGAACCTGTCTCTTCTCTCTCTTCGCTTTAATCTCCTTTGCCATTACATGTCAGAATATCTGTACATTTTGTTCTTCTGTAAAGAAATGATAAGGCAAAGAGAAATGCACTGACTTTAAATTGTCATTTTGAAGATACATCTACCAGCAGCAGCTTGTGTGTGTTTTATATTCTGATGGTGCTTTCATTTCTAATATCAAATGGAATTTAATGATGAAACAAAGGTAGTCAAGGTAGGCAAACATGCAGATTCACCCTTGACTGTGCAAAAACAACAGTATACCATATGTTTACTGAGACAATAAAAATGATGGTCCCATAGCTATGGTAATCCAAAACAACATACTGTGGATTAACAATTACTGCCTGTATGGATCTATTTGTGAAGGCTAACCTTAGATATTACAAGCTCACAGAGGAGCAGATGTACATGACTCACAAATGTCAACAAGGCATCATGGGGACTTGAGCTTCAAGAAAACTAAATTGTTAATCCACCTTTGGTTTGGTGTTTGGCAAAAAGAAGAAAGAACTTACTAAATAAATAAATGAAAACTCTAATGTAATATTCATAAGTATAATCCGATCCTCACTTTTTGCCAGAGCAAACAGTAATATTTTGGCCCCTCTTCATGTTGTAGCTCAGTGCGCCTTCATAACCATGGTTGTGAGGTTTAAACTATTAAGAATCACTTTAGTTTAGGTTCAGCTTGTGTTGAACTGGTTTGTGAAAATGCAACATAAAAGTGTTTAACATAATGAATGTTGCCTTGGAGTCTGAAAACACTGATCTATTGTGTGGAACACTGGTGTTAGTCTCTGTTGTCTGTCTTGTTGTATTTCCCTTTTGAAATTATTTTTTATTCAGCTATAACCTCATTTGTAATTAATGTTTGTCATTTTTATTGATTTTCCCATTGTTATTTTATGGCCCTTGTAACTCTGATGTAAAAATGCCCTAAGAATAAAGTCTCATTCCGTGCCCCCACTGATTGGTATCCAATCAGGATAAAAAAAAAAATTAAAAATAGTTGCTCACTTCGCACACTGCCAGTAAAAGTTTACCATCGTCCTGTGTGTGAGAGCACTGAAACAAATTAAAGACCACTAACAGTCTTATTGTTATTCTTCTACCATTCATCACTTTGTTGTTGTGTTTATTGGTCTGACGTGGTTCAGAATCAAAAGTGCACAAAGTTGATGCATGAAGTTAAACACAGAAATCTTTCCTCCTTGGAGTTTAGGTTTTTATACAAACGCTGCTATTTCACAATAAGCACTTGAGTTTGACACAAGTACTTTGTTAGTGGAGGCACAATCCAATGATGTGGAAATGCTATTCTGACTGTTGTTAGATCACTGATTCATCACTCCAGCGTGCAGGAGGAGCATTTTCAACAACATAAGCACATATCATAGCCAGTCATCATGCTAGCATGCAGAACAGCACACTACAAAGTGTTATGAATAGGCACTGTGTACTGAGCAGGTATAGAGGTGACAAACACACACACACACACACACACACACACACAATAGTCTCGTCCAGACCAGGAATTAGGTAGAATGATTGGTGAGTGACAAGTGAAATTGAATTTATCTGCAGTGAAAGCTCAAAGGACTGACCGACAGACACACACACACACACAAATTCAGACACACACAACCGTGAAAAGGCACAAACACACACACATCAGCATGAGCAATTGCTGAATAATTGCTGGCACACACACACACACACACACAAACGCGCACACACAGCTGTCTCTTCAAAAGCAAATCTCTTTTCCCCTCACACCATCACAATGAGAATTGCATCTGGCAATTCCAAACAAAACAAAAAAAACTTTGAGAAAGGCCTTCATTATGCTGCAGCCAGCCAGACGTGATTTGAATGGTGGCCATTGAAATGACAGTCCTGGAGCCATACACAAAGCAACTCCCTATAGCCAGTGAATTGAAAAATGATATAGAAGGGAAACGTAATTTTGCAAGTATGAGAGATTTTTGTTTCTTATCTTTAAGTTACACTTATATCAGCCACACAAAGAGACATTGAAGGTGTAATAGTATATAGCAAGTTTAAAGATATGCAAACATCCAACGATGCACATTGATGTCTTCGATTAAAAGGTAGCACTTAACATACTCAACATAAAACAAACAAAGTTACAGTCTTGTGGTGGTATGCCAAGTTGCCAGAAGTATGGTCACAATCCCCTTCCCTGAGTTACAGCAGTGAAATATCAGACCACTATCTTGGTGGTAGTAGCAAATATTCAATTCAATAAGAACTTTGACGGCTGAAGTGGAGAGAAGGGTCCCAAACAGCAGTAGAACATGGATCAGTCCCGAGAGGAGCGGCCCAATTTGAATGGTTAGTTTACAAACTGCAACAAACGAAGATACAGACTCTAGCTTTAAAATTATCACCCTTGCCTACCAAGCCCTAATTGGTCATACATCTTCCTATCTTTAAGAGCTCGTCTTACTAGAACACTCTACGCCCATGAAGCAGGCTTACTTGTGGTTCCTCGAGTTTCCACAGTGCATCATGGGAAGCAGAGCCTACAGCTATCATGCTCCTCTCCAGTGGAGTCTTCCTCCAGTTTAGGCCTGGGAGGCAGACATGTTTAAAGATAGGCTCAAAACTTTCCTGTTTGAGAAAGCTTACAGTTTGGACTGGTTCAGGTTTGCCTTGAATCCCTGTGTTGTTATGGGCCTAGACTGCCAGGGGGACTTCCCGTGATGCACCAAGCTTGTATCTCCTCCTCTCCCTCTCCATCTGCACACATTCATACCCCATTAATGCATGTTTCTAACTTGGGCCCTTCTCTCCTGTAGTTTTGTGCTTTCTCATCTCCTCTTGTTGCTTTCTGCAAGTAGTTCTATCTCTGGAGCTACAGTATTATTTGTCTTATAGTGAGACTATTATCACATTTGGCGATTTGGTAGACCAAGGTGCGCCGAGATAGGTGTGCCGGTGCAGCAGGGGGAGGTGTCGACGGATTCAGCTTGGTGCAGTGACAATTTTGTACCAAACGGTTGTGCCAAAGGTGCACCGAAAGGTCGCCAGCGCCAACCTAGTCTACTCTCTGCGCAAGGCAAAGCGCAGGCGGCGGCGCAGTGGTAGTTTGGCTGACCGGCGCACAGCGCGCACACATCACCAAAACCTCACAGGCAGGTTTCCAGAATGTCAGGCACATTTAAATGCAAGAAATAATCACAACAACCACTATTTAATGTAACTATTTGAATCAGCTCATACATTTATATCTATCTCTATCAATTGTCCCGTTGCATCTGATGACAAGTCAAAGGCTGTTGGCATGTGTAATGGAAACTCGACCTGACTGAATTAACACAGATGAAAAAAGCAGCCGCGGATGTGAGGGTGGATGACTGCATGTCGCTGCTGTGTTGACACTACGCACTGTGCCGTTGTGATGATCAGCTTTATTAATTTACTTATTAATTTATTTGTGGGCGAGCGGCAGCATCGTCACGCGGCCGTCAATGAAAAACTAAAAACAAACAAACTATCATCTCCATCAGCCTCGCCATCAGATAGTGAGCATATATTCGGTCCCTCCCATTTCAGAAAATTCAAAAGAAAACAGAAAAAGAGAGACGATCTGCAATGCATCCTTTATGAACAGCTGCTTCTGATTTCATTCCTGTTATGCATGGTGTTTGTTTATGCTGTGGGGTGTCTTTTTTGTTTTTTTTACACTGGGCAACAGTTCTCAGTCAGCGCAAACCTGGGTAACAAGAGGTCTGTTCGCGTGACCATATCCGGACACTGTGCACTTGGACCTCCCGGACCAGAACATCAGTTTCCTCCTACGTTTGGCCATCTAACACTGCTGTCTCCTTCAATGGTAAAGTGAAACTTGCACTGGGCCTCGCCTGCGGCGCATTAAAAGGCAAGGAGAGGAGCTCATTTGATTGGTGAAGATTTGACTCCCTTGTGTTAAACCCACTCCACGTCTTATGTCCTCCCTCGTTGCCACTTGTGCCGGTGGGAGGGACGGAGGCGGGTTTGCACCAGGCTGCGCCGGGCACAAAAATTGAAAAATTGTGCCTGGACACACCCTGTTGGCATGGCGCAGGCGAGGCGTAGCGTAGGTGTGCCGCACCTGTGCCTGGTCTATGAAATTAGAGCCCTGTGTCTCTATGAATAACATTACTAAGAGTACAGTCTAGACCTGCACTATAAAGCTGCCCTGACATAACTTATGTTACAATTTAGTGCCAGGTAAATAAAAATCACTTGATGTGACTCTTTGTTCTATGTTTTATTATCAGACTCCTAATTATTCTATCGCAGACTGATTATGAGCACACCACCCTGATCAGTGTACCAGTGTGGAAACAGCAGTATTTAAGCAAACACCACTATTCTAACTCTTGTGATCTTTTCTCCTCTCCTTTTTACAGCTTAATGCAGTCAAACACAGCTGTAAACATGCTTTGAAATGCTAATACAGCTGCTGTGTGACATTTTTGATGAGGCTTCCACAAAATATCACTGTGTGTGTGTGTGTGTGTGTGTGTGTGTGTGTGTGTGTGTGTGTGTGTGTGTGTATGTATGTGTGTGCATGGAGAATATATGGTCCTTTAACAAGTGCAGCAGCCAAAGTTTGGTCATATATTCTTCTGGGAACTCAATATGTGTTTGTTGTGATGAATTTAAGCTTAAATTGCCACTTGCATGGCTTTGTCATATGGAGCATGAAATGCCACTGTTTAACTGCTATCGACTGAAAGGATAGTTAAGGTCATTTGACGTGGGGTTGTCTGAGGTAGTCATGCATAGTCAGTTACTTGCAGCAGATTCAGATCAGCACGCTTTACTGTAGGTTTTGAGAGGCAGCAGCGAACATGGTACACCATGGTCTCTGTATTGGACGAACAGAAAACTGATGATATTCTAAGTTTAGCTTAACTGCAGGTAACACAGTGACTATGCATTAGTACCTCACCCAACCCCTTGTCAAATAACACAACAAACCATCCCTTTAATTTCAGAAGTTTAAGAGATAAACTGATGACCGACTCTCTCATGTTTCTTTAATGTTCGTATAACCTGCATGGGAGTCAGAAAAAAATAAGACTAAAGCAAAAACAGTTAGTTGGCCAGTGAAGATTTAAGAAAAAGATAATGTGCTCTGGTCAAACAAATCAAAGATAAGTGGTTTGAAAACTCAATTTGTTTGGCGTAGACATCTTTTCAGGAGAGCAACCTCATACCAACTGGTTAACGTTGTGCTGTCGAGCTAATACTTAGCTGTTCTGAACAAGCTGTAAGAGGGAAACATAGGTACTTCTATAAACCCACAACTGTGAGACAGCAGGTTCAGGTATGACCACTAAGCTCGAAGAGAAGAAATGAGGGATATAATGCAGGATGGCCTTTTATTGCATGGAAGAGTGGTCAAATATTTCAGCAAGGCAATGTCAGAGACTGATCGTCATTTTTTCCACCTAAATGCGGCAATGCAGGCTTCTGAAGCCAAGTGTGAAGTTACTATTTTCATTGAATATTACATGGCAATATTACAATAGTACATTTTATGTTAAATACATGATTGAAAAAGCAAAAACTGCATAAGAAGATACAATATGGGAGTGAAAATTCATGGGATGAACTAACGAGGCTCAAAATTCTGGTTGAGTTCAGGTGTAGAATGCACTTCATGGTCTCATGAGGTTTAATGTCAGCAATGATGGATAATCATGTACATCATGGTTCTTTGGTCCTTTCCCAAACTAAATTCCTCACCAATAAACATCACACTGTCTCTATTCCCACACAAAATCTGCCAGTGTGGATTTTAACTGATTTAGGACAAACATAATAAAGCAGTTCATCCTCTGAACGGGACGACATTCTATGTAAATGTGTCTAGATGAACTATAGCACATGGCTACACATCATTCTGTACAGTATGTTGACTCATAATCCGCTGACTTCCCCTCTGCGCGGCAGTAAAACAGACACCTCTCCACGTCTCTAAGGACCCCAGGGGCAGAGGACAGGAGGAAGAAGCTGAGAGTGGATCTTCAGATGCTATCTTTAGACCCCATACTTACTCAACCATTTCTCTTTTTTCCTACATTCATCACCATAATCGCCACCTCATGTCCTTCCATTCTCTAAACCTCAATAATAAACCAGTCTCTCTCCGCCCATACTGCTATTTTTGTCTTGGTTTGTTAACCACACTCACCTCTTTTAACCACATTCACCTCTTTTATGGCACATAAAAATGACTCACATTCAAACTTCACCAAGCAGCACTACTAGAGACTGGAGTAATAGCTCGGAAACTGAACAGATGGTGTTGCAGGACAACACATAGGGCTTTAAAATTTAAACAATTTTTATTTTAAAATCAGTCAGACAGCCGACAAAACAGAATCCAAGAGAGGTCATGTGGTTATCATTGTCCTTGTGTTGAAATTGAATTAAATAACCATTGCATATGCCAATTTTCATGTATTGTTTCCTTCTTACTCTTATTTATTAATTTCACTGCAACTAAAACAAACTGATCTGATTATATGCAACCTTTTCATGGTGGTAAATATATATTTTGGGTGAAATGTCATGCTACTCGTTGATTTTTCAGATAGATGATTGTCTTGGTATCATCTGCACATTTATTGCACCCATTGACGCTTTCACGTGTCGGTGTTCTTAGCTCACCCAGGTTGGCTGGTCCTTTAACCCCACTGGACGTTAAAGCACTTTTTGTTCTTCGGGCTCTGTACTTCCCTGAATTTAATTTGAAATAACAGTGTGTGGTGTGTTAAAGTGCTTGCTAAGGCTCAGGTTTAATTTGAATCGGTTTGAATCAATATCAGAGGGAGGTGTAGGAAGAGGTTTATAAAGAGACAGTGCCCAAATTGACTGCAGACAAGTCAAGAAAGCTCAGAAACAGTACCACAACATCTGGAACAACGGTCTGGAGAGTGACGACACAATAATCAAAGTAACTGGAAAGTGGGAGGCCAAGC
Organism: Trachurus japonicus; assembly: GCF_045865225.1. Lineage (NCBI taxonomy): Eukaryota > Metazoa > Chordata > Actinopteri > Carangiformes > Carangidae > Trachurus > Trachurus japonicus. Next base: position 12,460,199 of record NC_140907.1, read on the forward strand.
CATCACCTCAGCTGTTGTTGGTGGTGCTGTTTTGGCTTCTGTCATCTGTTGTTATGCCATCTCTAAGAATCATTGTTGTTGCCTGTCAAGAGGCTCTTGAATAGATTTTTTTTGTTTGTTTTTGATTTTTCTCCACACCATTACACTGCATTGCATGTTATCAAAAAGTTAATGAGTAAACAAGTGAACAACGCAGACAAATAAAATGTTTTGAACTTACGGTTATATCCTACATGTAAACAGTACACAAAATAATTGACATCATCTCTATGTGCCAAAGTCTCTAGCAATCAGTGGTGATCAGTCACCATGCAGTGGGTGTAAATGCCAGATTTTTATGTGTGAATGAAAATTGCATGGGCCTGCCTTATTGTTTCATGTATCACACTTACTCATTTATAATAAAACAGCTTCTCTACTTAACTTCTGTACTTCTGTTCATGGACTTTTTCCCCCCTGCCTGCCTTTATAAGTCCTGCTATCTCTTGATCTCTCATACTGTGTCTGTTTTTCACACACTCGTATACAGCCTATGATATATCCTCCTGCTTTTATGCTTAGTGCTGGCTGCCTTCCCTCAGGCATATTCTTTAGCTGTCTTTATTACCCCCCCACTCCCTTTTCCCCACCACTCTTATTTTCTGAAGTTGCTTATTGAAACATAAGGCATGATGTGGGGAGACTTCACCAGGGGTTTGCAGGGGTCACACTGTGCCTCAAGAAACCATACTGTGATAGTGTATGTGCAAATGAGTCCTGGGGCGCTCAGGGATGGATGCTATACTGCAACATGTGGATGACATGCTCAGAAAAACCGAGTTGAAAAGAAACATACGGTCACACACTGTGGCAAATGCTGACAAGAGATACATGAAAAAAAAAATGTTATTGCTTAAAAGTCTTACCATTTTGCATCATTTGTACGACTGTTCAGTGTTCATGGTATTTAAACAGAATTTTTTTCTGGACAGCCAACAGTGGGTGTTTATGTTTATTTTTGTGTTATTTAAAGACAACTGAAAGTTACTTCTTTGGCATTTTACAATCAAAACCATTATGTCTCAAAAAATGAGAGCAGTAATCTAAGAAAATGTTCGTATTAGATATACTGTAGTCATGGTTTCTAAAAAAGGCTTGACAGAAAAGTAAGAAACGGAAAACTTCTGTGGCCCTAAATCAGAGCTCTTCAACCATGTTGTTCAGGGGCCACATTTCCCGAAAGAGTTCCTTGAGCTTCTTTCATTATGTTTGTACATTTGATACAAAATGACACCACATTTGCAAAATTCTTACTTTGCAGCATTGCAAAAGTAATCTAATTATTAACCATGAAGGGAAATAAATTAGCTTCCTTTAAGTCATCAGGCCAAGTGGTTGATACAATTTTCTGTGCAACACAAGCTGCAACATCAACAATAGTAAACACACAGTTTTCCACATCACATCATGTCGACTACATGGCGTATAATTCTGCTGCTTAATTCTGGCATCTCTTACAAAGCTACATCACAGTGTGAATTATGCGACAAAGAGCCAACCAACACAAGGGATCAAGGAGAATACAAAAGTTCAACATTAACTGAACTTGCCTGTGCATTTGATGCCACACATCAGGATACCATTAGGATTTTAACGGTACAATAACTTTTACCGATACTGCTCATCAATCTCATACTTTAAGAGTTTTCTTATTGATCCTGTACTTTGACTGTTCCCTTATTGATCTGGTACTTTAACAGATCGTTATTGCTGCTTATTGTTGTTAAGGGCAAAACAAACAGGAAGAACTAACATTTGTTTATTTTTTTAATATGAAGCCTCATTCTTCAATCAACATTCAGACTCTTGGACGCCATTTTTCCTTTGCAGTAATTTACCAGCAGCCCCCCGCATCACTAAACCCTCTGTTCTGAGTGATTTGAACCTGAAACAGAATTTCTGAAGACATGTTCACATGATGCTCTATTTCACCAATTTGAATGAGACTGGAAAATATAATATGCAGAACTGTGTTTTGTTCTTGCAGCATTAAAATATTAAATTATTTGTGTTCCCTCCAGAAACTTGAATGTGCACACAAATTCAGCATTTAGGTCAGGTCAAAACTTAATGTTTCTAAATGGTTTGTCCCATTTCAGTCTAAAAGCTGCAAAATGATGTGTGAAAATGATGTAATGTTAATTTAACATTCAACATTTAATATGTGAATAAATATATTCATTAAGAGTGGGTATGGGCGGACACACACACACTCGTTGCTGTTGATTTTATCATCACTCTCATGTTGCAGCACATTATAGCAAACCTTTTAAATCCCCTCTTACAGCTTACTCTCATAAAATCTGATGTAAAACCAAAACCATATAATATCCTGGCATTTTAATGACACACACACACACACACACACACACAGAGACACGCCTCTTACCGGGGTGAAGTTCATGACTTTGAGGATCCAGATGGTCAGCGCCAGGTTGACGATCATGGTAACGAGAAGCAGGAGGATGAAGAAGTACAAGCATCTCTTCCTCCAGCCATAGATTCCCACTGCTGGGTAAACCTGGGCACCACACACTGATGTCCCCCGTTGGTGCAGCGGGTTGGGCTGAGCTGCAAGGATATACTGCTCCTGGGTCATCTGAAAGACACGCAAACATGGCAAATACACATAAGGATCACTTGTTTTTATGAGCACTAAGATCTGAAAATTTATGTTGATGAACTCATCTCCTTAACGGTGTGAATCCGTTTAGAGTGAAAACCTCATCTGAAATTTATACAACATGAATTGAGAGACAGAAAAAATCGTCAACTGATGTTAGTTGAGTGACTCATCCCTTTAACATATTCCTCTGCCTGTTTTTCCTTACTTTTTTTTCTTACAAGTTTCTCATTTTGGAGTGAAAATCTCCATTCGTTCAGCTCTGCACAGAAGCTGAACGAGCATAAAAGTAAAGACTTTAAGGAGAAAGAGGAAGAAAGACGATAGAGGTGGCATGTTTATTCCTTCCTTTTCCCATCCATGCAGTGCAGGCAAAGATAGAGACGAGAGAGAGAGAGGAGAAAATGAACTTTTGGGGTTTTGGTCATTGCGGAGGGAAGGATGGAAACACCACTAAACAGCTGAAGATAAAGAGGAGTAGCAGAACATGAGTGAATTGAAGAGAGGAAGCATGAGAGATTGAAGGAGAGAGTAAGTGTGAGAGCAGGAGTGAGTGTGCGAAAGAGAGACCAAAGCATGATAAAAATAAGATAGAGGTGCAGCAGTGACGTGGAGAGATAGCACAGCATCAAATAGTAAGAGATAGAAAGAGAGGATGGAGAGAGAGACAGTAAGGGAATGAGAGAGAGGGCAGATAAGACAGCAGAGGAGGACAGAGTCCATTAGTTGTAGTGGTGCAGGAGGAGTCATTGGTGACAAGAGATATGGACACTGGCTGCAAGGCACTACTATCTCTACTATCTCTGACTCTAACTCTCTCAAAGAGTCTTTACCTCGCTCTCTCTGCCTCAAATTCTCCATCTCTCTCTCCCCTTAATTCACTTCCTATCTCACTTCGGCACCTCTCTCTCTCTTTATCAGTCTCTCACTCTCTCTCTGTCTCACACACACACATTATGTCTTTACTTGCTGAGACTGCATGACCTTAACACCTCAGCGGCTGTTGATTTTTTTTCCTCCCTCCCTGCAATATTTTTTTCTCCATATACTCACACATGATGATAGCAACAAGCCTTGATGGAAAACAAAAATGCTGACTCGTGGCTTGCCTGCAGCATAAAAAATAAGAAAGTCAAAAATGGCCTTTCACGTTTTGTTGGGTTTTCAGTATAAGAGTCTCAGGAATAAATATCAGCCTATAATCTGTATCTCCACAGGGGTTCTGTTTTGTATACACAACAAGCAATGGCCTACTCAGCTGCTGATAATAGGAGATTTTTTTTGTGCGCATATTGTGATAATATATACTTTCACTGCAGATGCTGAAGGACTTGAAGGACCTTTAAATCCCCCATCTGAAGCGTAAAATGACTCATATGGGACTGAAAAGCAACTTAAACTGACTGTAAAAAGCGGTAATCTCATTTCAACAACACCAGTATGACCAGTCCTAAAGTGCGATGGTGTGTTACAGAATCCAACAGCGGTATGTTGTCTTTACACTCCTGGAGCCATTTTTCAGTTGAATTAACTGAGTTACTCAGTGACTGAACTCTGATAAAAGAGAGGAAAAAGAAAACAAATCCATGCGGAAATGCATTCAAGATGCAATGAAGAGGTAATCAAGCAAATTATCTCCAAAGGTGCACAGAAATACATTGGGTTGTATTAACTATGAAGCATAAATTCAACGTGTAGCAAATTCATTAAAAGTTTAGCACAGCAAATTATTAAAAGTGGATAACAAGAAACAGACTGTGTTTGCTTCAGATTTGAAGGAGGCCATGAAAAGACATATTGTAATCTGCTTTTTTTTTGGCAAAAGAAGGATGAAGCTACTTGTAATGTGCATACAAAATATGCAATAAAGGTTTTGTGTAAATGTAATCCAACTAATTTATATCTAGGCACAGACTGGATATGAGACACATATTAATGCCAAGTGGAGAGAGGGCTTAATGTTTGTCAAGTGGGCTAATGGATTAATGATGTTTTGTCTCTTCAAAGTGGGGAAATTAGGGTGTCTTGCAATGGTCTCAGCTCGTTGATCTGTTTCATTTTATGGGTGCATCTGCTCAGTCTGCAGATACAATGCACATAAATTAATAGCAGGGTATTGCTATGGAATATGGATTTGGGGTGGCCTTCTGATCATTACCTCAGTATTCAGCATCCATATCATTGAATCAATAGCTGAGTGTGTATACCTGTGTGCAGTTATGCCAGCTGTGTGTGTGATGGAGTTTTCTGTGGTGCCTGCAAATCCTAATCATTTTTCTTCCTGCATGAACTGTATGAAGAGGCAGAAATCTATAGATGCACACACCTACCTGGGCATATGTCTATGGAGCTGTCTGTGTGTGTGAGAGAGTATTCCGTGTGTGTGTGTGTATATGTATATGTATATGTATATAATTTTTTCACCCCTTCCCCCAATCATCAAATGACAAAGAATTACACTGATTGATTGGATTGACTCTGGCCAGTTCTGTGATTTGTTAACTTATATTAAAAGCTCCTTTATGTTCTCTCATTTCCTTCTTGGTCTTGCATGTGTATTTGTTACATTTCTCTCCCAGCCATGCATGGTTATCAATCCATTGTTTTTGTTGTATTATTGTCATTAGGGTGTGAGAAGGGTTTCATCCTCCTCACACATCCTAACTGCATACTTCTCTCCATCTCTGGATTCTTTCTCATCCTGTTTATTAACTCACTCCATCCCTTTCTTCCTTTCCACTCCTTGTCAATCCATTTTGTTCTCCGCCCTTTTCCTCCTTTCTTCTGCCCTACACCCATCCCTCCCTCCCTCTTCCAATGCATTTCTAGATTGAACTGACAACAGAGTCATCAATCAATCCCATGGTGCACCACAGCCTGCACAGCGTGACCTAGCTTTATTAACATCATAATGTATTGACAGCCATAAAAGCAACAGCAACAAGAGCCACATCGCCATGGTAACCACTACAACATACAGTAGAACATAGAACTGTTATCTCAGCAGAGCCAATAGTCCTTTGCTCATTTGTTAATTTGATACCATCACATCCACATCATGACCAGACAAGAAAGAATGGCCATAGCTCTCAGAAACTGTTGCCTCTTCTTACCTCACACTTTGCTTCTCTATGTGACAAAGAGACATGGATAGCAAGATAAGCGTCAAAAGTTCCGTGACTGCAGGAACAAAATGCAGCAGCCAGGCCATGCTTGTAAAAGAGATTTTTTTTATCTCAAGCAATTTGCCTGGTAAAATAAAGGTTAAAAAAAGAGCATCTTTTTCCAATGTATATCTTCAGAGCCTTGTAAATGTTATACAAGATCTTAAGGGCTGTACTTTCAACTATGTAATTGGTACAATTGGGCAACACACAGTACAACTGAAAATATCAACGTGTCAATGTGAAGAGGTTGACATGGCCAAAGTCATGCAAATTTGGGTGGTAGACCGAATGTTTATGGCTACAGCAGCATAACACGCTCACAGATGGTATTCCCATGTGACACCACCAGACTGAGGCTCAGCTCTTTACTTTGAGGATTAGACAAAGTAAAAATAAGAGAAAAGAAGGAAAGGGTACTGTAGGCAGAGATGAAGGAAAGCAGGAAGTAGAAGAAAGACAACTAAGTGAATTCAAGTGTATGATTTTGATCCGTACGTATAATTTAATCTGCCTCCACAAGCCTGAAAAAAGATGCAAAAACTAAACATCCTCACTTTACAAAGAGCTAATGACAGGAGATCAGATGACAGGAGATATTACTTGATGAAGTCTTTCTATGAAATTGTCTTTCATCTTTCAAGCAGCTTCATTTCACATAAAAAAGACTTTCAAAATCCATTATGACAAATAGGAAATCACAAATTCGCCCTCACATAGCAGACTCGTAGGAGTTCTTTGTAGTAGATAACAGCTAATGGTTTGGTCCAGGCTTGAAGCCATATGATTTAGGATGTCATTGTGATGATGGCAAGTATACTGTATATCTTTCAATGTGAAAACTGATTAAATCTAAAAGCTCAGTATGCATGTCCATTCTTGATATAAAATTCTCTTCACATGCAGAGAGATATTTCAGAGGAATCGCTCACTGACGTAGCGTGTCAACCTCCTTCATTATGTAACTAAATTAATGTTAATGTATGTGGGATGTGTGTGTCATGTCAGATTCAGCTTGGTGGACATCGTGAATAAAAGGTGGAGAGTGGGAACAGATGCACACATGTGCGGCCTGATAATGTATGTGAAAGCTAGATCAATTGACAGATGGGTGGATATGGAAGGACTTTGACGAGACATGGGTGGATAATGAATAAAGCGATGGACGGACTGACTTGTAGAGACAAAAATCAGACAGCTTAAGATTTTGCTTCATAACTAAAATCTGTGTCAAAGTGTAATTAGTATGCACCCTCTGCAGATCGGTGCTGCTGCTATTTGTGAAGTGCTGGGGGCGATTCAATGTATCTGTCAGCCAGCATCACAGAGCCTCTCCTTCCATCTGCTTATACTCAAGACCACCACTCTGATATTATTCCACTTCTGATGGCCCTGACACTATCTCTCCATTTCTCTTTATGTTGGTCTCTTCAAGGCAAGCTTCCAAGAAAAAGGCAAGCTTCCAAGAAAAGCACTCACATAAGTAAAGCATGGGTAAGTAGGGGTGTGCAATCTGACAATCATATATTATAATGTAGACAGTCATACTTAGGCATATGATAAATTGCTTCTAACCAGACCACCGACAACTGTTGAAAACTGGCAGCTAGCCCGCTAACTGCAGCTAGCGATGGATGTTCCTGTTCTGCTCTGCAGCCATGGTGGGCTTGGTGTAGCGGAACGTTCTCCAGCGAAGCAGAACAAGAACAGTGTGTCACCGGCTTCACTCCAACACGGTGGCATTTACAATCTGCGACTGGTAACTCCTCCCACATTAGCTGGGGCTAGCAAGTCAGCAGTGACTGAACTGACAAAACCAAAACGCTAACATAAAGCACCTCATAAATAAATAACAGTGCTGACCAGATTAATCCTACCCTGTGTAATCAGCTGAAGGTGACACCATTTGTAAATAGTAGGCACCATTGCGGATGAGGGAGAAAAAAAAAAGTGTTCGACCGGCAGACAGATACAAAGCACAACTTCAAGGTTAGACTTCATAAAAATTAGAGCAGAAACAGAAAGCAGATCATGAATAAGATTGTGGATTGTCATTTAAAAAAGATTAATACTGTAATTGTCACGGTCTGTTAGTTAGTTTTTAGTCTTTGTGTGACCTCCTGTTTTATTTTGACAGTCTCTGTCTTGTCTGGTGTAATTCCCCAGGTCCTGTCAATTGTTCCACCTCTGTGATTACAGTTACCTGCCCTAATGTCTCGCAGCTGTGTATCATTGTTTTTCCTTGTATCTAAGGTGTGTTCCCCTTCCCCTCTGTGCCAGATCCTCTTCACCCCCATGTCAGTGTTCCAGCATTCTCTAATGTTGTTTGTGTGAATGTTGTCTTTCTGATGATTTTGGTATCTTTGCCTGATTCTGATAGACCACCTGTGTACTAAACGTTCTATCTAATAAAGACATCGAGTCCTCTCTTGTGTCCCGGTCTGTGCTGTGCGCCATTCAGTCTGGGTACCTAACAATGAAACAGAAGAATAGCAGCCCTGCTGTGACAGCTGGTAAAAACAACTGTTTTTGTTTTTATTAGTGAGGTAAGGAATATAGACACAAATGTTGACTACTGGAACAATTATGTAATAATAAATGGTAAATTAATGCAACTTCAGAGCTCAGAACAGTATTCAAGCACTAAGGACAGCTCTGTAGTCTGATCCGTGCAAGACAACAGGAGCTCTCCATGGTCCTGAAACGACCTCTGGGGCAACAAAATTGTAAGAATTGGGTGGTTAATAGGGGTGCAACGGTACAGGTAGCCCCCGGTACGTTTTCTGGCTACGGTTCTCGGTACGTGTTTTATACAGAGAACATTTTCCATGTTCCATACATCCTGTCGGGGTTTATTTCTCCATAACAACCTCCAAACTATACATTATCCCTTACATATCACATTCAGTCGATGCTATTATTGATTAATGCAAACAATGATATATTGTTATTATTTTAAGTAAAAATAAAAGCACCATTCCTAGTGCTACCAATGCAAAACACTAGAGTTATTATTTGCTAAATAATTATAAAGTGCTGGGGGGGGCTGGGGGAAGGTCTGGTGGAGCTTGTCCATCAATATCAGGCTTGTAAACTAGTGTAATGACGCGTAGCTGCCCTGTAGGTGGCAGCGGTGCCCTCTTTGGATGAGAGATCAGAATTGATTATGAGGAGAAGATGCGAGATGGCGACAGATATGCGAAAGAAACGTTGGCACGCATGTGCGCCGTATGTTGGCACGTATGTGTGTACCGTATGTGTCGCGGTTGTTCGGAGAGTAAGAGTGTCGCGATCGTGAGAAAAGACGACGGAGATCATAGAAAAAGTCAACGACGATCAAGCCGGGCCAAGCGGTGAGAGTCAGCGTAGCTCACGGCGTGTCACCACAGCCAGCTCAACTGAATCAACTGACGGGTCGGCGAACACGACCTGGATTCATCAGATGAGTGGTTGCCGTCTGGATCAACCAAGAGCATCAGAGACTCGACCCCAGACGCTCCAGAAAGACATGACGGTAATAATATAATACATCCATGGTAAGAACTAACTTGCTAGCTAGCTAACTTTTACTGCTTAGAGAAGTGTGCATTGCTTTGATTAAGTACTGTATGTGGCTGTGTTGGTCCCTATGTGATAAAACACAAAGCCAGATAAACAGGAAGCACTCTGAGGTGGTTGAAGGTCGCTGGTTTGGATAGTCTACCATTCCTCTTTGTTTGTGAGTGTCTGTGACTCATCTACTGGCTGAACACCTGAGTACTCACAGTGACACACACATGCACACACGCACACACAGATACTTCGATCTTTGTGAGCAAACTTGAAATAATGCATTCCATTACACATCCATGCATAATGCAAGGTATAAAATCCAAACTCTCACAAAGACAGCCTCGCAAGAAAACACTCACACAAACTTGTTTCATTATTCCCGTGGGGGGTACTTCTTGACTTAATGCATTCCCTAGCCCTTTACCCAGAGCAGGAGCAAAGCCAAATTCTTACCCTGAACTCAGGAACCAGTGGGGATCTCCCAAATGTGACACCAGTCCCCATGGGTTGGTCTGTGTTCGAAGTCCCCTCCAGTGTATAAAAACAGGCACACACGCACGTGCACACACACACACACACACGCGCGCATACACACAACTAAGCCAAAAGCACAACAGCTGTTGCCATATAAACAACCTGCGACAGGCAGAGACAGAGGGCGAGTGGATAGCCACTTTAGGGAGAAGGACAAAAACTAAAAAAAGAATGCGGCGTGTAGGACGAGTCGATTCCTGACCTACACTACCAAGGTTTTGTCAGGGTTAGGGCAGTATGGTGGTGGTCGTTATGTCAGTGTGACCTTCAACATTACAGCTCACACTATGAGAGCTCTTTATAACGACTGTATTACTTCACTAGTGCCGATACATCAACTGACACATTACATACTCAAAATAATGGCAATACTTAGCATTGTAATACATTTGTGTCAATTATTTTACTGACATCAGTATTTGTAAAGGACAGGGTTTTTGGACTCTAACCAGCAATTAATACCTACTGTAGGTGAACATAGAAACAAATAGTGCTTTTTGTAACAATTCATACTCTTCATACTGACCATTTAAAGATCCTCCCTGTTCTTGCTCTATGCAAAAAATAATTAAATCTAGAACTACAGAGGCTCAAATGAAGTGAATATCTTCCACAGGTATAGTATGCTTAGTATGTTTTCGTTTTTGTAAGTGCTATCATCTATTTTGTATTCTATTAAATAATTATCAGCTTTTATTGTAAACAGTAATATACTGTATGTATAGTGTCCTGTCCATCAATCAATGTAAGTCTGCGGTATCCTAGAGATATGTTTTCCCAGTGATTCATTTGAGCATTTCTGGTACATCTCTATATGGTTTAAGTACTGTATGTTTATGTTTACAAAAGTACTCTGGGAATGCTTTTATACTTAAGAAAACAACTTGACTGGAGGCAGGTTGGGAAAAGGATTCTATCCCTGGTCTCCTGCATTTTTCAAGTCGATTGCTTTGTACGCCCATCAATCCACCAAGACCACCACTCTCTTTTAGCTTCACACTTTGGTTTTAAATTAAAACATGGGTTGTTTAAGGCTGTTTAAACAAACAAGCCACACTGTGGTGTTTCAGGAGAATACAGTCTCCTTCATCAACGTGTTTCCCTGTTCATCTTCTGTTAGTGTTTGCTGAAACTCTGCTTTGGTGCTGAAGGAGCTGCTTTCTACTACCGTCTCTATTTATAGAGGCTCCAGAGTGAAAAGTTGTTCTCATTTGTCTCTGTCTAGCTTTATCTCTGTCCAATGATGTCTTTTTTTTTTCAGGACCCATGAGACTAATTAGCGGATGATGGAAATGAAAAATCAAAACAAGAGAGGCCAGATGAGAGGGAGATACAAAAAGAGGGAAAAGCTGGTAGACCGAAGAAAAAATAGAGATCCTGATGTTACATTTTGATTGGCAGCTTCACACTCCCCAGCAGTCCCCAACCTGGTCAGCAGGGAAGTTTCCCCACTACGGACCAGCTGTCATCTTATGACCATCTTGCATGCTGCTAGAAAGGACTTTTGCCTTAGTAGGTAGTTGAAGGATGAGTGCATTTTTAAACTGCATGGTTGCACAATATTGGTTGAAAATTGCTGGTTGGAAACTGCTACCCTCTGCCACTTAGAGCCACAGCAGACCTAAGTGCATACTGACATAGTCATGTTTATCTTTTCTATCAGAAGAAACAGTTTAACAAACAACACAGTAGTTGCACTAGAGAGAAGTGTTTTCAGAGGTAATTTTAGTTTCATTACAGGAAAATAGCAAAGCCAGAAAAAATGCTTCTCTTCAGACCAATCTACACATGTGACTTCTTGTGCTTTTGAAATAAAAATACCCACAGTCATCATCTTATTTAAAAGTGGCCTTCCATCTTAAATATTTGAGATAGTACAAGGTTGTTATTTTTGTTTTTTTCTTTCTGGTTGTCAAATAAAGACATCAATGCACCCAGAGCCTTTCAGTTCAAAGCCTGTATCTGTTCTGCTGTGTCTGCTGCCACCTGATGTAAGTTGTTAAGATATTTGTAATGGTAGCAGGTACAAAGTGAGACTGATTGCAGTACCAGTATCTGCATGAGCTGTTGTTATGAATTGTACTTTAGGAGGCTTGACATTTATCATACGTTTCATCTTACGTTCATTTGTAGATGGTAAGGAGTCAGACTCGTGTTGGTTTTCCCACATGGCCTATTGATCATGGCACTCAATGACATTTCTAATGTCTACTCCATAACAATATTTTGTACACATTATCTCCTTCCATTTCTGTAACCACTTCAGTGTACACTGTATGACAGGAGTGGCATGGTGGTGTGTTGATAAACTGTTATTGCAGAGACATTGCTGGCTCAGAACAGTGTTCCAGCACCAAGGACAGCTCTGTAGTCTGATCCGTGCAGGAAAACAGGAGCTCTCCATGGTCCTGAAACCGCCTCTGGGGCAACAAAATTGTAAGAATTGGGTGGTTAATAGGGGTGCAACGGTACAGGTAGCCCACGGTACGTTTTCTGGCTACGGTTCTCGGTACATGTTTTATGCAGAGAAAATTTTTTCTCCCAAAATAATGTTTTAAATCGTATTTCCTTGTAGAGCTCTCCCTCTCTCACACACACAGACACATAGACAAGGGACTTGTCTGTGAACAGCCCCTCCTCTCTGTGCACACTCTGAAGCCCTCTTCAAACAGAGATCGCGCTATATTGCCGAAGATGCCGGCCGCCACAGTCTCTCACAGAAAAAAAACAAACAAAAAGAAGTTTTTATGTTTTTTTAACAGCCTTTAACCATCTCACATCTCTGTCAGTCAATTCCTCCTCCTGCTGGACTCGGTCTCTCTATCGCGTGGACTGACTGATCAGCGGCCGCTAGTGCCATGCTTGTTTGTTTTCTTCTTTTCTGCTTCTGTGTGTGTGAGCTGCACTTTCAACCGGCTCCAGTTGCGCTGAACACGAATCACCCCGCGATCACGATCAGCGGCCGCTGGTGCTGCCATGCGTGTTTGTTTACTTTTTTCCACTTCTGTGTGTGTGAGCTGCACTCAACGGGCTGCAGTTGCAACAGTGTGATAGGAGGTTAGTCACGTGAGTGGGTGGAGGCACAACACTCATTGGACATTAACTCACGGGGGAGGGCTTTTTGTTGTAAAGCAGTAAGCATATCTGTCTTTGCTATTATTTCAAAGTCTTCAGAGGCTGCTGCTGCTATTACTTAAGCCTGTTGTTGACTAGCCAAGCTCGGATGCTCCGAGGCGTGTTCCAAGAACATGGCAACAGTCTCCATTATACTGTCACTACAGAGAAAAGCTGGCACTGATGTTTGAGTGACAGAAAATCTCAACTTTGTGATCTAAGCTTTTTTTTTTTTTTTTTTTTTAACACATCATTCAAAAAGAAAAGTTCAGATAAACAGAACTAATTTGATATACTACCCACCCCCAGGCCTTTTTTATTGGGCTATGAGTGAGGTCTGCAAGGTAACAATGCTGTTAACAGCTGTCTCAGATAGATACTGAACTCTCCTGGAGTTACAGTAGCAGTTTCTCTCTCTCCCCTCTGTCTTTGTGTTTCTGTCATTATGTTTGTTTGTCCTACTCCCCCTGAATTCTGTTTCATCCCCATTCTTTGTCTTCCAATATCGTTGATTTCTTTTTCTCAGCCACCACCCCCACTCCCCCACCCCCATTTCTTTCTCTCTGGCATGCTGCCTCCCACTGAGTCAGTATCTGTCAGTCAAAAAGCTGCCACTGTTAAACACCGCCAACAACAACAGGCTTAAGCTTGGGTTTTTCCTTCTCCTGGAGAGACAGATGAAAAGCATCATGGAAAGAGTTTGCTGGTGATGCAGTCTGCTTTTTTACAGCTCTTTGAAACTCACAACAAAAGCTGATGAGTGAGTATGCAGTTTCCTGGTGGGGTGTGTACAAAGTTACCACATAAAGGTAAAGATTCTGTCTCGCTACGACGTCTGCGGGTCGCTTATTTCATTTTTTCCATAACTTTGCAAAATCAGCTCTGGTTTTATAAAATAACCCACAGTGTACATTAATAGTTGTGAATTATTTACGATAATTCTGACATGACAGTAATTCCATGCTATAGGCAATGTACAGTATAACCAGAAATAATACAATGCTGCAACCATGGAATACATTTAAAGAATTCAAATGATTGAAAAAAATAAAAAATAAAATAATGGCCAGCAAAGTTTATGTATGCCACTTACTCTGTCTTACTTTGAGTTATAGGCATTGTTCTTAGGGGTTGCTCTGGCAGAAATTTACCCATCTACTTATCCACTAATCTGAGCTCAGAAAAACTTAATGTGCTCTATATTTCACAAAATCGTTTTGTACTGTACTGTCATTTTCATGAATTGTAATGACTTCCCTTTTACATTTTATTTATTGCCCTGTATTATTCTACATGCAACTTATTTTATACATATTTTGCCATGTATCTAATTTAATTATCACCTTTTACCACCTCTTTCATGCTTTTTATTTCAAGTGCACTCATCCTTTTAATACACAATGAACAAGAACCATAACATGGACTATTAACCTCTTGAATTTAGTTTCAGTGGCACACTTAAACATACACACACACATATCCTTGAGTGTCGTGTCGTCACTATATCAAAATTAACACTGGCTTTAGTAGACATCTATAAGTTTTTTTGGGTTTTTTTCTATAAAATGATGGGGTACTTGACTTTTCAAATAATATCTATTAGGGATCAACAGAATTCTGTATACTGTTTGTTTCTTTATTGTCCACTGTGAATATCTGTGATAAAAAAGACCTTCAATTTTGGTAGAATAACACAAATTCCAACACAAATCTTGGTTCAGTGGGGGCTGTGGGCGGGACATTGTTATACAGCCAAGAGTGGTGACTTCAGGCAGAGAGATGGCTGCATCAGAGCCAAAGCTAAAAAAAAAAATGTATCTGTGATCCTGGAAAAAAAAAAGGCTGCCACCAATTATCGTAAAAATGCAGAATATCAGCCAATATTCAATAATCGGTCTATCCCTATCCTTATTAACAACAAGCAACCTACCTCGCTGATCTGCTTTGCTACCTTATACCATTTCTACCTGCTATTGAAAATAAACTACAATACATTAAGTGCAGACACATATTTCAGTTATACTCTACAAAAGCAAACTGAGGTCAGCCCACGTTTCTGTCTGTGCTTAGTCCAGTCTTTGTGAAACTGATGTGCCTTGTGACAGATCTAGCCAGACAAAGAGCCCCCAGGCTCAGCTTTTGCTGCTACAGCAACAGGTGACTCTTCCTCCACCTCCTCTAGCAGCTTACACATCGTTGCCTCCTTTTGTTTTTGAGAAATCTTCTTATATCCATGGCCTAAATATGTTGGGTACCATCAGACGCCAACAGTTACTCTTTAACGGGTTCCCCAGTTAAACAAAAATGTATCCTGTATGTGTTCTTGATCTAGAATGCACCATTTGTTATTTTTTCTTATTTTGGCAACTGTGTGCATTCAAGACATCGTACCTGTTGAGAAATCCTGCAAATACATGCCTTTTTATCTTGGCTACACAACCACAAAAACATCTTAACTCACATCTCCACTGTCACCCACAGTCAACATCTTATACTGAAAGTCTATTACAAAACGCTTGGCGTGCCGAATAAGTCTGCACTCCACCAAATCACTGTGTAAATAAGGCTAGGGTTGTGGTGACAGTTTTTCATCAAGACACGTCACATTTCAGTTACAGATCGAGGACACAATGAGTGGCAGAAAGGATGGAAATGGGAGCAAGAACAGAAGTAATGCACACGAGTTTGTGCGTGTGGTTGCTTACAGTAAAGAGGAGCTGTGACTTTGAGAAAAGGACAAGAAAATAACCGCCTCCCTCTCCTACTGCGTGACTTCTTAAGGGGAGTGTAAAACAATGGTAAAAGACTGCTGTGCGGATTTATGTGTGTGTAAGATAGTGACACTTAAAAGAGGGAAATAGAGGGAGGGATCACATACAGGGACGGGGTGTGTGGGGGGGGGGACTATTTCCAAGGGCAGACACGCTGTGAGAGATGTGATGGACGCCTGCTGGAAGTACGTCAGACGCCTGCATGTGTGTGTGCGTGCATGTGTGAGTAAATCTTTCCTGGTGACAGAATCAGCACACAGGCTTTATGACCCTGCTCAGTGAGCTGGCCTCCTTCATCATCACCCCTACCCCCCCCAGCACACATTAATACACACACCCACACACACTGAACACATGTGCCTCATTTCTCCATGCTGTACGTCCGTCTTTATCTTTTTGCCTTTGTTTCAAGCACAAACTAACCTCCTTTCTGCAAGTTTACCTTTCTTGATGCCTAAACTGAATGAAATCAGTATCATGGCCTCACTAGCATCCAATGCAGGCTGAATACATGACTAGCAAAGGTTTTTAATACATTTCTTTGACATTCAAAATCAGTATCTCGCAGCATAGTGGTGGACACAAATCCTTCTCTTTCTCTAAATGAATGCAAACACACTGACGGAAAATAAGGATAGATTACGTGTACTTCATATTTAAATAATTGATGGGGACAATGCATATTTATAATAGCTATTAATAATATTTCAGAGTGAGCTCATTTTCATTGTTGGTGAAAACGTGTGTCTACACACTGCAAATGATAAGTCATCATGACAGACATGAATTTATAAGAGCAAAATCACTTTCACTTTTTTACGTGTCAATGTCCTCATACTTTACTTGCCCTCTTGCTCACTTTAACCATCTCTTTAAACTCAGATTTATTAACAAGTCATGTTTTTGTAAATTAGAGCAGTTGATACTTAAAATGTGCACTACAAAGCATATTCTATATATGGCAGTGTAGTTACCATGGAAACGGGCTTAACCCAATAAAGCAAAGTCAGCACAGAGCCAATTACTCAGCACGGTCTTAACAGTGTAAACGCTGGTGAGAATCACCATCCACCCCCCTTTGTGTTTCTGCTTTATCACCCTCTTTAGCATTACCTACATCTTCCTCCACCTCTCACCTACTTTCTCTTCCCCTCCCCCCTCTATCTCTGTTGCCATCACTCACTCTACTTGCATTTCTTTCTGACTTCTATCCTAATTGAGTTGTGTGTTGTCAGCCCAGCAGCCCAACTCAAAGCTCCCTTTCATGGCTTTGACCAGTGAGTGTATGTGTGAATGATGTGAGTGATGTACGTCCAGCAGTCACTCATGTCCACGTCCCTCTGTAGAGCACTCGTATATCAACCTCTGAGCCTGGCAAAAAAAATAAAAAATAATAATGGAACGAGGAGAGCTTGGTTGGCAAAGAGCGGCTGAATGAAAGAAGGAGGAAAGTGGGGAGAGATGGGGATATTAGTGACGAGGAGACAGCCAATTGACTGCATGCTATTTGGGGTATTCATGTTTCCCTCATTTCTTTCTCTTTCTCTCTGCTATTGTAACCTTTCACATTCCATCTAAAAAAACATCCCTCTGCTCCTTTCAGAAATGTGTATGCTTTAAAATTGCAATGCCAATCACTTCTGTCCGCGCTCTCCTCCTAACAACACTCTAAAACTCCTCTGCCACTTTAATGTCTGAAAAGCAAGATACCATATGCTGTCTGTAATATTCTTTTGTTAGTCTAATATTATTCTAGTCATTATGAGCATTTCTATACTTCCCTCTCTTCCACACTTGCACACAAATGCAAGAATTATAAACAAGTCTACCATATCTCCTTTGGGCTTTTTTCCCCAAGATAAAACATCCACATATACAAAGTTAAAAATATTTCTTGCTCATATAACCTTTGGAAAGATCTGTGAGATTTAAGACTGTAGATCTCCAGTAAACACTCCTTATTTCCCACACTTTGTTTGTTAGTGCTATTTTAGGATTTTTGAACGTAAAACCTTACAACTTCTTTAACTGCCCAATCCTGCAGACTTCATTTAAAAAAAGGCCCTCTCCTCCCTCACTCCTTCTAGAATCAAATTTTAATTGCAATTTTTTTTAAGATCAGATTTTAATGTCAGTTGACATCTTCTAAAAATTAGCCCAAAAACAAACACAGTGGTAATACATTCTTTGATAGTAAAAATACTTCCCTCAAGTGTAATGTACCGAGGAAAATCAAAATATTGAGATGTACTAAAATGCATCATTTAACACCACATAAAAAATGTTAACTTGCTGGACAGGGTGTCCAAGATCTTAAACCCTCCACCACACAGGCATATCAACAGTCTTCTTTCAAAAACACGGACTTTGATGTTGGCTGTTTTATCGATATAGCCTATATGTATTAATCTTTGTGGAGAGACATATGAAATCAATGTGAGAATAAAAATTAAGGATCAAAGGACGAATTTCTTGGAATCAGTAGAAAAAGGTATGAGGGATGCTTTTTTTCTTTCCCATTTTACATCTGTTCAGTTGGTGCAGTGGAGTCTTGTTGTCAGTCCTGTTTCCTTTCCTGTCTTATGCCATTACATCTATTTGCTTTGCTCCCTCCTTCTTCCCCTTTTTTTTGCTTGAGACAATAACATTTGTGCGTATGTACATGTTTGAGAACGAGTCAACATGTGTGCAGACAGGTGTCCCAGCACACACAATGTGTCCCTTAAATGTACACTTCAAGGACACGCTTGTTGGCATCGTATTGGCTTTCAGCCAGTCTGACTTAAAGCTTCTCGTGCTCCACTGGATCCCTGCAACTGACTGATGTGCATAGGAATAAGAAGGACATGGACATTACACACACACACACACACACACGCACTGAGACAGAGAGAGAGAGGGAGATGAACGGCCTTGCTGAAAACTCAATTGCTGCATGTACACATTACATGAGTTGCTAGTGTGTGTTTGCGTCAGCAGAGCAGTCAGAGCTGAGTTGCTAGTTTAAAAGCTGACGTGGGGCTATGGCCAGATGGATGAAAATAAATTAGCTAAAACAGAGGTCAGGAGAAACCAAGTGTGGACAGAAGCCTGTGAACAAAAATGTGGGTCATCACATCAAGTTATACACCGACCAGCCTATGATAAGGCTGTCCTTACTAAATTAATGAATCAATATGTAATTTTACTAAAATGTGTTTTAGGTATTCAGGGCTATATTCAATATCAAAAGTAAAAGCTGAAAACCAAGTGCTCAGTAACTCACAAAACAGATACAGTCAAGCTGTATTTGCGCAAATACTAAACATCTGCCACTGAGTGATGATAGTCCCTAGGTTTTTAATACAGCAGTCTATAATAGTTTCACATCACTTCTTGCCTAACAGTCTACGTTAAGGCTCTCATCTCTGACTAAGTATGCACATTTTGGTTTTGTGGTTGTGCTCATCAGATCCTCTAACTAGGCTAATGCAGAAGGAAGCTGGTTTGGTGGGAAGATGTTGAATTTCTAAATGCAGACAATGCAGCCAAGTTCCCTTGGCCCTCATCTCCAACCTCTCACTTCTCCCAAGCATGTTGACCTCTCCATTTTCCCAGACCTGCCATTCTTCATCCACCCACCAGATGTCCCTGCCCTTTTTTTTCTTGTCTCATCCACCTGCTCTCCATTTTCCCATTTGCAAATCACTTGTGCTTCCCTGAACACTAACACACCTGATCCCACTTGCAAGAAAAATCGAACTCCAAGTAAAATCCAGAGGCATGTACTGATTTAGGATAAGCAAGGCGAGTTTAGGTTTGCAACAGTGGTTCAACCTCTCACCAGAATACATTGCCATAGTAACTAATGCAACACATCTAATCTTCACCAGGGCATCGTATGTTCAAGATTAGAGATCAACACACATAAAAGCCAAGCTTATCGTCTCATAAGTTCCCTTGCAAAATGGTATCACCATTCATAGAGGTTTCTGTGCAGTTACGTGCACTGATTTGAGATGTATCTCAGAGCAAGAGTGTTCACATACCAGTAGCTACCAACCCCTTTGGCTTTTGCTGACAATTCTTTATGTGAGCCACCCTAATTACTGCAGAGGGTCAACTCCTCAGCAGGAGTGTACTCATGTGTTGAAGTCTCTGCTCCTATCTTCTTCATTGTATTATTTCCTCTTGGTTGCAGTAATGTCAACGCTATTTCAGTTCTTGCTTGTATACTGGTAAAATCCTACAACAAGGGACTGGTGTAACCACTAGAACTGTGTACATGTTGTCTTTATAGTGTATGAAAGTAATTTTACTACTACTACTACTACTACTACTACTACTACTACTACTACTACTACTGAAAATGAAACACCTGCTGAGAAACCAAGTCTGGTCAGGTTAGCAACACAAGTGACTATAGTGACACCATGTGCACCAGCTGGAGGTCACTATGACAAACTATGGCAAAGTCTGACTCTATAGTTTTATCCAGGCCTCTGTCTAATCTGAGCAGTGTCGTGCAACCACATTTCATCCTTCAACCACTGGCTGTCAAGGTGGGGCTCAACAGATGATGTGGGCTTTGTAGATAATTGGTGGACTTTCTGAGGTATACCTGGTCTGATAAACAGAGACAGCATATTGAGCAGCTCACATGTCTAGAGAAAGTTTATTCTAAAGACAGAATCATGAAAACTTAAGAAGAATTAAAACCAGCAGGTAGAAACACTTCCACACATCTCTATCACAAATTATTTCCATTATTTAATTGACAAAATGTCAACAGAAGCAGAGTTATATTTAAAAACCTGATAAAAGTTAATACAACCACTATAAAAGAAACAAAAAATGAGACCAGACACTCAATTAAATGTTATGCTATAATATTCCACCATGCGTGTCAAAATACTTGTTAGTCAATGATCCATTTCGACTTAGTGAAACTTCATTACAGTAGGAAGAACATCTAAATACATATAATACAACACCCCTTCTCATTAATTTGAAAAATCTTTAAAGGGCAAGGCGGAGGGGTCTAAGTGATTTTTCATTCTAGCTTATTAATCAGCCCTAAACTTAAACTCGGTCATAACTCATCTGAAGGACCTATTCTTTATCTTTCCCACTCAAGCTGGAAAACACAAAAAGAGTCCTACCCAGTAACTGTGTCACATGATCATCCACCTGCCCCTTAGTTCTTTGACGGTTTAAACTGAGCAAGTATAGGGATTAAGTCATATGACTATTTCAACATAGAGGTTGGTAACGAAAGCTTCAGTTCTGCATTTAATTTACTATTAACATCAAGTGGCTCTCAACATGTAAATTATCCACTCACTGTTTTAATCACACCCTAAATCTTGTTCTGACATAGAAAATGAACATTTAATATTTCCTCCAAAACCTCTTTTGTCTGACCATCTTCATTAACATTTGTGTGTGTGTGTGTGTGTGTGTGTGTGTGTGGGGGGGGTCCCATTACAGCAGGTGCTTGTCTAAAAAAAATGCCGTAATCAAATTTCAAATAAACAATTCCCTTGATATTTGGTCCGCTGCCATATGTGGAGGACAGCTATCTCAACTTTGCACCCACTCAAGCTGATGAACTTGTTGACTATGCTCTAGCCTCTCTGTGTGCAAGACTCTTGCATAATAATATTGTTGCCACTCTGAAAATTATGGTATTGAGTGGGGAGAATAGATCCATGGTACAAGTCATACACACATGCTACAAAGCAGATGTTACGAGAGCTGAAAAGTCGGGATGTAAGGTCTGAAGATCTAAGCATATATGGCATATGGTCAAAAGCTGCAGCTGATCTTTCATTTTGAATGTTAAAATGCTGCTATCCAGATCACTATCAGCTGCTGAAAATTGGCAGCTAGCCTGCTACAGCTAGTAATGGCCATCCTTGATCTACCCTGCAGCCTCAGGCAATAAGCAATAAGAGCCACAGGACAGACAAATCTTATTTAGCATGACAACACAATGCAAATCAGAAAAAAAGACAAAAAGGCAGATTGTGATTACATTTGTAAATTGAGATTCTTGGCAAAAATATTGTGATATGATCTTTTTCGCCAGGTCATCAAAAAAAATGAATCACCTTCTTTCCAAAATTGAATGTATTGTCCACTAACCTCGTCTTCAACGGGTTCTTGATCTACATCAATGATTTGTCTCCGCTCTATTCAAGTGGGCAGTTCAAGGGTTTATTACCTTTTATCAACAATTCTGTTATATGTGCTGCTGATGTTATTGTACTTAATGCTATCTCAGAAATACATAATATAATGTTTATACCTTGGCCTTCAGTGCTACAGTCAGAATCCTTAGAGTCATTTTACACATAAAAAAGTGTCTTAGGCAGCCATCTCCCTCCAGCACAATACTGCAAACATTAGAAAGACCACATCTCAAAAGAGAAAAAGAAAAAGAAAAACGTCCACCAGACCTTGCTATTTGTTACTTCTAAAGTGAATTAATGTAATCCTTTATCATCAGAATGTCGCAAAGAACTCAGTGAAAAGTCTCCAGCTGATTCCAAAGTGCTGCAGTGTGATGATTACCAAGAGGAACTAGGGAAAAAGATCATATATCTCCTGTGTTGGCTTCTCTGCAGTGGCTCCCTATAAAATCCACAATAGAATTTTAAAATCCTCCTCCTCACCTTGAAAGCCATTAATGGTCCGGCACCATCGTATCTTAAGTAGCTCATAGTACCCTATTATCCCAACAGAACACTCTAGGAGCCACAAGTAGGCCTGCATTTTTAAAGAGTAGAATGAGAGGCAGAGCCTTCAGCTGTCAGACTACTCTCATGTGAAACCAGCTCCCAGTCTGGGTTTGAAAGGCAGACACCCACTCTACATTTAAAATTAGGCTTAAGACATCCCCCTTGTTGTTGTTAGGATTGTCCCAGGTGAGCCCTAAAGCTTTCCCTAGTTATGCTGTTATATGTCCAGAATACCTGTGGTATTATTTACATTATGCACAGACCATCTCACACCTCCTCTAGCTACACATCACACAGTGTCCTTCATTTTTGATTTGGAAAAATCTGATCACCATAGCCTTGTCTTCCTGACAGGCCTGAACTACTGTAAGGCTGTTGAAAACTTATCAAGAGTGAAACAATTTCACTCTGAAATTTGCACAGTGCCGGTGCCTATAGTACAACATTGCCACAGGCTATAGTAGGGTAGCCTATCATTTATCAAATGTACTTGATATTATAGGACATTACCATGTGCAGTACTGCTAGAGTCAATAATCAATCAATAGGTGACATGAAAGTGTTTGTGTGTTTGTTTAACAATATATTTTGTTAACCTCACTGCAGGCTTTACCTGGGCAATCTTCCAGAAATTGTGTTTAGTTCACTTTCATCTACGTCTGCTCAATGAGCTGGAAAACAATATGCCCTCAAACACATATACCACACACACATACACACTCAAACTCTCTCTCTCTCTCTCCTCCTCCTCTACTGTACATAAATACACCTACTTCTAAAAACAACAAACAGATGCCTCTTTCTCAGCATGCAGTATTGACCTGTGCCTGCTGTTACCGTGGTGATATGATTTATTAATTAGGCTGGTGTTTGATTGGCTTGTTAAAGGACAAACTTAATGAGGTACTTGTAGATGAGAGAGGTAGAAGTGATTTATCATTGATGCCAATCACCCCCTCACCCAAAAACACACAGAGAAACTCACAAGTGCCTACAGACACTCACTCGCACATACACACACAAAGTCACACATGCAACAATGATTTAACATTCTGCTACAACACTGTTGACCCTGAACACGCCCAAGTTGTTCCTGTTTGAGCTGTGAGGTCACAGCATTTCCCCTAGGTGTGTTTCTACAACATCATCTGGCTGAGCTAGGCCAACAGTTTAGCAATAATTAAACAGCAACCTCCTGGCTGGAGAAGACACTGAAGTGTACTGTAGGAGCAAAAGCGAATGAAAAGATTGAACTGTTCTCAGCTCAGTTAGGCTACAATTTTCTCAGCAAATAAAGGACCACATCAGTAAGATCTCTCAATATCGAGGAATGTGGTTTTACATATAGTGAGCATTGCTGATTGCAGCAATCCGTTGTAGGCAACATCACATTTGCAATTTCACAAAATAAAATCAAGCATTTAATAACCATCTACATTCCCTGCATCCCACTTTCTTTTACATTGTTGTCAAATATGCCCAGAAAAATATACTGTATCTCTAACATATGAATAATACATACATAAAGTGATACACAAACAATGTGAAAACTCGTCCCGGCCTTTGAGTATCAAAAAGAATAGGAGATGCTGATTTTGACAAATGTTGACTGTTGAATCTTTATGTTTTTTGTCAGGGGGTTGGGCTTTTTTCTCTCTTCTGTTTCTCTAGTGGCCATGTTGGGATTTGGCAAAAATAAAAAAACAAAATAAAATAACCTCTGACATGGTTTTGTTCTCTCTCAGCCTCTCGCTGTGGGAATGTGTGAATGTGTTTTTGGGTGTAGGCGAGTGTGAATAGATGCACAGCATCCGTGTATGTGTGGGGGTGCACAAATCAATGTGTGACCATGTGCATTTGTGAATTGTGTGTGTGTGTGTGCGTGTGTGCGTTTCAGTTCATTTTATGTACGGTATATGCGCATCTCCCTTGGTACTGTATGTTTGTATTTGGTAGAGCACACATCTGTGTGAGAATGAGCATTATTCCTGGTAGAGCTTATTGTCACTTCTTTAAATTAAACCTATCCCCAACCAAGAAGAGAAATGGAAGAAGGAGCGCGAGGATAAGATAAAAAAGCAAGGAAGAAAGAGGTGAGGAGAAAAGAGGAATAGAGGGAAGAGGTGGGGGTAAGAAAAATACAAATAAGGGCAGAATGTGCGTGGAAGATAGGGGATAAACTGAAAGGGAGAAAAGGAAGAGGGATGTATGGAGATGGTAGAGGGGCAAGGAATGAAGGAAGTTAAGTGGAATGGAGACTGCTACAGGAGAAGACAAGGACAAGAGAGAGGGATATAAGACACAAGGTGAGACAGGATTGGGCAATATGAGAAATATAACTGATCTGAAGAGACAGAAGAGAAAACAAAATATGGAATGATGATTGAAAACCAGAGTAGGAAATGAGCGATGAGTTCTAACTTCAGTTCTACTCCAGCTCTGTCAGGGTAGAATGTGTGTGTGTGAGTGGATGTGCGTGTGTTAGCCATGTGATCTAAGGTCTCAGTGTCACTAGACTGCCTGTGCTGTGATAGCAACCCATTCATCATCTGAGCATCTGGTGCCCTTGCAACAACACATGCACAGACACACACACGCAAACATACACTGCATTCTGGATTTGTTATTGTTGCTTCTTCACTAGCTTTGTGCCCTCCATTCCTCTAACCTTTCTTGGTCTATCATTTACTCTTTTCTATTCAATTTTCATTGCCTACATCTCTCATTTAAAAACTCTTCAGTCAGTTTCTGTATCATTCATTGAACATCTGTAGGAATGTACAGCCGATTTGTTAGGATACACATTATGTGTATTAAACATAACTGTGTGTTGACAAAAATGTCCACCAGAAAACCCAAGGTGCCTGTCATTGAAGAAGATATTGAGCAGAAACGAAAAGAAATCCCTTTGGGTCAAAGGTTTTGAGAGAAAGATCTGAGACTCTGCTGAGGGAAGATTCTTATACAGCTGGTTTAAATGGAGACAACAAATCCCTTCTTCTCTGAGAGAAAGGACTGGCAAGAACAGTAAGTACATCTCAAGTGGGAGCATCTTGTGACAGAAAGGAAAGCAATCACTGCTGGTGTCTTGAGGGAGAAGTTAAAAGTAGAGCCACAGATGGAAATCAGAGAAGTCCATCCATCTATTACCCATTATCCTTAAAGAGTTGCAGAGAGACTGGAGCAATCCCAGCTCACACTGGACAAGGGCAGACCAACCTCTGCACAGGTCACCAGTCCTTCACAGTCCCGACATACAGACACAATCACCCGCATCCACAATATGAATCTAATCAGTGTGTCACCATGTAAGGTGCATAGGTCATACCTGAAACCAACACCTACTAAGAGGGAAGTCGTCTGAGGTGTGGTATCAAACAGAGAGCTGGTATTACATGAAAAAAGCAGAGGGGTTTTGAGGTGGAAAAGTGTGAAGAATCTGACCTCAGTGAATGAGAAGCTGAAGCTCACTGTGAAAGGAAGCTCCACTGGGTCTGCACAGTAGGCTTTACTGAGTTACTTGATGAAAGTAACAAGCTGGGAACCCAGCGTCAACCTCCAGGATATCCACTTGCATGGGAGCACAACTGCATGCAACCCTCACCTGAATTCCACTGGGAGGGGCTTGAGAATGAAAACCTTTTTACCCTGGTGTGCGAGAGTTAAATACCACAGTCAATACTAAAATAACCAGTTAAAAATATATATTTTTGCAGTCCCTCACCCAAAGTGATAGCTGAAATACTGTAGGCTGAGAAACGCATAGTTCATTCACATGATCACTGATGTATACTTTACAGTGACCACCCCTCAAAGCAGGTTTTCTCTACGTGTTAAATGTGTAATGATGAAGCTTTTGTGCATCAGCGACAATGCCGTGTGACAGAGAGACATCAATAAGTAAGTAGATGTCCCCCTGTGTGTCGGCAGTCGGCAATTATGAAGTAACTGATCAAATAGTCCTAGGCTGTTTTTTCAGACCCTCATTTACTTTAAAGGTCCAGTGTGTAATATGGGGGTAAAACCATGATACTGTATCTAGCATTCAGATTCTAGTTTGCAGCGCTCACTCACTCGCTCGCACTCACCCCTCCCGTCGGCAAAGTGACGGTGGCCTCCGAGGACAAAAAAAGGTGTTTACCAGGACTGGGACGACTATTTCAGGAAGCCTCTTGGATGAGAGGTGAAACGTCTTCCTAGACAAATAACGTAGACCAGTTGCATTTGATTAAAATTTCCTTGAGATAACTATGACCTGGACAAATGAGAATATTCACAGGCCTACCTTTTAATTAGAAATTGGGTCATTTTCCACATTTTAAGGCGAGTAAAAACACTGAGGTGAACTCATGAACATTGATGAATCAGCTTCACAAAACATTCCTCGCTCCTACCAGTGTTTTTACTTGCATTATAAAATGTTCATGAAATTAATAATTTAAATGCAATGGTCTATGTAATTAAGGATGCACCATCACTGCAATTTTAAAGACACCAGAGTAACACTGGTGGAATTGGGGTGATTACACATTCCCAGTGAAAATGTGGTTGAAGCCCAGTAACCCTCACTGTAGCCAATTTTTATCTGGACAAATATGTGAACACAATTTACAGTATACTTATTAGCAGCTAAACTAGCTAAATAGTTAGAACAGTTTTGCCTACATTCACCATATTGGTTTTGCTAACATGGATAATTGTGTACAGCTCTGTGTGTTACACTAAATAATAAATACAGGAAATAGCTAAAGTCTTTTAGATTTAGACCAAAATAATTTCCATTGACTGTAGAAACTGCTCTCTTCTGCATTATTCTCCAGCCTAAATGTTGATGCTGAAAAATAGTTTTGTGATTCATGGTTAGTTACACAGTGAAAGAGTTCAAAAACATCCACCTAGTGAGTAAAAATGTTTCACAGAGTGTTACAATTAAGCTGTATTAAGACTGTACAATCAATTCAAATCTTTCATTTTTTCTTTGCAGAAAAGTTTTGAGCCCCTGAACTTTTTGATATAGTGTGACCCTGCATCTGTAATGATAAAGCAGAAAAACGTATGGGAAGATACAAAATTGGCAGAAACAGATAACATTGTTTTGAGTCCTTTTGGAGATTGAATTCCTACTTAGAAAATTGGACAATTTCACCCTCTGATATTATTTATTTGTTACATTCTTACAATTCAGAGCTCTGCCATTTACTATAAAGTGTTCAGGAAATGCCATCTTCAAGCGTAAATTTTGTGCATATAACCACTGCAGATAGTCTTTCTGTTACATTATTATTTACATTTTCCAATTATGTTTGCTGTCTTGCATCTGTGTTTTTTTTTTCTTTTCACGTTATTTTAATTTAAACAAATGAATGCACATTCTCTATTTACTGTATTTCCATAACAGCATTCTTTTGTAATGATATTAACAATATGGGAGCCAAACCTGAGAGTTTGACAAAAAGACCTTAAACCCAAAGTTGGGTGGGTAGTCACTGGGTACACAACGCACACAGACACACACAGAATTGATTGAGCGTTTAGAGGGCTACTGGCACAACACCAGAGACAAAAACAGGCCAATGGAGGGGCCGGGGGGAGAAGCAGTGATTCGCAGTCTTTAGAAGGGACATTTATCAAACAACTTACAAACACACAAATCCACACACAACCAAATACATAGTACACACATATGTTGTCTATATTACAAGAGAACAGTGGAGGAAAGTTAATTAGTATGCAGACAAACAGATGGAGAAATGCAAGTTGGACAGTAAAGCCACAATACAAAGGAACTAATGCCCAACTTAAAGCAGAAGTCAGCGATCCGGTCGTTTTGGCTAACTTCTTGTCAGCAGATGGAGTTAGCAGTCCCCGCCCTCGTCCCTACGTCACCACATTCACGCGCATCCCTCGGCTGCACACACAGAGAGGACCGCCCCTTTATGCCGTTCTCTCTCCTCATTGGATAAAGGTTGTAGGATACAAGGAAGGTTTTCTCCTCGGCTTACAGCAGAGCAGAGTGACTGACAGACCCGTGTTTCAGACCAAATACTCTATGTAAGTGATTGCTGTCGGAAGATATAACTATTTAAGACTCATATTAACACAAATATTCCGCTTACTTCTGCTTTAAGTTACAATCACAGCTAAGTTAACTTTTTGTAAGGAGGACAGTATCTTCTAAGACGCCATGCTTCTAAAGGGTTCAGGTTAGTGTACATGTTTGACTGACAGCTGAGACAGCAGAGGCACTGAGACATAACATAAAGAGACTTGCACTAGTAACCGTAGTTCACAAGACAAGGGACAGACAGCCCAATGATAGCATCACAATTGAGATACAACAGCATTTTCATTTAAAACTATCCTACAGTGTTGGTTTGCACGAAAACTGTGGTGGGGGGGGGGGGTCTATTAAATATAGTGGCCAATGTCAGTAGTATGTCTACATCACACACATTCTATGAGAGGACTTGTTTACTTTTCTTATGCATAGAGGCTAAAAAGCCATAAGCAGCCAAGTTATTGGTTTAATTAACATGGGTGAAAAGACTGTAATGAAAATTATTTTCCTCTGCCGGTCTCTGGGATCACTGGTTGTGAACTAATTCTGATGCGTGTCTGAGCATGTGAGGCAATAGCAAACATTTTGCTTTCAGTGTATGAAACTCCATCAGTCACCGTTGACAGAACATCTCTGGCTGGTAATTTAAGTCTTTCATCCATGTTCTTATTGTCCTGGAAGACAAGATTTCATAATCCCTGATATTAATAAACATGCTCACACATGCTCACAGAAAGGTTCTGCCTAAAAAAGTGAGATTTTACACCAGGCTTAAATGTGCAGTATTCTTAAACTAAAAATATACAAACGACCACCGGCTTGTGTTGCTATCGCTGGAGACCAGCTTTGCTTGGAGACACCTGACTAAACAGAAATACCCTCATATAATTACTCACAAAAAAGCTTTCTTGGCTGTGAATAACAAAGATAATGTCCAGTCCCACTGCTCAAGTGCCCTGCTCCACATAAACATTGTAATTAATGAGGCTAAACGGGGCGCCATTGTCTTGGAAGGCATTCTGCCAATACGAAAAAATAAATAAATAATGAATATATATAGATATAAATAAAAGTTATTTGTGTATATATACACATACAGACAACCTCTCTCTTTAAATGAATTATTAGGTTGGAGAAAAAATAGCTGTTTTCGGAACAAACTGCCAAGCTGGAGGACAGTGTCTGCCAATTAAAGCTGGTCTCTCTCGTCTGATTCAAGCACGGCAGGGGAGTGGCTGCACTGCACGAGATGGATATTTCCAACGTAACAAGCATTGCTTTGAAAGATGTGAGAATGTAAAATCAGGACGGGGGGGGGGGGGGGGGTACATACACTCTTATACACACATAACACAAGTCTTTCAATAGTTGAGCGACCAGTTGTTAACATAAAGCTTTACCTAGCCTCTTAGCTCAACCTAGGTAACCCTAGCCTGATCCTACAACTGAGGCTTGACCCCCTCCCAAAAAAGCTCTTTGAAGCTGTGTGCACCAGCATTGTGTCCTCACAAAGGCAAAATGTCCTCATAATGATGGTTTCACATTAATGTGTTCAAATACACATGTACACACACACACACACAGTCCAATGTTCCAGCTCATTTCAGCACGACATCATCCGACAACAAAAAAGCTTCTGAAGTGTCTGGTCTCACACTGCTTTCACAGCTATGGGAAACAAAATCAAAAAGCCAATTTTCTTGCAACTCCGGCCCAAAACACAAAGTTTTCTCTGCGTGTGAGAGACAAAAAGAGGCAGCCAGTCCATAATCAAAGTAATGACCTCTTACCAGGTCACAGGAGATATGCATGCTCCATCAGCTCTAATTTGTCCCCCTATGTTTCCTTTTTTTTTCTTTTCTTTTTTGCATTTGTACACAATTTGGCTCCCATAATTTCATGGCTGCTATTATCCAAAGACATTTCACAAGTGTCTATTTTCAGCAAGGGTGGCTCCAGTAGGGCCTGCTACCTTAACCCTGCCAGTGCAGTGTCATTAAAGCTACATACACTGCTTTCTGTGCCGGGTATACTTGCTTATCTAAACGGTTTGCCAGTGGTTCTTTTTTCGATCCCTCAGCGCAAATATACTGTGTCTTTCTTTGCCTCCATTTCAGTTACTTCTCATCTTGCTCAAAAGACTCATTCTCTCTGTGTCATTATTTCAATTTTTTGCCAAGCCTATCTATGACCATGACAGCTCAGGGGTCAAGATTATTTGAAAGTAATGTCAGACTCCTTTCAGCCCTTTGTTAAATATAAAGTCTTGTGGTGGCCTGGCAGATATAATATATTCTAGGTTTGTCTGGTTCAGTGAGGCAGGATTATCCTTTGTGGATTGTTCCTTGCGTCATTTTGTGTTATTGGGAAAATCCTATTTACCATGTTACAAATTTTTCAGTCTATCTCAGGAATGTAACCTACATTATTAAATGCATGTTTTCAGGACCAACAACTTTCTGTCACCTTGGCATATTTCAATTAGATAGCAATGCTGTTGTCAGAATGTTTCCCATGTTGAGTCAGAGGCATGCGCCTCATTGTTCACCTTTATGGCAGATAGCTGGTTTGGTGCAACGGATCAGTGCAAAGCAGCTTCAATGCTTATCAGAATCTCATATTGTACAAAGCACAAACACAATCCTCAATGGAAACAGAGTGAATGGAGCTAAGGCAAAACACTTCTGCTCTATGGTATACTGGAAATTTCAAAATGTACTAATACATCCCTTCTGGGCCACAGATAAAAGAGATACATGACTAATGCTTGAGAAAAATTAGCCTGAAGTTCCCCTGCAGTGAAATCTGAGCTTTTGAAGGTTAAATGTAATTGTGGTAACAATATACTGTGTGTTAACTGTTTTTCAGTGGTCTTAGGTTATTGTATGAATCAATCATTTTAATGTCAGTAGTTTTGGAAAAGTAAAATGTCAGCAGAGCGCTACATATTCTCCTGCCTGCAAGTGCAGCCTCCTGCTGTGACCGCCTCAGTCAGTTTAGAAACAAATTTGTTTTTGGTGAAAATAAATGTTTTCTGTGTTGGTGTGCAATAAATAATTTGTATACCAATTTGTTGCTTGTAATTTGTATGCCACAGACACCATATTTTGTAGCCTTTAGTATATACGATAGTATATTGTAAAGTGAGATTACAAACTACAATGTGGATACTTTGGAAGGTAATTTCAAATACTGACATTTTCATATTTCTTTAGTCACCAACATACAATATTACCACGCAGTCAGCAAAACAATGTAATAAGCCCCCCAGTGTCCCATTTCATTAAAGGAAGATTTAAAACAGAATAGATTCACATCATCTGTCTTTGTCAATTCTCTCCCTCTGTTGCATACTTCAAGTCCTAATACTGTATGTGGAGGAAAATTGTGAGGTGTGCATACAAAGTTGCTGTAGGTATATGAACTATCATTTCAAAGATACCAAATGCTACTATTATGCTTTTGTTCCCTTAGCGTTGACACAGACTTTAAGAAAAGAATTTGGCACAGCCAAATAGAAATATGATCTTAGATTCATTTGCCTCCTCTCTGTTTTCAGCCTCTCCTCTCCTCTTCTCATCTCCCATTAGAAAAAAAGCCCATAGCTTGGCACAGAGGAGATGAGGTGGGGCTGCAGGGGTCGCAGCTGGTGCCCTGGATGAGGACCTGGCACGAGACATAAAAAGCAGAGAAAAAAGGAGACTGAGAAAGGAAAATAGGAGATGGACAGATGGAGGGCAAAATGAAATAGAGGGCTGGAGGGAGGGAGAGAAAGGGATAATGATGATGAGACTACAACTGGGCAGAATAGAGCTACTGGCTGATAGAAGTGAGACTGATTGGGCTCAGAGTTATGGAGGGTGCAAAGCAGGAGAGAAAGAGAGATGGTTAAAGGCAATGGCCAGCAGATGGGTACACCCCAGTATCTCTCTGCTGACCACTCCTTTGTCATCAAAGAGGGATCTCTAGGGGTAAAGATGGGCAGAGTAATGGGGCATGAGTCTTGTACGCTTCTGTTATTTTCCCTTCTCATCTGTCAATATTCCTCTTGTCCATCATTCTTCGCTCATTCTTGCTCTGCTCTTTAGCGGTAATCCTCTCTCTCATTGAACGGCACTGTTCCTCCAGTGAGACTCTTGTCTTTGTCCCATTAAAGTATCATTATTTAAATCTGCATTAAATTGTTTAGTCAAGTGGGGGCAGCACACAAGTTGTCAGGGCAACACTATCATATCATGACCATCTGGCAAACATTTTAGCAATTGCCCACTTGTGCCCAGGGTTATGGTTTTGGTGATTACTTTTAGCTCTGTTTTGGTCACCACCAGTTGCTGGAGGAAATCTCTGGGCACCAGGTGAATGTCTGCTGTGCTGTTTGCTGTTGGCCGGAACAATTAGTTTATCTTAGACTTTGTGGTGATGGGTGTAAAAGGCTGGGATGGCCACAAATGAAACAAGCACACACAATAACACACACTCTTCTCAGATACACCTCGTTGGCAGTCAGCCCAGACATCTGTCTTTCAGTGGTCAAAATGTGCCAGACTGGACCAGCTCAGCCAAGCCCAGGGTCAGCAACATACAATACATCACAAACCTCTGTGTGTGTGTGTGTGTGTGTGTGTGTGTGTGTGTGTGTGTGTGTGTGTGTGTGTGTGTGTGTGTGTGTGTGTGTGTGTGTGTGTGTGTGTGTGTGTGTGTGTGTGCATGCGCTCTGTCAGCCCTCACTCTCCCTCCATCTGTCTTTCCCAGCCACTGTCTTCTCCTTCCTGTATCTCCGACTACAAATGCAGCCGAGCTCAGGGTCAGCTACAGTATATGCTCAATATCACATCTTTTCTTCTCCTCTGTCCCTCAGACTCACTCCCCTTCTCTGCTCTTTATTTTTCTCGTTATGCGCTAGCGTGCCCTTCACTTTGCCATGTGTTTCGTGCCTTCTTGTTGCTTTTTTTTCACTCTACCTGTACTGGCTTCCCTCTCTCCTTCTCTTGATTCACTCCGTCTCTCTTTCTCCTTCTGTTCTGTCGACTCGCCAGCAGAGCCCCAGGGTTAAAACATGCTGGCATCCACTAGTCTGGCAGGTGTGTGTGCGTGCGTGTGTGTGGCGGTGCTTCATTACACAGTCGACAGCTGTAGTATATGTGTGTGCAATGTTTTTGTCAGTTTCATACAAAATGTCACAGAACATATGAAAGATGCCAATTAAACAGCTGTAGGCTTTCTGCAAGAGAGTGTGTGTGTGTGTGTTATATTGATTCTTAAGCAGTCTGTCAGAGGTATCGAGGAACGTTTTCATGTTTGAGCCCGCATTTTGTTTGTATCACATGCATAGGTATACCCATGCACTTGAATGTACTCAAAGGGGAGATGATGCAAACTTCTGTCAGTTGTCTTGTTTGCATTTCACTCACCAGTTTAAAGGTAGTTTCTCGATAACAATGTTGCAAAATAACTTTTCCTCAATAGAAATATGAGACGTGATCGAAAGAAAGTTGATTTTGGTTTGGTTTCATTCTTGACAGACAATATAGTCAATGATAATGAGAGTTGCGCCGCAGCGAACCAATCATGAGGCTGGAATAGAGCCACACCAGGTTACAGTAGTTTGAGGCACAAAGCTCAAGAAGCTCAAGTGTCAACTAGGGATGCACATGATTAACCGTTTAACCATTAACCAATAACAAGAACTTGGACCGATTAATACTATCGGTTATTTTTTTTATTATTATTAGGTTATGTCGTCAACTCATGGGGGCGTGTCGACACGTGCAGAGTTCACGTGCCTTCAGTCATATTTCGCAGCAAAAAGTTACACAGGAGGACTGACAGTATGTGCAGCAGCCCCCATGAAGGAAGGTCAGACAATAAATGCGGCCTACACGGACATAGATGTGAATCACCTGTAACTACGGCGCTGAGAAGAAAAAAAAAAAAAAAAAGAGGACGAGGACGTCGCTGCTCTCCAGCCTGTTCACCTGCAGCTCTCCTGCAGCTCCACCAAGGCCGGATTATAATTGGGGCACACTGGGCACGTGCCCAGGGGCCCATGGCAACCAAGCCCTTGGTTGCCAGGGCCCAGCCCCTGCCGAGCGAGAGGTGAGAGTGTGTGAGCGGGAGGTCAG
The DNA here is from genome assembly GCF_045865225.1 of Trachurus japonicus. Classification (NCBI taxonomy): domain Eukaryota; kingdom Metazoa; phylum Chordata; class Actinopteri; order Carangiformes; family Carangidae; genus Trachurus; species Trachurus japonicus. The sequence continues at coordinate 12,494,898 of NC_140907.1, forward strand.
TAGTAGAGCGTGAGTAAGAGAAAGCAAGATTATGGATAAAAAAGTTTTTGAGCGGTGGAAAGAGGAAAAGAAGAGAGGAAAAGCAAGAGAGAGAAGCGGCGGTGATGAAAGATGTCCCGCGAATCACATCATTTTACAAAAAATACAAACTGGAGGATGAAATAGACCCGGAGTTATGCCAGTACTAGCACCAGCAGTACCACCCCATCCGCTGCCCGGCCTCGACCAACATCTCCGCGGTGATGAGAGCAGGTGAGCCGAGCGCTGAGCCAATGGTGCGTTCAGTGACCTGGGCAGTGTGGGAATTCACAAGGGCTGCAATTATAAACAATGAAAGAAGCATGCAAAGAGGGATCATCTTATCTTTTGTACAGGCTTCTTTTCAGTTCACAGAATTGTTTGCAAAGTTGTAAAGACTCAGTATGTGTATGTTGCTATTTTGTAGTTGGTTTGTCAAGTTGGCTGCATTTAGCTTTGCTGTGTGGCTATAAGGATGGCATTCTTGTAAGCTCCCTAGTGGTCATTGTGTTGATGTTGTGGGTTGTGTTGTGTTGTGTTTATTTGATCTGCTGTTTGTGTAAGCCTTCGTTGTACTAGACAGTCTTGACATAATAGTTTGTGATTATGGTCTGGTTTTGACATGGTACGTCATATACACAATTGTGAATAGGTCTAATTAAGGTGGAGTTTAATGACTTTCCTGGTTTGTGATGGGTGGAGGTGATGTGTGAGATGCCAACGGTCTGTGCGACAAGGGCCCTCTGGGACCTGGTGCCCAGGGGCCCTTGGGGTGCTAATCCAGCCCTGAGCTCCACAGAGGAGCTGTCAGAGGAGCTCTGCTGCTCCTTCAGCCTGGTGTTTGGCTGCACTTTGTAGCCTATAAAAACAGTTCTACATTGGACGATCTAACCTCCATATGAACGCGATCAGCTGAGACAGAGCATAGTGGATGTGGCGCTGCTCTGTCGCAGCGCACGTATGTAATTTAATGGCAAAAATAAATAAATAAATTGGAGCGATCTTTTTTTTTTTTTTGCCATGCGCCGCAAGCATCTTAATCTTATCGGTTAATTAATCGGTTAACGAGCGTCAGTTATCGGTCAGAAAAAAAATTCAAAATGTGCATCCCTAGTGTCAACACGTGCTATTGTTTGGTGCAGCCGTGCACAGCAGCAGCATGGATCTATTAATACATCCATGGTCAGCAGAGGTACACCGCCGGGGGAAAAAAAAAGAGCGACTGTTCCCTCGAAAGAAAATGTAAAGGAGAACTCGGACGACTGACCGTGAAAAGACGTCATGATTACATGATCCGACTAAAACTCTGACAATTAATGCTAAACATTCATAATGGAGACACCTGGCAGTTGGAGCTGATCGAGGTTCCAGCCACTTTCACATAACAAACAGTCACGACTGCTGTGTTCACACTGACACAAATGTGTCTAATCAATGATGGAAAAGTTGAGAAACTATCAGTGACAGCTAATTTTGGTAAAATGGCCGTGCTAGTTTACCATTTCTGTTTATAAAAAATGTATATACCCGTTGAGAGTTGAGAGCTCTCTGTATCGCAGTAGCATTACTTGAATAAATGTCAGTAATTGATCCATTTGTGCAAAATGCACTTACATCTTATTGGCCTTCAGCATCCATCCAACATAATCTGATTAGGTAATTGTTTCAGGTCTTGAATGTGTGCTGCTGTTATTCCAGTCATGACAATCCACACACTTCAACACATTAAAACTGCTTAATGGACATGACTGTTTAACATACAATACAGCCGTTAAAAGTTTTAACATTTTACACATTAATGGGCAAAAAGCATATTTAAACACACAGTAAAAAAAAATCTATTTAAAAATACGGAATAATCATATTATTTTTTTCCCACCCCCCTGTCTGCTCCATATAAATGGCTCAATCAGTGCCATTACTGGTAAAAAGGGATTGTTATGTCTTAAATGAAAACAACATAAAACCAAGTCCTGTCACACAAATACATGCATTAAATTACACTTTGCACCCAGGTAGACAGACATACACACACACACACACACACACAGGCAAGACGCTTCAGGCACACACACACACACAGTGATTAAAGACCGAGGCCATCTGGCACTGTAAAGCGAAGGAGAGGAAAGCACCCTCATGGATGCTGATGCAAGCCTTGAGACATGTCCTTTATATCTTCCTTTCCTTCCTTCCTTAGTTCTCTACTTCCTGTTTTCTTGCTCACATCCTGTATTTTTTACCTCCTTCCCCTCTCACCAAACCCTTCATCCTTTACTTGTCCTTCCTAGAGTAAATACCACATTAAAACCAAATTATCCATTCTTCTTCATGTCCTGGAATGAACGTGGGGGACCTGTGTACCCATCAGGTACCTCTTTTCTGCCAGCAGCACTAAACAGATGCTCATGGAGACGACTTGTAGTAGTGCCTGCTGTTGCTATGAGACTGATGAAAATGTGAGTGAGGCACAGCAGCCTTTCACTAAAACTTAGAGTATTATTCAAACTAAACACTGGTGGGATTTTACATTTAAAACAACAGGAAGACGCAAAGCACTGTAAAGAGAAGTTCCCTGAAGGAACCAAAACTGCAAAGGTGTGTAAGATTCAGACTGTTTAACAGTCTTCCAAAGTATAATGGGCTGCAATTACCATTTTTACTAGGGGCATCTATTCACTGCCAAACCTTGAGGTATAGAATAGTTGCTCCAATTTTTTGGAAGATTTAAAAGATTTTTGTTTTTAAGTGCAGTTTGTTAGAACAACGATGCTTTCAACTCGGGACCTTTGGTGCTCTACGAGAAAAGGCAAAGACTGGATATGTCAAAAATATATCTCCCTCCATTTAATAAAGAGATAATGTTTTTTATTAGAGTGGCTCACAGTCAGAGCTCAGCATGGCACCCTGAAGCCAACACCAAAGATAGAAACATGTGAATTCACTGGCAGCTTTTACACCTGAATGAAAATGTCAAAAAATCAGCCTTCTGCCATCTTCCAATGTAGCCTTGGGAAACCATGCCAAATAATATATAAAAAGGCAGAAATGTGTATGTTGAAAGGCGGAAGCGATGCAATTCTCAGGCTCTTTAAAAATGATTAGGAGAAAGCTGTGCCTCGTTCAGAAAACCACTACTTGAGTTCAAACAACCAGCTGAGCACATTATTTTAGTTCTGTATGCATTGGCTACCACTCAAAGAATGGGTTTTATAATACTACAAATCATTCAGAGGTTTAGATCTGAAGTGACTGTTTGATCCCATAATGAATGGAATCCACCTGCACCTCATCAGTGCAAGTGGTTTTATGTAACATAAAACCACTTTGTTACATATCATGTTACTATGTATGATCAGCAGCTGTTTAACATTAAACATTCGGTCCACTGACATTAGCAACTGGATGTGTGTGTGTGTGTGTGTGTGTGTGTGTGTGTGTCCGTCCTAATATAAACCTAAATATTATTAGTATTTTAGCAGTCAATTATAGGTTGTATAAGCCCAAGGAGAAAAAAAAATAGTGAGCCTGTCTTCATCAGGAAATGAAAAATAAAGCTGCTTCTCAACACCTGTTTTGTTTTGTTTCCACCGATTTTCCAGCAGAAACAAAAATGTGTACTCCTTCAATATTGACAAAGATATCTATAGACACAGACCTCTGTTGAATATGTTAGCAGTGGGGCAAATTGTCACATAATGCAGGTCAGGTGAGGAATGAAGGGGAAATAATTTGTTTTCCAAAATGAAAAACGTAACGACAGATTTGGTGAAATGTGGCAAAGACAATAGCAAAGGAATTACATGGTAGAATCCCTCTTTAATTGCTAGCAGGACAGAGTGAGAATGATGGGATTTATGTAAGTAGCAAAAATGCAAATGAATTGTTGAGGGATTTCTTGAGCTCTTGGACAGAACAGATTTGACAGATACTAAGGCAGTGAAGTGAACACAAAAAACAGAAAACAAAAGTAACAATTTTCACTCATCATGCACTTAGATGCTGTAAATATTACTTTTGTCCCTTTCATTAAATGCTTACCAAAACAAAACTGACTTTAATTTTTTAAAATTTACCAGTTACCATAAGGTTTCAGAAACCTGTTAAATCTTACAGTCACGCACGCACGCACGCACGCACGCACGCACGCACACACACACACAATTATTCAAAAGGCATAGCGTTGTAGACAGTAGTGCCTTGTCCTTGATGTGTCCATAGAAGAGGGCCCATGTGCCCATCAGTGTCACTACATTGGAACCAGATTGTGCAGGATTCTCACTTGTCTACACCTGCAACACGTTTCCATAAGAGTGGGAATTCTGTAGGAATTTCATTGGAAAAACAAGGTACTTGGTGCAGCCTAACAGCTCAGTGTTGAGAATGCCCTTGCTTCTCCTGTCAATTTCACCCTCCTACAGTATACCGACACTCTTACTAGTCATGCATTACTCCCCCAGAGCTAAAAATACCATTACAGAGTTAAACCAACCTATGCTTGAGTAATCTAAGGTACACTGTATTTTAATATGCTGAGCTATATGCTAATCACCAGGAATGTGATGCTGAACACCTACTTAAATGCAAACACAGGACCCTCTATCAGTCCCCGGGGCAAGAGAGGAGGTGGTAATTTACATGATTAATTACCTATACCTAACAAGCATTGGTGGAGTTCAGAGGGTTCCTCACATAGCATCTTGTGTGTGCGTGCGTGTGTGTACTTCATAGTCTAGTCAGGTAATGATCTACATTTGCAGTCTTAGATTGGTTCCAATCCAATTTCAACATGTTAACCAACCCCCCACCCCAAAAAAGTTACTCGGTATGTATGCACAACACATAATACAGCAGTTTTGTCATGTATGAAATGTATTCTATGATGCACTATACTGCGAGGGAAGCAGACGTGCAGGGAGAAAAAGTGAATAAACTTCAGATAATGAAGATTCGCCCACCTTTTGACTTTGGCATTGTCCATGTAATGCATACAAATGGTATAATTGTCCATGGCCAATTTCTAAAATAGTAAATAGTTTGACACATACAGACAGGCTAATGCATACAGACTGTAGAGCAGCACCAGTGACACAGTGCGTGGAGGTCTCTTTCTCCCACTCTCCCACTTTGAAACTGACTGTAGACATATGGGTTGCTTCATTACCTGTAATATAGCTTAATAGCAGCCTCCACATGAGGCATATGTGTGTGGGCAAGTGTGTCTGTGTCTAAGTGCATGCAGCTGTGTATGGATGTGTGTCTGTGAGCACCAATGTGTGCAAATTAATGTGTGCTGTGTTGTGCGTGCGTGCGTGCGTGTGTGTTAGTGCCCGCACCACAAAGCAAGTGTTGTGATTAAGCAGCAATCAGAACCTAACAAGCCTTAGATAGCAGACATCAACACACACAGCCATGCACACTTGCTCCCTGGAGAGCACACGTCATACATCCTCATTGAGATGTATGCACATACATGGAGTGGATTCAATTTCACCATCTAAAGTGATGCCAAATCACATACACACACAGACAGGCATATGAAGACAGTGATGCACATACGTAGAGGAGATAAGGATCAGTGTCTAGTGTCTGGTAGCCATACCAAGAATATGACAGGGATGCAAAAGCATTTGATTTTAATAGCAAAATGCTATTAAAATCAATTCTAACTCATTTATGCATTAGAATTCAGTCTTAACATGGTAATGAAATGACAATGTGAGGACCTGCAAAGTTATTAGGAACTTGTCAATCCACAAATTCGATGATCAAAGCAAAGACTATCTGAATTCCCATTTTGATTTCTGCTACAGTAATTGCATATTTAGGATGAAATGTAACTCCTTCACACACCAAGGCCTGTAAAAAGCAATACCCGTGGTGACTCTTGCTTTGCTTCCTTTTCTATCAGTTCTTTTACAGTATTTTATTAATTTTAACATGCTAACCAGCTAGCCCCAGTCCAACTGACCCATCTTACAATGTTCTAATAACAAGTCACTGTAGCATTTAGTCTGCCCTGAGGAAGCAGCACTGCTCAGAGGGTTTTTATAACCTCTTTTGTATTGTGAAATGGCTGAAGCTCCCTCCAACACCGGCTCCTGACTAGGAGTAATTATGTCTGAAAAAAACATACATATAAATTGCCCTTTCAAAACAAGTATATTTGATTCTACACTTGCAACAACTTCACAGAAAGACACATTTTAAACGACAGACAGCAAATTAGCCTTAGTCGTCGTGTCATTTCAACAAATAGCAAAATCATCACTCATGGGTGAAATGACAAATACAGCATACCATTGTCCAGCTACCTGAACGCTCCATGGTTATTTTCTCTATGACTCATGGTTGACTGATTCTGCAATCAAGTCATCTGTTATTGTTCCACTACAACAAAAATGAGAGACACAGACAGAGAATAAACAGGACTCTCAAGTTGCTGTGTGGGAGTGTGTCAGAGGAGAATGAACCCATATATCATAAAAAACGCACAGGTAAGATTAAACCCAATGCTGCTGTCACAATGCTACAAGGAGATTTTTCTTCCTTCACACCCATCAGCAACAGGTGTGAGAGAATGTGCATTTTAGTTAGAATAGGGAGGCAATGGCATTGTTTTAAATACAAATACGATGAAGATGTTACTGTTCATAAAAAAGTAAAATCTGTCGATACAAAGTGTAGTCAGCCTACTGAGTCTTACATAAGTCAGACATCAGATCCTAATGACACAGTTTCGGCTGACCTGAACAGTGAGTGTGTGCACGACTCTGGCACATCTAAGAGCATGTACTTGCAAGTAGGAGTTTTTGTGCATTAGATAGTGTATTTCAGAAAGATGGCAAGCTACTGTGCATCAATGAGCGTGTGTAAATCAGGCTGCATGTGTGTTTTTTAAGGGTGTTTGGTACAGATTTTTCAAGCCTTGCCAACTGTTAAACCTTGTTTTTCTGCCAGTACCTGCTGTCAGCTCCACCTGGGCCATGAAAAGACACAGGAACACACAGCTTTGCAGCTGTCTCACCTAAGTGCAAGTGCCAAGGGAAATGACACACTTCAAATTATGGAATTTTAAAAAAGACCAACCTGAGTAAGTGCAAAGTATGTAAAAGATACTATTGAGAGAAAGAAAGAAAAGGTCCAAATCGATCAGACTTAAATATGGTATAGCCTACTTTTAGGGAGTTGAGAGGGACAGTAGACATTTATCTCTGACTGAAACTGAACTGAAACAACCAAATATTCACTCATTTTACTACACAGTGAATGGTCCTCCATTAAGGATAAGTCAGGGGTTCACCATGCATTGTTGCTCATATTTTGCTCTACTGCTACTTGTCTCTATTTTGTTGTGTCGTATCGTCTGTGTTACTGCTGTGGAAAAGTAATTTCCCTTCAGGATTGATATCTGAAGGTTTCAATAACCACAAACACACAGACACACACAAACACACATGTCCTATTTTCAAACAAGTATGTGTGTGCATACGTGCATTAATAGTATGCACAGTTTAATGTTAAATGTGAGTCTACACATATTATATTATGTTGTAGACCTGTACAGCACTTCCAACTGACAGAGCTCAACTGAACTGACGGAGGAAAAGATTGTTTTAGGAAGTGATTCACAAAAGATTTGTTCTTTTCAAACATTGAGGAATGTCTCACACTATATATAGCTAAATTACTTATTTGAATCACCTTTAAGAAACCCAGATATGTTGATACATTCGAGGTCGCAGTGAAACCGCAAAAAAAGGACATGTTTTTTGAGGATCATCCTTCCCTAAACTGATTTATCATCTCATTCTCTGCCTCTCATTTTTTTTGCACCCACAACAGAACCATTATCCACTAAATATTCTACCGCTCTATATCATGTAGGTATGAATGAGTAGGAACTGGCACTGCATACAAATATCCAGCAGAACAACTTGGCACTGAATCTTACATGGGGTGATAAATATGAGTCGTTTCCCTGGAGTCCTTTTGAAACAAATAATGATCTGTAGTCTGTGTTCTGTCCTGTTCCAATATGTTTCTTGGATCTATTATCTATAATCAATAAACTACTGTGTATTAACAGTGTCTTACAGTGCATTGATATTCTGTGTTTTAAACTTAACAAATGGCTGAACTAACTGCATTACAGTTAGACCAATAAAAACTGGACGCCCACTCTGCATATACAAGGCTATGTCCTGGTGTACTGAATTTGAACCGTGTGTGTGGGATATAAACCTTACATTCAGTGTCCTCCTTGGACAGGAGTCATTTTCCACAAGAAAGAACCCAAAGTCCACTTACTGTACACAGTCACAGCTTACTATATGAAGAAATGTAATTTCTCCCTGACAACACAGGTTTCCATCTCACGCTGCAGTTAAAGCAGAAGTAAGTGGTCCGGTCGTTTTCGCTAATGCTGCGTTCCAGGCAGGCTTTTGAAATCGTAAATTACAGCTTCAAGTCACAACTTACGACTTTGTAGCGTTTCAGGCAACCCACTCGTGTTTTTCCGACCTGTTTTACCGGTGAAAGTCACTATAACGGCCACTCGTAACTTCCGACCGGTGAACTCGTACCAGATCAAACTGGTACCACTTCACGGTCGGAAAAATTCGAGTTTCCTTGAACGCACCATAACAGTCCTCGTCCCTACGTCGCCACATTCACGGCGTTCCTTGGCTGCACACACAGCCCTGCATGCCGTTCTCTCTCCTCATTGGATAAAAACTGTAGGATACGATAAATGTTTTCTCTTCGGCTCAGAGCAGAGCAGAGTGACTGAGAGACCCGTGTTTCAGACCAAACACTCTATGTAAGTGATTGCTGTCGGAAGATATAACTATTTAAGACTTATATTAACACAAATATATCACTTACTTCTGCTTTAAGCTAATAACAGAGCTGTAACCCCACTAGTTGTTTCAACAAAGCTGTGACTTAAGGTGTTCTTAGAAATGAATTATGGAAGGCTACCTCTAAGTCCCTCGAAGAGTTCATCATCAAGGACAGTCAACATTAAGATGCTCTTAACTGTTGCACTACCACTTAGTGAAAGTGCTATTTTTGGAAAACAGTGTAACAATATAAGCGGGTTCACAAAAAATGGTATTAGGCTCCACTTAGCCTCTATGATTGGTTATTACCACAATGATTCATTACTGAAATCAGGACAGTGCAAAAGACAAACTAAAACAAACTGCATATTAACAAACTATTTGGGAAGGAACAACATTCAGACATAAGTAGACAGAGTGAGGAACAACATTTGTGCTTCAATGTGTGGGTGGGTAGATGTATGTGTGGGTGCGTGTGTGAAGTGGCAAGCGAGCATACAGTACTTGGTAAATAACAGTTAGATTCCACATCTTTTATTTCTTTTGGCCCAGGGATTTACTACATTTCTGTGTGTAAATATATCAAGCCTCTAAATAGTTATAGTGCCATTCAAGGTTTTTGGTTTGACAAGAGGAAGAGTACAGAACGGTCAAATAACGAGGAAGAGAAAAGGAGAGAATGGAAACAGCAAATCATGAAATGAACAAGCGGATAAAGACTGGTAGATCTAACCTTACCTCTAAACTAAAGGTGAAACCTTTAGCATATGATGGTGCATTGTGATTCTGATCTAAGGTGATCAAACTGACTAAAATCACCTTGGTAACAGCAGATGTCTTGCTTTTGCCAAGATGACAGAAAAAAAAACTAGTGCTCACGGCAGGAGAGAGCAGAGTGAAAAAGTGGATTCAAACGTTTCTTGGCAACAAAGTGCTATTAAATGAGAACTTGGGGAAACATATTGGACAATGATGCACTTAAAAGTTTCATTAGAGGTTTTTATTAGTATCATTTCATCTTGGTCTAATATGTGCGTTGTGAAGAGGAACACAGCCAAAAAAACTTGTGTAGATCAGCCAAGTGTAAATGTGGAGGTTAATATGCAAAACTTTCAACTTGCATTTGTGAATTAGTCACTAAATTCAACAGCATGTCACTGAAGTTTATAGACATTATGTTATTTATCATCCTGTTGACAATGCACCAAATAACACAATATGAAAGCAGCATCAGATATGGACCTAAAATGTCTCAATGAGCATCAAGGGCATAATGTTCAGCATGCAACAACCTGAGCAGGAGCTATAGCAGGAAAGAGGGAGGGGTACAAATAAAGAAATAGCTATGACAGCTGGAATTTGTACGTTGTGCATTTTGATCCTGGCTGCCAAGATTATTAAGATATGTGTATATTTAATGTGGCAGCAAGATAAAAAGACAAATGAGAAAAGTTTTTCGCTATCCTGAAGTGTGTAGTTGCTTTGCAAAGCTGCACAACTTTTTGACAAGTTTCTGTTGACAAAAGTAAAGACTGATCTGACTTTTTATTTGTGAACATGTTCAAAATACTACCTGGCAGAGATTATGAACACCCAAAATACACAGAAGCAGGCATTTGTGAGCAAGACATAGGCTGTCCCAAGATACTCCCACTGAAGATGCTTTCAACAGATTCCAAGTTTGAATCCAACTGAGTTTTTTATGCTTGTGTAAGCAATTTAGGGGAAAAGAATTGTTGGACCACAAAGCAAGGACGCTCTCTAATATCCTCTCTCAGCTTGTCTGTGTTACTACTCCTGAGTCATCCTTCTGTCTACACAGTGTGTGGATATATATAGTATACTGAAACATAACAAATATGTATTCTGCCCATCATTCTGCCCTGGGAGTTGGTTGGGAAATGTTTTGATCAACTTGGATCAGGCAATGTATTTAATGGTGCAGTTTCCTAGGGTGATGTAGGAAAGTGTGAGCTTGGAAAGTTTCAAAAAAATACAAAAAAAGAGTAGAACAAGGACCGGTAAATCACATCGAGTGACCAATTCAGAAGTGCTAAGACAGGCTCGTAATCAGTCTGCCGGAAAGATGCTGGCAAAAGGTAGAAACACAGGGACTAGGAGCTAACAAGAAAAAAGGGGGAGTTATCAGTAAAGTCTGGAACATTAGATTAGTTTGGCAACAAAACAAACAATAGACTATTTGGTACATAAATTGCTGGTGAAAGCAATCCAGTATATAAAAGTTAAAAGCTGGAATGACAGACAGCTGAGGAGGCAGTTGATAAGATCATGTCATTTCCAGATATGAGACACTCATTGAGAGCCACAAGATGGCAAAGGAACCATAACTGGGTCTGGACAATTTAATAACACACACTAAAGACTTTTCTCTCACAGAAAAAAAAAAGCGTAACATGTCATGAAGAAAGAGGTTTGAGCAAATGGTTGAGCGTGAAAGCTTGTGACCTCAACATCAGAAACCAAAGTTCATAGTGAGTGTTATTAGTTGTGTGTATTTATTTTAGTGCTGTCAAAAATATTGCGTTATTAACACATTAATGCAAATCAATTTTAACGGCGTCAATTTTTTTACCGGACACTAATTTTATCTATCTAATTTTATTTTATTTTGTTTTATTTTATTTTATTAACAATTACAATAATGACTCCTTAGCCTTAATTCAACATAGTATACTTTAGATGGTAGATAAGAAAGTGCTGACAATGATCCATTTTGTTATTAAGGTTATGAATGGTGACACTGAAGAGCGGGAAAATGGATGACAAAGTTATCACCATGACCTTACTGAAAAATGAATTTGGTCTTAATACTACAAAAACAACTCTTACATAGTAAAAAGGGTCAGATCAGATATTCCCCTTTCTGGGCTTTAACTCAGTTTTGCCCAATTTGTATGAGACAAGAAGCTGTGTTTAATGGACTGAAAAACAGAAAGGAATGGAGGGAAAAGGGAGGCTTAATGCATTTCTTATAACAAGATACAGTGAACTTAAAGACACTAAGATGTATGATCTTAGTATCTGTGAAGACAGATTGTGAAAGAAAATCTGACCTGGCAACAGCCAGCTACCGTCTACTATCTTCCCTCACTTTCAACACAGTCTCACCCCTTTGCGTCAAACGGTTGACGCTTGGTCAAGGCCCCTTACGTCAATATACTGACGTGGAGGGGGTACCCTCGAGGTCGTTTCTCGACGAATAGGGCCACTCATAGACTTGAATGCAAATCCCTCATCGTCGGATTTTGACGAAGGGGGGCGGGACCGTTTCTCCCTCACTCCCAGTGCGTCAACAGCCTGACGAACGGTCACTGTCCCTCCTCGTCACATGCCTGACTCATTAGGTGCCCGTTTTTCGTCAGGTTTTGACGCGCTCGGCTTTCAGTTGATTCCAATGCAGTCCCCTTCACGGCGATATGTGACGCTCAGAGCAAGTGATCCAGCCGACCCGGCTGCGGCACTGACAGACGCTGTGAGCAGAGGAAAACTTTTTTTTTTTTTTTTTTTTTTTACTTTTCCTTAAAGCTTTATTGAACCTGATGCTGCTGTGTCTGACGTAGGGCTGGGTAAAAATATCGATTCAGCAATGCATTGCAATTCTTTTCTCTGCAATTCAATATCGATTCAGCAATCTTCTGAATCGATTCAAGCCCCTGGCCAGTGGGGGCGCTGCGAGCAACACCCTCGTGTGATTCGCGCTGTACGGACGGGGGCCGCACTAGACCAAACCATAACAATATGGGAGTGAGTAGCAGCAGCAGCGGGGATCGATCGTCGGGGGAGGGACGCACCGCGCCGTGCCGTATTAACTTTCGCTTTCAACACGCGCTGCTGTTATACATGCGTGCTTCTCTGTGGTGTGTATGTGTGTGAGAGGATGCGGCCATCGTCCGACGCGGGGGGGGGGGAGGGGGGGGGGGGGGGGGGGGGGGGGGGGGGCGGCGGCGGCAGCGAATATCGCTACTTTTTATTTTTTTTAAGACGTTAGTTTAGGCGGCAGCTCTTTGTTTGTTAAGGCGGCCGCCTTAACAACAAAGAGCTGCGGGAAACCCTGAACTTATCTGACAGCTGCTCTCACTTCTTCCTCTGCTCCTCCTCACTCACTCACCTACACACAGACAGGACTCTGTCTTCCTCACACTCACCCCAGCCCCTCAGTTTCTCATCCCACCTGCACATTGACAGTCAGTCAGAAATCACAGAACTTAAACATCATAACAAGAACATTACTGCGGGGTCGCTACAATATTTTCAGTTGTGCAGTCAACTATTATTAATAATATTGTTTTGTATTGTTTTATTACTCAAAATGTTATGAGTTATTTTCCAAGAGGAAAGTATCACATAGCCTAATTTAAATTTAGCTGCACTGTAGTTCAGTGTTAAAGCAGTGTCATATTTTGTTATGCTATGAGTTATAGGCTGTTCATAAGGCATGAAACTAAACAAATAATTATTAAAAAAAAAAAAATCTGGTACTCTTATTTGTGTATTTCTGCTTGATACTGAATCGATATCGAAGCATTTCAATCAATATCGAATCGAATCGATATCGAATCGAATCGTGACCTAATGAATCGAAATCGAATCGAATCGTGAGATTCTCAACAATACCCAGCCCTAGTCTGACGTAACTTTCGGCAAGGACGTCCTTTCGGTTATTTATTTATTTATTTATTTAGTGATCATGGTGTTTGGTGCAGAATAATCAATAAATAAATAAATTACGTCCTTGTCGGAAGCTGCGTCAGACCAGGAGGGGGGGGGTTGTGGATTCTACAGGTGAAGACCACTTCCGCGTTCAAAAAGCTGCTCTGTTTAATCAATATTCTGAAGAAAGATCTGATTATTAGCCACAACGCTGTAACCATCCAAGGAAGACTGTGTAACAATATTATGTGCTTCTGCTGAGTCCAAAAGCCCTGTGTAATATCAACTTTATTTTAAGAAAACCGCTTTGTTTTCCAATGTCATATCACGGAGAAGCACTACATTACCCATAATCCTCATATTTATCAGCGACGTGTCTGATTGGTTGAGCTTGCTGTTACCAGCAAATGAAAAAATAAAACAAATTGAGCTTATATTATTTTCTTAGTAACTAAAAGGTCTTAACATCTTTTTTTTGTTTTCAACATTGAATAAAAAAAGGGTGCTATATTGTTAGAATTCAACAATAAAGTGCATAAAAGTTGGCTTGACTTCTTTCTTTTTTTCTTTTTTTTCATAATTTTCACCAGCATCTTTCTGGTCCACATCACATCACATTTATTGTAATTTTTAATTCAATGAGTGACATTTTATTTTTTATCTGAAAAACATTATTATGAATTCAAGGGTCAGAGGTCATTGATTAGTGTTAAATTTAACCTTTTTGACCCTGTTTCCTTGAATAAATCACTAAGACTTTGATGCGGGAAGCTGAGATTTTGATTTGATTTTGTTCAGAGCACTAGGGACAAAGTTTCTGTAGAATTTCAGACCTGTCGGACATCCAGAAGGGTCACAGCTGACTGTCCAGGCTCGTTTCTCGGCCTTCAAAGCCTAGATTTAGAAGCCTTTTGTCTAATAACGTCTACATCCTTGGGGTTATAAGGCTGAAAGTTTCATGCATTTGTCCGGGGCCTAAGGCCATCCACCATGTGCAGTTTTTCAAACCCGTGCGACCTTCACAAGTAGGGCTGGGTAAAAATATCGATTCAGCAATGCATTGCAATTCTTTTCTCTGCAATTCAATATCGATTCAGCAATCTTCTGAATCGATTCAAGCCCCTGGCCAGTGGGGGCGCTGCGAGCAACACCCTCGTGTGATTCGCGCTGTACGGACGGGGGCCGCACTAGACCAAACCATAACAATATGGGAGTGAGTAGCAGCAGCAGCGGGGATCGATCGTCGGGGGAGGGACGCACCGCGCCGTGCCGTATTAACTTTCGCTTTCAACACGCGCTGCTGTTATACATGCGTGCTTCTCTGTGGTGTGTATGTGTGTGAGAGGATGCGGCCATCGTCCGACGGGGGGGGGGTGGCGGCGGCGAATATCGCTACTTTTTTTTTTTTTAAGACGTTAGTTTAGGCGGCAGCTCTTTGTTGTTAAGGCGGCCGCCTTAACAACAAAGAGCTGCGGGAAACCCTGAACTTATCTGACAGCTGCTCTCACTTCTTCCTCTGCTCCTCCTCACTCACTCACCTACACACAGACAGGACTCTGTCTTCCTCACACTCACCCCAGCCCCTCAGTTTCTCATCCCACCTGCCCGTACCATACACATTGACAGTCAGTCAGAAATCACAGAACTTAAACATCATAACAAGAACATTACTGCGGGGTCGCTACAATATTTTCAGTTGTGCAGTCAACTATTATTAATAATATTGTTTTGTATTGTTTTATTACTCAAAATGTTATGAGTTATTTTCCAAGAGGAAAGTATCACATAGCCTAATTTAAATTTAGCTGCACTGTAGTTCAGTGTTAAAGCAGTGTCATATTTTGTTATGCTATGAGTTATAGGCTGTTCATAAGGCATGAAACTAAACAAATAATTATTAAAAAAAAAAAATCTGGTACTCTTATTTGTGTATTTCTGCTTGATACTGAATCGATATCGAAGCATTTCAATCAATATCGAATCGAATCGATATCGAATCGAATCGTGACCTAATGAATCGAAATCGAATCGAATCGTGAGATTCTCAACAATACCCAGCCCTATTCACAAGTGTCAAAGGTCACTGATTTGTGACCTTTTTGACCCCGTTTCCTTGAATAAAACACCAAGACTTTGATGCGGGAAGCTGAGATTTTGATAGGTTGTCCAGAATGTCTAGTAGATTGTGTGTGCAAAGATTCGGAGCTCTGTGACATTCAGAAGGGTCACAAATAGCCAAAAAGCAATGCTCCTTTCTCTGACCTCATATTAAAGGAGAAATGCAATTCTTTAATAGCTTCCAGATGCTTTGGCCTATCAGGCTGAATTTTTAGCTAAAGGAGCTGGTGTACGATCAGGAAGTAGGGGAGCTGTGCATAAAGCCAATTGGTAAGTGTCAAAGGTCACAGGGGTCAAACATCAAAGTGAATCCAGCCATTCCTGCTTTTTCTCAACAAAACATACACGCTTTAAGTTATCATCATGAAATATTAATATGTTGTATATCAGAGAGTCCTCTATCAGAATATTTTGGTCCCGTTGCTCTAGGGCCCCAGGGGCCCCGGGGGGCCACTTGGCTTTCCCATGCTCCACAGAGTTGGGTCTCGGGTGATGGATAAGGGCCTCACCATGAGTCCACAGGCCAAGTTTCAAGTGATTTGGTCGGTTTCTATGGAAACGGCAGCCTCAAGGATACAGAGGAATGCGACTGTTTGAAGCCCCGCCTCTCGAAAAGTAATGGCTCGATCAGGACCAAACACACATCTACGCGTTCGTCTTGGGCCCCCGAACCATATATTACGAAATCAGAACTGTACGACTTTTGGAAATGTGTTTTGTCTATTTTGGCTTTTCAGACTCAGAGTCTGTCAGACTTAAAGCTTGAGAGACCCTCTTAGTCAGAAAAGCCGAAATAGACAAAACACATTTCCAAAAGTCGTACAGTTCTGATTTCTAGCGACGCACCGCACATCTGTGAAACATCGCCGACAGTCCAGTCGACTGGACCGTCGTGTCATTCATTGAGTAGTCAAAGTGTTCCCACATGGGCGATGTAAATGAGGCAGGCGGCTCCTTTTTATATACAGTCTATGCTCTAACTGCACACCATGGATGTATCATGTCTATGATTATGCTCCACACTCTTGTCACTTTTCTTCTTCGTCTGCTATGACAGTTGCTGGCAGCGTTTGGGCTGGATTGGAGTGAGGACTTTTTTTTTTTTTTTTTTTTTTAATAGTCATATGACAGATACGTCGTGTGCACCAAACCGTGACCCCCGTACCGTGACGGCACGGGACGAATACAAATACTGTTACACCCCTAATTGCTGGATTAAAATTTGAATTGAGTTTCTGCAATAAGCACACTTCCTGCACAGTAGCAAAACTGAGTGAGTTCTTGCATAAGGATTGTCAAAATATTCAAACTGTAAATGAAATATTCAATCTTTAAATCGGTGATTTCTAATTCACCATCATCATGTCATGTAATGTTGACGTTTATAGTCGCCAGTGTGTAAAACCTTACTAAGTAGCTTTAACTCTGGACAAACGGATGATAAAAGAATGTGCTTTGCAACGTGCCCCCAGTTTTCAAGAGAAATACACACTACTAAGAATGTCTGCTCCTTTATCAGAAAATTATTTAAATACCCAGGGCTTGAACTCTATTTAATCCACTAAAGCAAAGGAATAAAATGAATGCATCTACAGAGAGAGAGAGAGATCAGAGATTTTGTCTTCTCTTGTCAGTAAAATCTCATGGCACTAAAATGTCCTATTAATCTGAAGCCCTCCCCCTCACTCTTATTATCCATGGCTGTCCTGCTGATGCCAGATGATTATTCTCCCCTCTCAAAAGTGCTGATTACAGTCGGGCACTTCACAGGACACCTTATCATCCATAAATGGAGGCCCTATTTTTAGGCTCAATTTTTGCTCTTTCTTGTAGCCTTTTTTTTCTTAATTCTTTCGTCATTCATTTGTTCAGACACTTTCTGACAATGGAGCAACTAAGCTTTGGGTGAGTGGGAATTAGAGAGAGGAAGGACGAAGACAGCAGGGCTGGGAGAGATCGGACAGTTGGAATGAAAACATGCTGAGTTGAGAAGATCAGAAGTAAACATAATCCATGTGTAGTGGATTTTGAAAATCAAGAATGATTAGCTAATAGAAAGTGCAAAGCCATGCCTGCACTTATACACATGTAACAGGATATAAAAAAATCACAGCAACTGAATATATACCTACAGTACAGCCAGGAATTTGGTAATTTAAGGGATGAAGTCTATTTGGCCATGACTTTGGCAATCTGTAGGGAACAGAGGCCATTTCAATGATTCGATGGCAACACTTTGAAGATAAAAAATAATAATAATAGGCTACTACTGTACTTAACATGAAAATCCGATATTAAGTCTTAAATATAAATAAGATATTTTAGGATGTAGTCATAAATTAGGATGCTTCATGTTACGCAGAGGTGGGTAGTAACGTGCTACATTTACTCAGTTACATTCACTGAGTAACTTTTTGGGATAAACTGTACTTGCAAGAGTAGTTTGCGAAGAAGAAGCAATACTTTTATTCTGATACACTGAGCAACATTCTGTTGGCTACTTATTTTTACTGATCCAATGCGCAATCCGTTTGTTTTGTTTCTTAGGAAGATATTTCCAACAGAGGCTCTGTCATGTGAGTGCCTCTCACCAATCAAATGTAGCCACTAGCAACGTTTGACTTGTTTCACGTGAGCTGTCTGACACGAAGCATCTCACACACACACACACACAGGTCACAGAGAGACACACACACATAGAGTTTATGGACAGACCTCTGTATGCAAGTATATGCAAGTTATTGTGGCTGAATTTGCCCTAATTTATGTTACTTCTTATGGTTTTAGTTGCTAAGTGTTGTTCTTTGGCAATATCTGAATTTGCTCATTGCTATTTTATATTTTTGTGTATTTGATTACATTCATGTGCTGATCATTAAACGAAAAAATCAGACGTTACTCAGCAGTTACTCAGTACTAATAAAAAATCACTGAGGATATTTCAGTATCATACAAATGCAATGATTAGCATGGAACATGTACATACAGTGTTAAGAGGCAGCAGCAAGTAAACGTGCATTACACTGGCTTACCACCTCTGAGATCTGCATCACATTTGTAGAGACGGACCGAATGTAGCAACAGTGGTACAGTAGCAGCGGTGATAATAATGACCAGAGCAATTAGTTCGAAGTTAGCAGCACAAGCGCCTAGGTGGCAGTAGGTCCTACATTTTTGGGGGGGCATCAGGAGCAGCGGCAAAGATGCAATGGCCGTTATGGCTGCTGTGAAATTCCTACCCTGCCTGCGGCCCTGGCTTCTGTCCAGCACACCTTTTTGTTTGATGATTATTGGAACGCCCTCTGTGAGACTTAATCTGGTCAGAGAGAGGAAGGAAGACGCAGAGAGAGAAAGCAAACTAGAGAGGATTAATAGCAACTCCCTATTGCTAACCTGCTCTTCATCTCCTTCCATTGTGGCTTTGAGGGAGCTCAAAGCACATAGACACACAATGAGAGCATGCACTAACACACTTCTATTCTCACACACCTGTCAAAGGAGACCATTGAGGATGGTAAGTGAGTCAGCTTCTGCCAAAATGGCTGCCTTTTGTTTACAAATCTCATTATCCTCTTCAGTTCACGGTGAGCATGATGAGTAATTACTCCAACAGTGTACAAGTCACACAGCTGGTGAAAAATTCACACTCTGGTGGGGTGTATAATAGCTCTTGGTAAATACACACCACTTGCTTTACGACGAGGCCATCATTCACAATAGAAAGTAATAGCAGTGTAAGGATCCGTAGTATTCAACAGGATGCAGAAATTACTATTGCCAGTATTGCCAGACTGAATATCAGCAGTGCCAATGATTTCATTGTACAATAATATCTATAGTAAACTTAACACAACTTCAACTCAAAGTAAAAATAAACGTACATGTGAATTAAATGTATACAGAGCAATTGCTAAGGTCGACCTTGGATGAATGGCAAGTATCACAACGAACTTATCAACCAGCACATCCAGCATTTCCCATTAATAGTCTGTGGCGGCCTGCCACCCTCTTGCGCACAAACATGCACTTAAACAAACACTGGCACATGGACAGGTCACGTTGTAATAAAACAAACGTGTTAATGTGTGAAATTGAAATTTCCGACCATGTCGCTGAGTTTACTTTCACTTGTCAACTTAACCAACTGCAGCTTTAAATCGTCAATCAGGTTTGTTGTGAAAAAACCTGAGATTTCTTTTTTTTTTTCAAGCCATATTGCTCAGCCCTAAAACTGACGCATATTAGCTCCACCCCGAGTTATAAGCACACAGGTAAAACATGAAAGGAAAATCAACATCACATAGAGAACAGATAAGTGGGTTTGGGGCCACCACATGCCTACAGAGCATTCTCAGTGCTCCTTGGCATTGATCACACAAGTCTCTGAACTACACTGGAGAGATGAACACCATTCTCCCAAAAGATATTCCTTCTTTTAGTCGTTATGAGTGGTGTACAGTACAGTGGTGATAATGGTAGAAGAGAGTGCTGTTTTAAAAGCTGGTACAAAATCTCATGTTGTTGTGTTTTTCCACCATTTTATCATTTTGACTTTTTTTCTTTAAATTTGTCTACATTTAATTTGCATTTTCTAGGAGCATGCTGCTCTAGTTCAACCCTCCCCTTCACACTCACAGAGCCACCTCACACAATGGCAGCAAGATAACAAGGTTATAAAATATCCACCTGACTTTCCAGGAAGTTAACAAAAAAAAATGCTTTTCCTGTAAATCGGACATGTGTTGTAAGCATAATTGTGGTGAAAGTAAGTGAAAGAGTAATTACCTAATACATAAAAACAGGGTGTCAGTTTCTGTGGTGTATGTGTAGCAACAGCTTGTGCAGGGGACAAAAGTAATGTGATGGCGTGTGTATGCGAGTGGCATTAGAAAAAACAACAACAGTGTATCAGCAGCTTGAATAATGTTTACAGCACAATCAGCTCATCTTTATGCTCCAGAAGAAGCATAAAAGACTTCCCTCTATTGATGTTTCACAGTATAATGTGATGCCTTTCTTACATACTGAAGCTCATACATAAAGTATTTTCATCTGAGGATTTATAGTTTTCATTACCTTTCCTTAACGCAGTCACTGTTTGACTCAAATAGGTGAGAAGGGGCGTTTTAAGCTTTGAAGACATCAAAACTTTTGTGTTCAGCTGAGGCACACTCCAGTTTTGCCATTCCCACTGTACTGAAAGTATTGTACGACATACATGACATTAAATGACCCGGAAATCCAATCCCGATTACAGATAGATAATTCCACACTAAACATATCAAAAATAGATGAGTCAATGTGTCATCACTGCTTTGACAGAAACAAGAAGACTTGCAACTATGACACCAGCTGCAGAGACAGTGAGGCACAAAGCATGCAAAATAATTTTATCTGTAGGTGGTGTGAGGAAAAGTGAAATGCAAAGGAATGATTGACAGAATAAACAGGTCTCGTTGGATTTGGATTCAGGACACATTTTCTCTGCTATCAGATGAAATTCTTACTTTTTTTTTTAGAGCGACTAGGAGCGACTCTCATCTCAGGCTGTCTAGTATGCATTTTTAACTTCCACAGTAAAGTTTTAATGGGCTGAGCTGCTCTTGAAATATCGGGTTTACACTTGGAAATGTGCACATACAAATGACTTTGACCTCAAGAGCTTTTTCATTTTGTTTGATCCAAAACATCCTCAAACAAAATATAAATAGAATTTTAGACACGCTAACAGGTAGCCCAAGGGATGGCAGTGAGAGTCTATTAGTATTACACTGGTCACAACTGACATATCTCAGCATCAGAGCTGGGTGATTTTGGCAATTAAATCTAAATCACAATTAACTGAACTTTTTACCTCGATTATGATTAATGACCGATTACAGTGCCTGGCTCATTGAAACAGCCTATCATATCCCTGGACACTATAAGTGAAAGGAAAACAGCCGATCATTTAACAGCTGTTTGGTTCGGTTGCAGCACCATCGCAATGTGTGTTTATTGACAACGGAGCAGCGTGTAGTGAGAACATGAGCGCTGAAGAAGAG
Source organism: Trachurus japonicus (assembly GCF_045865225.1). NCBI lineage: Eukaryota > Metazoa > Chordata > Actinopteri > Carangiformes > Carangidae > Trachurus > Trachurus japonicus. The sequence goes on from NC_140907.1 coordinate 12,516,592, forward strand.
GAATTTATAAACGAAGAAGGTAGGGCTGTAGCCGATATCCAAGTACTCGAGTACTCGCTCGGCTTGGGTGGCATCCGAGTACCATTTCACCTACTCGGAGCTGACCTCAGCAGTGTGGGAACACTTTAAACTCAGATGATAAAACCAACCAATCTCGTTCTGTGTTAAAAAATGTGTCCGCCAATATTTTATTGTTTATTTAGGCTGAAATGTTAATGGTTCCTTTATTGAAGTGTGCGCTGCCATTATAACAAAAATGTTTAGCCTATTAACGGGACAATTTAATTCCGTGGCATTCCCTCTTTTTTTTTTTTTTTGCTGTTTTAATTGCGAGTGATTTGAGGACAGTTCTGTGAGGAAACATATTCCACAAGCCAATGTAGCGGGTTAAAAAAAAGAAATCGATATTTTTTGATATTGTAAGAGTGAGAGAGACAAGCGTCTGTGTCAGCTAACCCCCCCCCCCATCGGTAAACGAATACTCGAGTACTACTCGGATAGTGACCCCGAACATTTGGATAGTAAAATGTACAAAATAGTGGTAATCCTGGATTAGCAACTGTGCTCTGACTGACTGCATGGGGTGGTGTCACATGACTACACAGCCAGTAGTGTGTTGTCAGGGGATGGTGCTCCAGTAGGGAGAGAATTCAAGCGGGAAAACCAAAATAATCGACACATGCAAGCTCTAAATGTCAGTTTTGATTATTTTTCGATTAATTGCTCAGCCAGCGTCAGGTCATTATTATTACTATTGACGTAGATATACATCAATGCTAAATATGCTATTCAATTTCTTAATGACAGCAAGTATTTTATTGTTGTATCGAGGGTACTTAATTTTACAGACTGCTAACCTGACTTTTGCACTTTGACATTGATCAGTGAACTCTTACCTTCATTTATGATCTTGAGTGTATCTGTGTTTTTCATAGCCTGGCTGCAAATCAGTTTCTCTCACAGGATAAAAATGGCAACTTTCATGTTAGTTCTTTAACACTGAGTTAAATACTGTACATTTATCAGTCTTTAATATAAAGACGCTTTATTTAATCATTGCTTGGTCAATCTGCGGGCAAATTCCCTTAATACAGTACATCACAAATCTAAGTGCCAAACGGAGGTAAATAAATAAATTAAGTCAGGACATTGAAGAAGCAGAGTGTGGAAATGAACTGTGGTGAATCTGTAAATGAGGAAAGTGAAAGTAAGAGGCAGCTGAGGCAACTGACAGAATGTACATGTCTTATTGTCAAGCTGTCAGGGGAAGTAATTAAAAAAGTAGCTCCCATCGATTTGGTGATAAGGGGAAAGAGGAAGAGAAAGAGGAAAAAAAGAGAAAAGAGTGAAAGACAGTATGGAATACCATAGTGATCACAATAAAAGACACTATGATGCACTCATGTGTTTTGGACACAAATTACTGCACATGACGTAGGGCATGTGTGTCTCTTAATGTCATTATGCACCGTTGTTATCATTGTGTGTACGCATGTGTGTGCGCGTGCGTGCGTTTGTGTTCCCGTTCCCCATGGGTGCATTCACCAACTCCTTATACTGGGTTGCATTATTGTATTGATTAATTGTCATTGATAACTGATGGTTGCAATGACTTGTTTTCTTGTTCGGTACAGCGAGTGGAGATCTACTAGAAAATGAAATATGCCTTCAGTAATTGGTTTTAAATGGAAACGCTGACTTGGGCGGTTTGAGAAGTTTACTGCATTAGTGGAGAGGTTCTGTGTGTGTGTGTGTGTGTGTGTGTGTGTGTGTGTGTGTGTGTGTGTGTGTGTGTGTGTGTGTGTGTGTGTGTGTGTGTCTGTTCTTTGTATGGGTGTGTGTAGTTTTTGTACATCTCCATCTTAGGTGGAGTTAAGACACTCATTAATTGCCTGAGGACTCCATTAGCCAGGCTGATTACCCCTGCCTCAAAATGACAAGTTACGAGCATGAAGGCACACACACGCCTGTGACAATCCTAAGGGTAAAAATAACATCACAGAAAGCACAAACCTGTTCTGATTAAAATACAAATTAAATGTACTGAAATTGAACCATATGCACCTGGTGGTTCATGCAAAAGGAAAACTTGGGCTCTGTCACATCTGATCACACACTGTGATATTTCACAAGTGCACAGCTCTGACTTTCACAACTGTCATTCGAATGGGTCTCCACATTCATCTCAAGTGACCACTTGCGATCAGATCTTACTTCCAAGCTCTAAACACATTCATCATTTCTGTTTGCTAGAACCAGATATGTATTAGTTAACCTCCCATGCCAAGTTTACAGGAAATTAAAAAAAGTACGAAAAGAAATACGTTTCATTCCAACTTGGTATTGATTCAATTATTGACCCTCACAATATTAAAAAAAATGTAATGAATTCCCATCAATTGCAAACTTCACATTTCCACTATATTGATCTGAAAGTATTTTTCAGGTGTACTACCTACATACACAAGAATCAATTTTGCCTGTTCTTAGCTTGACACCATCAGGAACAATTATATATTTGGACTTATGTGTCATTATGACGTCAGTAGCTGTCCATTCAGACTGCTAAGGACCAGACCAGTCCACCTCTGAGTGTATGGTTTAACCAATCAGATCATGTAAGACAACTTGATGCCAGGTATGAACAAGGTCTTAGTTCTGGGAGTTGTTGGAACTTGATTCAATCAAAAGTTACCTTTCTCACAGACAGCTAAAGTTGTCATTAATATAATTAGCCTCTACATGTGGTCAAGTCAGCTAGCTTGATGAAGAATGATATACGGAAGAATTTGTTCAACATTTCAGCTCTCAGTTATTCCACTGCTATCACCATCTTCTTGAACCTTTATGTCTCCTTCTCGGTTCTTTTGCTCATCTCACACCCTTTCACCCTCTATTCCCTGCCTGCTGGACTTTAGGGATTCTCTTTGAGTTTCTTCTGCACCGTTCTCATCTTACACATGACAAGTTCCTATTCACCAAAAGACAGAAAAGTGGTTAGGGGTTGAAAGGCTGAGAAGATTGGTAGATTGTGGCAGAAAATGATGAGGAGGGACACACGGGAGCAGGGTAGGATGGAGACAGGAAAACTGTGTTGAGGACAAAAAGTGATGGATATAAAATACATCGAAAGAACTGCTGGTAAGATAAAGGATTGTCTCCGGCTTACTTTTAAGGGGAATAGCAGTCATTTCTGTGTCAGTGCTCCAGTCAGAGGATCTTTTGTTGGATCAAAATGATCAACATCTTGGTTTACTGTTACTTTAATTGTCATCTCCACATGGTCTGCTTTCTCCATTTCTCTTGCCTTACTTTCTTACCATTTCTCCTTCCTTTGATGGTTCATTATTACCATGCTTTTTACTCTTTCACCTTAACAGCTCCTTTTGTTAAAGCAGAAGTAAGCGATCCGGTCGTTTTGGCTAATGCTGCGTTCCAGGCAGGCTTTTGAAACCGTAAATTACAGCTTCAAGTCACAACTTACGACTTTGTAGCGTTCCAGGCAACCCACTCGTGTTTTTCCGACCTGTTTTACCTGTGAAAGTCACTATAACGGCCACTCGTAACTTCCGACCCGTGAACTCGTACCAGATCGAACTGGTACGACTTCACAGGTCGGAAAAACACGAGTTACGGGCTGCCTTGAACGCACCATAACAGTCCTCGTCCCTACGTCACCACATTCACGCGCATCCCTTGGCTGCACACACAGCCCTGCATGCCGTTCTCTCTCCTCATTGGATAAAAACTGTAGGATACGATAAATGTTTTCTCCTCGGCTCAGAGCAGAGCAGAGTGACTGACAGACCCGTGTTTCGGTCCAAACACTCTATGTAAGTGATTGCTGTCGGAAGATACAACTATTTAAGACTTGTATTAACACAAATATATCGCTTACTTCTGCTTTAACTGGACAACTCAATGCACTGAGTTGTCAGAGGCATATCCTGCACAGAGGTGTGACTCTATAGAGAGCCCTCTGCTTTCATTTTTGAGTAAGTCAATGGCGTACTTGGAATTGAATAACATTTAACTAAAAAAGAAAAAAAAAATTCTCTCACAACCAGAAGAGCAGATGGGTTAGGCTTCCCATTTCAACTATGTCAATTAAAAAAAAGTGTTATTTTATCTCACAAGTATGCAACAGCATGAAATCAGTGGAGCATTGTATGCGATTTATATGTTTCTCACTGCATTTAGTTTCTTCTAAGTCATTTGACTCACTTGGACACGAGTGATTCACGGTCACCTACAGCAAAAGCATGTTGCTTCAGGTTTAGAGCTGCACCAGGAAAAAGCTGTGCATAAAGTCTGGTCACCCACTTTAATCCCATATGAATAATTACAAAACAAGCAGTTATTGTTATTTGCCTGTTCTGCAGTTGTTTTTACACCCTAGACATATCTAGTGTTGCACCGATACCATTTTTTGGCCCCCGATACCGATTCCGATTCCCGGCTGTGCAGTATCTGCCGATACCGATACCGTTCTGATACCACACAGTTTGGAAAAAAAATATATAAGAGCTTTTTTTCTTCTAATACTATAATCCAGTAGAACTTTTTTATTGCCTACCTGGTAAAAATGTTTAAGTAACACGTTATTTAACCTTTAAATAATGTTGAGGGTCCAATGTAATGCATTTTTACATTTAGGAACAGTAAACACACCCCAAACATTTTTCCTCTGACTTGACCAACACAATAGATTTGATACATGAAATGGTCTTTCCTGCCACTACACTAATGATTACTGTATATACATAAATAACAGTAGCATAAACTGATTGGTTGAACGCAGCCTGATGTAAACGTTAATAAACCAATCACACAGGCAGCTCCATGTTGTCCATGTGTGATGTTCAGGGACAGGTCTGAAGACAGAGCGCTGAGGTTGAAGTCCTATAATAATGAGATGAGATGAGAGACACCTGTGACAGTGACAGGTCTACTCTGTAGCTTCGTCTTGACCACATGTCAGCTGATCAGCTGCAGCAGAGGAAACTCCGCTGCTCTCAGCTGCACCGCAACGAGCGCTTTTTTTTCCTTTTTTTTTTAATTAACTCATTGAGTGCCAACCACGTAATTTCTCGTTTTTCGTTCCCATGCGTTGAGTGCCAAAAACGAAATTTTTCGTTTTTTGCTTTTTTTTTAAATTATGAAAATAGACACTTTAATACACATTATATGTAAATTTGGGGACTCTACGACGAGGAGAACTGAAATAGATGACGATCAAAGTCACATGACAGCTCATGATCTGGAAGTTTTTATCATAACTCAGCTTCTGCAAACGGAGTTCTGCATGCAGATGCAGCGCAGCTGCGCCGCAGCTGCTCTGCTCTCACCCGCGAGGCTGCAGCAGCTGGGAGCTGAACCAGGAAGCTCTCAGCCCACAGTCCCGCCCGGTCTTCATCTGGAGCAACACCGTGTCCTCCCCAAAGTCCTCCCGCGGTAAAATCTGATGGTCTCTGGGTCAAAGCAGACCGGCACCACCGACCCGTACCACAGACGGACCGCGACCACCGGCGGGACCGGTGTTCGCGAGCCGCTGTGGCCGGCAGAGCCTCACGTTCCGCGGCGAGAGGCTGTGACACGGCACGGTGCGTCTGTGTTATTGCTGTTTAGTGGCGCCCCCCCGCCCCCGATGGTGGTTTTGTGAATAGAACAACAATTGTTGTGTATATTTATCTTATACGAGCCCTTTGATCCAGAAATGCGAGTGTCAGAAGAGCGACAGACACAAACAGCGCAGCTTTCATAAAAGATGCTCTATCTCCTTTTCTAGAAAAAAAGGAGGGATTTTGGTGAAACCCAGCCATGTTTAGCTTGACTTTTCTCAGGAACGGAGGCACGTAGAAACAAACGGTTTGTGGCCATTTGAAGGATAAAGTTAAACCTTTCAAATGAGCTACAGTATGTGTTGGTGGCAATAATATAGAATACACTATGGCTCTAAAATAAAAAGTCAAATATGGTCTAATTTGCCGGTACACTTGACTAAAACTTTGGAAAGGAGCGCGGCACTCAATGAGTTAAGCTCCGGTAGCGACCGCGCCGACATAACGTAGCGGGATCTCTATTTACATGTGTGCGCACCGCACACGGAGAGAGGAGGTGAAAAGAGACAACACTGTTACCTGCTGTATAGGCTACTGGCCACAGACCAGTGTGTAACCAGTGAAAAAGCCGCCGTCACTGCAGCCTGAACGCAGCTCAAATCGACCGGTGTCTGAGCACGGCGAACAAGCTTTGATAAACACACCGGACCCGCGTCGGTTTGGCAGCTCAGTGACGGCGGCTTTTTGACTCGTTACACACTGGTCTCTGTGTTTTAGCGATGGTACAGGCTGAGGCCAGTATACAGCAGGTAACAGTGTTGTTGTCTCTTCTCACCTCCTCTCTCCCCTGTGTGCTCAGTGCGCTGCTCAGTGCGCTGCGCACACATTTAAATAGAGATCCCGCTACTTTATGTCGCTTTGCTTGTTTACATTTCACAAAAAACTCCTTGAAAAGGATTAACTGCAATTAATTGAATTGTTTACATCCTTACTTGGCTTGGCATGCACTGAACACGTGTGATCACACAGCAGTGAGTGTCGGGCGAGAGAAGACACAAGGCGCAGCGTTCATATCAGTAAATGGCATCGGTGCGTCATTTGTTTTACTCGTCGATACCGATGCCAGCATTTTAGTGCGGTATCGGGCCCCCTACCGATACTAGTATCGGTATCGGTGCAACACATATCCAATGTTATTTTCATAGTTGGCAAGAGAAATAGATATTATTTAGCTACATCCTAGTGAGCTCAAAAAGTCTGTAATAAATAGGCACACACCTTTTTCACGTTCACATCTAACCTCTTTCCCGCTTCTCTGGATTCTAGTCACAAGAGAGTAGTAAGATCTATTTTATAATTACTCAGCATTTATGTCTGAAACATAGTGCAGCTTACTTAAGGTTCTGTTCTGTTATTCTTCTTTGACCTAATAAAAGTGGGTACTCATTGCAGTTTCCATTAAAAGGCAAGTATAAACTAGATTAATTTTGTCTGGTGCTACTAAAGGGATGCAGGTTGCTTCAGGTGCAGGTGGAAAACATAAACCAACACCTGACAATAACAAATTACCTGCAGCCTGCTTGGCCATAATAATCTGTCCAACGAGAACTGTCTACTGTTTCATCTGTTTTGTGATGAAATGTGCCATGGAAAAAAAAGATCCACTGCATGAGCAATTACTTGGAAAGTGTACTGCACAGAACAGAAGCCAGGTGGAACATCTATCCCAACCATGCCGGTCTTTTCATTCATTCCTCCAGCTTCAAAGTGAGCATCTGAAATCTCCATCAAACTTCATCTACCCATCTGTTTCCGGACAAAAGACTGGGTAAGTGGAAGTATCGGTTAGTTTCCTGACCGCCTCCTGCCCTCTGGAGGAAACCCTCCCTCGAACTTCTCCAGAGGAGTGAAGAGGAGAAATATATTGAGAGCTGGAGATCATTAACTGCATGGTAATTAGCTATTAGATACAGCCTGAGAAATGACTGCCAATCACCCTGAAACCGCAGCTGTCTGAGTGTGCACACTGGAGAGAGGCAGAGAATGAGTGAATGCAGTAGTGTGTTTGAGTGCATGAGGGAGGATATGCACAAGGTGGCACCAGCGTGGTGTATGTGCATGTGTTTGAGTGTGCGTGTGTGCACGTGTGTGCCTGCGCATCTGCCAGCTACCAGCTCTGGATGGCCTATTAGGAATCGGCATCAATCATGCAGATACAGAGAGTCTCTCTCTCTCTCTCTCCCCCATGACTCTTAACTTTTTCCGTACTGTGCCTGCCCTCTCTTTCTCTCCCGCCACAGGAGTTCATCACCTGCTAATGGGCAGTGTCAGTATGACTGCCAGTATATGTGAGTGTGCCTGGTGGCACTGACCCAAGAGACAAAGCTCACCTGTGGAGCCATTAAGCTATGGAGTGTGTGTATTTGTGGCTTTTGATAGCTACGTGCACAGTGCTGCTAGTGTGAAGTCATTTTTGTTTTCAAGTCCAGATTAAAGTAATTACAAATATAAAATTCTGATTGTTGGAAATCTGCAAAACAGCTTTTCATAAATTATTTGTATAAAGCTTATTTAGTACAACAGAATTCACACAGAAAGTCAAGGTTCAGTTAGAAACAATGAAAAATACAACACAATTGTATCTGCTCTCACTGTAATGGAGAGAAATAACATAAGGAATGAGAGGTGAAGAAGGTGATGAAGAATACGTTCTTGCCACAGGGCAGTTCTGCTTTCATGAAAAATGTACAAGTGCAAATGGAAGTGCAGAATCTCACTCACATAAATGGGGATGTTTAAGGGGTCAGCGACAGGGAATCTACAGAATCTACCTTTGAAATCTGCAGCCATTACTGAACTCAACGTAAGATTCACAGCTCTTTACACTTACTTATTCATGAAGGTGTGCTTATAATGCAGTTGCAATCAAATAAGAAAATAAAGCAGATGCCTGCAGCAACATCAACGAAGACAGTCGTGTTTATTTCCAACCTGTTCTTAATGCACAGTTGATGATGTTCACCGGCTTCACTTCTTTTCTTTTAAATTACATCCTCTGCTTTCTTTGATGCTGTTTGTTTTGGCTTGAGTTTTGCCCAATTAATGGCACCCACTTCAAAACTAAATCACCGGACCACAAACTCATTCTACTAAATCCTACTAATAATTACTCATAACAGCACCTTCTTATTGATTTGCTGAGGCTAATTTGACTCAAGAGATGTTTGTAAGGAGAATAACAACATTCCATTAGTGAGAAGTCAAATCCACAGCCACAGTCACACCTTGATCCTCGCTCAATCATTGCATCCCAGGAAAGTGCAAAGGCAATCAAATCATGCTCAGACTCCGAATGCAAGTAAGAGCAGATAGATTGCACTGAGATCACTTAAGCTACCCCCACAGCTGCTGTAACTGCAGCATCGGACTGGGGATTTGTTGCAGCAACACAAGTGCTCTTTCGATTTTATTATCTCTAGGCCTTGGTCACTCTTTGCCTCGAGACTGAGACGGTGCTAAAATGAGGTGGAATGTGTGATGGAAATCTTGTGAGCCGGATGAAGGAATTTTCAGGAGCTGTTCACTCGATAGGCAATAGGCAGTGTACTGTACAATTACAAACTTCAACTTTAAGTTTGAATGGTACAACGTCATCTTAAGGGACAGTGTGTAACTTAGGCTTTTTATTAGCATATTTGTGGAAAACTGCAGGTCTCCTGTTGGGGATCTTCCCTGACTTTTGTTTTGATGTGCATAATATTTGTTGCTGAGACTCTAGGGCACCTCTTGCTCTCCCTCAAATATTTGCGTCTTCTTACACTCATCAACAAGAGGGCTGCTAACCTTTGACAACCGTGGATAACAGGAAAGCAGTTCAGATTCATTCTCCGAAGACTAGAGATAAACAAACAATGGGCTATGATGCCCCCCGACTAACCTGGTGAGCACACAAAAACCGAAAAACAATAGAGTTGAAGGAGAAATGTCTTCACAAAATGAAGACTGCCATTGTAATGTAAGGTTCTTTAATAAAACAAGTCACCATCATCAAGCAAGAAGATGTGCAGAACAGCATCATTTTAAATCCTGTCGTTCAAAAGCAAAACAGCCTGTACAACACTGTTTATTTGGTTTTTATTCAATTAAGTCTCATTTTACTGTTGAGGCAGAGGTAGAGGTTTCTGGTACAAATATGTCTTCAAGTGCAAACCCCAACAACAGTAAACAGTACAACCTTACTGTTCAAACAATGCATTTTGCCCTGTGGTCTTCAATGGTGTCTGTATTCTGACGTAACTATAGCTTGTACCCATCAGACAAAAGCAGAGACCAGACAGAAGGGTTGGGATGTGATAGTATTGTAAATGTAAAACTGTGCATAAATCAGTTACTTTATGGGTACAAAGAAAAACATAGAGTCAGGAAAAGTAAAGAGTCATGGAGACGGTAAGGATGGAGTAGAAATTTGAAGTGTTACCTCAAGGGAAGGCTGCAATTACTAGGTTAAGGTTAGGTTAATCTACTGTATGACCTGCCTCTAAATACCACACACACATACACACAGAAACAAACTCAGTCTTTCTCCCACTAATACCTAATACTGCAACACAACTGGAACATCCAGCTGCAAGTTTGTCTCTGTAACAGTGTCTTCAACCATGCACTGTACATGCTGATCTAGCTAACTACAATAAGAGTGTAATAGATGGATTCATGTTTTATTAATTGTGTGTGTGTGTGTGTGTGTGTGTGTGTGTGTGTGCGCGCACACACACACACTAGTGTGTCCGTATTTGTAGCTTTGTGTGTTATGTTTTATTCATCAACGCACAAGAGGTGCTAAAGTGCTGAAGAGCAGTGACATTCCCTCACTCCCCCAGTTACTGCAATCTATCGAACAACCTTCCTGCCTTCACCAGATGCTGAGAGTAATATGTGTTTGTGTGTCTGTTTGCACATGTATGTAGAAGATTCTTTCTGGGAGGATGGGCGAAATGTTGGCGCAGTTGTTGCCATATGACATACTGAATAATTCACATTACCAAAAGTGCATTATGTTAAAACATTAATCCCTCTTAAACTGCATGTGGACGTATGTGGATTTGTATGATTGTTAGAATATACTTAAAGGTAGGATTGGAGATTCTGGAAAAACGGTTCTAGCAGACCACATTTTGAAAATACACATGTCAAAAGTCCAAGCCCCCTTTTCTCAGGCTCCTCTCTGAAGCAATGCCTCCAGAGTGCATGCACGCAACGCTTTGGGTTTACATAAAGATGAAGCCGCGAAGGTATCGCCCTCACGGCGCGAGCCATTGTAATCCCAATGTGAGCAACACAGCTTTCTGCAAAAATGGCACGTGTCCCTGCGCAGCGGCGCAAACTTTCCTCCAGCTTTTTCTAATGGCTCATTCACATGAAAGAAAACACCTAACATCATAATATACCATCCAGCATCAAGCTTAGAGTTACATTGCCGCCTATTAGACTTCAGTGTGGTACAGTAGATTTCTGGCGTTGTCTTTTCCATGGTCATAACTTGTTGTCTGATCGCACATTTAGAGGGAGGGAGGGAGGGACAGAGATGGCAGTTTTTTTTTGTTTGTTTGTTTTTTGTCACGTGTGTCTACGTGTGGGAAACACTGGACACATCACTAGGGCTGCAACTAACGATTATTTTGGTTGTCAACTAATCTATCAAATATTTTTTTCGATTAGTTGACTAGTCAGTGCAGAATTTAAATGCGATTTTAAATTTAAAATGATTTACGAAAGACTGTTTTCATCTCAGAGCAGTGCATTGCCAGGGGAAATGCTATCATTTCTGGATTCCTGCAAATTGCCAGAGTTAGACTGACTGTAAATATTTAGATACAGGGATCACCTGTGAAGAGATCATTGAATCTATCAAATCGCTCAAGAATGGTAAAAGCCCAGGGCCAGATGGTTTAAGTAATGAGATATATAAACAATTTAGTGAGGTTCTGGCTCCCTACCTCCTCAGATTATATATTATGGCCATTGATGGCACCCTCCCTCCTACCATGAACAAAGCCATTATCACTCTAATTCCCAAGAAAATCTAGATCTAGAAAAGATGGGCTCATACAGGCCTATCTCTCTTTTAAATACAGACTAAAAGATCTTAACCAAAACTCTAGCAAGACACCTCAGTACATGCATGGGTAAGACGGTGCACCCCGATCAGACAGGCTTTATGCCTAAACAAAATTAATTTGACAATCTTAGATGCCTTTTCAATATAATACACTCTCTCAAAGACCCTAAGGAGGAACTTGTAGTTCTTAGTCTGGATGCAGAAAAAGCATTTGACCAGGTAGAATGCTCATACTTGTCTCCGATTTAAAATATTTCCATTACTGAGAATAAGTTCATCGCATGGATTAAATTACTGTACAGCAACCCCAGTACTAGGATACTGACCAATCAGATACTGTTCTCACGATTTGTACTTGGTAGAGGCTGCAAGCAAGGCTGTGTACTGAGTCCCGTATTATTTGCTTTAGCCCTGGAGCCTCTTGCACAAATAATTAGAACACACACCGACATACATGGGTATAACACAGCTTATTATGTTATGTGTATCATTTTGCTGAGTTTTGTATGTTTTTGTTTTTTTGTTTTTTTTTTCCGAAGGGGTCATGCTTTGAATATTGAACTGTACATTGTTCTGTATTGGAGCTCTATTTTTTGAAAATTAATAAAAATATTTGAAACATAATGTAAGGGTCTTAACTCTTTCGCGACCGCACTAATTGCTCATCATATCCGCTCCAGACCGCATGTTTTTGGCTATTTGTTTACCTTTTATCTCACGTCGAAGCGAACTCTGTACATCACCTAGAAATAAACGGTTTTCACGTGGTTGAAGAGTCACTTTCCAATGTGCTCCTCGAAAAAACGGCAAGTTTTTCCACCGTTTCGTTCATGAGTACGAAGGAGAAGAAGAGAGCTGGGTTTCTCCAAAAACGGAGCTCCTGCTCTAGTTTCAGAGAAAAATGCACTTTTGTGTCAAGTGGCAATCGGCTCATTTTACCGGTACTCTGCAGTGTGGCATCTCCCAAATGATTTCTACGACTAAATAAATATTTTTTAGGCAAATCTGGGGGATGCGGCGGTGTGGAGTGCAGCGGTGCGGGTCTCTGGCCGCAGCGGAGACAGCTCTGTGACACTACTGTGTGACTAGCCGCCGGTGAGTGCTTTGGGGCGGGGGCGGCCGGCTCACAGTGCCCGCTGCACGGTGAAAACAGCAGTGATAACGTGCTTTCAGGTCCGAATCTCCAAACCAGAAACATTTAACAGCACCGGAAAAGGTTGCTAGATTTGTCGCTAGTCACTTGACAAAAAAAGTTGCCAAGAGAGTTTGGAAAGTCGCCAGATGTAGCAAGAAAGTCACCAAGTTGGCAGCACGGTGTAGCCAACAGCCGTACAACACGCTACACTTTGTCCCCAGAGCAGCATTCAATGAGACCGATTACTCAAACAAAACCAAGATCATTCAGTTTATAAAAAACATTACGTTTTGATTGTAGTTTAAACCAGTTTTACATATCAGAGGACAACCATATTCACACACAGGGTACCGGAGAGTGTCTATTATCATAATATGTAAAAAAAAACAAAAAAAAAAAACGGTTTAGACGAGTTAACTCGTCGACGGTCGTGAACGTTCAGCAGGCTGTGACGAGTTTACCCGTCATTGGTCGCGAAAGAGTTAATGGCAGGCTACTGATTTTGGATATCGGTACGGGGGGTTGCAGGAGGAATAGGCTTAGTTTTTGTAACCAGTTAGAAGAAAGTGTAAGTCAAAGCATCAAAGTTCAAGTTTTGTATATAATGTTTAACTTTTTTTCAGCAAAATCATGTCATTGTTCCTAGTATCTGTCAAAGAGTTGTGTATGTTGTTTTTGGGTTGTTGTTTTCCCTGCAGTGTAAATGTTTTTTTTTTTGTTTTTTTTTATTTAACGCAAAGAACCTGAGCCACTGCTCTTATTAGGTGGCTGTAGTGGGGGTCCATAACTGCCCTCTTGGGCAGTTTAGGTTGATTTCACTTCCATTTTTATCTAATAATTTTTTTAATTTTATGTGTAAATGAGCGCTTACTGTGGTGATTTAAACCTTTTAAATTTATCACTGTTACTTGTATATCACAAATACATTGCATCTGCAAAATAACTGAATGGACAATGTCACATAATATATTAAATACACTTGAGCTTTGTAAAGTAAAATTTTTTAATTAAAAGAATGAAGTGAGCACACAAGTAACTGTGTGTGTGTTCATGCATTATGTATCGATGTAAACCCCAGCACTGTGCCACGCATGATTGTGTCTGACTGAATATTCTGGGAAGATGCAAAAATCATTAAAAGAGAGTCATTCCTCTGAGAAATCCCCCTCTCCAATGCTGTACCCGAGCCAAATCCCCCAAATACTTCAAACATTTATTCCCATTCATTCTCTCACTCTTTACTGGCACTGTTTCAGGCAATAGAGAAAATGTTTTGGAATATATTTATGCAAATTTTCCACAGCTGGAGTCACAGGAATTACGATCAATAGGAATATGTGAAAAACCTGATGAAGAACAAGTGGTCCCATCCTGATTTTAGGAACCATTGCCAACTATCTTACAAAAGAACTGGACTGACAAAGCACTGTGCCAGAGGGTCAGAAGAGGAGGTTCAACTTTGTGAATCTATACTGATGAGAAGTGTCTGGATATGATGTTTTCCAGCTCAACAAGGATAAAACCGCTTGCCCTTCTGTTTAAAAGAAGGGCTGCAGCAGAAGTAGAAATATGTCTTCCACAGCTAGAACTTCTATAAAAAGAGGACATGCCTGCTACTGCAAGTTCATTATTTCGCAACATCACTAAATTACTGTATAACTGTTGTACAGTTTTTGTTCGTTTGTTTGTCTTAGGTTTTTTAAATACATAAAGGTGAAACATGCACTGTGTATTACTTCTTTTTTTTAAATCTAGCTTTTATTATGGCTGTACTTGTTGCTGCCAACTGGCTTTCAACTGGTGGGTCTGCCGAACTTCTGATGGGACTGTTCACTTATGCCATCTTGCAGCAACTTAACTGCCTCTGAAAAAGATACAAAGTGCATACAGCAAAGTGATTTAAATAGATGCTTCAGGAATGCAAATAAGAGATCTGGGCAATGTTTATCCTCCAGAAAGAGTGACAGTCACTGTCTGGTATATTTTGTCTCTCTAACAGGCAGCTCCTGTTTAGAGGTTTCAGCTTATCAGTTATGAAGCTCAGTTGAAGAAAACAAAAGACAATCTTTGCCCTACAGATTAAAACTTTATGACTGATTAAAACAGAATACGAGCTAGGCAAAAAACACGGTCCATCTGGTGTTCAGCCCAGTTTAGTGCTGAGGCCGCTGACAGCGTAAGGAATGACATTTAGAGGAATTGTCAAAGAAGGCAGGTTGCATGTGTAGACAGCTGGTAATGAAAACTGGCGTATTTTAGAGTTTCAACAGCTCCAGTGTGAGCTTTAGAAGTAAGACTAATGTGTTACGTCTGGGGACTATTTATACTGCTTCCTCTTGAGCAGTGGCATCAAGCCTGACATGTGGGAAAGAGAGTGACTTGTCAAATTGGCAAAAGCTTAGCTATAATATTAAACATGTAAGCCTACATTTATCCAGGCATATGTTTGTCAGTGAAAATATAACATCCGAAATATTCCTGAGCAGTGAGTGAGTCTAGTGTTGCCAAGGATACTGAAGTAAAAAGTTGGAAGTGTCATAAATGATTGAGAATCACTAATTTCTAATCATAGTTATAGCTACATATCAATTATTGCAGCCACGACTGGCATCGTTTTCATCTAGTGAATCTGAGTCATTATGGCAAAAAGTGGTCCTGGAAACACCTACTTACCACTGAGATGGCTTTGAGTACTGTACTGTAATGTCTGTCGGAATTTTTTTTTTTAAGATTATAAATACTGGGTTCTCATCTAAAAATGTAGCAATGACAACTGAGTTCTTACTGTATGCATTGGAAGGTCAACTAATCAACGTGCATCACAAGTCCAATGCCATCACAAGACTGTCTCTAGTGTGTGCGTGTGTGCGCCTTACAGCAGTGGGTATCCAGCTCCAGGCAATGGTAGAGATGATACATTCATCTTTTGTGCACTGTCCATACTTGCATTGATTGTAAAACTCAACCAATGCCTCACCTAAATGATTTAGGGATGTGTGAAAGTGTATGCACCTATTTTAGCCCCAGGCAACACGCGATGCCTAACTCGTTCAAAATCCATCCATTTCATCTAAGACAGGACAGGATCAAACCTATCCCAATCATTTGAAAGGATATTTGCGTTTGTTATGGTTTAAGGTTTCATGGTTTTATTGTCATATTGGTAGTACAGTAATGATAGATCACAGCAGATGTGGCAGTGGGGATCGCTGACTAATTAGGTGGTTCGTTCCCTTGCCTCATCCAGGCTTCATGTTAAGGTGTCCTTGGGCAAAACATTGAACCTCACATTGTTCATGATGGCTGTCTCATCAGTGTATCGGCATGTGAATGTGTGAGTAATTCATTGTTGTGTGAGTGAACAGGTGAATGTGCCACATATTGTACAGCTCTGTGGGTGGCCAGTGAGGCAAAAAGTCTGCTCTATTTTACCAACAAAACAGTGGACAGAGTATGATATTCCACTTTCCAACACATTATTACACCTACATTTACCATAGCAAGATAATAAGTAACTTGAATGGACTGCTTTGAGCATTATTTTTTAAATTCTAACCCTTTCACAGGAATGATATTTAATCTATAGTTGCTTATAACTGCACCAGGTCCACTTGATCACGCCCTGCAATAAGACTTCTTGTTAAGTTCTCCAGGGTTTTATTGAGCAAATACAAGCAACAATAACGTTGCATTTTTGTATAGTGATAAATCTAGAGCAGAACTTACAGAAAGAACACCCTTATAACACAATCCAATGTAACAACAGTGCACCTGAATCAACAGTACAGTTCTAACTAGGTATGGGCATTGAGTAATTTTCTAACCGAGTAACCTAACCTGGTCTTACCCAAGTAACCGATTACTTTAATAATAATAGAATGACTCATAAATGTGCTCTGTCCGTCAGACAGAGTGCATTTATCGGAGGGGAAAACATATTTTATTTTTTCAGTCAAGCGGTGCTTATTAGTCCACACTGCATTTTTGCGACTACGCTCCTCTCTGCCTCGCATCGTCTCAGGAAATAACTCGGAAGGTTTCAGAACGTTTGTATGCTAAAAGCTTATTTTCTAACATACTTGATGATACCTATCGTCTCCCTCCCTACGGTTTACCCCAAGGGAACCACCACAGATACTTGTGAAAGGTTTGAAAGTTCGAGGCTCGATCCAAAAATGCTTTTACACAGCAAAAAAACATGTTGTTTGATCTGAAACTGTTTAACAATACAAAAAACCCGAAACATGGCATGATTATGTAGTTTTTTAATCCTAGGTTAACCGGGTAATAATTTGTAACCGATTAGGAGATTGCCTACTCGGGTACTACTGTACAGTTCACTAATGATTTTCTCCATCCCCTGCGAATAAGTAAACAACACATACAATACAGTCTGTAAGTACCATTCATCTTGCATCCACTAAGATCGACAGCTGCTTCTGTGTAGCTGTAATTCATGTTCACCCAGACAGAGACATAGTTCAGTGACAGTCACACTGAATCACCTCGTTTTGACACAGCTATCCCGCTGTGCCTGCTTAGATGGAACAAATGACACAGTCTACTGTATGTCTGCTGTGTTTTTACTCATTTAGGAGGCAGTTTAACCAACAACTCAATATGTTCCCTGCCTGGTTTTCACCAATGAAGTTCCCCTGTCTATTAGGGCTGCAACGAGTGGCATATTTAACCAGGGGTCACTACTCGAGTAGTACTCGAGAACTCGTTTGCCAACTGACGACTCACTCTTTCTCTCCCTCGCGCTGGTGCACACACACAAATTTACACACACAAACACAGGCACATGGATGGGTCGCGTTGTAACGGTAATAAACAAAATGTCCAACGGGGGGGGGGGGGGTATATCGGCTACAGCCCTACTGTCCATAACCTGCAACTTTGTTAAATGTTGTCATGTTACCTATCCTCAACCAAGCCTAGCAAACCTTTTTTTTTCCTGGACTGATGCTGGGGCACACCTACACTTTTGGTGCAGTTCAATGCTAGTTCTAGTGCTTTTTCCTGTGTGCTCTTAGCCCAGATCACTTTTGACCACAGACAAATTACACGATTTATGACAATTATATGAATTAAGAAACTAAACTAAACTAATTTACACAATTAATCTACTGATCTTGAAAAAATGTCAAGGGAGAGATTTGGTGTCTAGTTATCGAAGATTCACATCTGATAACAATGATAACACATAAAAAGGATTAGAGCAGTCTTTCATCTAAATTCTATTCTTAGAAAATTCCCTTTTAAATGATTAATTCACACCAAAGGATCATTATTTTGTTCCAATTGCTTAAAACATATTGTAAACCAACTTTGACTATGACATAGTATCTTTTTGTCTCCAAGCAGACATACAGTACAAAGTTTCTGAAGGACACTGACATCATGCTGTATCAGTTTGATGTGTTGAACAATGCAGTATCTGCTGTCTTTTTGTCTATTCACATTTTTACTAGATCTCAGCATATTCCCAACTTCTCTCAAGTCCAATAGTCATCCAATATTCACTATGTGTCTCCAGTAAGTTAATAATGTATGTTCTGTCTTGGCACCAACTCCTGTAGCTTCAATACATGGTTTGATTTTAAATGTACAGTAGATTAAATAGATTATAAGGGTACAACCTCACCCACTGATGAGCCAGTTTTTTCAGCAAAGGCTTTGGCTAGTCTCACATGACATGATTTTAGAAAGTCATGTCAGATAATGTCTGCTATTAAAATCAATAAATTGACACAAAGATGGAAAACCACTCATCCATCTATCACGGGGGCTGTCACAATTGGGCATGAAGTATAGGTCAACGGCAACACAAACAGCCACCCTGCTGACACCTACAAGAAATTTAGAGTTGCGAGTTAACCTTAGGTCCAACTTGTCTGTGGGAAGAAACTAGGGTATCCAGTGGAAACCAACACAGGCACAATGAGAACATGCAAACTCCATACAAACTGGAAATCCATTATTTTCTTCTTCAGAGTAATGACAAACAAGAGGAAACGAGTTGCCAAAGTTTAACTAGTTGTCACAGATGAACTGTAACTGTAAACCGTTACAGTTAATCTGTTCGTGCAGATTGCCACATTTGAGCAGATTTTGTAATTTGGTTTAACCATTTGCAATGATTTAAACTATCTGTGACATTTCAGTGTGTTGGCACATCATGTTGAATCACTGTTTCTATATCCTGAGAAATCCCTCAACACAGATCTGTGGTTAAGCAGATCTATCAGCGTGACTATCTGTCCTGTTCAGACAGACAACTCATCCAGATGAACAGTTCAATATTTTATCACACTGTCATTCAAGGATGTGCTGTTTGGTGAAATTCGATGGAGAACTGGATGCATAAAAAATGTCAGCAGCTGCCCATACTTGTCAGTCTTCATGAAAAATAGATTTCAACATTCCATCATTTTGTTGTTCTCTGCATAGCAGATGCATGTACATTTTAAATATCTATGACATCCCTCATAGAGCACCTGTTTGATTTGATTTTCCTCAGAGATATACAGTCAAATTTCATTGATTATTGCCTTTGTGTTAAGGGTTTACATTGCATGTCTATATTGTTTAATTTATGCAGACTACTGTTGTAATTAGTCTGCAGTGTGGTCTGTAAAGCTTGTCTGACACAATTTTGCAAATAATGCTAAAAGCCAAATAATGTTTATTCACATAATGTATGTAATTAAGACTCTGAGGCAGTTTAGGTTTCACCATTTCAGTGTCTGACCCAATGTGAACTATGGTCATGATCTCCTCCTCTTTTCCTTAGTTATGACCTTAAACACTGGATAGAAAAGAAAGCAATCTGTTTTTGATATAACAAAAGGTCAAAGGTCAATCTTGCAGATTGACCTTTGACCTTTTGGATACAAATGAACAGAACCTAATTTTTATTTATACACAATTTATCCTTGTGTGAAATTTTGTAAGCATACTGTATGACTTTTGGCCAAGATTTTGTTTCAGAACGTCACAGTGACTTTGACCTTTCACCTTCAAATGTGAATAACTTCATCCTTGAACATTTTTTGAAGAAGCCATTTCTGAGAAATTGCATGTCCAAGAATGAAATGAAAACATAATGCATCAATGGTCACCAAAGTGATGAAGAAAAAAATAAGAAACATAATGGTGCCCTTCAAATATCAAATGATAATACCGTTTTTGCTCCATCTCCCTTTCTAAAGCAACAATAATAAAATCTCATTAACTGGGCTGTTCATATTAGACTGCCTTTTGAGCTCATTTGTTATGTAATCTGATGCCTTTTAGTGTGTGTTTAAGAGGAAAAAAGGAACAAGGCACCAGTACACATTATGCATAGACTCCCACGCAAACGGCTACTCCTGCTTGTTATTTGGCAGCCTGTTGTTGTGCAGTGTGAAGCATTAATATAACTTATGTAACAGCAAGATGTGTCTTCCTGTATCATGACTTACTCATCAAGTTCAATGTTTGAACACATGATTGTGAACACACTTTTTTTTTTTAGCAGATTTTAAATCATGGTGATGTTGGCACTATGGGCTGTGTGAAAGGCAAGAACAGATGGACAATAGTGTGGAGGGATATCGATGCCATTTCTTTAATAAAATGAGGTTCAAAATCAGGAGGAAGACCAGCAAGTATTACTTCAAATGAAGCATTCTCAGTTGACTTTCCTTAGGTAATCCAAAAGTTTAACAAGGATCACATATTACAGCCTCAAAAAAACCTTCCAAGTGCCTTGATTTAACATAGCCTCATGCAAAGAAAAAGGGATCCAAGACAAACCTAGTGAAGTTCAGCAATGGATTCAATGCTCCAGCTGTATCATTAAAGCTCTCAGACCTCATACTGCACCCTCATAAAGTATCCAGGGCAATTACAGAGAGCTATTATTTCACTCCTATGCAGGGTAAAGTGGCAAGTGTTTCATCTAGACTTTTTGGGCCCCCCTCCAGCATTTCATTTCAGCCTCTTTCGCCACTAATAGCTACCCAGGGAGCATTCCCCAGCTACAGTCAAAAGCTTCAGAATTGCGACAGTTTGTTAGTTTCTCTACTTGACTCGCTGAAATATGCAAGTGAAAGATGATTATGAAGCACAGAAATATCTGACAAGCATAAGATTGTGGTAGTATAAATATTTAACATACCTGAATGTGAAGGACAATAATCTAACAAAGCATGTAAGCTTCACCTCACTGATCCCAAACATGCTATAGACTGGGAATACATAAATGTCTGCTGGAGCGAGAGTGGAAATACATTGTAATGTGCATGATTTAAACGTAAGGGGGAATTCCTACTGTAACTAATGCAATCTGGATCAATTTGAGGTCATGAATGAAGTACACATCATCACACAAGCAGGCACTGTAAATTCTCTCAAGGTTGTGACTAGGGATAGGACCAGGAGAAGCATATTTAAGGCACGCATGCACTCAGCATTCTCTGGTCATCTTTCAGTGTTTAATTACTGCATGATTGAGACAGGAGAAAATTCCATTATCTACACTCTGCTATTATAATCGATTGGTAGTGGGAACCACATGACACAAGTTAAGACATGCAAATTCACAAAAGTATATGCACACACGCGCATACATACCCAGTTTATCCACATATTGCTCAAAAAAGGTACAACTTGTAAGGATTGTGCATTCATGGAATGAGTAACACAGCTAACGGTGCACCCCAAAAAAATGTGCCAATATTGTGCGTTGCTTGGTGGATTGGTGCATTTTTCTATTCATTTTACACATCAGGGACCACAGTAGTGTGTGGAAGATCCATACACAGCCACAACAGCCTAGCACCTCCTCCTCATGATGGTCACTGGCCTGGTAACATTTTGCTGTGGGAAGGCATCCCATTACTTGGCTCTCTCACCCTGGAGGATGGAGTTAGGTCCCAGATCCTGTAGATACTGTATGGGAACACCACTGGCTCCAGAATCTCATTCCAGTATTTCACTGCATTGAGACTGCCTTCGATGACGAGAATGTTTGTTTTTGGGATTTTTGCCGATTTTTTTGGGGTGCTACCCACATGTTTAGCTGTGTTCCTCATTCCATGAATGCACGATCCTAACAAGTTGTACCTTGTTGTAAATGTGACTAATCAGGCTTTCCAGTGACATAAAATACAACATCATTATAAAAGGGGAGAAATTATTGATTGAAAAATGTTTCCCAACTTTTTGTGAGGAGTGTAGATGTGAAGACAATGAAGTACCCTTCTACTTGCACAGTGTATCAGTAAGTTGATATTCACATACGAAGTCATTATTATTATTTATGATGTACACTCTTCTGCACCTTCTTTTGATTGTGTGCGCGTGTGTGTGTGTGTGTCCCATAAACCTCTCAGTGGGTGTATTCCAACACCAGATGTGCCTCCATCTTTCATATCCCATCAACCATTCTGTCCCTCCCCCAGTGAACTCTGGGATATAACCGGTAGAAGCTTTGTTGAAATTTAATAAGGACGACAGGGAGGAGGTTAATTATCATTTCTTAACATAATTTGGCTTTGAAAGTCTAGAGTTAACAAGGAGCTACTTGGATATAGAAATCATTTTTATGAGACCACCATTTTGGTCACAACAACAAATAAGGATATAAGTTTTTGAAAAATGCTGTATGTCCTTCTAGATAAAAACTGTCAATATATCCAATTACAAGCCACAATTTGCAGCCAAAAAAGGAAAATTCATGAGACCCACGTTCCACCCAATTGGTTTCTTCAATTCAAGTTTCTCTTTCTATGTGGCAGGTGTTTTCTGTCCATTTCCTCCATGCACATACACCCAGACAACACCCAAACAAAACCAAGCTTATTTCCTTCTCAGAGTGTGACAGTTGGTCTTTAAAGCTGAATGCAGTCAACTAGCAGCTGTTGTATCTCTTTCAAATGACTCTTTTAGAAAGCCAACTGTGGTGGCACCAGGGCACACAACTAAATTAGCTATGAAACAGTCAGTTAAATTTGCTCAAGTTCCTAAGCAGCCAAATTTTATGTTAAATTGATATCAGAATGTACATACAGACTGCAAACAGATGGCAGCTGCAACATGCAAATTAGGCTCACATCACCAAATAGCAGCTCTACAAGGACATACGATACTGTACAACACGCAGGGCTGTGCTACTGTATGCACAGCCATATGTAGAACTACAGATAACATCATGTTAAAAACACAGCTTTCTCACTGTCTTGACACTTCTCCATCCTTTGCTGCTGTCACACTCTTCTTAATCTTTTAACCACCAATCATGAAGAGGGCTACAGTAAGAGTCATCAGAGCAGACAGAGTTGAGGTTCAAAGCTATACAGCTGGTCTCAATTTCTGGTCCCTGATTTAAACATGAAATGCACACATGAGTCCCTTTATACTAATGGAAACTGTGGAATAGGGGTATGCAGATGCACTGTAGTGCCTGTGTGTGTTTGGGCATATTTACATCAATAAAAATATGTTTATGATCTAAATATTTTGTATTTGCCGACCTAATTGTGTGTTTCTGTGCTTTATCATCTTGAGCAGAAGGTGCATATGTTGCTCTGAACCCAACTGCTGAAAATGAGTGTAATCAGTTACTGCACTCCTGTCAACTAGGCCTGATTGTGTCCAGAGTCATGTGTGCATGACATGCCAAAGCACAGAACTTGGAAACAAACATCCGTTTACATGGAAAGCAGACACACAGAGGAAGCACTGTTGTGGAAAGCAGGAAGGCCAGTGAAACAGCTTGGGACACGCATGAACAAACATGGACACAAACAGAAAAACGACAACAATTAAAACATGATGTGTGTTCACAAAGAAACACACAAGATTGTGATGTTGTTACGAAAGACATTCAGTGACCCACACAAACTTAAGTGTAAGTAGCTATTAACATATACATGCAAACCGACACTGTGAAGGACAACTTTCTCCTCAACAATTAGCATGAGATACTTCCATGGCCAGATGCTCTTATAAGTAAGTTTGTGTGTAAATACACAAACAAGCAGAGCTCACACATTTCTCACTCTCTCTCTTATACAAGTGCACTCGCGCGCGCGCACACACACACACCATCTGTGTTCAGCCCCTAACCAGCTCTTAAGTATCCGTGTCTTTCTAGGAATACAACCCATTAGTTTCCAGAGAGACACAGCTTTAGTGTGTAAAAGTGCGTTTTTTGTGTGTGTGTATGTGTAGTGAGAGAGAACAAGCAAGAGAGAGCATTAGCACTGTGTTACAGCGATAATGGCATTGTGTTAAGGCCATAACAGCGTCTCGGTTGCATACCCAGGCATGCTATGTGCCAGCCACTGTTGGAAACTGTACTTGGTTCTGGGACGCAGGGAGAAGCCATTACCAAATCCCCTTAGTCAAATATGGACAAGAAGCAGCACAGCAGAATGGTGGAAAATGCCCCCAAGGCACAATTTATTGTCTGAGAGACATTCAGGAATTGGTCAAAACTAAGTTGAAGCTTAAAAAATAGCCTGGAGAAAGAGAGTGAAATACAGTGAGTCCATATATTTAAGTTGTGTTGTGGCTTTGGATTAAGATGCAAGTGAAATGGGAATTGGATTGAGATGATTTCAGGCTCAGAGCTGCAAGGGCTCACAGTACAAAATGTAGTGACATAGTGATAAAGTGGCAGCTGTACTTTTTTTCTCCTTTTTTTTTTGCTACTAGCACTTATTGTCACTTATGGTCCATTTCAAGATACAGATACCAAGCAAATAAGATAGCAAGTGTAACCAAATAATATCCCTTGGAAAAGTACAGATCCCATACAAAGTCTTCCCGCAAATGCAGTGACCCTGAGTCAACTTCTGCTAAAACGTCGTGTTGCAATGCATTGGCCAATAAAATACGAGTAAGTATTAATGCAATCAGTTTTTGCTAAGGATTCACACTTAACCAAGCTGAGAAATTATTACAGGACACGCAGTCATGTCACAGGTAAGATGCTGGTTCATGTGATGCCAGAACAGCTAATTATTTATGCTGCATTTAATTCTTTAATTGTGGCACTTTCAGTCCTCCATAGATTACAACATAGACTAGTATACTGGAAAAAAAACACATAACAATCAACTCTCAATTTGCTGTCATACAAAACTATATTTCCGTCAACAAAACAATCCCAGCATCCCTGACAGTCCAAATCAACAATCCTCCCAAAAGGAGAGTGAGAAAGAAACAAAAGGCAAGACGAAGAAAAAGATTCCACTGATGCTCTACTATACTTTTGTGTTTGCACAAAACTTCTAAAGGAATTCAGAAGATCATGCACTATATTTTTGGCAAAATCATGAGCCACGACCTGAATACAAAGTCTCCCCCCAGATTTAGTTGAAGTTGTGATCACATGTTTAGCTGTGCACATGGTCACCAGCAAACAATGTTCAATCACTTGAACTCTAACTGGCAAATCGCAGTTTACAGTTTACTGCCTGTGTCTCGGTGCAGCACAATATTTCTCAGTGGGGGGAGCAGCGACCTTTCTACTGCAGATATTATACTTAGTGGCCATTTGTACCTCATACAACCCCACTTCAAAAAAAAACTGAACTATCCCTTTAAGGCACAATTTTAAAAGATAAAAATAATTTGCGATTAATTTGTGATCACTAGTTAACGATGGAAATCATGCAATAGCCAAGTTTTAAGACATAATCCATAATTATAGTTGTTGAAATGTTAAACTGGAATAAAGGACACTGTATGAGTTTTGTGTCAGAAAAAGACATATCCATGACTAGTTCAACTTAGGAGAGACGTCCAGAAAAAAAATGTATTCTATTGTAAGTTGCCCAATTCAACCCTTTGTCCCTCTTGTACATGGATGAGAAGACAGAACAGACCCTCCACACATTAATATGTAAGACATGGCATAGAGAAGAGAAAAGGAAATAAAATGTGTAGAGAAATAGAGGAGGAGTGGTAGCAAATGCAAAATAGTGGAGAATTCAAACCTTCACATTAACCTCTGAAAGAAAAAGGGTGGGTTGCCACACAGCAAATTGGAATGGTTCTGTCATATTAAAAATGCTATCTGTAGACTTTCCTCATTAATAAATCACTGTGAAATTAAGACAAGTGACACATTAAAGTAGTGGGAACTGTTTGCAACTCTAGGCCTGAAGATCCCTGAATGCAGCTGAGAATAGTGAACATCAGAAAAGTTACACTGAAAGCCTTCAAAAATTATGTAATAAATTGACCAGGATGTAAAGAAACCATTATGCCAGGTGCTTTATTTGTAAGATGGAGGGAAAAGAGAAAAATATAATGAGGGGCTGTAAAAGAAAAAGTGAATGAATATACAAGGGGGGTGAAGACGAAGAGAAGTTAATCCTTGTGGAAAGATCCAAACCTGCAGACTGTTTTCCATGTTGCAAGGGTGAGTAGCCACAACACTGAGAGTAGTACCCTGTCACATAAATATACAACAACCAGATGACAAGAGAAAGAGAATATGAAAGGAAACTGCAAAAATGTCAAGAGGGAGAAAGGCAACAACATTTAAAGTTAATTCTAGGAGATGGGACTAAAGCCATAAATTAGCCTTTCTAATAGTGGGGTGAGTGAGCAGAGACAGGCGGTGAATTGGAATCACAATAATTGTGAAATTACATAACTGAGGGATGCACTTGTGCAGGGATGAGTAAGAGGAGGAAAAGGGTGGCTGGCAACTGTGTCAAAGGTTTAGTTATACAAATATCTCTGTGAAGCAGAGCCACTCCAGGGACAGCCACAATCTCATTTGTTCCATCAGCATTGGAAGTCGCATTTAGCCAACACAAGTGAAATGGGTTCATCCAAATTCAGATGGAGCAAAAGCATTTACTCAGCCTTGCACATACACTTCTTAACAAAGGGACCTCTGCTCAAACAGAAGGATCTGCCCCCTCTTTATTTTATATCAGTGTGAGCTGAATATCTTTGGGGTCTGGAATTTTAATTGGATATAACAGGCTATTTGAAAACATCACTTTCACTCTGGGAAATTGTAGTTTTACTATTTTGTGACTAAATTGTTTGTATATTAATTGGAAAATGATCAAAAGACAGGCCTGGAATGCATGCATGTTTTGCCATCCACACTGAGGAAGCCCTTCAACAATTTTCTATACATGCTGTTTTAAAATGCAGAACATTGTTGTCCATGATGTGTCATTATCTTTACAGACAACCAAAGACAGAAGGGAGTGTTCAAAAGAAATAGTCCATTTCAAGTGACATTGTAATAATATAATATGGGAACAGGATGTCAAAGTAACTGTGCTGCTATAAATTACTTTTAACATATCTACGTTCAAGATCGACCTTCATTTTAGGTTGTAAGGAAAGTGAAATAGTTTGTGGAATGACAAGCTGTTTTTAATGTAAGTTTTTAAAATTCAGGGTGTCAACTAGGGGTGGAACGGTTCACAAAATCCACGGTTCGGTTCGGTTAACGGTTTTGTGGTCACGGTTTTCGGTTCTATCAAATATGTCCTGTATATTCAGGTTTAAACTTAAAGAATGAGGCAGTCTGACATCTGATACGTAAGGGATAATGTATAGTTCGGAGGTTGTTATGGAGAAATAAACCCCGACAGGTTGTATGGAACCCCGACGCGAAGCGGAGGGGTTTCATACAACCTGAAGGGGTTTATTTCTCCATAACAACCGACCAACTATACATTATCCCGCTTAGAACACGGCCTACAACTAAATCATTCAATAATGTAACACAAAATAATGATAAAAAGAGATTTTATTCATGTAAAATTAGACCGTTGCTCGGGACGGCGCTCTGACCAGCGCAGCACAGAAAAGAGAAAGTATGCAGGATATTTACTTTATGTTTCATTTTTACCGTCATTAAATAGCTTCGGACTAATAGTGATGTTGATAAACGACTTGTAACCTGTTACAGGGAGAGTGGAGGCTCCTTATTTCC
The DNA here is from genome assembly GCF_045865225.1 of Trachurus japonicus. Lineage (NCBI taxonomy): Eukaryota > Metazoa > Chordata > Actinopteri > Carangiformes > Carangidae > Trachurus > Trachurus japonicus. Next base: position 12,544,371 of record NC_140907.1, read on the forward strand.
ACATCGTGGCTGAAAAGTAAACTTGCATCAGAACTTCTGACCGTGTCACAGCTCCTCTCCTCTCTGTAGCTCCGCGACACAAACGCACCCCATAATCTCTTGTTTATGACAGGTACGACTACACACAATACATGGTAACGTGTATGGTAATCCATCGATCCACTGATTGATTATCAAAGGCTTCAAATGCACGAACGGGAGGAGGCTCAGCAAAACAGCGGCCGTGACCGGACATGCAGAGTCGGCCGTTGCTATGGAGTCCCTAGCAACGGTCCGCTCAGCGGTGGTCTATCGAGAAATAAACACCGCAGAATATTGGTGATTGACCAATCAGAATCGAGTATTCAAGAGAGCCGTGTTCTAAATCATTGTAATAGTCTTATTAGGCAGGGTTCGATAATATAAATGGTCCGGTGGCCCAGATGTACTTTTTAACACTAGAACCGCCAACATTCTTTTTTTTTTTTTTTTAAAGTATATTTTTGGGGCATTTATGCCTTTATAGATAGTACAGTTGAGACAGACAGGAAACGGGGAGGCAGAGAAAGGGGGGATGACATGCAGCAAATGGCACCCGACGCGGGACTCGAACCGGGGCCGACCGCAGCGAGGACTGTGCCTCTATACATGGGGCGCCCGCTCTAACCACTACGCCACGCGACGCCCCAACCGCCAACATTCTAATCCCCCTTAAAACGCCACAGCGGTCTCCCAGACCGTCACATGTTATTACATTGTTTCCAGTCGCAAACAGTTCTGTAAGTGGAAAAAATAAGATTTAATTTTTAGTAGTGTTAGTCCTTCTTCATATTATGTTGTGTTGGGGTCTTGATTAGATGTGGTTGGGGGGGTTAGACTGAGTGATGTTACAGCACCGCTTGTTGCACCTACAGCACACACGTCTGCCTACAGCTGAAAGTGACGCATCTGGACACGTGTGCTGCTCTCATGTCAAGAGTCGATGTGGCTGTTCCCTGGATTTTTATTTTTTCTAGGCCTGTTTGTTATCAACTCCAGTGTTTTACAGTTGTTCTACCTGGATACTACATAGTTTAGGCTCCACGCCCACAGAAACCCGTTATTACTGGACTGGACAGCAGCCGAGATAATTAGGCTATTATTACGTTATAATTCAATAATCATTATAAACGAGAGTGAGTATAGCTATATATATATATATATGGCGCTTTATATCTAAAGCGGCGTTCACACCGGACGCGATAGACGCGAATATAATCGCGCCAAACGCTTCCATCGCGCCGCTTGGTCATTTTGGATCATTCGCGTCCATCGCGTCATTCGCGCTAGACGCTCCGCCCGTTCATTTGAAAACCGGTGATCTCAACCCGCTCTCTTTCCACGTCGATCGTGGCTGATATCACCACCGTTGCTGCACTGTACAAGAAACACCGGAAAACCACTGTCTGGGTTCACTGTGTGTGTGTGTGTGTGTGTGTGTGTGTGTGTGTGTGTGTGTGTGTGTGTGTGTGTGTGTGTGTGTGTGTGTGTGTGTGTGTGTGTGTGTGTGTTGTTGTTTTTTTTGTCCACTCTGTGTAGAAGACGGCAGCGGTGCCACACACAGCTCATATACAATCAGCTTCTCCTTCATGTTGTTCTGAGTGTAAACAACCGTACAGAGAAGTGACGTCGGCTTGAACTAGTCGCTGATTGGATGTCACGGCGCGATGCCGCCTGAAAAGTTCAATATTTTCAACTTTATTCGCGCCGCTCCAGACGCTTCAGACGCGCCGCTTCATTCGCGCCGCGTCTCATCGCTCCAGACGCTCCATTCGCGCCGCCTCCGCCTGAATCGCGTGTCATCGCGCCATTTACATTGATTTTCAATGTAGAGTTGCCGCTCCATTCGCGTCTATCGCGTCCGGTGTGAACGCCCCTTAACACAGACTAATCATGATCTAGTCTGTCCTGAGCCCACAAAATAAAGTTTGTGAAGTGTCTGTGTAACGGAGCTCCGCGCACCTCCGTTACATCTGCACGGAGCACACGTGTGCAGCTGACAGCTGACAGATGCGTATATCTGACAGATGCAGCTTACAATTTCCTCATCACTACCTGAGCCACCAACAGATCCCCCCTCCCTCACGCCCCGAGGAGTCTCCTGGACATATCCTGTATTCCCTGATTTTCCTTATTATTTTCTAACCGGCCTGTTTCAGTTATTGCCCGTATACAGTACACCCGGTGTCTCGTTCGTTCTCTCTCTCTCTCTCTCTCTCTCTCGTCATATAAAAATAAATATAGCCACATAGGAAAACAATAAGTGAAAAAAAGAAGCGCGATAACTGCAAAATGGAAACATTGTAATAACTGCTGTGTGATCACAGCTGGACACAGCGATCTATAACTGCCGTTTATATGCAGCGGTCTGTGGGACCGCTGTTGGCGGTCCGAGGTATAATTGCTCAGAAATCGAGTTTGTTTCATTTTAATAAGTTGTAAGCTTCAGAAACCATTAAACACATATATTTAGGAAAAGTCACGGACTGAGAGACCTGTAGGTTAATGTAAACAAAGTAATTTACATAAGAAAAACACAAACGGTCTGTGAGACCGTCTTGGCGGTTCTAGTGTTAAACCGTCAGGGCCACCGTAACACTCCAGTACTGGCCTGGTGGGGCCAGTGAAAATAATGCCTTGAAGAAAACTTCTGTGAAATCGTCTCGGTAATTACAGCTAACACATAGTGTTACGTGATCCCGATCAAAGACAGAAACATCTACTTACTGTGCGCAGCGAGTGCTGTGCCCTGGGACGTAAGCACACCACCTGCAAGCAACTGCAGCGTGCACAGCTCGCTTGCTCCCACGGAACGCGTGTCGCTTGCTCACTGCTGCTGATTGAATTTTGTCACAAGAACTGATAAGAACTTTTTTCCCGGTACCGTGAGTATCAGAGTGTTCCAGCCTCAATGGCGAGACCACTGGAATTGGCTGGGATATGTTCTTTTTCGTTATTATGGGGATCGATACCTGACATTGTCCTGGGCCAGTGTTTAGAATGGTGGGGCCAGTGATCTTCAAATTTCCCTTATCGCCTACCCCTGATTAGGTTCAAAGTAGGTGAGATTCTGGCACTGCAAGAGAGGAGACATGGCTAGTTCCAACATGCTTTTAATTTATTGAGCAAAGAAAGTTATATTTAACAAAAGTTATTAGTTATTCACTGAAATATATAACCTACATTTATCAATTGTGGTTCTTGAAAAATATATATCTAATGAAATATAAAAGTAAAAATCTCCCCTAAAGCTCTGACCCTTGAATTAGTGCATACAAAAGCAAGCATCGCAGAGCATCGCAGTCTCCGCCCACCCTCCAGAGGTGCATTGCTAATGAGTTGCTGGTGCTGTGCAGAAGGAGAGCCCTGGGAAATGGCACAGGTTTTGTGATTTTGGCTAAAAATTTCATAATCACAATTTAAAGACCACAGAGAATGTTTTAAAATAACCAAAAAGAGTCGCGGGAGGGGGACTTTAATGTTTCACCATCTCTCCTCTGTCAGTCAACCCTCCTCCTCCTCCTGCTGCACAGGTCACGCTGGAGCGCTGATCACCGCTACACACGCTAAATCGCTAATTGGTCACACACACGCAGTCCCATACAGCAGACCTATACAACGCTGCTGGCGCATCTTCTAGTGCCGAATCTTTTCACTCGCCATGCTCACAAACATTTCCACAATTGACGGGCTGCTACACTGCTCTGCTTCTTCTTCTTGTTTACTGGCAGTGGTGTCCAGTTTTATGCGCAGTACTGCCACCTTCTGCTCTGAGTGTACTCGCTTCACCTCGTTAGTAAATGAGAAAAAGGAACATCGCAGGAGCATCGCATGACTATGAAATGAACGGGACACACGTGAACCGAACCAAGACAGTAGAACCGTTCGGTTTGGATAGTTTTCATAAACTGTTCCATCCCTAGTGTCAACTAGAGCCATAAATTTCCAAATTTAAAATTGTTCGCTCAGAGAGATGTGTGTAAATAGAGGGGAAACACTAAGTGTTGTCATTTCACTAAATAGATAAAACACAAGAATTGATTTAGGCAGCAGAAACGAGGTGTAGTCATTGTGTGTCATTCTATGTGAGGGGATATGGAGGCGGTGGGGTTGAAAGGAGTTAAAGAAAGATGAGACAATCAAAATGAAAACCAAAAAGAGACAGAATTCTGGTCAGCTGTTGTCATGAGTCAGACAAAATGCTTGCTTAAAAAGGGATTGTAGGATGTGTGACAACATACTGTCGTATGCCTTGAGACCAGAATGCAGGAAAAAACACAGCTGCTTAATTGGACAGACAGACAGCAAGCTAGGCAGAGAGAAAGACACAGACGTATTTAATGTAGCCATTACTGTTAAAGCAATTTCTGCTCTTCATTCACCTCTTAACAAACACGTTGACTTTTCAACAAAAGTGGGCTGTGCTGTGAAATCACTGTGCACAACTTTTCACAAGACTAAAAATCAACTTTGGAGTATTATAAAACTTTCCTTATGAAAAATGTGGGTTGTTTAACTCTATAGGTAGCCAGGGACTCAGTATATCTCATTATATGGAAACAAAAATATTGATCGAAAGAGAACCATGAGTTCTTTGTGATTTGATCAGTAGGGTACCTCACTTGGCTGATAAGGCACAAATTATTCTTTCAAATGGTTACTTATTCTAACACTTTTTCTCCCTCCTCTCACTTTTGTCTCTTGCACTCCCCACATCATCTTTCCTGTTACCTAAAAAACATTTTTTCTATGTGTCATTCTCCTCTTTGCAGGTCAAGTTCTTTTGCTCTATGAATTTGCCCCCACCTTCTTTTTCTCTATTTCCTGTGTTACAACTCTTTCTTCATGTTGTCGTGTTATTCATGTTTTGGTGTGCCTAATCATTTTTCAACTTTGTCTCCCCATCCTCTTCCCTGTCCTGTCCTCTCCACCCCTTTCATTACACCTGCATTCACATTATGTCTGTATGGTAGAAAGTTTAGCTGATGTTCAGTGTTGTCAACTATAGAGCAATGGTAAATCCATCAGTGTTGCTGTAGAATAGTGATGCCTACAGCAACTGCAGCAACAAAAATCACTTTTGGTCAACTTTTGCTTTCTTTTTCTGCAGCACGGACAGGTATGTTCATTTTTTCTTGTCACTGCACCTCAATCCAATACATATATGAAATAAGCAAACACGCCTCTGATCGAACATGCTGGGGTGTGGGAGAGTGTGATTTGCCAATAAATTCTGGTTTGATTGAGATATTCCAAATATTTGTCTGTTTGTGTATTTGTATCTGATATTTCATGAGGTGATGATGCATTTTGTCATCATGTGAATGACCTCTTGATTAATAAATGAACAGCTTGTTGTTGTGTTTGCATGTTAGCAGTACACCACAGACAACCTTCCTCTAAACTTCTTCCTTCGTAAAAATAATCTTTTATCTGTTTTCAACACTCTTCCAGCAGAATTTCCCTCTCTTATTTCTATCGCTTTCTGCCTCTCTACCACTCATACACCCTTTTTCCTTCTTAATTCTGGCCCTCTTCCTTCTGTCTTCCCCAGCCACACACACTGGCAGAGCAGTGCAGAGGTTTCTTAGATGTTTTAAGCTCTTACATAAGACTGCAGCTCAACCTGACTGCATACTGTACAACTTTTGGTGTCCGTGTTCATGTTCCCCAACAGCTGATATGACCATAAACACTCCTGCAATCAAGAATAAAATATCATTGCACCAAAAAAATGGATGGCTTATGTACCACTTGTTTTAAACTCAGAACTCTGAGCTATATGACTTGGGTAAATAATGTATGACACTAGGTCCCCACTGATTTCAATTCCTAAAAGATGTTCATTATATACGCCGGTGCATATTCTCATTTGCCCAGGTCATAGTATTTCAAAGGAGGTTAAATCGAAAGCAACTGGACTTAGTTATTTGTCTAGGAAGACGTTTCACCTCTCATCCAAGAGGCTTCATCAGTTCATGTACGCATCTGACCAGGCTGGGACTGGTCCAACTATCTGGTGTGGAGACTCACTATTTAACCTCTTGTGTGGGCGTTCACAAGGGTGATGATGTCACTGGTTCCCTTTTGTGCTCCAGGTGCCAACGACAGTCGTTTAAATGACTGCCTTTGATGGAAGGTTGGTTTCGACTTCGTTAGTGCCCTATTGTGTTATAACGACAGTCGTTGGAGGCACTTGCCACTTGTGAACAGTGGTTGTTCTTTGAGGCTAGATTGTTGAATCTCCTGGGAAGGGATGAAAGGGCAGCATTGTAAATTGGAGATAGGTGGTGTCTCAGGCCACCTCCCCTGTTGAGGGATGGTTTCTCTACTTTTACAAAAATAGCTTCTTTGACTCCTCTTTCGAACCATCTGTCCTCTCTGTCTAGGATTTGGACATTGCTGTCCTCAAAGGAGTGGGCTTTCTCCTTGAGATGTAAATGGACAGCAGAGTCCAGTCCTGAGGAGTTAGCTCTCCTGTGTTGGGCCATGCGTTTATGCAGTGGAGAAACAAAACAACCACTGCATAAACGCATGGCCCAACACAGGAGAGCTAACTCCTCAGGACTCCACAGTCCCAGCCTGGTCAGATGCGTACATGAACTGATGAAGCCTCTTGGATGAGAGGTGAAACGTCTTCCTAGACAAATAACTAAGTCCAGTTGCTTTCGATTTAACCTCCTTTGAAAAAAAAAAAAAAAAATGTTCATTATATACATTTTTTGATAACCTTTATGGTCAACATTTTTCACATACAATTTTCAAATTCTCTGCTGCAATTCTAACTCAGTAGACACTAGGGGTGTCACGATTCTCCAAATCCTCGATTCGATTTGATTTTCGATTTTAGGGTCACGATTCGATTCGATTCGATTCTCGATTTCTTTTCTTTTTCTTACTGCACAGACGCCTATGCTATTTTCAGACTAGTCTAGTCTACGATCATTGGTTTTATTCATCAAATTTTGTACAGTAAATCTTATTTCAAAAGATGGGCTACATATAAGTGATGCAATTTCCATAATGTATCACATTAGGCACTAATGGTCACATTTAAAAAATGTCTTTACAATATAAAGGTAACATGCCCCCAAAAATCATGATCCAGGGGCCAAAATTGCCCCCAAGGTTTTGAAACAAATATATGTATATCTGTACATTATCATAATTTTATTTTCATTGATTTACCGTCCTGTCTCATTATTCTCCTGATGTCGGCTTAATGTAATGTAAACGAGATTGCGCTGATACGGAGAGTCATGTGACAGCAGGGCAGAGCTGCAGCTGCTGTGCTGCATGGACCTGATGATCAGGTCCTGATCAGACTGGTGGTGGCCCACAGTCAATCAGTCCTGGATCCTCCACCGTCACCAGATCCCCGAAAGCCCCTGCAAATAATACATCGACAAAAAGTGGCAAGTTGCACCTTTTCGTCGGCTTATTATTTGCAGGGGTTTTTTTTTTATCTTATAACGTCTCTGCAACATGCGGCTCTCAGTGCTTGTCGGTGTTGTGTAGTTAGAGCTGTGTCTCCCTCCTGTTCCCCAGGAGGGACAGTAGCCCACCAGGGCTGGGTGATAAAACGCTATAAATTGTGAAATAACTTTTCTTCGATAGAAATATGAGACAGGTCGATAGTTTTCATTCATCCATGTTTTGGCAAATAGCCAACGATATTGAGAGTTGCGCCGTGCCGAACCAATCATGTGGCTGGAATAGAGCCAGTCAACATGTGCATTTGTTTGGGTTGCTGCAGACGTGCACATCAGCTGACACCGCCGGTAAAAAAAAAAAAAAAAAAGAAAAAAAGAGGAGCGAGGGAGAGAATGAGTGAGTGTTGTCTCAAAATAAAAAGTAAAGGAGAACTCGGGACCAGTGACTGACAAGACGCTTGGTGCGCAATGGGGACAACGGGCAGTTGTAGCTTTGCGGGGGGGATCGTCGATCCTCTCTTTGACTTCGATGCTCGAGATCGTGACGTAATTTCGATCGATTTCGATAAAAAATCGAAATCGTGACACCCCTAGTAGACACTGATGGTGCATTTGCTGCCCCCAGTAATCCATATAGTGGAACTCCATATTCGTAATTTGCTCATGCTGTTGCCATCATTAATCACAGGTGCTACCAGAAGAAATACAATTATCTGGATTCTACATCTCTGTTTTTATGACATGTTACCAGTGAGAGACACTGTAATTCTTTGAATTAAAGGGACAACGAGGAGTTTTGGAAAAGCGAAAGCATTTTCACACTACATTTATGAGCCTCCGCGCGCACCGTACATTTCTTTGACCGGCGCAAGACGGACTCATGTTTTCATTCATCAAGAATTAAAGACAGAGGTTCGAAGACAATCACATACCGTCGTAGTTCCGACCATTAACGGCGATTCGGCTGCGTTACTCTCATGACTCGCCACAAAACCGAAAGTAAGGAAACGTTGGTCGGCTCGACCAGCATTTCCGCCACCACTAATAATAACAAAATAACGATAGAGACAAAACGATATATTTATCGAAAATGGGCCCATTAACAAGTGTGGGTAGCGGAGATTCATCCACATTAACGTGAGACCTTTTTATAACCAAATAGAAATTCCTCGTTGTGGGGCTACAGTCCTCAACGCAGGCGTCCCCGGTTCGAATCCCGCGTCGGGCAGACATTTCCTGCATGTCATTCCTCCTCTCTCTGCCTCCCCCTTTCCTGTCTATCTCACTGTGCTATCAAATAAAGGCAAAAACGCCCAAAAAAATATACAAAAAAAAAAGAACATTTATGCTGGGTTTTTTTAGCAGCAAAAAGTTGCTATAGTTGCAGTTCTTAGAAATTCTATTAAACTTTTCAGGAAAACCTCAGCAGCTTTCTTACAATGCTTTTATGATTTTGCACAGTTTTTACCCAGGCATTTCTTTAAAATTTTGTTACTGAAGTAGTTTAGTCTCAAATCTAAACTTACATCAGATGTGTATACATGTGTAAACCGGCATGTGCCATTTAGATATAATAGCCTGTCAACAGATCTGGATTGAAAGTTGCATAACTCTTGGTTCCCTGTCTCAGTATTCTTATTTTATTTTATTTTTTTAAATTGTATAACAGACAGAAGTTGATATTTAAATCATACCAGAAAATTAATTTAAGAAAGGGTGGGAATTAAAATGTTGGAAATGATTCTTAGAGAATGGCATCCATTGTTGAAGGTTTCAACAACATCATCTTTACAGCCATGGCATTAAGATCATTCATTGGATGATTTTTTATTTGCCTTACTTCAGGGACTTTAGGTACAAGTCTGCATACTTTAGGTTGCCAATTAAGGGAATAACAGCAAAGATATATCTATGATCAACATTGTGTCTGCAGTCCTATTATGAGTCACTTCAAATTAGAGTCATTGTAAAACATAACTGTTTTTCCCTTTTTCCTGTTTTGCAAAGGGAGTATTATTGTGTCTACACATTGGCTAGATAGTACATGTACAAACGTTACAGCTAGGACTGACCAAGAAAAAGAGAGAAGAGAGTCTGACTGAAAAAGCCATTTCAGAGAATGTAGGCTATCTATTGCATAATGTGCTGCAGTGAAAACTTGAAAATGGTTCACTTGAGGGGAAGCTTAGAGACATGCTCACAAAAACAGAAAAATGTGAAGTTATAGTGTAGTCACTGCCAGATATGGGTGTTCAATGAGTGATTTAGTGAAGTTTTGGTATAATTTCATGGGTATTTTGTAGCAGCAAATACAAAGTGATAATTTAGTCGGGCGAGAGAAAGTGAAAAAGTGTAGGCATGCAACATCTACACATTTATGTAATTTTATGTTAATTTGAGCCTTTTTGTGAATATTTGATGATGAGTTGTGTTAGAAGTCAGGAGTTTGCTGCCTGTGTGCAGCAGCAAGTGGGAGATCAAGTCAACACAGTAAGGAGGAATAATCACTCTGAACGCAGCTCACATCCACACGGATCATGACATGGCAGGCATTAACGATTCAGAGGTAGGGGGATGAAAAGAGTGAAGGAGGTAGATAGAGAGAAAAGACGTCAGGTGGGAAGGAGAGGAGGAGACAACGATTGGGAGAAAAGGGGAGCTGGGGGGGAGGAGACAGCAGCGGAAAAGAGGAAGCCTTAGAGATGTTTTTATAGCTTCAAGCCATTATGCTTGTTTCACTCCTTGTGCTATATTTTAGGAATGCGTGACGAGACAGGATATGAGAGCAAAGAAAATGCAGTTTGACATTACAGCAGCCTGAACACCAGCTCCGGCATTTAACACCTCATTTTTCATTATTTTCTGCTGCTGTGCCTTTACTTTGTAGGCATTTAGAACAATTGTGGTAATTTCGACAGTGATAGGGATAAGGATAAGTCTGTGGAAGTAGGACACAGACAGTAACAGCACAAAGTCAATGAGGGTGACAAGTGCTGGTTAATAAATCAAGTCACAACTGTCAGTTTATCAAAAATCCTATCATACTGTATGATGCATTTCATAAGGAATTAGTATTCAAAAATTTTACAAGTGTTCTGTGCTTCCAACAGTCCAACAACAAGAGAGGAAAAGAATCAGTCTCAAACTCAGATTCAACAAATACAGGCTGAAAATAATACAAAAAAGCTGAGCCACACTGGCATACAGACAAGGTGGTAAGGGACTGCTGCCAACCCTGTCAACCCGATTACACACATACACATTACACGCATACACATAGACAAACACAATCAAACACACACTTCTGATGTTTGCTTAGTCCACAGGGTAACACTTATACACAAACACACACTAACTGGCGCAGCATCAAGGTGGCATGGCAAGACGCTGCTTGTGGCCTGGTCAACTCAAGTATCCTCCCACAGGAAACACACGAACATACATTCCCAAAAGCACAGATTATATGCAATAGAGAGAAAAGGGAGGAAGAATGGCTGTGGGAAGAGAGTGAGATTTAATTAGACAAAGACAAGAGCAACAAAGTGTTGAGATAAATCAGAGAAAAAGACAGTAAAGTGAGTGAGCAATATAGCAACAGATGGACAAATGGAGAAGAATAAAGACAGTTTATTGGCTTAGTTGGTGGAGCGGGCACTCCATATACTGTACAGTAGGGCTGTCAACGAATGGCAGAAATGAGATTCGAATATTGCGTCTTAAAAAAAATAGATATTCGAATAATATTCGAATATCTACTTTTTCATATTTTCTCCAAAAATCAATACAAAGAGATGGACTTTATAGTGGTAGCGTGTATTTATTGCCAGCGCATGTCAAACAGCTCACATTACACAAAACAAACAGCTAATGTCAAACAAGTTCATTTAGCATCTTACAATACACAAAACAAACGCTACACAATGCAGATCAGCATTAATACGTGTAAAAAAAAGACCACGTTTTCATTGCAAACAAGTTTTGAATATTCTACACAAAACAAAACGAATTACTGAACTAACAGAGTGAACTCCGCTACTCCAAACATGGAAATACTTCTCTCTCTTTAATTCTTTCGTTTAGAAAAATAAACATCGATCTAATGACAGCTCATAAAATATATCACATTTTTATAACAATAACATCAGTGCAGTGCAGACAGAGGCTATATACTCACATGCTCAAAAACGCTGCCGTGAGAATGCATAAAACGACTACATGCTGCTGTCCGGCCGAACTACAGGTTGTTTGCGAGAGACACCAAATAGTCCACATTTTCCGAAGCCAGGGCCGATCTCTTTCTATTGACTATATTCCCTGCATTGGAAAATACGCGCTCCGAGCGCACGGATGATCCAGGGACAGTGAGGTACTTCTTTGCCATTTTCGCAAGGTGTGGGTATTTCCCAGAGCCAGATTTCTTCCACCATATCAGAGGGTTGTGATTGCAGGTATCGGAGCTTCTTGTTCGTACATGATCATCTCTTTCCGGAGCTGCAGTGCGCCGTCCTGATCTGGCATGTCCACGCAATAGGTGTCACCAAAAAGATCCCCCATTGCCGCGAGAGCATCTTTTCGGACAGGTCTTTCATCTGGTGCCTGGCCAGGCTCCGTCTCACCACTGAATGATCAAGAAGAAGTAGTAGGGCAATTATAAATATGCCAACCCGCCTTTAATTTGCTACAATTACTATTTTACAGTTAACTTGATTTAGGCTTTGCGATTTACACTTTGCATTCCAAAAGTTAAATTATTATTATAAGTATTTATTTATTTATTTTTTGTATAGTTTATTATAAAGTATATATTTATTTATTATCGTTACAAATAGAGCACATAAATGCACATTGTTAACGAAATATAATTGCAATATAATTTATTTTTTCACCTGGGAACGCCTGTGTCTCCTGCTACCTGCAGTGTCAGCTCCTCCTCTATAGCGGTCCGCAGTTCAGTTTTCTTCGCCTCGTTCAGGTGGACTAGTCTATGGAACCGTGGGTCGAGGTAGCTGGCTTTATTGAGCAAAAGAAAAGCGTCCTTTCCTTCTCCATACCTCTTCTCTAGATCAGTGGTTATCTTGGCTCTCATTTCTGTCACTGCAGGTGGATTTGTTTGCGCTGCTGCCTTGCTTAACTGAGAGAGCAGGACGTGTTTCAGTGGTAGAACGGCGGAGGCGGTGGGATATTTGTCCGTAGACATTGCTTCTGTCGCTACCTTAAATGGTCTAAGAACCTCTTCTACCTGTGGAAAAAGTAAAATAGACTGCGTTAATTAAAAGCTTTGCATTTTCCAGCATTTTAAATAGCCTAACCAAACCTTCACACAATAATTAGGCCTAACTGTAATAAATGCAAGGAAATACAGTCAGGACATTATTCATATAGCCTACATATAGGCCTAAATTACTCACCTTTTCTATGAGGGACCATTCGTTAGTAGTCAGCTCCATGTTTGACAGTTTCTTTTCGAAGATCACAGCGGAAACAGCTGCTTGCTGCTCTGATGCACGTTTGATCATGTCAAACGTGCTATTCCATCTCGTTGGACAGTCGTTTATCAGCTGCTGGATCTTCAACCCCAGAAGTCGTTGTTTCTCTTGGAGAAGACAGTTGTCTGTGCTGGATTTATTGAAATGTGTTGCAGCCACTTTCAGCCTGCTTGTAGCTGTTTCGATGGCTCTGACAGCTAGGCCTCTCCGCACAGCCAAGTTGATGGTGTGAGCCAAGCACGGCACATTAACGGTTTCCAGATGTATCTCAATAGCATTTACGTAGTTGGCAGCGTTATCCGTAGTAACAGCAGTCAGGTGCTCCTTTTTGATACCGTATTCGTCCAAGATGGATTTAATGCACTCGCGTACATTCGCTGCTGTGTGATTTTCCTTAATCTCTTTCGTTTTGAGTACACAGTCACGCATTTCCCAGTCATCGATCCAGTGGGCTGTCACTGTGACATAAGATTTGGTTGCGATGGAGGTCCATCCGTCTGTTGTCACCGCCACGTCTTTGTCCTTCAATGACTTTTTTATTTTGTCTGTGGTGCTCTTGTGTTTTTTTGCGATTCGATCTGTCAGTGTTGCCCGCGCGGGGATGCGGAACCTCGGCTCGAGTTCCCGACTATATTCCTTGAAGCCCCCCCCCCTCGACAATGCTGATCGGCCTCATATCTTTGCATATGAAATAAACCAACTTCTCAGTGCATGCCTCCTGTTTTGCTGCAGATAGGGCGGGTGGGTTCAAGTAAATGTCCAGACGTGGCTGCTTCGGTGTTCCGGAGTTGAACAGGCTGACCTCAGGGTGCTTACTGTCCAAATGTGCTCGCAGGTTGCTAGTTGCGGAACAGTAGGTAAATTCCTTCTTGCACATCTTGCATACGGCTTTGTCACGGGTACTTTCTTCAATTTTCCCATCTACCGCCCAAAACCCAAAGTACCTCCAAACGGGACTTTTGAGATTCCCTGGAGTTTGAATCTCTCTCTCCTTTGTTGTCGTCCCGCTTGGCTCATTCACACTCGCCGCCATTTCCAACGTGTGGCTGACGCCTGCAGTCACGGCTCGCGTGAGGCACACGTCACGGCTCGCGTGAGGCACACGTCACGCGTGACTTTGCAGTTATTGAGTTTTCCCCGCAAGTGTGATTTTTCCTGTAGCCTACATTCGTTTCTGTTTCAATTTGCCAATTGTGTTGACAATTTTTTTTAAAGAAAATTATTTTTAATAAATTATGAATATTCGAATATCATATTTTAATATTCGAATTTCATTTTTTTCACTATAATTCGAATATACATTCGAATTTCAAATATTCATTGACAGTCCTACTGTACAGAGGCTGTGGTCCTCGCTGCAGCCGGCCCCATGTCGAATCCCGACTCGGGCGGCCTTTTGCTGCACGTCGTTCCCCCTCTCTGCCTCCCCGTTTCCTGTCTCTCTTGACTGTACTATCACATAAAAAGGTAAAAGGCCAAAAATATAATTAAGAAAAAAAAAAAGAAAGAAATTGGTGGAGTATACTGTAAAACCTAACAGTTAGGGATGCACATGATTGACCGTTAACCGATAACAAGAACTTTGACCGATTAATACTATCGATTCATTTTTCTTTTTATTAGCTCCTTATGTCGTCAACTCATGGAGGCGTGTTGACACGTGCAGACTTCCACTCGTGCCTTCAGTCATATTTCGCAGTAAAAAGTTACACAGGAGGACTGACAGTTATGCAGCGCAGCACTGCCTCCAGCCGGTTCACCTGCAGCTCCACAGACGAGCTGTCAGAGGAGCTCTGCTGTTCCTCCCTCTGTAGCCAGGTGTTTGGCTGCACTTTGTATAACAGTTCAACATGTGAAGATCTAGCCACCATCCGAGCGCAATCAGCTGAGCCAGAGCACAGTGGATGTGGCGCTGCTCAGCTGTTGCAGTGCGTGTGTGTGTGTGTTTTATAACGGCAAAAAAAAAAAAACACCGTTGATTGCCGCCACAAGCGTTTTAGTCTCATCAGTTAACGGTTAATGGTCAGAAAAAAAAATTCAAAATTTGCATCCCTACTAACAATACATCTTGATAAAATAAATTAATGTCACTCATTCCCATGAATTAAACTAACTCAGAAATTAAAAGTATTAGTTTTTTTCAGTTTCTAACAAGCATTGGTCAATACTGAATAGGCCTTGACAATAAT
Source organism: Trachurus japonicus (assembly GCF_045865225.1). NCBI lineage: Eukaryota > Metazoa > Chordata > Actinopteri > Carangiformes > Carangidae > Trachurus > Trachurus japonicus. The sequence goes on from NC_140907.1 coordinate 12,559,497, forward strand.
TCGAAAACAATATAGACACGTGGTGCGATAGGAAAAAAAAAACAAGTCGATAAAAAGTTCCATAGAAAAACAGTTACCCTTCCTTTCTCATTATAGCCTATAATGTAGCTTAAAGGGATAGTTAAGCTTTTTTGAAGTGGGGTTGTATGAGGTACAAATGGCCATTAAGTATACTATCTGCAGTAGAATGGTCTCTGCTTCCCCCGCCCCCACTAGGGATGCATACCGTGGATGGAGCGGTATTTTTTGGTACTGGTTACTAATTGGGTCAGTACCAGAGTACCGTTAAGATTCTGGACAAACGGTACTCTTATCAGTACTTTTTGAACGTCTCCCTAACCGTTGCATAATAATGACACTGCCGCCACAGCAGCTTGTCACCCCCAATTTCCACCGGGTCCGTCAGCGCCGTGGAACGGCTACACCGTGGTCATCGCAGCTGATCGCTGCTACGAATGAGAGAACTTCTACCGGACGCTCTGCAGCACGTCCCAGCAGCGTCTCTCGGCACCACAGCGCTATCAAAACCGACACACAACCTTCCGTCGTGAGTGTGTAGGCTAGTTTGTTTGAGCTGCAGCAGCTAAATCTAAAGGAAAGAAGGAAACAGTGAAGGTTGGAAAAGAGGGAGGAAATAAGTAGAAGTGGAGCAACTAGAAGTGGCAGCTAAAGTGACGGTGCGTGTTGAGCGGTTCATGAGATGAGTCCGGCCCGGTCCGTTCGCCTGTGTCGGGTCGCCATGTGTTTCAAGCCTCGCGCCAGAGACCCGGGCCACAAGGCCGATAAGTATCGGTACCAATAAGGAGTATCAGTATCGGTATCGATAAAATCCTAACGATAGACATCCCTACCCCCCACTGTGAAAATACCCTGCCTGTGTCTGCACCGAGACACAGGCAGTAAACAGCTGTCAATGAGGAACAATTAATCAGCGTATTTTCGCCAGCTACAAGAAGTCCCGCCTCAAAATTATATACCAATACAAGAGTACGATATAAAGTAAAAATTTACAATGCATCAGCTTGTCGGAAAAAAGTTAGTTTATCTGGAACTAACCAACTCATTCAGTACTCACACGCTGTATCACTCCGCTTCTTCCACATGCTGATCCAAATAGCTCATAGGCGGCCAGAGATATGACAGGCTGTTTCAATGAGCCAGGCAGGGAGCACACGTGGGACTGTCTGTTGAATGATTGACCGCATTCACACAACAAAACAGACCACTAGTTCGACTGTAGCAGCCCCCAGACCCCGCACGTGCTCAGACTCAGGTGCATACTGCCCGAATCAGTCCCAATAGAAAACATGGCCGACGAGGGCAAAGTTGTGTATCCGGTACTCACGGTAGCAGGCATCGGCGTAATTTTTGCCGTTTGGCATCGACTTGGTTTCCGAAGTATCAGTCCTCATGACAACCTTAATTTGGATATTAAAAACTATGCACATAGTTCCTCACTTCCTTTTCTCATTTTATCCATATTGGTCCTTGATGTCCTTAAATCTCTATCCATGGTCACTAATAAATATAGTGAACTATGACCTTTCCCAAGAGACAGCATTGATTTTAACCAGTTGGCTTTAATTGCCATAGTCATTACTTAACCACTTGCCAAGTAGCTTCCCACCTCCCTGCTCATTGAATATAATCAATACAGTGTAATCAGAAACAGCCATTGTTGTCAACTTAAATGCTTGTAATCAGGAGCCATCTACTGTGGGATGCCTCCACTCAAGGACCCAAAAGAGCTTATAACCTGTATTGACCATCATTACTGGATACCTAAGTACAGTAACACCAAGGAAAACCCTGGGTGTTCCTGCTTAAACAGTTAAAAGAATTCAATACCACTACAACTATCAAAGTCAGTCTGTCGGTTCAACTGGTGAATTCACCAGTGATACAACCCTTGTCAGTTTATTATTAAGCTATGGCCAAAGAATATTTATCCCCAGATTGTTGTGTTAATGACACAAAGAAGTCCTTTAGAGCTCCAGATTGCTCTGTAAGCTCTATTGATTTGGCTTTATTGGCTATTGATTAGCAGTACTGCACCCACACACCTGAAATGGTGAAGAAGCCATTATCACTTTCAGAGAAGGATGACTACCCATGCTGAGGAAAACGCTTTAAAACGAAGATCTCATGAGCGGACTCCCACTGAAACAGTGATTATTATAACTGAACCACAAAATTAGAAGCTGGATTTGAGGTTTTCTCATTTCCTGAAGTAACTGCAATTGACTTTGCTATCATCAAAACATTTTTGTATTGTTTGCCTCCCTCCATTCTGAAATTCACCATGTATTCAGTGTTATTAGAACAACAATGAGCACAGGCTTTTCTTCTGATGGGTACCCACTTGACAAAAGGTATTAGCATGATTTAAAGTGTGCAGCTTTCAGGAGAGGATATATTTACTCAAATCCATTCACTCGGCAGAAAAAAAGAGAAAGTTTTAAGTGCAGTTCAAATGGAGAATGAGATTAAATTCCCTAAGATGGTGACTAATTGGGTTTCTGTGATTTCCTTCTATGGCATGACATAGCTAAAGCCAATTTTTAAAAGGGAGAATAAAGTATAATTCACTTACCAAGTTTGTAATATAATTTATCTTATTGTCTGTGGTGTGTAACATGATACAGAGTTATAACTTGGAGAAGCATTGACAACACATTACTGTATACAGAGCACAACAAAAAGGAAATCCAGGTTGAATTAGTAACATAAAGTCACACAAGTTATTACGTTTAGTTGGTTGCAAACATTATTTGGTTCCTGGCCAAAACAACAAAGAGAATCTCAATTATCTAGCAATACAAATAAAAAATAACGGCGCGCCCCCCCCCCCCCCCCCCCCGACGATCGATCCGCCCCCCCCCCCGTCTACAGATCCGCTCGCACCCCGTCGACAGGTCAGACACCACCTTAACTAACAACTTTTCTGGGGGAAACACTGTAAAGATTATTCTTGAATAATGTTTCACTGAGTTACATGTATTCAATTAACTGTAAAATAGTGTGCAATCACAAAAATGTGTGTGTTCCATCATTGAGAACAAATAAAGACATCCTGAAGCATCAATACGGGGACAGAAAAGGCAATCAGCAGCACCCATAGAGTTAATTAAATACATTTAGGCTGAATTCCAATCAAATCAACCAACCAATCAATTGTTAAATCGTCAAGTCAGTGAGTAAGTCCTTTATGCCCCCTTGCCGTAAGTCAGCATCGATGCTGACTTTGCGTTTGCAAAATTACCCACAGTTCATAGCGTTGTGAAGTCAAATACAGGGGATTATTACGTAGACAGAGAAAGCCTCCAGGTTTCTTCATTGTTAATGGACGGAGCAGGAAAAATAGTTAGGCTAGTTAGTTAGTTAGTTAACTAACTAAAACTAACTAAAATAAGTTTACTTGTAAGTATTAACATTGCTCATCACAACTGTGCAGTTTGTGATTGTATGATGATTTGATCTGATCCAAGAACATTTGTTTTGAGTCTATACCTCACACACCCTGTGCATGCTGAAAGCAAACGGTTAATTGTCAGTCCCAGACCAGCCGGTGTCAACAACATTTTGTTGTCGAGGTTAACGTGAAAGGGTGTTAAGTGCTGTCCCATTCTGTTTATAGCATCTGGAGCCATTTCAGACTCTCACACTCAGTCACTTACAGCTGATGTCAATTAAAGCCAGGTTCAGCCTACACGATTGTTTTGTCTTTCACGATGGTCACCATGTCAGATTAAATGATCACAGTGGCATTAATTCTTGCTGTGTCTGGTCAGGAGACTGGCAACACTACAAGTATCACCCCAACCAATCTTTGTTCACGACCAATCAGTTAAAGGGACAACAAGGAGTTTTGGAATAGCAAAGCGTTTTCACACTACATTTATGAGCCTCCGGGCGCACCATAAAATACTTTGACCGGCGCAAGACAGACTCATGTTTTCATTCATCAATAATTAAAGTCAGAGGTTCAAAGAGGTTCACATACCGTCGTAGTTCCGACCATAAAGGCGATTTGGCTGCGTTATTCTCATGACTCGCCACGAAGGAAACGCTGGTCGGCTCGACCAGCATTTCCACCACCACTAATAATAACAAAATAACGATAGAGGCAGAACAATATATTTATCGAAAATGGGCCCATTAACAAGTGTGGGTAGCGGAGATTCATCCACATTAACGTGAGACTTTTTTATAACCGAATAGAAACTCCTTGTTGTCCCTTTAATCAATCCTTTTCCATGGGAGTTTTTCTGTGAAATGTAAATGAGCAAAGCTGACATAATATAGCGGGATCTCTGTTTAAAACGGGCTTCATTATTATCATAACAACAACAATCACCTTGCCAAGTTTGCCTGTTTCTCATTTTCAGGTCCCACACATATCATAAAGCTGTTATCTCTGACTCGCATCACATCTGTTCGTCTCAAGAACACACTCTCTGTCCCCCAAGCAACCTGTCAGGGTAACCCGTGCCTGTTTACATGCAATTCAATCCTGCTTCTTAATAGTGGTATGGTAACATAGCATAACATTCAAAAACCCAATCTACAATTATTTGGAAAAGCCTTTGGAATGTCTAAAGCCCTGTTTGCAAATCCTCATATATATGCATGGCCTGATTATCATTTCCCCCTTAGATAAACACGCTGCCCCAGTCAGAGACTGATACACACTGCAGATGCATATAGAGTCCCACAGGAGCTGGTAGATACATACAGACATTTGCCCACACATACACACACTTGCATTCAGAAAAGTAGACAAAAAAGGGAATGTCTGTACTGTATGTGCACATGTTAGCATTTTTATTTTTAAATCTGAAAATAATGATTCTTTCAGAAAAAGAAGTTGTTTAAGTTTTACTTCAACTTTGCCATGTTATTCATCACAGTGATGAATTTTGTCCTCTTTAAGTCTAAATTCTGTCCACGATGAAGGAGTGACTGAACAAATTAATAAACAAATCAATAATTCATGGCTCCTGGTACAGGAAACATGTCTTGTAGACTTTACATTTAACAAGAGTAAACTGTGTGCTTGACAAGTCAAGAGAGAAAAGTGTCACAGGCTTTGAGTGTCATCAACTTCAAGTAATAACAAGCAACTCCCTCTGCTACCCTCCAGACATCAATCTAGAAATCAAGGGCCAACATCATGGAGGATGTAAAGAGAAGTTTGGACCAAGAAAACACAGATGTGTCCTGTGTAGACATCTTACACATGTAGTGACTAGTCACTGCAAGTGACATGATGGGACTGTAAAAGGAGCAAGCTTCATCACTCTAAATCTGAATCCGTGTACGATGAATAATGGCTAGAGAACCACACCCTCAAAACCCAAAAAAATACTATAAAAACATATTCCCGCATAATAGAGAATTACTCTCTCATCAAATTTTTGGAATAAAATCTAAGGCTGTTTACCGATAGGCTGTCATCCACCTGGCATGAGCCGATTACCGGTTTCAAGGTAAATCAGTTATGAAAAAGTCAATTCTGCACCGCAAGAATCATACCATTCCTGCGGTATGAGCTGTTTTTTGTTAATTATTTATTACAGGTCAGGAATCCCTCTGGTCGCGTGCAGACCAGAGGGATTCCTGACACCGCAGACTATCACGTACCACAGACTATCACGCAGACTATCACGTGTTGCGCTGTAGCGCTGCCACAGAACACACCAACAACGGAGAAGAAGAGGTGAAAGCACACTCGCGCAATGTATTCAAAACTCCAAACTCTAAACATTATCGACTAAATGTTGACTGGGAGTCGTGCCAGTTAATTTTCTTGAGGGATGGATTTTTTGTTTTAATTGTATGATGATTTGATATGTCAGTACTTTTTATTTATTAATTTAATGTGGTAAATGTTTGGCCCATGAGTGTCTTTTGCTGCTGTTTTTTATTTACAGCAAATGACCACAAATATTTGTGAGATATGGGAGGAAAAAAATAAATGAAAAGAGCCAGAGCTTTTGTTTGCCGTTATAGATGTTAAATATAAAAATATGAATTTATCGGTTATCCGTATCGGTATTGGCAATGAGAAGCTGGAAATTATCGGTTATCGGTTTAAATTTTTCATATCGTGCATCACAATACAAAAGATCCAGTTTGGATGTTTGCAAGCAAAGTAAGGGGCGGCGTTTTGAGATTTACCCACTCTGGGTTCAGGGTCCTGCCTGTCTTAAAAAAATCCTAGAGGAAACACTGTGGTTGCATGGGTTTTCTAAAGTTGCAGTGCAATGGCTCTCAGGGCCCCCATACTTCCTTCAGCCCTAAATATCTATATCTATATCTATCTAATACATACATACTATATACAGTACATATATACACACACACACACACAACCAGCTGTATTTTTTCATTTCCACACAGCCACACATAAACAGTTATAATTTTCAACAGACACAACTGCACCCAACAGCTAAAATGCGTTAACACATAAAGCGACCTTCCGTTTCCCATACACTCACAAAAAAAAAGGCCAATACTTTTCATATGCCAACAGAAACCTTCTCCGTCATCCACTACTGTTATTTTCAACTAAGTTTACAGAGCTCATAAAGAGGTTTTATATAGTCAATATGGCTGGCTGTGTCTGGTACACTGTGTCCTCTGGTCAGAACTCCAGATTGTCAATATAACAGTAAAAATCTCTGTTAACATCCACTCCTCATATCACTCTGAATCAAGTTTTACTGCCAAGTACACTTTTGGTGCTGCTGTCCAATTTGGCAATGCAAGGGAAACAAGCTAATCTTTAGTTTTAGGCATTTATATCACGCTTGTGGGAATGCTATAGCAAGATGAAAATTTGCAAGATGAGGAGCCTTAAGTTGATATATTGTACTTGCAGCTAGGGCTGACCCGATTATCATATTTTGATAATCGAAGCTTCGCGGACATAAAATCGATTTTGATCGAAGCTTCGGCGGCCGGCGGAGTGGGGGGGGGGGTGGGTGCGCAAGCGAAAATAATGAAAGTAATGGCAAACAAACACTGCATATCTCCAAAATCAGGCAGGTTTCCAGGATGCCAAGTAGCCTACTCATTTTAATGTAACAATTGCCGATGAGAACTGGTGTCAAAAAGGGAAAAAGGAGGAGAAAAAAAAAATCAATCACAGACTTTCATGATCGATTACCATGGCAATGAACGAAGCTTCGAAGTAGGCCTGGGACGATAATAAATTTTGCTGGACGATATATTGTCCCACAAATTATTGACGATAAACGATATTATTGACACATTTTTTTGAGAACAAATTAACCACTAATATAATAATAATAATATTTCATAATAATGCAAGTAGTCCCTTTTAAATGCGATAAACTTTTATTTCTCATGAGTATTTTTTTTTTAACCATTGTAATTGGAATGACAAGAACTTATATAGCTACTATCCTAAATAAATAAAATAAACAAAAAATAATAAACAGTGCAGTGCAGCTCTTCTGTCCAATAACGTTATACACCTGAAGCTCCACTTTTCATTCAAACAAACCAATATGACTTCCACAGATGTAAGATTTCATCAATGAGACCAGCATTTATCTCCTAAAAAGTATTAAACCAGCCGGCGATATACCTCTAAAAACCTGCTGATAAGTTTTAGTCGTTTTCTCCCCCGATGACGGAGGTTGACCGGCCCGTGAGCTGCTGCAGACGGCTGCAGACTGTGGGAAGCCCTGCTCCTCCTGCTCGCTGCTACCACATTAGCTACAAAAACGTCGGAGGAAATCTCCTAACAGGCGATATGTGGATAAACTGACCACAGACTGGGGATCTAAACTGACTTTCTTGCATGAAAAAATATTAAAACTTTATAAAGTGACGTGTTGACAGCGCGGCAGCAAGAATTACGGTAAAATAGCTTTAGCTGCTTAGCTTTACAGCTAGCGCTGCCGGTTGCTGCCAAATGCATTCTGGGAAACAAAGATCCTGGATGACTGAAAAGAGGGTTCACTCCTTTCATTCTGCTATGAAACAAACGGCCCAGGTGCTGAGACCGATGCACAGAGTGAAGCCTCTTGTCATCCAGCCTGGTTGGAGGCTAGAGACCAGGAAAACAAATAGAGAGCCTAAGCGGAAGCAGGAAGTAACGGCGCCATGGGACCTCAACTCTGAAAAACTCGCCATTCAAATGAATGAGACTGAAAATTTTATTTCGTGATCCGATTGAATTGCGCCATGAGAAAAAAATATGTCCTCTACCTGTTTGAAACATCACGTTTCATGCCGAGAAATCAGCCGTTTATCATAAAACGGCAACAGAAGAATGTATTTTGTGTAAAGACCGCTCTACGGACTACAGATCTGTGTCCCACAGAAAATACGTCACCAACTGACACGGGAAAGGGCGGCATTTGGTGTGTGACGTCACCTACGCTTGTAGTCTTTCTGCTTACAGATTCTTCTGAATCTTATTCTACAATAGCTTTACAACAAACAGCTGATTTCTCGGGAGGAAACGTGATGTTTTAAACAGGTAGAGGACATATTTTTTTCTCATGGCACAATTCAAACGGATCACGAAATAAAATGTTCCGTCCCGTTCATTTGAATGGCGAGTTTTTCAGAGTTGAGGTCCCATGGTGACCGTTACTTCCTGCTTCCGCTTAGGCTCTCTATCCACCTTATTCCTGGGGTCGTTACTGTAGAAACGGTTATGGGTGGAACTTCCGGTCAGCACCGGAAGTAGCAGTGAGCCATTGGCTAACAGCAGTGGTTGCTAGCGGTCTTCATTACAGTTAGCGGTTTATTTGAAAGTTTTCACATTGTTTTCTGTTTTCTTAGTTAATTCGGTAGATGAGGCAATTCATGTAGTGATAATAGATCGGTTATTGATCCATGGTGGTGAGCGCTCGTAATTAAAAAATCAGCTCGAGTGAAGAGAGGGAGTAGCGCTGTTTGGTTGACCCGTTGCAGCTTCTGGGGGCTGCGGGTGGAGGACTGGACTGTGTTGGACGAGTCAGACCAACAGGTCCGCTTGGACCGTGGCCACTCGGACCAACAGGTCCGCTCGTACAACGTAATCTGGGCAGGAGAGACCGAGAAGTGGACGGGGCTGAACCGGGAGAGAGGCAGTCACTGGGCGTGTGTGTGTGTTGTGACAGGAGTGAGGGGGCGCGCCGCCCGTCACAGAGGAGAAATGCATTGTAATGAATGTAACAGCCCCCCCCCCTCGAGATTATTGTTATTCTGACACATGAGTTAAATAACAGCTGTGTTTGAAACCACGCTGCGGTTCGTAATCGCGGTGCAGAAGAGTGAGTTTGGAGCTGACGAAAGGAGAGAAAAAAGAGAGTCGGTGGAAGATGCTCATTGATTATCAGACAGCGATCAGCTCCGCGGTGCTGACGAACCCGCTTTAATATGACAAACTATGACTGTGATTAAAAGAACCTAAACCAAGTGGAGTAGAGCTGAGCTGTAACTGTGTAGGGGAGAAGGGGCAACAACACACGCTATGGGCACACACGCGCCATCGTCCCCTCAGATGCGGCTGCATCTCTCCAGGACACTGGTGTGTGTGAGTGTGAGAGAAATAAAAGCTGTGACTTGCTTGGGCAGACGTTGTTTGGTGTCACCCGCTGATTTGCATAGGTACATAAATATCTAGACCCCGAATCTATAGACCATATGTATAAAAAATTGCGTGTATCATTTAGGGGTTTTTATATCCCTAAATGATACACGCAATTTTATGTTTACTGTTTCATTCCGTGTAAACGTTGTGTACACTGACACACCCCTCTGTAGCTATCAAAAGTATAGGTATTTATGATTAAAATAAACTAAATGGATTTTTTTTACTACAACTTTGTTGGTTGGACACTCGGATGTGTCTGTGTGTGGTCTTATCATAGATCCATGGTGAGAACCTACAGTAAAATACTCCGCCACCACCACCACCACCACCACACACACACAATCCCTGAGAGCAGACAGTAAAGAGGTGAGTGAGAGAGAGACCCCCCCACACACATATGCATTTCTTTATAAAAGAGGAATGTGTTTTAAAATAAAATTATTCCAATTTATATGAGGCAACTTTCCAGAGCTAGCAGATAGCTCGTTGCCTCAACAACTGAAGCAACAAGTTAACAAGTAGCTAAATATGCTACTGTACGTTATCTTTTTATCTTTGGCCACTTTTAAGTCGTCCTCACACCTCACAATATTAGTAGGCAGCGGTATTATGATATTGTCTCGTTTGAGTTGTAAAAGGTGGTGTTTTATGTCTCTAACGCTCGCAGAAAGTGGATTAGCGCGTACTGTTAGCATGTAAACAAACGCTACTTCCGGTTCGCACTGGAAGCTGCGCCCATAATTTCCGCAAAGCATCATGGGGGCTAGGAATAAGGTGGATACGTGCGCATGCACATGGCGATTTATCGAGGCCGGAAAAACTATCGAGTTCATTTTCATTTATCGTGTGATTAATTGATTTATTGATTATCGTCCCAGGCCTACTTCGAAGCTTCACATTTTTTGGGTCAGCCATACTTGCAGCAATAGTAAGTGTTAGCATGGTGGTCAGACATACACCGATTACGTAACTTAATTACAAACCTCACCATCTCTTTTATATTTTATGAACATAAAATGTATTTTGTTAATTTTTCAAATGCGCTCACATTTATCAGACAAAATAGAATCACTGCTGCACAGCTGCATAGCATGTACAGCACCAAATTATAATATGCATTGTTTCGAAGCATTTAATTTGGTATGGTTCAGACTAGGGGCTGCAGGGGCAGCTCAGTCCTCACTGCAGGCAGCCCCGGTTCGAATCCTGCATCGTGCAGCCCTTTCCTGCATGTCGTTCCCCCTCTCTGCCTCCCCATTTCCTGTCTCTCTCTCTCTTGACTGTGCTATCGATTAAAAATAAAAAGGCAATTTAAAAAAAAAAAGCCCAAGACTAGGGGCTGCATCTATTGATTACAAACTTTGCTAATCGAACAGAATTTAAATTACTTTAAAAATGAGAACATTCGAAGGTGGAAACTGAAGTTCGAATGTGTGTCTTCCGCAATGACGCAAATCAACGTTGTGCGTTGCGATGTTCGGCATTGTTTACAAGATGTCAGCAGAGCTAGAAATCACAACTCCTGGCATTATATTGTATCCAACAGGGTTTCCGCTATATACATTTAGTTGTGGTAGCCCACCACTGCTTAATTATCGCCGCCACTACTTACTAATTGAGTCGGAGCAGATGTGCAAAAAGAACCTACCGGTTACTGTTACTTTGTAAACTTCCTCAAGTGTCTCGATCCGCTGGAAAGCGCTCACTTTATCAATAAACAATGTCAATGAGGTTATTATAGCCCATAGGTTTAACACCACATGTCAGTTTCTATATAAAATCTATTCTCTTCACGTTGGTCTGTCTGTTGACAGCATCACGTGACGGTGGCGACCAACGCTACCTGTTTTATGTCCGTTACTGTCAGTAATAAATGTTCATGTAAAACACAAGTGGCGTAAGCTGTATTGTGAGTGACCACAGTGCACCAATATCTACACTGTGCGCTCTGTAACCCGTTGTAGATCGTTCTGTAAATCGTTGGTCCTGCAGTAAAACGTATGTGAAGTGGCAACATGTGTCAGCAGCTGATTTCCTTCTGTACAAACACAACACCTGCATTAATGTAGGTTTGTGTGACCGTAACCTATACTGCCAGACACGACTGGAAGTGCCAGTTGGGTTCTTGTATTTACGTAGAATTCCTCTAGGGGTCGACAGAAGTTACACACTATACTGTAGCTAGTGCTGGGCGATATGAGAAAAAATCCTATCACGATAATTTTTTTCATATCAGTCGATATCGATATATATCACGATATGACTCAATGAGTAGCCTAATAACAGTTTCAGATAAATAAAACTGGTATTATATACAGTTAGTTTTGACCAAATAATTTGATTGGACAAGAGACATACATGAGTGCTGATATACAGTACAACAGCACTGGGTCTTTCAGACAGGAGTTAGGTCAGAGCCACGCTCCCCATACAGGAGCTGCCCCATCTCTCTGTTGCTGCTACAGTTATAAACGGACGTGAAAATTAAAACCCTGACCTGACGTGGCCCGTCTAATTAGCGATCATTCTCAGCCTAAACCCGGCTGAAAAAGAAAAAGGAAAAGAAATCGCCGCGGTTAGCGCTTGCTTCGCAAGTGGCCAGTGTTTAGGTCGGCACAGCTGAACAGTGTCGCTCTGGTGTGAGCAGCAGCAGCAGCAGCAGAGCGGCCACGCCGTGACTGCGCTCCCTTTGATGTGTGACGGCGAGCCGCTCCGACTGCCTGCTGTCTCCGTGGTTAAAGTTTAGCGTTGTTTACAGTACTGTATTAGAGTTCCATCAATCGGGGTTAATGTAAACATGACGTACCACGTCTTTTCACGGTCACTCGTCCTAGTTCTCCTCCATTTTCCAGCAGCCCAAACATTACCACGTGTTGTTGTGCTGTGTACAGTCTTCCTGTGCTGTGTCAACCTAACCTGGTTGGCTCAGCCAGTGGTTCAGCACGGCGCAACTCTCGTTTTCATTGGCTGTTTCAAAACATGAATGAATGAAACCTATCGACTTTCTATCGACCACGTTTCATATTGCTATTGAGTAAAGTTAGATCGCGATATATATCGTTTTATCGCCCAGCCCTAACTGTAGCTTTAACATATAATTGCCTCACCCGCCCTGTCCAGACATACATTCAGAACAAGCCACGTACAAACACATACACACACACAATGGCACATACAGCTTCCCTTGCTGATCTTCAAGTGGTCCCTTAGGAGAATTCACTGTTGGTAGATAATTGGTTTCCAGCCCTCACAATAAAACTGTGCCTCCCTCCCATCCCTTTGTTTCTGGCAGTCTTAGGATCTCCTGGCCTCACTCTTTATACATCTCTGATGCTTCATTTTGTCACAGATACACTAATTGCATGTGTTTAATCAGTCTGCAGGCACAAAAAACATTTTAGTGCAGGACAGTAACATATGCATACCAGTTATTTCATTTTATTACTACATTTAACAGTATTTACCGGCTTTGTCATTAGTGTTCATTTAAAATTCAAGCTAATAAAGTAGAGTGACTTGAGGAAAAGACAGTAGGAGCCTTGACAGTCCATCTGTTCTGCCCCTGTAGCCCTGGCCCACTTTTTGCACCATTTTAACAGGATGGATGCAAGTACGAGAATCAGCAGAGAACAGTTCTCCTTTCAGCAAGTTGACCAGGAAGTACTTTCAAAACACACAAACACTGTGTGGTTGCATACAAGCTAAAAAATAAAAATAAAAAAAACTTTGTGTTTAAGTGACACACACACACAGTTTATCAGTGGTAACACCAATTTCTCAGTCATTCAGTAGAGCAGGTAAAAAAGTCTGGCTCTCAACTCTAAATATGGCATCTAGTTTCCAGCATCACATATGGGTCAGTTACCATGGCAACCATTCCATGCCTGTCCAGGCAGCCTAATATTTACTCAGCAGATACATGTTTGCTGTCTGCCTCTGAGGTAGGTAATGATACTGGCACACCTGGTGTTTAATATATAACAGCACAGAGTCAATCTATAATACATGAGGTAAATACAAACCATCACAGAATTCAGGTGGTTTGTCTCGCTCAACTTTTTTTTTCTGTTTCTTTTTTACACTAAGAAGTGAGAAGAAGACATAGATCAAGTGTAACCTTCAATTACCTAAGAGGAGTCTTCATTTCAGTGCAACTTTTTTATAGTGCAATAAATAATGTCGGAAATGTATGCATCAAGGTAACCTACTAATTATGTTTGTGCAACGACTTTGCACAATAGCCCTCCATGTTCTTTGTCCCATTTTCACCCAAGACGTCCTATTTAATGTCTGTGTGTGGCCTTAAAAAAAACCTCATCATCAGATAACTTGCATAGATCTGTTAAATACTGGCAAACTTGTTTCTAAAATAAACCATGCATCAAAAAAGTCAGTGCACTCCTCCTGTTAAATAATAAATGACTACTGACAGCTTGGGTACCTGTGCAGCTTTAGGTGTATAGGTTATGATAACACCGAATTCATAAATCATCAATGGGTACAGGATATATTGATTGTGGATACTCTGACTGTAACCGAAGCAAAAATTATTGGCAAAATTCCTCATTGCACTAGGAAACATATGCAACACAACTAAATAAGAAGGAAAAGGTTAAAACAGGTTAAGTTAAAGTTGTGTGCAACAACTTATCCCACTGCTTTTAAGCCTCTTGACATGAACACAGGACCAAAAACATCACCAAAGTAACTGGCATCTGGCCTAACCAACGCTGATGTTACTTTCTGGTTTTGTTTTTTATAAAAGTTGCCAGTTGTCAAGTGCAAGTTCTTTTTACTTTTATAACACCACAAGACAGATTTTAGTTTTGCATTCAATTAGTGTCTGTTGTACCGAACCCATACTGAACCGTGACCCCCGAACCGAGGTACGTACCGCCCCATGTGTACAGACTATAGTCCTCGCTGCAGGCGGCCCCGGTTCGAGTCCCGCGTCGGATGGCCCTATCCTGCGTGTCATTCCCCCCCTCTCTGCCTCCCATTTTCTGTCACACTCTGAACTGTCCTATCTAATAAAGGCATGAAAAGCCCAAAAATCTATTTAAAAAAAAAAAAGGATGTGCATCACCTGTTAACAACGGCGCTGCACAAAAAAAAAAAAAAAAATTTCAACATTGAGCTCTCCAGCCGGTTCACCTGTAGCTCTCCTGCAGCTCCACAGACGAGCTGTCAGAGGAGCCTCTGTTGTACCTCACTCTCTTTAGACTGCTGTTTGGCTGCACTTTGTAACTGTAAAAACAGTTCAACAGTGGACGATCTAGCCGTCATCTGAGTGAGATCAGTTGAGCCAGAGCACAGTGGATGTGGCACTGCTCAGCTGCAGCAGCGCATGTGTGTGTGTTTTATAACGGCAAAAACAACAACAAAAAACAGAGAGGATAGGGTTGCTGATCGGCACAAGCCCCACAGACACTAGAGCGTTTTAATCTTATCGGTTAACGGTTAATAATAAGTTAACGAGCGTCAGTTATCGGTCAGAAAAAAAAAATCAAAATGTGTGCATCCTGTAGGTTGCCTACATTTTTTCTACAAATGCTTTGTTTGAAACCTTTACAATTATACTACTGCCTATCAACCTTTGTAGCACCAGTGCTATGTGCTAAAAGAGTTAGTGTACAGCCCTGCATTGGGACAGATTTTTGCTCTAATAAATGGACTTAAAAAAATTCAATGATCTCACTCTGTACAAAGTGAATTTTAAACCACTCCAGGCTATTGTGGCGGCATTGAATAAACTAATATAGGAGACATTGACATGGAGATAAAAAAACATGTTGTATGCAGAGACAAAAAAGACACACAATGTGAGATAAAGGATCAGTGCTAAATTGCCATAGTCATGGTTGACTGTATTGGATTACTATAGTAACCGTCTCCATCAAAGGCCTATTGTCATGGGAACCAAAAGAAAGAATAACAGTATTGATGCAACACACAGGAAAGACTGATCTGTCTGGTTCAGAGGCTGGCAACCTACTTTTAACTGTGTGTGCATCTATTGGAGCATTATGTGCGTGCAAATTACAGCTGACTCAGAGCATATAGATGGATGAGTGTGTTACATGGTTGTTAAGATACCAAAGGTCTATACAGCTGCATAGTGTGATTGCATATATGTGTGTATCACAAATAGAAATACAATAAACATTGGTATTTGGTTTGGTTGCAGGTAGTAGAGGGAGATACATGGAATACCCCAAGTATCACATGCAATGTAATATCATGGCAGTATTGCAAACACCGAGTATACATTGCCACAATTGTTGTAAGACACTGGCATAAAGTAATCATTCTACTTTTGTTGGTAACTGCTCATCAAAAGTGGAAACGAGCAATATACCAAATCTCTGGATCACACAAAGTAGCTGCGAAACATGAGGATGCATCTTTATTCGTCACAGGGTCCAGCTCAAGTTGGAGGCAAGTGACTGGAAGATGGCAGATGCTGCAGCATGGATTAAAAAGGGGGAGAGAAAGGAAGCTAGAGGTCAGAATTTATGGAAGAGAAAGATAGTGATAGACTGAGTGAGAGAGGGAGGGAGGGAGGGAGGGAGGGAGGGAGGGAGGGAGAGAGACTTGGGAGGACAATAAAGTCATTAAGAAGCAGCTATACCAAGGACCTCAGGTCAATAGGTCAACACTTAACTGCAAGTGTCAAGTATTAGGCCATTATCACCTGTACCCTCAGGGGTAATTGTTGTGTGTGTGTGTGCGTGTGCACGTGTGTGCGTGTGTGTGTGCGCGCTATCGCTGCTGATCCTGCTTTCATACATTTGAAAGGTTTATTGAGAATGTTTAGCTAGCAGATATCCAGCAGTGGACAGAGACATAATGAAACACCTTGATGGGAGAAGGAAAGATATATAAGGTGATGTAGAATGTAATTTCATATAATGGAGAAGAGGAGCTAAGGCAGAAAAGAAAAAGCAGGAGGCTGGCTGTTAACAGCTATCAAATTACAAAACATAAACAGTGAGGAAAGGTGGAAACGGGGGAGAAAGATGTGGAGAGTGAAAAGTGGTTAGGTGAGACATGAAGAGATGCAGGAAGGAGGGTAACAGGAACAACGATGGATATTGTGAGAGAGAAAAAAAACATTTGGATGCTTTTAGAGCCCACATTTAAGTCCACCATATGAAAAATATTGATTTTCCATTGACTAATGGCCATTATGGGCCCTATATATTCCTCTATTGCCATTAAACCATTAGCTACTGGGCCACACAAACACAAGCATTAGGCTAAACTTTACTCACAAAGAAGTTGAGTAACTTAAACTTAAAATTAAACATCCTTTTATGTCACTTTGTTGGTTTTCTTTTGTAAAAAATTTGGACATTAGGGGATTGTGCGATTGTCTGAGTCTAATCTATCTCAGCTTGGATCCCTGTCTATGTGCAGTGTTCTGTACTTGCAGGTACAGAGAGGGCCAGAATAGCCCAGACCCTAAACACACAATCATGTTAACACCATGTACACATTCAAGGACAGTAAACACTTAAAGATATGCCAACACACAATATATGCTTTGCTTTCCCTATCTCACACAAGCACACACACACTTACATTCTGCTCTTGTCAAGTGTAATAGAAGACATGAGGGAAAGACAACAGGATAATAGGATTATTATTTTCCTCTAATCTCCATGAGTCAGCACTGCAGTGTGTGTGCACTGGTCCTGGCTGTGTGTGTCTACATTTAACTAGTCTCTGTGTGTGTGTGTGTGTGTGTGTGTGTGTGTGTGTGTGTGTGTGTGTGTGTGTTCTTGTACATACTACATTGTGAGGACCGGCGAGAGTTTTTAACCAACACTGTGAGGACACTTTTGGGATGTGAGGACATTTTGGCCGGTCCTCACTTTGTCAAGCTTTAAATTAGCTCTAAATGCTATAAATAAGCTCCCCTCTGTTTTTCACAGAGGGTCCTCAGTTTGATAGTAAGTTAAGAATTTTTCGCCAGAATTTCACACACTTTTTGCTCTCTGCTCCGCCTACTGGTGAAATTTGGTACTGCACCCAAATATTCACCAAACGCTTAGGCATATAGGACTAATCTCCTGCTGCTGTACTAAGACATTACTAGAAATCATGTTTGTTTTGTTTTGCATGGCCATTTATGATTTTTTGAAAATTGTTTTAATTAATTCAATGGATAATTATTGAATTTGTGCTATGACAATATTTTTCCATGTGATTTGTTTAAATTTAAAAGGATTAACATTTAAAATGTTATTATTATTATTATTATTATTAATAATAATAATAATAATAATAATAAGCAAATTAAGGCTAAGTGCTGTCCAAAACCCACTGTCATATTTGTGAAACTTTTATTGTCGTTTAGACTTCATTTTACATGGTCCAGATCCAAAACTACTCTACTTAGACAAGACAGATCATTAGTTACATTACTAGATCATGACAGAAGCTGGAGACCTACCAATTTTTAGTTATATAAAACCTTTATTCTATTTATGAAAATGCAATAAAGAGACATTTTGCTGTTTTTCTTTTTCCACGTCTAGACCATTCATGTCCGAAATAGTGAAAGCTTTTTTTCTAGTTTTATAGTTCAGTAAGAACAGTTTTCTGTTTGACACGTAGACCACGTTGGACCAGGTCCATATCCAAAATCACCATACAGAGGCAACTAGTAACTAGGTACTAGATTAAATACTGTCTTTTTGGACAAATCATCTTCTTGCATGAGCACTACTGGTCTATGTGGTCTACATCTGGGGGAAAAAACAATTAAAATGTCTTTTTTTTTTCATTATCATAAATAAAGCACAGTGGTGGTGAGGCATTCCTTACTTTTACAATGTATGGCGTGCCATCACAACAGATGAGCAACAATGAGAGGACCACTGTTTGTTACCCTACAGTTTCCCCTCTACATCAGAGGCTGTGGACCAGAAGCCATCCTCAATGTCATCCATGACTCTACCTGCTGCATGCGGAAACTAATGACTTTTTTTTTTAAAGAGGGCAGTTAATGGCTCATTATAGTTAGGCCTATCTTCCAGTCGCCTTTAAAGCAGATATCAGGTGAATGTTTTTGTTAATATAAGTCCTAAATAGTCCTATTTTCTGTCAGCATCACTTCCATAGAGTGTTTGGTCTCTCCGTCACTCTGCTCTGCTGTAAACCAGGAGAAAACTTTCCTTGTAGGATACAAGTGTTATCCAATGAGGAGAGAGAACGGCATGAAGGGCTGTGTGTGCAGCCAAGGGATGCGCATGAATGTGGTGACGTAGGGACGAGGACCAATAGATGCCTGACGAGGGCGGGGGCTGCTAACTCATGGTGCGTTCAAGGAAACTCGTAACTTGTGTTTTTCCTTCCTGTGAAGTCATACCAGTTCGATCTGGTACGAGTTCACGGGTCGGAAGTTACGAGTGGCCGTTATAGTGACTTTCACAGGCAACAGGACGGTAAAAACACGAGCTACGGGTTGGAACGCTACAAAGTCGTAACAAAGCTGTAACTTACGGTTTCAAAAGCCTGGAACGCAGCATTAGACAAAACCACCGGATCGCTGATATCTGTTTTAATATGTGAAGTGGTCTGACTTCAGGAAAATGTTGATAATTCACGGTTTTATAATGATTATTCATTTTAATAGTTTTGGCTGATACAAAGACATGACATGGCCATAAATATGTGGCAAGGAAAATTTGATATTTTATCTTTTTCAATCATTACCTAGTTGAGTACTATATTCTTTATTTATTAATATAATATAAATACTTAAAGATTCCCTAAACCAAAAATCGTCTTTTTAAAATAATTAACATGTCAATTTAGTGTATGGGCTCTGCTACAAGGCATTTCAGGAGCAAAATTGCTAATCCACGCAATAACTGAGCATTTTAGACTTGAAAATGCAGTTTTAGTACCAGAGTCTGAAAAAACTGAATTCAATTTTTCAAATTGGAGTCCGTTTTCGTGCGTCACGAAACTATAGCAACCAATCCCGTTGATTTCCCCCCCATCTCATTATATAAATTACCCACAGGGTGTAAAGCTGGAGTAACGTACGTTAAACAGCGATGACGGCGACGTTGCTCTGTGCTCGGTGAGGAGCGGTTAAGGACGGTGATACCAGCCTGTTACCAGTAGCTCAGAGACTGTGGGCGTGGCCTCTGGATGCGAGCACCTAAAGAACTTTATAATTCACAGCAGCGGCGGCTCAGGAGCTCATGCCGCTGTTTGTTGTAGTAATTCACCGCGATAGCGGCACTTCACTCCTACATAACAGCTGGATGCACCACAAAATTATGTGTGGCAGCGGTGGCAATGTGGTAATGTCGCTGACTTATAATCTGTAGACTTGGGTTCGAATCCTGTGATCCATTTTCTTTCTCTGTCTTTAAACTTCATTCACTTTTCGGTTTACATTCAAATTTGCATTTTAATACAAAGACTCCCCAGAGGAAACACAAGCTTGCACTTGAAACCTGACGTGAGCTTCGTGTTTTCAAATCACCTGTCTGTCTTCCTTGCCCCTGACGCATTGACGCGGGGGGGGGGGGCAGCCAATGAGTGCTCGCGGCAGCGCCGCTGCTCGTTGAATACAGCTGTAATAACGTGATTTCAGGTCCTGAAACATTTGTAATATCTCTGGAAAAAGTCACTAGATTTGTCGCTAGTCGCTTTTTACAAAAGAAGTCGCCAAGAGGGTTTGGAAAGTCGCCAGTTGGCAACACTGCGCGCACCGCCGTTACCTAGCAACCCTGACCAAGCAAATCATGCATATTAATAAGATGTGAATTTTTCAATGAGGGAGAAATATGGACGTGTTGTTAGTGTCTTTGGAGATTTATTTTAAACAACTTTTTTTTATCAAAAAATAGTCATAGCAGAGCATTTTTACACATTTTTTTACATGCACATCATGCCCATGACAATGGGACTTGAGCTTTCATTAGTTTTCACAGCACAAACAACATGATTTAAAGTCAACAGTGAACATTACGGCCCTTTCCTGTATGTCATTCCCCCCTCTCTCTGCCTCCCATTTCCTTTCACACTCTGAACTGTCCTATCAAATAAAGGTATGAAAAGCCAAAAATACTGTATATAGGCTACTTAAAAAAAAAAGACAGACGACAGTCGCCATGGTGGGGATCGGCCCACATAATAGGTGCCAGGGGTCTGCTGCACTTGACTCGTCTTGAAACACAAACCAAGGAGTCCGAAGGGACAGTGTTGTTGTGTGTCCTTGAGAGGAACAAGAACGACAAACACACGGTGACCTTTGACACGTCTGAGGGTCGCACGGAACTCCACACAGTTGATGGGCCTCACTTCCTGATACACAAACTCAAATGTCTGCCTCCTAGCTTAAAGCGTTAGTGAATTATTTGGTGTAGATTTGAATCAGCTGTTCTAAACCCTCTCACGCCTTCTCTATTTCCCACTTGCGCTGGTTGGAGGGACGGAGGTGGGAAAGAGGAGGATTTGCAGTAGGGTGCGTGGTGGACGAAAATTGCAAAGTGTGCCTAAACACGACAGAGACTGGGAGAGAGCTACGAAATTAGAGCCCTTAATGTGAAAAAGAAAATATATCTAAAGGCATAAAAAGTGATGCACTTTTTTTTTAATTTAGACTTTATCCAGTTAAAGGAATTGTGTGAAAATATGTTTGTGTTTTATGGTCAAACGTCTTCAGTAAGGCAAAATACTGAAAGGGTTAACAGGGTTTTAGTGAGGTGCTGGAGAAGCAGAAGCAGGACTGGGGCTCTGCTAATTAACGACCCATCAACTCAGCAGCCAGAGCACTCTGTGCAAGGTGAAGAGTTCACCGGCTGAGTGACACTGGCTGCCTCTCACCTGTTAAAGAGACAGATGGAGAAATTTAAAAGACTGCAATTTCATTATATAAAAACAATGATGGAGGCTCATATTAATTCAAAGGACTATGAAATTTTGATTTGGAAATTTTCAGGAAATGTAAAGTATTGATGCATTTTCTTCCTCCATCTGATTCAAATTTACCCATCCTAATACAGCTCCTGAAGAACGGTTCAGCTAGAGAGATGGCTGAGGTCTAATTTTCTTAGATTCTAAGAGTTATATGCTAAGAGTGCAAGGAGGAGGAAAATCAATATACAGATCATCTTTACAGTATATGGAACTGTACAGGACAGATAACTATCCCCTCAAGATTTTCTCCTCAATAACACAAAATTTTATTTACTCTGGGAATCTCATTTGAGACTTTTGCTGAAAGTATATCAGACAGACAGAATAGTGAACTCAAACAGTATGTCACAAAAGAACATCAGAGAAAGTTACAGATACCGGAATTAACTTTAACAGAGGTTTATCATATCATGTAGCTCGTGTTATGGTGGTGGAGCACTACAAGTGGGTCCACAGTCTCCAAGAGATAATAACAGACTGAGATCTGGAAAGTCTGTAGCTACAGAGTTAATTCATGTTATTTTTCATATTTATTAAATCATATGATGCAAAGCTAGTTAAGACAGATAACAGTCAGTCTTGGCTATGCTGCTGCCGACACTGCTGCTGCCCTGCTGGGACCCTTACTGCTTCTTCATGTTACTGCTGTTGCCCCTCCTACCCATGAGGTTTTGCAAACCCACCACCTCCCCAGCATCCACCTGTGGGCTCTGTCTCTATGATTTCCTGCGAGGCCCTGCTTTCATTCCCTGTAATGTCTGTCAAAGTAGATCATTATTCAGGGAATGAATATCTGAGACAGAGCCTGTTGCCTGCTCATTGTTATTAATTGTTCTAATTTTGAGTTGCCTGACTGAATTGTACAATTTTATATGTTTCTCCACTCATTTGTTCATTTCCTCAATAAATAAATCAAGAGGTTAAATCAATATTGACATAAATTTAATCTGAATTTTTTAATTAGGTGTCCCCTTGAGTTATGTGAAACTCTGATGCTCTTTATATGTCAAAGAGACCATGAAGTCACTTCACCGCAGTGAAAGTGTTCATCAAAATAAAACTTTAAATTCTGGCACAATAAAAGATAATTAATATATATAATTTGTTTGTTTGATAGTTCAAAGACTTTTGGTTAAGTAGCCATGGATAGCTACCCCGCCGTCATTGCGGCCATCGCCGGCCATCGCTGGCCAAGTGTGTTCTGTTTCCTCATGATAACAAGATAAATCTTATTTTAAGAAGAAAAGTTTTGTTATCCTGAGAGAGCAATATGCACACATCTTGTCACCTTTGATTTTAGGGAATTTCCATCTGTCATTTGAAGGGTTAAAATCCTGTTTATGATGATGGAGATTATTTTATGATCAAGACTGAATGTGGGAAAAAAAATATAAAAAAAATAATATTTTTCTCATCATTATATTTTTATTCATATTTATGAATATGTACACAAAATGTATATGAGGGTTTTTTGAGAATGCACTTGTTGGAACTGTGAAAATATGTTCAGGTGTTAGGGTCAGCCTTCATCAGAAAGGCAGAGCAGTAACAGAGTTGTTGAGAGCTGCTGGAGAAGCAGAAGCTGGGGCCTCTGCTAATTAATGGCCCATCAACAGCAGCCAATCAGAGCGCAAGGTGAAAAGTTCAAATCGGTCCTCACTCTGATGGTTAAAAACTTTTTTCCTGAAACTTTGTTTTTCACACAATCTGAACGAATGTATAGTTTGTTGGTTCCCCCTAGTGTTCAGACATATGTTTCCTGTGTTGACATGAGGTCTAGAAATGCCGGTCCTCACTTTGCAGGAAATTCACTCGGTCCTCACTATGCAGCAAGTACAAGAATGTGTGTGTGTGTGTGTGTGTGTGTGTGTGTGTGTGTGTGTGTGTGTGTGTGTGTGTGTGTGTGTGTGTGTGTGTGTGTGTGTGTGTGTGTGTGTGTGTGAGTGTGAAAGAGAGAGAGAGAACAAATACCTGTTTATTTATTAATTATATTAAAATTCTCACCTTGAAAGATAATGAAACATTAACCACAATAAATAAACAATGAGCAGCACTTTTAGGTAGGGAATGAGTATCCTCTTAACACTGCATGAGGAGTTGAAAATAACTGAAAACACTGAAATAAGAAATGACTGTCATGGTAATCATGTAATAAAAAAAGATGGCCAGTTGTTAATTTCAGCTTCAATTCCTTCATGTAATTAGAGCCTGATATTTCAAATAGAGCTTTTACTTTAGATTTACATTTTATTTTCATTGTACTAAAACAGCTTGGCTTTAGCTTAGTTGTCATAAATCAGTGCCAAATCATTCCAAAAAAAGAGACAGATCTTCTTTAGCTAAGGGACTACTGAAATCTTAATGAATTACCATTTTAGTTGAAGAAATAATAGGTGTAGCCTTGGCTAAAAGAACAGTCCTAACAAATTAGTCCCATTTTATCATTCAGAAACTCTAGCCAGGGGACTACTGAAGTCCTAATGAGTTGCACTATTTTATCTTGAGAAGACCCAAGACTGATTTGACCAGGGGACTGCTGAACTCCTTACAAATTAGTACTATTCTAAGAAAAACGTGGTTTACTTTAGCCAAGGGACCATTGACTTCCTGACAAATTAGTCACTTTACTTCAACAAAACCCACACCACATTTAGCCTGGGGGCTATTGCACAAGGTCAGAAGAAGTTACTTATATTTAAATGTGAGAGGCAAATTGTGCTAGTGAGGTATGATATGTATGAGTCAGTATGCCAGAGTTGGCATTAGGGTGAGTCACAATGGGTAATATTTTTTATTAATAGAGCTAGTGTAGGAGGCAGCTGGTCACTTATTATGCATATATGCATATAAAGCAATGTAAACACAATTCAAAAGTATTTGACTTCCATGTCATACTCAGTGTAATTTGTAATCTCTAATTTGGTATAGTTGCACTGCGTGGTCAATATAACCTATTTAAATGGTCTACTATGTACAGTGAAGAAGAACGAACTGCATTACAATTATATTTTCAAAAGAGCTTAAAGCAGAAGTAAGCGAAATGTTTAATATAAGTCTGGTCTGAAACACGGGTCTGTCAGTCACTCTGCTCTGCTGTAAGCCGAGGAGAAAACTTTCCTGGTATCCTACAACCTTTATGAGGAGAGAGAGAACGGCATAAAGGGGCGGTCCTCTCTGTCTGTGCAGCCAAGGGATGCGTGTGAAAGTGGTGATGTAGGGACGAGGGCGGGGACTGCTAACTCCATCGGCTGACAAGAAGTTAGCCAAAATGACCGGATCGCTTACTTCTGCTTAACAGTCCAACAACAACAGTACTGTATGTAACCCTTTTTCACATGTTCCTGTGGCATTTTTCTGATGTTGGATGACATATCAGAAGAAAGTGCAAAATTGCATTTCTGAGTTTTTCTGCCTTCCAATTGCTGTGAACCAACAGCAGACGCAAACTGGCAGTTTCAGGCAGACTGGGGTTGACAGCGTCACAACCCCAGGGCAGGGCAAGCTGCCTTCAAGCTCCCGCCCCGCTCTGCATCTGGCTCAAAAGTGAAACGCCAGAGAGCTCGGTGTAAGGCAGCGGCAACAGTCTCGTATGGGTCCGCCACAGTTTCTCACCGAGAAAAAACAAACAAAGGTTTAACAGCGTTTCACCGTCTTTCATCTCTGTCAGTCAGCCCTTTGTTCAGCTGGACTCGGACTCTCTCTTGCGCGAGCGCACACACACACACAGACACACACACAGGTACGCATGGGCTGGGTGCGCCGGAACGCTAAAGTGTGTCTGTCTGCCCCAACTCCGAAGCAGCGGCGGTGATAATGGAGCACCGTCCCTCACCGTCACTGGAACGCTCGGAGGAACCGAGAGATACCGCGGCGCGCCAAGTGGAAATGCAGTAAATTAGGTTCAACACTCAGTGCAGCTATGGTTCTGTCAGTTAGAGCTCCCTGGAAAACACACAAACACATATCAGATTTCAATCCGCTTCTTTCCCTTACCAAATTGACAAATGTAGGACACACATCAGTTTGCCCGTCCATCTATTATTTGGGTTTAGTATCTATTATTTAGAGACCCCTCTCGGTTTTACTCCTCTATCTCTCCTCTCTTGCTCTCTAACTTCCACCCCTCTGATTCTTCTCTCTTCATTTCTCTCTCACATTTGATATCTCCTAATCTTTTTCACCCATTCCCTCTTTCTCTCTCTCCGTCTCTCTCACACAGTTATCTGCTGTAAAGTAGATAAGCATCGGTTTTCAGCAGCGAGAGGAGAAGGAGAATAATACACAACATGTTCATGAGAGGTGGAGGGTAGCAGCAGAACTCAAGGTCGAAATGCATGTGGTGACTGTGTGTGTGTGTGTGTGTGTGTGTGTGTGTGATTTACAACCCCATCTCCCCTGTCTTTATCTGTATCCTTATCCAAACCTCAGCACCGTTTGCTCAGAGAGTAGACACAATATAAAGTGTTCTCACACACTCACAAACACACACACTTGTCTGAGGCAGTGGTAGATCATGAGCTGGTGAATACAGGATGATGCAGAGCAGCTCGACTGACATGAATCACAGTCACTCTTTTATCTATTCCCTCTCATTTGTCTTTCTTCTTCCACTCTCGTCTTCCCTCTCCTTCAACCTCTTCATCACTTCCCCCTCTTCTCCTGCCCCCCCCCCCCCCCCCCACTATTTTTCTCATTCCCACTCCTCCACTACCCACTTTCTTTCTCCTTTCCTTTTGTTGTTCAGCTTTATTCATCCTTCCCTGTTGATTTATTATGTCTCAGTTATAGTTCCTCTATTCATTCTTACTTGACTACTCACTGTTAACTTTACTTACCTGATAATTTTACTGTCAAGTAGCATGGTGCAGATGTTTATGTACGTTTTTGTTGTGACTCAAACACAGCTTGCTCATCTAGTGCACACTACTGTTTTTTTCCCACAATAGTTTACGCAGTACACAGTGATAAAGTGCCTGCATGCCCCAATATATAGATGAATTGCTCACATATATTGTGATCGATAAATGATTTACATAAACATATGAATTTAAAAAAAAAAAGTCATCCAGAGTACTTCAATTGTTAGTGCTATGCACAGGAAATGAAACTGCTATTGACTATAATCTATAAACACAAGGCACAGTGTTCAACAGAGACCATCCAGGCTACCTGATGTGGTTATACTGCACTTTGCAAAAGCAAAGCTTTACTCATGCCCAACAATGGCTACAATCACAAGCAGCAACAACAGAAAACCTACTCAGCTCTCACCAGTGAATCACTATACAACAAAATACTCATGCTTGCAAAATTCTATATTTAAAAAAAAAGATAACATAAGGTAATACAGAATTTTTCATTCAAATCCTTGAGTTTCCATCGCTTTCAAACCTGCGTGTTAGCTACCTGACTTGCACTAGCACTCCAACCATTCACAAGCTAACTGTCATAAGCTGACCGATTAGCACTGCTCACGCAGCCACACAACCTTGTCCTACTGCTTAGTAACCGCACAAAAAAGTACTGGAACAAGACAACAAAGTGAGCAGTCTTACCATGAGCCAGGGGTTTCTGCATTGCCTCGCCAAGTGTAGACACATCCACCAAAGCTTCAGGATACATGCTCCAAGTTGCCCTTAGCCAGGATAGCCGCAGGTAGCCTACAGGTGTGTGGGTGCTCCTGACTGGCCGCTGCTAGGTAGCTAGCATTAATGTCATGTCCTGAATTGCCTTCAGCCCCGTTTTCATCCAAGAGTTTGTGTCCGTCCTTTCGCCGCCTTGTGTTTGGTAGTTTGTTGCCTCGTTTCATTCTGTGGTATAATTGATATCTACCAACTCAAGTTAGGTTGGTCCGCCATATGAAATCTGTCCGGAAACTGACTCCAGGCTAATTAGTCCAAGTGAGTACACCTGTGTCACCCAGCGGGGCATGAGCAAGACGACTTGGCGCTCAAGTAGGCCACGTACAATCGAAACATTTCAAAATAAAAGTAGCCTAACAAGTAAGTAGTAGCTAGTAGTAATAATAATAATAATAATAATAACAATAATAATAATAATAATACTGTACTAATAATAATAACCGTGATAATAATAAGAAGAAGAATTTTGAGCTTTTGTCTGTATTTTTTTATTTGAGTCAAAACACATGAGTAGCAATGTTTAGTATTGCCATACCTCTATAGCCCATTTGTCATGTGTTGTCTTCTGTCTACACTGTGACACATTAGGCAGATAAAGGCTATTGTATAATTATTGTATAGGCTAATTCCAACTGTATGCACTGTCCATGGAAAATAGATTAACATAAAGCATGATTTTACTCTTCATATACTTAAGACAAATTTTAAATCTATTTTTTGGGTAATTGTACACCTCTTATAGACACTGTAACCATACATTTTAAGTTCATGCATTGGCTTTTAACCATTTATAATTGCTTACATAGGCTAGTATCTCTGTGTGATTTTTTTTTCTCTCTTCAGTGACATCTTAGTGTCTGAGAATATACAAATGTCAAATATTCAGCATTAAACTTGACTGCATTATCCAGTACCCAACCAAAGGATGAACTAATGTCATGTTACAGCATTGTAAAGTCCAAAATAAAACTCCTCTATTATCTTCACAAGCAGCATTGAGTCATTTTGTGATAACTTACTACTGTTCGATGTCGGTATCATGTAATTCAATAAATTCACAAGGTTTCGTGTAAGTGTGTTTGAAGAGAAAGATAAAATATGAATGCAGCTGTGTCCAAACCTATCTCTTGATTGCTTGACATTTATTCAAACCATGTAAATTTCAATAAATGTCACTCAAAGAGTAAATCCCTTGAAGTCCTACATCTTACATGTACTTTACTAGACAAATATACCGCACTTACAACAAGGCTTCGAACTCTTAATATTCAGACAAATTTATCTAGAAATGTCACTTGACTCAGAGCAAACGGTAGCATTTTTCCCCAATCACACTCCGGGCTCTGCTCATTACCAGGTTTCTCTGTGCAAATGCTGTGTTTGGCTTTATATAAAAATCAGCGTACCAGCATCTTGTTAGGTGAAAACAAGTGAGACATTATTTATCTGTTTTGTGGGCCTTTCATTGTTGAGTTGATGACCCAAATCTAAGTCCCTGTGGGGACAGAGGCACTGCACTGCATTTGTCTGTGTGTGTGTTTCTACCTTAAAACCTGCCCAGAGGTGTGTGTGTGTGGGGGTAATTGCCAAGGCTTTTTTTCCGGAAGGGTAATGAGTGTGTGCACCTGTGTTTTGTGTATGAGTGTGTGTGACTGTCATCCTTTATGTGTCTACTGTATGTGCACATGTGTGTGTGTACCTTTACAAACCAGTGTCTGAGCAGGCACCAGTGTCTGGCAATTTTTCTTGTACTTGCTGCGTGCTGAATCGTCACCATGTTTCCACACTTTATTATTTTGACTTTGACCACACAGAAACATTCACACACGAACAGAAAGGGAAAGAGAAAGCAAGTGAGAGGGGGAAAGAGAGAGAGACAGACAGTATCAGGGAGCTACTTATTCAGTGATAAAAGGCGAGCCAGAGGGAACCCAGTAATTGAACTCCAGTGAGCGAAGCTTGGAAGCACCGTGCCGTATCCAGGGTAATAAGAAAAAAGTTATTATTCACCTCAAAGACACACTCACATACATATACAGACTCACAGCAGAGCCCATGTATTTGAATCTATATAAAAAGACATGCTTAGGCAGGAAAAACAATGTACCATTCACACAACAGCCGTTACAGGCCTGCAGTTTGGTTCAAACTCTCCCACCGAGCCAAGTTTGAAGAATGATGAAGATCAGAGTATGGAGTTGTTGCATAAGCAAATAAACTTTAAAATTATTGACTTTCACACTCTCCTGCAATTCCACTGAATAAATCAGAGGTCTCTCTCACTCTCCTGCTCTTTGGATGTATTCATCCACAGGAATGAATCCACAATGTGCTCAGCTATCAGTTAGGCTGCAGTACTGCAGTGGACACGCACACACGCACGCACACATACACACAGTTTCATACACAGTAAACCAGTGTACAAATTCTGATTCTACTAAAACATGCGCACATGTGCAGCAGACACATGGCATAAGATAATTAAAAGGCAAGCAGAAAGAATCTGCAGACATACTCCTATTATGCGCTCATCACAAATTATGTAACAGTTTGTCCTTCACTGTGCTCATGTTTTAACTGTTTTACTGTAATAGCCTGTCTTACCTGTACATACAAATTGAGTGCAGAGAATGACAGTGCTCCCACCCACTGGGCAAGGATGTGACCCATATACTATGGCCTTCACAGTCAGCAGATCTCAACCCAAATAAATACTCATATGGGAGACTTTGGACCAAAATGTTGACAGTGCTCTTCAAAACATGCTTTGTAATGAATGTTCTTGCTGCAGAGTTCACAGACTCTGGAAAAAGCTGAAGCATGAAGGTGTTCTGGTGCCATGTGGTGGCTCAACACTTTACTTTACAAGACACCTTATGTTGGATGTTACTTTCATTTGTCAGGCATCCTTGTCACATACCTGAATAACAAGGTGGAGCCTTTGCGGTCCAATCTATCCCAAGAATTTGTATCTGTTGGTTATCAAACACTATGGACTCACTTTTAAAAAAGACAATATAGAAAATAAAATAGCAGCCAAAAATCCCCTGTAGATCAGGGATCTGAATCTGATTTTGGATTTTGTGGTCACAGGTGGCATCCATCAAAGGATGGAGCCTGACTGCATTGAGGCACAAATTTACAGACCTGACAAATTGGTCAACTATGTTAAACTGGCATTTCAGGCTCAAAGCGGTTAATCAAAGTGATATGTGAAGATATCTAACTATAAAACGTAATTATTTTCTGTCAGTGTAATTGATTTAGTTTTATACAGATGGGCCGTTTGTCTGTTAATGATTTCTCCTAAAGGTCAGTGGAAATCCTGGTGCAAACATCTGAAGTAATGGATAAGCACATTAAAATGCCCAGACAACTTTATTTTTCTTTCTGTATATACTGTAATGTTTCCTCAGTTTTGTATTTGTATTTTTTTCCCCATAATTTTAGTTGTTGGGCTGCTTATACTGTATTTCCTTTGTCATTTAAGAAAAAAATCATTGCCATATTGTTTCCACCTTATGGTGGATGTTGAAAATACTATATTCCTGTCCATGACCAACACTTCAGACATGTTGAGATAGGTCTGCTATCTGCTTTCTTTCTTTCTTTCTTTCTTTCTTTCTTTCTTTCTTTCTTTCTTTCTTTCTTTCTTTCTTTCTTTCTTTCTTTCTTTCTTTCTTTCTTTCTTTCTTAATCTGCAGCCTTCCAGTTCCCCTGCGTTCATTCTTCCTACCTGCCTTCCCTCTGGTAACTGCAGCCAAGTGCCCAACACACACATGTACATAGTGTCACACACAGTGACATGTTACATGCCAATTCGGGCAAAACATAATCTTCTTCCCAAGATGCAATTCTCCATAGTCCATTTTAATCTCAGTCCACCCCACACACCAATACATAACAACCTCAGATGTGATTATCTGTAGACGTATCGACCCCCTGTTACTGAAACCTCATTGATCTATTCCCCAAGATTGCTTGTGTGTGTGTGTGTGTGTGTGTGTGTGTGTGTGTAGGTCTTTTTCTGCCAACTGATAAAAGGAAGACAGTTATCTGTCCCAGCTACTGACTGTGTTGATCCTCATCATGAAAGTCTCATCAAACTTTCATCAGTGAACTGTGTGTGCGTGTGTGCTGAATCAAAGTCAAATGCATATAAGGTCAACATCTACAAGCTGTCTTTTACTCTGTCAGTCTGCAAATGTGTGTGCGCATGTGTGTGTGTGTGTACACAACACCATTCACAGGAAGGATGTCAGGAAGGATACAGAATGACATTGTCATAATATATCAGTAGCTCCTGACCACTATCTAATTAACTATGTGCATGTGTGTGCTTATGTATGTGTATGGCATTCAGTAAATGAATAATAATAATAATCATACATTTTGACATCAATAGCTGCATAAATGTCAGGAAAAGCTGCATCAGAAAAAAACGAGTTACAGTAACACAGGACTGAAATGTAGATATTGGACTATAAATTATTTTTTAAAATTGACCAATTGACCAAAATACTAATTATCTATTAACCAATCTTAACATGTCTTAAAACAATGTCTTATAAATTCAAAATAACACAACACTGGAATTACTATGCTGCATGTCCCTCCTCTTTTGGTGAGGGCTGCCATCCTCATCTCAGGTCCCTTCAAGCTCACATATCTTGACTGAATGCACATATATGAAACTGATGTCAACTGTCTCCAGGAAAGACAAAGAGGCCAAATCTTTGATAGTAACACAGCATTATTGCAATGTAATTCCTGACATGAAAAGTCTTGCACTACTCATAAAAAAGGGATGGTATTGTTGCCCATTACACAGACAACTGTCTTAAAATAGACCAGGTGAAATTGTATTTCAAAACGGATAGTCTAATATAGACTGTATGAACAACAGAATAATATTGGAAGGTGACTTGCAACAGAAATGTTCTGTTTTAAAGAACTGTTATAATTTTGTGTTTTTGTCATGTTTGGGAATTTGAAAGGGTTACACAAAATAAAACTGCTAAAAACTGAAAAATATCTGTCGAAAACTTTTATTTTAGTATTGTCACAGTAAATTATTACTGTACTGTTCTTCTTTTACATCAAAGCTAGATTTATAAAATCTGAGCTGCACAATATACTAGTGAGGTACTAGTTTCACAATGCCTAAATAGAAATTGTAATGTAATAGAGCTTGTTATTTATAGTGAATTTACAAGAGCATCTATCAATTTTTGATTACATTATACATGGAACATCTCCAATGACAGTTATTATTATCTCCTTTTTTGGCAGGACAGTGAAGAAAGACGGGAAATTGGGGACAAAGAGGAGGGTAACCGCATGCTGTAAAGAGTGTATCAGCCCGGGAGCTGAATCAGCCACTCACTGCACCCCCAAGGACAACTATTTGCATAAGGGAATTCCTCTACTTACCCTCATTAAGAGGTCAGAGGTCATCGTCAGCTACTGACCACAAAAATAGAAGGTTTTAAGAGCATTGCTGAGGGACACTGTAGAGTATTTATTCCCTGTTAGCAAAGGACCTTGAACATGAATTCTTAAAGACAATCTCTCTAATCACTGCACCACCCAGCCTCTCATAACAGCAACAGGGACAAATCAAATCCCATTTAACACTAAAGATCTAATTTAATTATTATTCAAATTTAATTAAATGTGCTTAAAATCATATTTTCTTCAATTTCAGTCTTATCCATCAACGCTTTGTGTTTGCCACCCTCTTGGGTGATCCCACAGGGTTTTTTTTTTTCTCTTTTTTTCTATGACATTTCAAAGCAATTAAAAAATTGGCTTACCTTAGAATTTTACACCTCACCACATTATCACTGCTGTATGGACATCAAAAAGGTTGAGTGCCACTGTGAATACTGTGAGTGTGAATATTAAAAGTGGAAAGTGAAAAGTGGAAAGTCTAAGCAATTACAGCAAGATTGAAAGGACTGCTTATCATGAAAAGAGAACATGTTTGAATAGATTGGGATGGAGTCTCGACTGTAAATTCAGGGATGAATTTATTGACATATAGATGTATTATTTTCTCAGGCAATGACAGCACCAGGGGTAGCTTACACATGAAAAAGTGTCCATAACCACATCAATAGAAGAGTTAGATTAAATGACACTGCATGCTGACAGCACAAAATTAAAGAGACATTAAGAGAGCCAGGCACAAAAAAGGGATATGTTAACAATGAAATCAGTGGGTAGATTTATGGATAAATTGAATTGAGCTTTTTGGAGGAGATGTGTAAAAAAGAAAGAAAGAAAAAGACAAAAAAAACATTAGGACACTAATGGGGAATTTGGAAGTACTTGTTGTGCTCAAAGACTGTCAGAATTAACTCCACTCTCAGGGAACACTTTCTGTTCCTGGAACACTTCAACTGTTTCCAGCTACTGTAAATCATTGATTATCTCCCTGGAATCGACAATTTGAAATTGCAGGTGGTGATGGATGATAAATAATTAACAGGAATCAAACTGGGATAAATGGAAGAGCTTCTTGACAGCCTACTACGCTGTATTACAGCCACAACCTATTATTAAGCTGGAGGTCTACACAACACTTGAAGACAACACTTGTTCCAATTTCCTGTTATCCTTTTGTCTGTAACTCAATCACATGGAGGGAAGTACCATGTAAAAATCCACTAAAGCTATACCTAGATCACCTACCTAGCCCGTGGTATAGAAATAATACAAACAGAAGTATAATATCACATTTTATGCCCTACTAGATCCCATAGAAGGCTGTATATGCTTCTTAGCACAGTGTTTATAGACTGATGTCTTTGAAGAGGAGGAGAGCGCACACCGGCGTTGATGAGGTACTCACAAACGAAAACTAAACAAAGGAAAAAAGGATGTGGCACACTCGCCTCAGATGCAGAAAAATGTACAAATAAAGTTGTGTTAAAAAACCAATGTTTCGACCATGATGGTCTTCGTCAGGGTATAGACTGATGTAGCACAGTGTTTAAAGACTGTAATATGAGGCAAATCACCCATGACAAAGTTCATCTATGACAAGGATTACAACACTGGTTACAAATTCCACAAACTGTGCCTATGCTAGAAGAAACAATCTCATGTAGGACAATCCCCGGCTGCATCATCATCCTTTGAGCTCAATCCCTGAGAGCTGAGTCAAGAAGGATACAGCAAACATGCCCAATAAATCTGTGACCACACAGTGGAAACAAGGTGGAGGCTGTGTGCCAGGAAAATACATGTTTGCCAGTGGACAAATAATGACCAGTTGCCAAGTATTTTCAAATCATTTTCAAACAAAAAGACTGTTGCAACTTAAGCTAAGCAACTGTGTAGCCATGCAGCATCAAGCAGATATGACTTTTGAGAACAGAGAAAGAAAGTGCATTGAGACAGTGTAAAAAAAAAAAGGTTGCCCATATGGTCAGTTTCAGAAACCTGTGCTCAAAGCAAAATAAAATGGACTGTAAAGTCACCTTCGAAAGTACTTCCTAAAGAAGTCAAGTGCATAATGTGGAAAGTACTGTGTGTACGCGTATCTTGACATCTCTTGCTGTGTCAGGGGCCTCTGCTCTGATCCCTCTCCTCCTCCTTCGAGGGAGCGAGGGAAGGATCACTCCTTCTTCAAAGTCTCTCTTTCATCTCTATCCCATCACACCATTCTCTGGGGGACGGCGAGGGGGAGCGGCACAAGCAGACAGGACTGGCTTTTTATACATCCCTCTCCTCCCTTGTTCCTCCTTCTCATTCCCCTTTCCAGTGCATGTTTCCAGGGCCCGGTTAGCCCTTTTTGACCTGAAAACTTTTCCTAATTTATTTTACTGCAGTTTTCTGTGTTTTCCCCCACTTCATCCATTTGCATTTACTTTGCTCTCCTTTGTTCACTCCCACACTCACTCTTTTTTAATTTTCCCTTTTATTTCATCAAACAGTCTTTTATAATAGAAGCAACCCTCAAGCTTAAGGGAAGGAGGGTAAAATACATTTTCTCCTAAACTGTATTATTTTCATTATGACTGGTTGCTGTAATCACTTTTATTATCATTTTTTTCATTTTTTAATCATTATTAACAGCCACTCCGTGTTCTTTAATTACACACTACTTTTTATTTTATGGGGTTTCAACAATATCATCAAGTTCATCCCTCAATTTTTAAATCTCGAGCCTGCCAGGAGTTGTGGGTGTATTGTTGATGTATGATAGCACATGTGCTGTATGTTTTCATTAATTCCCAGCCTGGATTAAATTACCTGAATTTTGCTTCACTTTGGTCTCAGGCTCTTCTAAAATGGCATATTATGGTATCCAAAGTGTGGGTGGCAGGCTATTTTCTCATGTCTCCTCACTTCACTATTGAGCTGTATGCTTTCAGAGTCCCGCCAAACTCCCCCTCATCCTCCTCCCTCTCTCGCTTCCCTCCCTCACCACCCCTGGGGAAAGACTAAATTTACTGCTTTTGGTTCCCAGGAGTTTGTGAAATGCTGTTCCAACAGACTAACACAACCTCAGGGATGGTTAACACTCAACCCTGGGATTTACACTCTGCATGATCACTTTGCCGCTTTATCCCACACAGACACACACACACACACACACACACTCGCTCACACACACACACACACACACACACACACACACACATGGCTGTGTGGTGGTGCCAGTCCCATTGCTTTCCAAACGGATTTGACTGGGATTAGTGTGTAAAAGCCAGTATCCACTTGATAATGGTGTATGCCTGTTTATAGTTCTAGCCTTCTCA
Source organism: Trachurus japonicus (assembly GCF_045865225.1). Classification (NCBI taxonomy): domain Eukaryota; kingdom Metazoa; phylum Chordata; class Actinopteri; order Carangiformes; family Carangidae; genus Trachurus; species Trachurus japonicus. The sequence continues at coordinate 12,595,475 of NC_140907.1, forward strand.
CAGTGTGTGGATGTGAGACATTGTGTGCATGTGCTTTTGTGTCCCTTTTTATTTTGGCCACTGGTCAAAGAGGGCACTTCATTATCTGCAAGCTGCCTTTCATCTCATGGAAATCTCATTTAAATCTCTCTCACTTTCTCTACACCACAGCCTATGGTTCTCACTCAGCCTATTCTAGGTCCCGTTCGTCTCTTTCTTGAACTAATTAAGTCGTCACTGCTTAATTAATTATCCTCAATTAAGTTATCATTCAGACATTTTCCAGAATTTTATGAGACACTTCATTGCTCTATACCTGGCAGATATCGAACATTACTTGGAGCACTAGAGACAATATTCCACAAATCATTTATATCTTTTATAGAGCTGCAGCAAACAAATTAAAGGTATAAGTATTTGGAAGTATAAAGTAGCCTAAGTATTGGGTGTACTAAAATTCAACATTTTTACATCTTAACAAAAAACTCTCTCTGTTCCACAGTGAGATGATTCAGAAAGAACTATAAACTATCAATGTTAATGTACCATGAGCAGACTTTTGCTGTATGGCCATTATCAAGTGAGTCATTTAGTGAAATCTCAATGAGTGAAGCCAAAGACAAACATTTTATTTTTCTAATAAGTTACATCTACTTCCTTACCAATGGAAAGACAGTCAATCATGAAAGCAATTTTTGATTTGATCTGAAAATTTTTAATGTCCCCGAAGGGCAATTTGGTTTGCAGCAAAAGTCCAGAGTCAGACACAGATCTCACATAGCACACACAAATAATACAAATAAATACATATAAATACATAGTCATCATCACAAATTACAGCACTATACATTGTTCCCAACGGGCTTGCCTACAGCCTATTAAGGAATCTAATAGCAGACGGGACAAAGGATTTTAAATATCTATTTGATTTGGCCTGACAAGGGAACATATACCTCCCCCTAGATGGGAGGAGCCGAAACTCTACATACAGAGGATGGAGAGGGTTCGCAGAATGGCCCTTGCCCTCCGAGTGGCTCTGGCTTGATAAACATTATCAAGGTCATTCAGGCTAGTGGCAATTGGTCTTTGGTGGAGTTTGACCACATTATTCATCTTATTCTTATTTGAGATGCTGAGGTTCCCAAACCAACACATCATTGCAAAAGTTAAAATAGACTCAATAAAAGATGAATAAAACAGTTTGAGAAGCTTTCTGTCAACATTAAAAGACCTCAGTTTCCCCAGGTAAAACAGCCTCTGATTTACTTTCCAGCAGATGGCATCTGAGTTGGTCTCAAAAGACAGTTTATCGTCCAGGATGGTGCCTAAATACTTATAACGATTGACTATGTCCACAGCTGTACCCTTGACAAAGGTTTGGGCTGTGACAGGTGATTTCTTACGGAAATCAATGATCATGCCCATCTCATGGTCCTGAAGGAGGCTGACAATCACTGAGTCATCAGCGAATTTAATAATGAACCTTGACTCGAACATGCTCAGTCATTAGTGTAAGGCATGAACAATAGAGGTGACAAGACGCATCCCTGGGGTGAGCCTGTGGAACACAACAGTGTCTCGGACAGGGTTTCATTAACACGAGTTCTCTGAGGCCAAGTCGTCAGAAAATCAACTAACCAGCATATTGTTCCGAAATCAACACTGGGTATTTCTGAAAGCCTGTGAGCAAGGACATGAGGCTACACATAGTTGAAGGCTGATGAGAAATCAGCAAGACATAGACGTACAGTACAGTGTTTTCCTGCCTTCCAGGTGCCTGACAACTAAATTCAATATAGTGTCGTCACAGCATCCTACACCTCCTTCCTGGGTTGGTAGGAAAATTGGAGCAGATCAATCACAGTCTGCGTCATAGAAAACAAACTCTTTTTCATCACCACCGAGGTGAGGGCCACAGGACGGTAATCATTTAATGTCTTTGGTGATGGTACCTTCACCACAGGGAAGAGAAGAAAAGGACGTACTCGCCACACTGTAGATGCTCCCAAGTATACAAACATTTAGAGAGACAACGTTTTGAGCAGTACGCTCTTCGTCAGGTCAATCACCACAGGGACAATAATGGATCCTTTCCATAATGTGGGAAGTTTGTTAAGTGACAAGGACCACAGGAAAATGTATGTGAAGATTTCACTTAAGAATGGGGCACAGCATTTAAGTAGTCGGCCACTTATGCCATCAGGCCCATGACTTTTCCTTGCATTAGTCTTTTCAAACGCGCTCCACATGTTGGTTTCATCTATCTGAATCCCACTGCTTACTGGAGCTTCCCTGAATTTAGACAGTTCTTCAGAGAAGTCAATTGAGTCAAATCTCAAATAAAACTGATTTAATTCTTCTGTTTGAGTGGTGCTTACTGGGGGAGTCTCTACAAGAAAAGAAAAAAGAATAAGAATATTCGTGCATTCCTACAGAGTAAGATTAATTCTATCTATTCACTTATTATGGAGCTAGAGCCGATGGTCAGTTTAGCCCAGCATGCTGAAAACAGGGGAGTAGCTCGCCTGACTGTTTTCGAACCATCTCAGAAAGTCTGTTTCAATGACTCAGTCTTTTTCCTTCTCCATTTACAGTTGCCACATAAAAAGTTTACATGTTTGTAGGCTACATTAATGCCAACTTCCTAAATTAGCATTGGCTGTCTTAATTCAAACTACCTTCTCATTAGATCCCTGAATTGACTAAAGTTAGCTCTACTTTAGCCACTCCATACTCATTTAAAAATGGAGATGAAAACAGCAGCCACACTGCCTGACCAATGACTTATGGAAGTTATGACTTTACAGTAATTAGTTCAAGAGAGCTGGTAGATGACTGATAGCCTCTCCATTCTCAGCTATAGGTTTTTTTTTTCTTTGCTGCATGTTGCTCCTGAGCTATTGAGAGCTAATCATTCAGACGGCCTGTAGCCTGCAGGGTAACGTCTGAGTCAGTCCCAGCACTACAAAGGTTTGACAAAGAAAACAATACAGACTATACTTGTCATACATCTCCTGCAGCAAAACACAATTTCTATAGTCACCACAGTAGCTGCCTACAATGACAGACCAACATGAATTGGTATTTCTTACAGCGATTACAAAAATCCTTTTTTTTTTTTACTTATCCTATATGTTAACCTTCCCTTATTTGCCAAGACATAACACTATAAGAATACTTAAGTCAATTATTTTACAAACTTGTCCTACAAGAGTGGATTAGGTTGTATATTTCCATAGCAATTAGTTGGTTTAGATACTGTGAAGTGTTTGATGAACTCAATGCTGTAAGCTTACACAGTGTTAAAGGGATACTTGATAATTCACCAATTTTCTACTCACCATCATGCCAAGGAAGGGTTTGGAGAACTTTTGGAGTTATCAAAATGCTTTTGGAGTTCGGGGGTGTGTGTGTTTTGGACACAATGGGGGGGTCCGGCTGGCAACAGATTTTCATATAATAGCGGCGGATATTTGCTGCGAGATGTTCTTCCATGTTTGCATCATAATCCAATGGTTGACAATGATGAACGAACATCTCGCAGCAAATCTCACACATGCGCACAAACATCAACAGAGCCACTGGGAGCTACTGCTACAACAAGGCTAAAAACAGAGATCAAATTATTTTTTTCTGAACAACTTTTCCATAATGCGGCTTCAGGACACTTGGGTCAGTACGGACGAGCAGTATGTAATTGGATGTTTCATAGTGTGTGTTTTGGACGATTCAAAAGTGAGCTCTATCCGCCACCATTATATGAAAATCCGTTGCCAGTCGGACCCCCTCTGGAACTCCAAAAGCATTTTGATAACTCATAAAGTTCTCCAAACAGGGCGGTGTGTGGCACAGTGGATAAAGCGGCCGTGCCATGTAGAGGCTACAGTCCTCACCGCAGGCGGCCTCGGTTCGAATCCTGTGTCGGGCAACCTTTTCCTGCATGTCATTTCCCCTCTCTCGGCCTCCCTCTTTCCTGTCTATCTCTACTGTGAACTATCGAATAAAGGCAAAAAGCCAAAAAATATATTTTAAAAAAAAGAAAGAAAGTTCTCCAAACCCTTCCTTGGCATGACGGTGAGTAGAAAATTGGTGAATTATCGATTTTGGGTGACATATCCCTTTAATAATCATTTACTCTAATTTGAAAGGACATACCTACCACTGCCAGAATCCAATGTAAGGCAATGTGTTTTTAGAAGCCCCTTTTTTTCTTCCAAGTTTCATAAATAAGTTAAATAGCACAGAGATGTGGGTGTAAAGTCAGGCAAATACCTGCATGGGATCAACCTGGTTGCAAAAATCAAAGCTCTTTTTACACGGGCAATCCAAAAGATTCAAAAGCCTGAAACTAGTTGATTCAAATGGCTGTGAAGGGCTGTGCACAGTGCCACAAGCCCAATGCAACCACAATCATTATGAGAGCAACAGTTGATCTCTTCATTAGCATAATGAGTAACAGTGCATTGCTGCCTGAATGCACATTTTTAGAAATTGGTATTAAATTGGCCACTACACCCTGGCAATACCCACATACATATCCTCTCCAAAATGGCACATTTAATTCATTCATTTAATTGCATCCCCTCTTCACTGTGATTCAGCTTCCTCAACATGCCTCTGCATTCACCAAATATAAATAGTCATTCTGTGTTGCCTCCAGAAACTACATCCTGTGTCTACAGTCTTTAGTAGTGTAACTGACAGCTGATATTGTCTCACATATGAAAGGCGCTGAGACCAAACCAAGCCAAACATTTGAATCTCATCAGAAACTGTCAGAACGCACACGTGGTGGTCGATGAAGAAGTCAACCAGATATTGTGTATTCTAACCGAGCTGTCATTTTTGAGAGTCCACGTTTGTGCAGGACAACACTGAAAAGCAAATATCGTTCACTCCTTAGAGCACCTTGCAATAGAGAAAGGAGAAAGGCTGCCTTTTATGAAACCTGCCAATTTACCCTCACACCACCACAAGTTATTTTCATTTCCGCTATGATGTCTTGCCAAGGCACATAGTGTCTGTCTGCCTCTTTCATCGTCTGGGATTGTGCTTTCCACAGGTATGCCAAAGCCAAGGGCCGTGCTTTAAATTCATTATCAGCTGTCTTAAAGATGAGAAGCCAATCTGTCTGAGAGGTGTCTGGAAGGCTCCGCAACGTCGTCATGACAGAATGAGCTGTAGTGAAATGCCAACACACTCCCTGGAGTGTGCTGTTTGTGTGTGTGTGTGTGTGTGTGTGTGGTGTTTATGAGTATGAGACACAAACAGCAGTATGAGTGAGCAAACAAGTGCTTATTGGGAGACAATGTGTGTCTGTGTGTAAGATGGGTTTTTAATGCCAATGTTATGGCTTAAGCATTGCAGAGAAAAGCAATATTTTGGCTGCTTGTAAACAATGACGCTGAATAGAATGAGGTAGCTAAACAGCAGATTACATAAATTCCTGTCATATCTTCACACTTGCTAATATACAGGCTGGAAAAAAAGGAAGGTTGATTTCTGGGTGTGCTTTGGATGGGTGTTTATATAAATTAATAAATGTTGTGTGATTTAGTCAATGTCTTGCCCTGATAGAATGGAGGTTCAACTCTGACCTAACAAGTACTGTCATCTTACAGCAGGAATTATGATTATTTTATAAATTTTGGGCACCCCCAAATCTTTGATGATGTAGACATTTTTGCTCATGACTTGAATGCTGGTATTCTAAATATCAAGAAGCACAAGACAGTGGAATTTTGTGACTTAATATAACAATTGAAAACCAACAAAATATCAACCCCAGCTGTTGTCAGTATTTTATATGATGTCAGATGTTGCTCTGACATTAAATTTTGGTCATCGATGTTATTGGCCAGCTGTGTCAGTAAAAGCTACAGTAAAAGTTAGCAGTCTGCTGTGGCCAAAAGAAAAAAAAAACAATTAAATCAAATCTGACTTATTCCTGCATTCATTTTATTCCGTTTGTTTTTCATCAGATTCACTCAGTCCACCCTGTTCATTGCTAACTTACAGTACATTTTCTCTCACTGTAACCTTCCATCCCTCTGAACGCAGCCACTCATTAGTCTTTCTGTTGGGTAGCCAAAAAGAAAAAGCGAGAGAGAAATGACAACTGGCTGACAAAATGACATTCACCAGAGACAAAGGGAGAGAAAGCCAGAAGGGGATTGAGATGAGTAAAGAACAACAGGCTCGGTGTAATAAGAGATTGACAGGGCACAGAGGGAGGAGAAGAATATCAGGTAAAACAGTGCGGGGTAGAGCGAAAGAGGGAGGGAGATAAAGAAACAGAGGCAGAGCCTTGTCACCTAAATAGTGTTTTTATTTTTGCAGTGTGAGCAGGGATATAAACAGCATTATGACACAGTAACAACACCCTGACAGCAGCCTTTCACAGCATGATAGCTGTGCGTTTGTTTCATACTGTGTGTGTGTGTGTGTGTGTTTGGGGGACATAATCAAGTGTGTGTCTATGTGATTGTGGTATGTGTTCATTTTCTCTTGCAGAGCCGACAACATCATTAGCGAAGATGCAAGCCTGCATTTTCTCCATGTCTGTGTGTGTCCATATATGTAGATCACAGACTGTCGTCCTCTCCTACAGTGCATTTTGAGCAAGAAAACATCATTGCCATAGAGAGGAACAAGCAATCACGGCATATACAAAAGAACTGCAGTAATCTGATTACTAAAATTAGAAGTACTAATCCAGAAACCCTTTAACTGTCATCATGTGTTCCATTATTTGTCTGAAATCTTGTTAAGTGAGCACACATCAGTGTAACCAGAAAAAAAAGAGGTGGATATACTAAAATGAGAATGCAGAGGACGGTAATCAGATTAGACTGATAAATCTTGCCAATGGTTATGCATGAGAGATTGATATCAGAGCCAGTGAAAGAATACATATTGCGTATGTGCCTGATCAAATTATGATCCTATTTTATATCTGTTTTACCTAATTGTGTTCAGTTAATTCCAGTTACCGCACATGTCATAAACATTATCCACGACTTGCCATGGTGGGATATGCGTTTTGGCTAAGCTATTGAACTGCTAAATTCCACACTGGTCTCTGCAGCATGGAAATTGCTTAAATTGGAAAACTGAATCAGTCCAAACTGCCTTTTGCAATGTTAGCAGTGTCAGTGCTGTCTGGCGAGGTGGTATTAATTAGCATGTGCTGTATGAAACCAATACATTTTTTTTCCCTTGCATTTTTCTTTTGACATCAGGAAACATATTTTACCTAATTTCACAGCAAATTAAAGCAATGTATATTATGCACAGTGCTTCATTACTGTAGGTGCGAATTGGACATAGAAGGACAGCTTAATAATAAAATATTACTCACAGTAAAGATGTGGCCGAAATGTTTGACCTTACAGGGTTTGCCTAAGATACTTCCAGGACTTCACAGTTCCCTTTAACTGCCTGGTTTAAGGGTAATTCATTTGTTGGAATTCTTAACTGTAAGTTGTGATGATTCACAGTATAGATTTAAATGGTACTTCTCGTCTCAGTTGTTTTGTCTAATAACTATTCCAAGTTTTTTTTTTTTTTTTTCCCCCAAACAAGGTGGCTGCTTCCTCCACAGTCCTGGTAAAAAAGACAGAACTACACTGTGACTTCCCTTAGACTGAAAATCAAACTAATTTAGCAGAAATCTGTCCTGATTCTTGAAGTGGTCAAATGTGATAAATTGGGAGCTAAAACCATTATTAATGTAGAGCGTCTCCCTGTCTTTGCAGTTAGAATATAAATCAACAGTTGAAATGGTTTGTATTGACTCCCTCTTTCATTTTGCAGACTAATATCCTCCTCAGCTAATGAAGCACCACTGTGGTGGCATAACCATCTCTTCAGAACAATTCTCTCTTTTGTTGCATAATGCTATCTTGTATTTATCTTGTCCAACTGATATACATGCACCAATGCACTAAGCAATTACTACAATAATGAGGAGCTGTTTCCAAATGTCTGTTTCACTCTACTGTTAAAGAATTTCAAGGTTACGTTTTATGTTGAAGTCACTGCCTTGGAGAACTTCCAAGGTTAAGAGGCATTTTTCTGGTGAGTCACCTGAATTTCCTTGAATTTCAATGAGCCTTTATAGTCACGAGGGTAGACGAGAGATACCATCCAGTAGAGTAATATGGCTACTGATAGCACACATATAAACACACACACACGCCTGCAAAGTGGTTTCTCTAACTGCAGGGGACATACACACATACTGCACACTCCTAAATCGCTTACCTTTACTAATGCAGGGTGTGTGAAGAAGGAGGGAACGTACACTTTACTCTCTTTCACCCTAAGGTGAAGAGGACACACTTATTTATCCACGAGCTTTGCTTCCTCATACACACAGATACACACAGACACTCACATGCACACACACACAGACAGCAATGCTCGAGATTCAAAATAGAGAGAGGGGAGAGTAGAGAGGACCCTGTAATGTCAGGTTTCTTTGCAGAGAAGATGAAAGAGGAAGATCAAACAAGCGGCGGTACGTGATACAAGAAATGTCACCCCTCCCCACACACTCACATGCACACACACACAAACTCACACACGCAAACACACACGTATGCATAGGTGGGCAAACAACAACAGGAAGGACGGTGAAACATGTAACTCAACTTGTGCATGTTTGTGTGTGCACATGTTTGAGTGCATGCATTACACACACAGTATTATGCCATCCATGTTGTCTTTGGAGTAATTAATCACTAGCAGCTAAACAGCACAGCAGCCTTTTTTTTCCTTCTTTTTTTCCCTAGTTGATGTATATAGCCTCCCAGTCTGCACAGGGACCAAAAACAAGGTCACTAAAATATGAAAATGGGTTCCTTAATTACAGTCACAATATCACACGATAATGAGCATTAACTGCTCCAACCTTTAGAAAACAGGTTGGTAAATATGACCCACTAGTGTAAAATATAAACACAAACCACTGTACTGTGTATTCTTAGAGCAACAGACACGTATTGTGTTGCAGGCCACTCAGATAATAGTTCAGGAATTTCAATACTGGAAGACAAAAATTAGGAGTCATGTAGCTTGTGAGGAATCATGTTTAATGCTGACTGGAAGGCTTCTCTCACCAGCCACCTATAGGTAGTAGCACATACAGCACCAGTGGGCATTGGTTACTGCCAAAGAAAGGCTGCAGATGGCACCTGAGCCTCAGTAAACCTGACTTCCCCTGAGCTGGGTGTATAGGCAGACTACAAGATCAAAGAACACCACCAACTGTGAACTTATAGATCAGCATGTGTCAGTGTTTTTTAAGCATACACACAGTACACAAACTTCTTAAAAAACTGAACTTTGCTCTGAGATGGGAGTATGTGACTGTGAGAGCTTGATGTGCGGAGCACCATACAGTAGATCTGTAGCTGTCATTAGCTACATGTGTAGAGTTGGATAGCTGTTCTATATGAAAAAAATATAAATGCATCCAAGAAGCATTTGAGATGATTTTTTTCTTGCCAAATGGCATCAATGTTGATTTGATGTTAAGATAAGTGTAAATGAACCTGCAGGAAATCACGTTTGCTTTTCACGAATATTTGACACTTCCTGGTGTCTTTGGTTGAATATTGTGACGCAACCGTCATCATGCCTTTCTTTTATACATGTAGAACATCTGTTTCATTTCATGAACGTGACCTCCCCATCCCATCGCTGAATCTTGCCCAAAGGCTTTGTTAACTGAATGTCACCCACCTACTTTATTTGATGAGTGAATCATCTGCTCTGTTTCTTGAATGTAACGTGCCTGCTATGTTTGGTGAGTGTCTGGAAACGAGACGTGCCCGTCACCATGCAACCTTCACTAGGTTATCACCACATCACACACTGGAATCCATGATGAATGGCCCGGGGTGGGGATGGAGCAGGAGGGGTGTCGGGGTGCTATATTTGAGCCCCCATAATCCCCTTTAATCTGACTCTGCACATCAACATTAAATGAGGTTAACTACTATGGGTAACACACACAGCGATGCACAAACACACATCACTCGATGAAATCCAGGCACTTTCTCAAGGTTACACGCACTGACACACACAAAGACTCTCTGCTCAGTATATCCTCTATTCTGTGTGTGCGCATATGGGTCCGTGTGTGTGTGTGTGTGTACAAATTGGATTGGCCTGACAGGTCTCCATTTACAGGGTCAAGCAAACCCATTCAGCATATTCAATTTGTTTCCCTTGCTGACAGAGAGAGAGAGACAGAGAGACAGAGAGAGAGAGAGAGAGAGTCCAGACCTTGCATTGATAAAAATTAAAGGGTCAGATCAGTCACACATTAAAAGAATATATGGTATTCTATAGCCTTTCTCATCCATCCCCATGCCTCAATGAAACTGAAGTGAATCAAATTAAATTTATGTTTCATGCTGCATCAAGGAGAAAGTCAAAAAAATGTAAAGCATATATGTAATTTTTTTTTCCATATTCACCTCTACTCTTTTGTACTGAAGACAGGTGCTTCAAAATATGGGACAAAAAAAAAACCCAAACAAAAAATCACGCAACTATACTCATGGTGATTTATTATTAAAGACAGACTACGGTAGGTGGATTTGGATGCTAGTTCCAGTAATAAAATAGTATGGACAAAGATGGATATACATTTCTGAGGGCAGAAGAGTGACACATTACAAATGTGAAACTCAGCAGTACCCTTTCCCAGGCTGATGCTGATCCATGTCATTTGAAAGTAGACTCAGCAAAGTATGACAAATGAGCATTCAATGGCAGCAGAGTCGCAGTGGTTTGAAAAGGTCGCCCCGTCTCTTCTGCCTCAAGAACAGGACTGCTCTGCACGTCTCCTGCTTGTGAATTCGTTATCATCTGTCATTTGAATATCAAAGCCCTCACTGTCTACTATAACGTCTGCAGGAGACGTACAGACTTTCTGTGTCGCTCACTCTGAATTAACAAGGCCAGCACTTTGCGTAACCATGCAAAACGTGAGATGCAGTCAGCTCATTTGTTCAAATCATCAGCAGGTTGTACTGACCTTTGATGCTGGATCTGTGTTGAACGTCGGTATTACACTTGCTCGCCTTATGTGGACAATAAAACGCCTGCAAATGCTTGTGTGTACCTCTGAGACTCCCCTTCTTCTCTTTGTACGCGCATGTGTTCACATGTGAATGTGTGTGAGATAAGGAATGATTGTGTTTCTTAAATCTAATTACTCCACAGGTTACAGTTTAGCTTTCCAGTAATGGAATACACACACACACACACACACACACACACACACACACACACCATCCGATTCCCTTATTACAAGAGTATAAAGTGTCAACTGCTTCTGCTCTACATGACTAATGAGTTGAAGAGCTGGGCACAGCGTAGTCATTCTGTGTGTGTGTGTGTGTGTGTGTGTGTGTGTGTGTAGGTATTTCTGTGTGTGTTTGAAAGTATGTATTTTCCCATCACAATGTGAGCGCTGCAAGTTTTCCTTTTCCTTTTCTGTGGGCCAGTGTATTTGTAAATGTGAGATGAGAGATATGAGATCCTGTGTGTGCGTCTCTGTGTTGCTGTGTAGACAGTTTCAAAACAAACACAACTAGCTGTTTGAATGGTGACTGCAGGACATCCAGGGTATGTCAACACCGAGACCACTCAAACAGTTTTGGTTCAAGTTTAGGAAAGGATCTTTATTTATTTAGAAAATCCAGTGCTGTAGACCTTTTACTCCAGTCGATTGACACTGAACATGGCTCATTCTGTTTAGATGAGTCAGTTCCACTGCTCTGTCATTACACACACACACACACATACACATACACTGGATGGATTATGTGAAAAAGGGCCCCTGACCACTGAGAGGTTAAATCATTTATGCTCTGCACCTGTACTAATGTACTGTATGTGGGACCACCAGACTGAAAGAGATACCAAACGACAGACAATAGTCTCTTAATGGTCACTTTGCATTAAAAAGCCTTAGTAGCTTTTTGTGGATATGCTCACTCACATTTACAGGGACTTCAGACCCAATGTGTTTACATCTACACATCTACTGTACATTTACCTATACAAAGACCATGATGCTTCTTGAACCTTAACCATAGCCTCAATTTAATCCATTGTCTGATGTGACATTTGTGGACTTTGAACAGCCACCACCCACAACAACCACCTCCTGGTGACTCTGCTGCTGTTAATACAGTAAATGTCCATTCATTCCAAAAATACATTGCCTCTGTACTGTACATAATCCAACCAGCGATTACATTTCCAACAAAACGTATCTGCTGGTGCAGTTTAGTTGTGGAGTCGTTATTTCTCAGAGACAGAGTTGGCAGAGTAGAAAACCCTCAATGTGACATTTTGCCATTAAAACTCTGCAGTGAAACCAGTGCTCATGAAAAATGTTTGGAAGAGGCAAGAAAAATCCCTGCTCTCTGGGTTTGGCATTGTTGCTCACTTCTTCTAACACATTCACATCATTACATTCCTTTTTCATTATGTCCCTGCAGAAAACTGTAGAGCTGCATCCAATTAACTGTCATCTTTGATTAGTTATTACAATCTCTGTATAATCTTGCTATTTTTGTTGGCCCTTTATTAGCTTTCATTTTTATGTATGTCTTTGAGGGAGCCCAATGTTGACAAATACTCTGATGGAGGCCAGAGTTAAAATAAGGACATAGCTGTAGTGTCATTACATTACAGCTGGCACCCACTTCTACCAGCCATCCATCATTTGACTTTGAGGGAGGGAGAGGGAGAAAGAGAGAGAGAGAGGAGAAAAGAAGGAAAGGATGGAGAAAGGAGAGGGGGAGAGTTTATAGCCATGTTTTATTAATTCTTGAGACTGGTGGCTAAAAGGATTGCAGCAGATGAAAAAAAGAAACAACTGGCTGTGTGATGAGGTAGATTTATTCCAATGTAAATAGGCAGGCTTGGCCCAGTGGCAAGGACTTCTGGTAAGGAGGAAGGAGAGGGGAGGAGGGAAGGGAAAGGAAAGGGAGAGGTGGAGAATGGAGGAAAAGAAGGGGATACGTGAAGGGTGGATACAGAAGGAGAGGAGAGGAGGTGGTATAGGGGGGTGTGGGGGTGACAAGAGGGGAGGGAGACAGAAGGGCTGACATTGAGAGAATGAAGAAATCGATGAAGGAATGGAGGGATGGGAACGGTAAGTGCAAATGTGAGAGAGGATGTGTGAGGGCATAGGTAGGGGGATGGGGAAAGGGAAAGGGTAGAGAGAAAGAGAGAGTGATGCTGTAAAATAAGCAGTTAAAGCACTGGTGAGGAGAGAGTGAAGGGAAGAATGTGAGAGGATGGAGGAATGGAGAAAAAGAGAGAGAGAAGAAAGGCACATAAAGCCTCCGGCTATTCTGTATCTATGACAAAACATGTTTTTATGGAGGAAAGGAAGGAAATAATGAAGGAAGGACTAAAGGAGTGAGTTGTAAAGATTCACCTGTCAAAGATACAACAGGTCCTCCAGTCGGGACAACCATTTACATTGTCTGAAGAAGAAGGAAAAAAGGAAAGGATAGACTGAAAATAAAATAAAAAGCAGAGACCTACTGTATATTTCAAGGACATGGAAATGTACATAATAGAAATGTACATAAATGTACATAAATGAAACAAAAGACAGATAGGTGGCACAAAAGAGGGACAAATCAAAATGAGAAGAGAGAGAAAAAAGGCTTCCAAACTAAATAAAGAAACAAAGGAGGGAGAAGAATGATGGAAACAAATAAAACACACAAGATGAAAACTGATGTACACACATCACTTTACCTCTAACTGTTGGAAAACAGGTTTCATGTCCTCAGACAGTAAATCCCAGACTAGTCGAAGAGGGGATTATCATGATCATCATTAATAAGCAAAATGCCAGCAACCCTAAGCCTTCCTCTATCTAATAAATCCTCCCTGATCCACAGGAGCATAATTAATACAGACAGCAGGGGGTAGGAGGTTAGCGTCGACCGAGCACGAGTTAATAAGGAAGGAGTGAAAGAGGTGTGAAAACCCCCAAACTCCAAATTGTGCCTATTTCATATTTTTGGGAGATTGAAAGTGTACAAGCTGTTGAGTGGATAATATAACCCTGTGGAATTTCTAGAGATACAGTACAGAATAAAAATACATAAAAAAAACAAACATATGGGTGGAATATAAAATGAAACTTTTGAAAGCTTAGTTTTAGGTGACAGGAGTTTCATCTAACATGAAGTCTAGGGCAAAAGCAACTTGGTTTTTGCACAGGGGACTGAGATGAACCAGAGCATGGAACAGGGCCAGCTTCAAATCTTAACTGCACAGAACCAAAAGTTGTGAATAAAAAAATAGCACAGCTTGCAAATTATTCCTCTTGGCAACATGGATGGAAAAATAAATGTATTTCATGTTGTCCACATGGTTGGAGGGTTCCTTTGTGTATACCCAAATGCATGAGAATAAAAAAAAATTCAAAAATTAGTGTTAACTAGCATTTAATACCATTTTAAAGTCCATACTCTTTTTTTGTGAAATATTTTTCACGTAAGTTTTAATTGATTTCAGTTCTAACTTTCATGGAACCAGTGGACACATTTTTTATTTCAGCACTGTGGAGTCGAGCTGCCGAGATGTGGAGCTTGGTTTAGATGGGTAAGTTGATATTTTGGCCCATTCCTAATGCATTTATTTACTGTATACATGTATCTGTCAAAACTCCATCATGGTTTGTAGCAAAGCTGCTCTAAAAGGGGACCTTCAAGGAAACTCAAACTTCTCCAGTTTGAAAGCTGGCTGCTGTGTGAGTGTGAAGTGATGACATTCACCAAATAGCTCGTCACAGGTGTATTTTGGCATTTTCTTCATTTTACCTGCACATTTATTTATATACCTACCTATTTCAGCATCGGTTCCATTTACATGGAACACACCGGTGGGTAACTTGTGAGTTTGGATAAAGACTCAATGAGCCCTCACATTAAGATGTGAAGCCCTTGAGTAAAGGCATTATGCTCTATGCTCCCTGGAGAGAGATTAAAAAGGACTAAAATAAATCAGATAAAGAGAAAAAAAATCTCCCCAGTGGAGTTGTCCTTGACACATTCTTTAATGACGACAGCTACACTCTGGGTGAAATCTCTGCCTCAGTAAGTTGGACCACATCAGTTGAGAGTAAGATAAAAGATGCATCTGAGCATGAAGGTCAAGGTAAGCATTTTTTATCACAGCTGAAAAGAAAGAAAGATGAAATGCCAAGAGATGCTCTCTGTACTAGGCGGCTGAGAGCCTGTGACATTATGGCTGGTTAATAGGGTTCTCTCTTTCTTCATTTCTGTTTGTTTTGTTCCAGCGTTTTAACCAAATTAACATCTGGGCCAATTTTATATTAACATTTGTGTATTTTAGCTGGCTTGTGACATTATACATCACTGCAGCGAATTAACCGACAGAAGCATGGCACAAATCTCTTTTGTAGTTTTAGAAAACTAACGGTAAAAAATGTAAAGGCCAAGCGCCTCCTTCAAACACTACTGGATGCTTTAGCCTTTATAGTCTATCTTCCTGCTTGTTTTTGTAAGTGCTGCAGGAGTTTCCACAGCCAAAACCCACAGTGCATTGCTCTTTTTTTTTTTGCTCTGATGAAAACATGGCAAATGGCCTAGAAATAACAAGGACTAAGGAACACTTTCAGCCCATGAAAGTCAGTAATGTTAGAATAAGAACCAGTGTGCCCTGACAATATTAAATCGGGACCTTTTTTCATGTGGAAAAGGAGAATTAAAATTGTGCAGGGGAGAATTGTTTTTCACTTGTCCATTTGGATTTATTACTATCACAAGTGAAGCGGGAAGGGAAACTTATAAAACTAAAATTTGGATTTTGGTTATGATCTACTTTGGTGGTCACGCTAGAAGTCCCCAAATATGCATAGATCTTGTAAGTATTAGTGGAGAAGCTGTCAGCTGGAGTATTCTCTGCCGACAAGTCACTCTGGGGTCACAAGGACTATTTGCTTCTTTATCACTTGTGGGAGTAGTCTTAATGTTTCATCACAATACCCCAGACACAATTTCTAATGCACACACACACACACACAAACACACACCGATAGAGGCTTACACATGAACACACTCACCTCTAACAGCCCACCAGGCTTGCTGAGAGCCTTGATTAAAATTTCCTCCATGTTCTTCTTCAGTCAGTGGCATGCTGAATGATGTGTGTCCCCACACAGATGGAGCTCTCTCACAGAGATACTCACATACTCCCTCTCTCTCACACACACACACGCATACACGCGCACACACTCACACACACCTGTCAAAAATCTTCATGTGTTAAATTCCTCATCTGCATGAGAAAATGGAAAAACACCTCAGATAAAAATGCCTTCTCTCTTGTCCACTGACCTGTAGAGAGACTATGGAAATCAGCTTTTTTTTCCTTTACCGGCCAGCTGAACGGATGAAAGAAAGATGACTTTAGTCTTCTGCCTCTATGGTTAAGGTCAAAAAGAATCAACGGATAACCACAATGCATATTATGTACACATTTTCCATTTTTTGTCTTCCTTTTATAAAGAAGTCACATCGTAGCAAAGCGTCACAAAAATCTATATACAGTACGGCATTAACATTACATGAAGGAGAAGTTTGACAGTGATTAAATGAGACATTTTACTGTTGATACGGAGTCAAACCTCAGCATGTCTTTGATAAAAATTACCCTCCCACAGTAAACATTACTGGTGATTGTCATTACTCAATGTGGCAGACAGTTTCCCCAAGGGCTTTATATACTCTATACTGTGTATGATACAGCAGGTTCACAGCTGTTTAGATGCTATAAGGGATTAAATTGAACATGAAGTCTATGGCAAGCCAAATTAAATGCTACAAATATCATGCTAAGTTGAATGTGGCCGAACAAGACAGGCTGAGCTGATGGACTGCCAACACATTACATGGGCAGGGAGGGAAACCGCTGATTATGAGTTCATTAAATGAAAATTTAACAAGTTAAATGAAATAACTATTTGAGAGCCACCAATCTCACTTTTACAATTAATTATCTGTGCCCATTACTTGAGCCTTTGGTGGGAAAACGAAAGGAGCTTCTACACAAGTGGAATCAGCTGATCAGACGCCCAGAGCTGGATTTTAATAGAATTTATTGACAACAGAAAAAAAAAGACAGATGATCTGAGAAGGAAGATTGAAAGGTTATGGATAAGTTTCTCCTTGTCTTTCTGTGTGTGTACAGCTCTGTCTATCTATCCGTCTCTGTCTTACCACCCCATAGGGAATGTTTCATTTGAAATTAATGGCAGCCGCTTCACTGCCCATATGTTGCATTTGCGCTGCGTTACATGAGGTGGAATTCATTTATTTTCTGAACATGTACAACCTCAGCTCACATCAGAAATTATAGTGCAACATTTGAAAAAAACAT
Organism: Trachurus japonicus; assembly: GCF_045865225.1. Lineage (NCBI taxonomy): Eukaryota > Metazoa > Chordata > Actinopteri > Carangiformes > Carangidae > Trachurus > Trachurus japonicus. The sequence continues at coordinate 12,612,908 of NC_140907.1, forward strand.
TCTAGAAATGCACTTACGGTGTATGATTAACACACTGAAGTGACACTGAATTATTCTCCACAGTGAGGAGAGGTGCAGTTAGTCAGATAATATTCACTGCTGTAGATTCACCAACACATCATGTGGTAATACAATTCATAACATGCAGGAACAGAGACTGCAGTCATTAGGTAACATTTCTATTAATGGATTTCTTCTACTTCGCCCTCTCTTTTGCCTTTTGTCTGTTGTTACTAAGGGCCAGATTCAAACTATCCACGTCCCTCTGTCCCATCACTCTGCTTTTTGTCTCTGGGATTATTACTATTCAAGTCACACCTAGTAGCCCCTGCATGCCTCTGATCTTTTTGCTGCAATTCCTGTCTACTCATCCCCCCCCCCCCCCCCCTTTTTTTTTTTACCTGTATTATTTTTTCTCTCCTTTTGTTCATGTTAGTCATAGCTTACCACTGTCACGCGTCCATCATCAGTGTGCAACCTTTTCAGTCTCAATACAATGATGTGTGTTCCTTGAGAGATCAATGTGCAGGTGGAATAAGAGGCTTTTCTAAGTATTCAAAATGGAATGATGCTGTTCAGCAAACCAAAAATACCAATACACCAATGTTTAGTCACTACCTCCTGACTGCCCTGTTGGCTCCAGAGAGGAAAAACATGAGCACTATGAATCATAAAACACAAAATTCTGTGGTAAATGGCTAATGTTTTTACCCGCATAATATAAATATATACAGTATATATTTAAGGTATTTTACATTTAAGTAATATGACATGATATTTCTTGAAATATTTCCCTCATATACAGATAATTATAATGCTTTTTTATATTTGCCATCTCATTCCTTCATCTTGTAAAAAGAATCAGTCATCACTACATCTTCTTTGTTTATTATGATTCACTTCATCACCCCCTGGTCCATTTCATTTTGTCTGTCCCCTCTCTTTGTCTCACTGCATCTTGTTGTTCTATTTTCTTATTTGTCTTTGCATTTTCCCAAGGAAAGATGTCAAGTGGTAATATATTGCTGCAATAAACCATTATGTCTCCCACTATCCCTCCTTTCTTCAATCCACCCTATTCTGTTACTTCATCATCTCTTTGTAGCTTCTTCTCATCTTTCTTCTGTTTATATGGAGGTGGAGGTCAAGACTCTTTGTTCACAAGGTTTATTTTTTGCTGCCAAGATAAAACCACACTTTATTTCCTGCCCTTTAAAACTGTTCGATGGCAACTTTCAGTTGCCCACATGTTGTACTGTTTTTAAACTACACTGTTGTGCTCGGTTTTCCTGTAATATCCACCAGTAAAATAAAATATGCCAGAAAACATCCTTATTCATGTTGATGAAAAACAAGCTGGCGGGGCGGTGCGTGGCGCAGTGGGTAGAGCGACCGCCCCATGTAGAGGCTACAGTCCTCTGCCCCGGTTCGAAACCCGCATCGGGCAGCCCTTTCCTGCATGTCATTCCCCCTCTCTCTGCCACCCCCTTTCCTGTCTATCTCTACTGTGGACTATCGATTAAAGTCAAAAAGCCAAAAAAATATACTTTAAAGAAAAACAAGCTTGTGTTTGGGAGATATCCAGTTCAAATTCTCCACAGAGAAATAAGTGGAACTCACTCTTCACTGCACAAAAAGGAGAGAGAAAGAAAGAAAAAAACAGCACAGCTGCCCTTTAGCAAGACACTTAACCCCCCACCCCAACTGTTAAGGGGCCAATAAGTAGAAGAGTAGAAGATTGTTGTTGCACTGAGCTGCTTCAAGGTGAGTGGGTGTTCAGCTGTATGAATATGAAACAGCACCACTTAAAAAATGCCTGAATATTTCATTCTTGTTCCTTTGACTTGAAAGTTTAGAAAGTATCCACTAAATAAAAATAATATATTTTCATAACTTGCTCTGTCGTGGTTTCATTGACACACCAAAGTGAACTATGCTACGAATTTGACAGCTGCTGATGCTAACTCATCCTGCCAGTCAGAAAGGAAAATGTGGTAATGAGGGATACATGAAGCAAAATATCAATGTTTTCTGCCAAGTGGAATCGCATGTGACCCTAATGAAGACGAGTATTTGGAGAAATTAATGTGCTATGAACAGCATGACATCAGGAAAATGTCAGGGCACATGTTCCTGAAAAGCAGAGCTGCTGATTCATTCATTATTGTTTTCATTGCTCCACACTTTGTTACCCTCCAATGAGCATTTAAGCACGCACATCCACCCAGACCCTGGTTTGAGATAGGTTTACCTTAAAAAACAAGCAGCCACTTTATTGTTTATCGCATGACACATGGTGTGAGTCATGGATTGCAGCCTTACTGAGGCGTAGAAGAACACATCTCTAGCCTCCCACCCAGATAGCTAGCATACTGTTTCACATCACAAGAGCTCATGTCAAAAACACAGAAAGGCCTCGAGCTGCCTCATAATATGTGTGCGTACCTTTGCTTACTGATGCTTTCGCTGCTAACACAGCAGCTATCTGTGCTCATCTCACTGTGCAACCTGTACACTTTAGAGTGTACAACAGTAATTCCACTTTAAGTGAATGCTGGGGTTGGTTGACAGGGGCTCCTACCACCCTATCTAAATAAATTCCACCTGAATTAGGTTCTTTTTTCCACCATGTGAGACTAAATGCTATTTTAGCCTCAACTCCTCTGAGAAATGCTCCAATGAAAAAATAGCTGTGCGTGGTTCCTGGATCAAGCTCAGATTCTGGCAAACATCCACCTTAATGAACTATTCTTTTGTAAAAATACAGAGCCTTTTCCAGCTCCTGTGTGCTGCTGATCCTGACCACTGACCTTGCAGAGGAGCGTAAAGGAGCAAACAGAATTAGTTTAATAATAGGGATAGTTCAACATTTTGGCAAATTGGCCCATTGCCATAATCGCTATAGTCATAGCAGTAGGTTCGTTACCTTTAATTGTAGGTGTAAGCTATTTTCAGTACGGCGGAGCGCAGCAGCTGGCTGCTCAGAGCTACGCTATGGAGGCTAAGGGAATTTCTTGGTTTCCCTCATTAAACTCATCAAATTCAACATCCCAAAACTCCACAGCGCTTTTGTAGACAAGTTGTGACCTGCACAACCACCACGCTATGAGGTAATGACGGAACGATACGAAACGGAGCCGTTTTCGAGGTAAATACAGGGTAAATACGGAGACTGCTTGCTGAAAAACTGTCCCTGAACGCAACGCGCATCAGCGGTTTTGTATGAATTTACCTCGAAAACGGCTCCGTTTCGTATCGTTCCGTCATTATCTCATAGCGTGGTGGTTGTGCAGCTCACAACTTGTCTACAAAAGCGCTGTGGAGTTTTGGGATTTTGTATTTGATGAATTTAATGAGGGAAACCAAGAAATTCCTTTAGCCTCCATAGCGTAGCTCTGAGCAGCCAGCTGCTGCGCTCCGCTGTACTAAAAATAGCTTACACCTACAATTAAAGGTAACAAACCTACTGCTATGACTATAGCAATTATGGCAATGGGCCAATTTGCCAAAATGTTGAACTATCCCTTTAATAATTTGTCTATGGGGTTTAATAAAGGATCAAATTTGTCTTGGTGAATGGAATCAGTGCAGAATAAACCAAAGATGAAAAACCTTCATATCCCCATTAGCAAATTAGGTAGCAATAAAGTATACACACATATCACCCTATCTGTGCACAGGTGTTGCCATTTCATATGTCTAACTTTTTACTGCACCCATTGCACACAGCAGTAAATGCAATAAATTTAGGGGCCATCTGAGGAATTTTATTTCATTTTTAATGGCCTCTTTTTAAACTCTCCAAGGTACACATGGAGCAGATGATCAAATTGGATGTTTGAAACACATGACATACAGTTTTCAAAAGTATGTGACTTCATATAGTGAATTACCAACAGTTCTCCCTTTCCTGTTTCACTTTCTAACACTGATTGTGACGATGATAACCCTTAGCCAGACTAAACGATTTTAAAGTTATATATATATAGTATGTACATAAACCTTTTGTGTTTGCCTTAAGAAATAAAGCCAACAGCTAGAGACCATATGATTGGATCACACCAACCAATGCCTGAAACAGAAACTCACAAGGTGAAGCCAGACCTAGCCCTGCTGTCAAGGCTGTTAATAGTAGGTCTGACTAAGCTATAACATTGTCAACACTGCAATCACAGACTGTGTAGACAGTGGCTCAAGAGTAATTAAACTTAATGAAGACTCAAGACAGTTATGACAGTGGTTTCATGATCATGGCAATCAATGAGGCTGAGTCATCTAACCTTCTAAGTGGCAGAAAAAAAGTAAGTGTCATAGAATAAATATTCAAATGATAGATTGCAACCAAACACAGAGTCTTAACATGCTGCCAGACAGAGCCATTCTTTTTGAAACTCACCCTTAAAGTGTGACCAAAAACCTCATGAAGAACTGCCCTTTACTGGAGATACTTCTGAGCCAAAGGTTGGGGAAAATGGTATTTAACAGAATTTACTTTTGACTTTCTTTAAAATAGAATTGGAAAGGACTGAGTCCCCAAATGTTTGGTACAAAATGTTTCCTATACAAAAACAGTGTGATTAATTAAAGTAATCAATAGATTTTTATCCCAACAAGCCTGAACGTGCAATTTGATACCAAACAAAATAGATTTGGCCACATTCCTAAATAATACCCCAACTGAAAACATGGCTTCTCCCATCTTAACCAACAAGATGCATCTGCAGATGAAAACACTCACTAACAGTTCATTGACCTTCCAGCTCATCTACCCCACAGCTTCCATGTTGTTAGTGATTAGTGCTGGCCGTGTTTGTTGCCAGCTACGGTGGCTGGTTACTATGGAGTCCAACAGAGAGAGACATCTGGAGCTGGGTCGCCAGGGCAACATGGCAGTACGGGTCAGGATTGCTGGGGCAATGGCCTTGATCGCAGATCTCAGAAGGAAGGGCGTGTTAGTCTGTGTCACTGTGTTTAGGAGGGAGTCAGTGTAAGGTGTTGATGATGACTTTCACCACCTGCCCACCCATAGATACCAACTACCAGAACATAAGGTGAATGCCAGAGGTGCAGCATGTGGAGAATGCTCATTAGTGTGTTCATCAGAACATCACTTGAACTGAGTAAAGCTAATTGGTACTCAGACCTTTAAATGGGTGGATAGTGTCCTTTGGGTGAAGACACAGTAAGAAAGAGAGAAGTGCAAGAGAGGGAGTAAGCGCTGGATGAGACAGAGAATGATGATGAAACACCTACTACAGAGTGGAACTCTACATTTACTGGCCACAAATGGCCTATCCACCATTTCCACCTTACCACGAAAACTTCAGGCGCCACATTACGACATGCAAACTTGTTTCGGGAAGTCATACCTCAAGCACTCTTCCAGTAAGTCTTGACATATTGATTTTTTTTTTAGCTTAAGAAACCAATATGAATACGTTCAACTTGAGCCAGTGAGGAAATGTTCACTGTGAAGTCCTTGAAAGCTGTTGCTCTGCCCAGTGCACCATGTAACCTGGAAGCCTCCATGTTGCCAGGTTCAAATTCCCGATGGTTGACACAGATGCTTGTCCTTGTGTGGTGTGTTTAATTAGTGTGAAATTAGAAGGTGCTCAGTGAACATAACCCTCTGTAAACACTGAACAGGAATCCAAGTTGCTGTTACAACTAAAGATAAGGAGTTTAAATTTCAAATCTAAATCTAAATTTGAATTTACTTACTTCTCCCATCAAAATGTATACGATAGAATAGACTAGACTAGGTACACTATAGAATGCTACTATTGCATATTTTACCAAATGCTATTGCACCAGTTATTGCATGTCAGGTGTTATTTCACACTTCCTCAGTGTATGGAAATGCTACTCCATCTTGTTAGTCCTGTAGTGTGGTGTGTTTTGGCGGTGTTAGGAGGGGGGCAGTGTTTTCAGGTCAGAGTTCAGTCTGGTAATAGCTCTGGGGTAAAAGGTGTTTTTGAGCCTGGAAGTGCTGCTCTTTAAGTTTCTGCAGCACCTTCCAGATGGCAGATGTCAGAATGCAGTGTGATCTGAGAGTGTCCTCCACTGAGGGCAGGGGGAGCCCAGCTATTTTCTGGGATGTGTGTGTATGACTCTCTGGAGAGCCTTCTAGTGTGCTGCTGAACAGTTGGCACACCGTACTGTAATACAGAATGTCAGTACACTCTACAGAGGAGCATTAGAGGGACAAAAGCAGCTTCTTGGGCAGGTTAGTTTCTCTAAGTGTCCTTATCAAGTAGAACCACTATTGAGCCTTTTTGATCAAAGCAGTGGACTTGATTGTCCATTTGAAGTCTTCTGTGATGTGGGCGTAGAAACTTGGAGCCAGAAACCTTTTCTACTTCCTCTCCTTTGATGTTAAGAGAAGAGTGGTCCTTGTGGTGTCTCCTGAAGTCTACCATGAGTTCTTTAGGTTTTCCTTTTAATGTTCAATGATAGATTGATATCTGTGCACCCTCCTTTTGGTTTGCAGACTTTGTCTCTGTAGGCTTTTGAGATCAGTTCCTGCTCTGTTGTGTCATCTGCAAATCTACAGTCATATGTGTGAAGGCAATAGTGGAGGGGCCTTTTGATGGTTCTGAGGGTCTTAAGGCAGTTTTAAAGAAAGTTGGAATGACCAACCTCTGCAGCCTTGCATAATGTCTCTTTCTGTTCACGGTGGGCCAGTGCAGTGTTGAGAGCTGTGGTGATGGGATCCTCAGTGCATCTGTCGGTGTGTTGGTAATGGTGCAGGGTCAGGGGACGAGTGGACTTGATGTCCCTTAAAACCCTCTTTCAAAACACCTCACCATGATGACTGTGAGGTCCACTGGTCTACAGTCCCTCGGACAGATGGTATGATTATCTTGGATATTTCAGACAGGCAGGCTCAGTAACCCCGGCACAGGGACATGTTGGAGATGATGGTAAAAAAAAAATATGTGTAATGTTTATTAGTAGTACTTTAAGCAGCTAGCTTTACTTGAATCATAATCACTGCTAAAAGTTGATGACGGTCAAATTCCTAATCAATGCCAGCATTACGGTTTGATTGGTTTAATTAGTTCTTGGGTCAAAATGTGTCTGTCCAGCTGACTGTTCCAAAATCCATTAAAGCCTTTTAGAGGCGTCACACTGTCAGACAGAAAAATCAACCAAGGTTATATCAGACCATAACCTCAGACAAAAATAATGAAGTTCATATTGGTTGTTCTCAATCTCAAGTGTATTGGCTCATTTTATAAATATCAACCCGCAGCAGTCAAGCTGTCTGATAAAACACTGAACTTCTCTGTCTCAGACAATTCAGGTGTCTGCCTGATTGTAGAGATGTTGAAGTTGTTAAGAATTCCCTTATATCTGAGGACTATGTTTTACCTTTTTAAAAATCCCTTTTGATTTAATTAAACTTCTCGGAAGATATCACTGTTGTACCCTAGGCATGCATAAAATGGACACATATCAGATCATGATTAACGCCAAGCGGCCAAAAGTAGACTGAAGTTAAAACTTTCTGTCACAGTGAGAAAGATTTGACTCTCTTGACTTCCAATAGGAAAAGTGTTAAAGAGATCTTTGAAAATCTCTGGAGAAGTAAAAGAAAGTATTTCTGTTTCAAAAGAACTACATGAGCAAGAGTCCACAGGATAAAACTCTCTGTCATTATTAATTAAGAGGGATCATTCATTAAAACTAACTATCATCAACAAACCCCACAGTAAAAACATGGATTCACATGAAGCTAACCTCCAATTAGTGTGCAGAAATATGTGGCATCGTCTGTTTCCAGCTGAGCCCTGCCACCTTCAAACCAAAGGAGGAGCAGAGGAAAAACACAACTACACAAACCACTTAGGCGTAAAACCCCAAACTGTAGTATCCATCATTCAACACAGAAAATGATGATGATGACAAATGACAAGTGTTTTCCTCTAACAAAAACAATAACTACCTTCTGTATTACACACTTTCCCCACAGGAATCATTGAAGTACCATCTAATTAGGGGCAGTCCTAATAGGGAGACTTATAGTGTGTAGAAAACCTAAAGGGGCCCATATGGTATGATAAATTACAGGGCTGTTATTTTCTTAAAAGTGGTCCATAATGGAATACTTCACTTTTTGTCCTGGGAACACCTATGGTACGCCTTAATAAATGAACCACTTGTGATCTACTTGAATTGCCTATCCAGACACAAAAGGAGCCTCTAAGGAGGACATTCCTCTCTCAGCACAAGATAAAGCTTCTCTGGTGCTTTACATTTGACATCTGCAGGTCAAACAAGGAGAAAGGGAAGAGAGGAGGGAGTACGGGGAATAGAGCGAGGGGGAGAGGGACAGGAGGAGAGGAGGAGATGAGAGTGAAGAGAGGAGGAGATTAGACAGCTTTAAGGTCTCACGACTGAAGTCTGAGGAGGTGAGGTCATCTCCAGAATTGAAGGGAGACAAGAGAGAGGGAGAGAGAGATACAGGAGAGACGGTGGGAGAGAAGAGCAAGATAGAGAGAGAGAGAGAGAGAGAGAGAGCTGCGGGAGGAGGAGTGAGAATGGAAATCCATTATGGCATCCAATGAGCTTACTCTGTTCACTCCTGCCTTCTGGGCTCAATACCATGTCTCTTTACACACACACACACACACACACACACACACACACACACACACACACACACACACACACACACACACACACACACACCTTGACACACTCCCATATAGTAACTTTCCCTGAGGATTCAGTAGACCAATTCTCTGTATTGATTTTGATGGAGACCTGTGCAGCTGCTGAGAAAGACTCACTTTAGACCAAGTGGACTTAAGCTTTAACAGGCAGAGACATGGCAAACTATGCTGTGTGTGTGTGTCTGTGTGTGTGTATGTCCAAGTATTTAAGAATAGGAGAAAACTGGAAGATAACTCCATCATACCTTCTGTCGTCTGTGTTTTCTGCCGACAAACAGCAGCAATTGTACCGAAGAAGAAGTAGGACCCAGCAGTGTCACGGTGTTAAGTGAAGTCAGTGCCATTTAAACAGGCAGATGTGACATTTGATACAGCGGGAAGGGAGGGAAGGGAGCACAAGTAGGCAAACAGACAGACACTTGCAAGCTTACCACAACACACACTGCAGGCAGGAGTATTTGCACATTTACAAATGTGACATTTGTAAAAGTGAAGTAGTCCTCCACTGATGCAACACAAAATGACTTTTAATAGATTAGCATTTATTTTGGGATGTTTAAAACAAGGATAAACAAAAGCATTACTTCAAATTAGCATCGTCTATTATGTTCCACAGTTGTTATACGCTTAGACATGTGAGGAGTGAACTAATGGGCTGGTAAATAATGCAGATGCACAGAGTGTGTTCGTTTTGTTTCCACACACATACACCCCATTTGTGAGCTTACGCTGTGTAAAGCTTGTGACTGCATGAGACTGTACAAAGTTACATCGGGAATCATTCAGTGAGAAATGTACAAAGTTGCTCACTCTGCATGCTTCCAGCTCGGTCAGCCACACTGATGCAACAACCTGCGTGCAACACTTTTGAAGAGAGGACAACACTTTGTTTCAGAATAGTTGCTCTTTTCAAGGTGCTGCAGACAGGATCAAATCTGCATGGGTGTATTGGCACTCATACTCTCCTCCTCGGGGCCCAGCTGAGTCACACAGCACTAACCCTGAGATCTCAACAAATTTGCTGCTTGACAAAACACCACCGCTTACCTTCTCTCTAAGGGCAAGGCTGTCTCTTTACCTCATATGCCAAAATGATACAGTATAGAAGTGGAGCCATGACTGCTTTAACACGTTTCTTCAAACGAAAACACACTCCCCTGACCTTTTCTCTAGACTTTACTTTCAGACAAACATGATGAGCCGGTTTACAGTCAGACACAGGGTCATAGCTGCCATAAGACAAAGAAGTGGAGACAGAAATACGAGCATAATTATGAATTATGAGTCATATAAAGTCATCTGCACACATTTGGGTCTGGCACAGGTAAACACATTATGTCACTTACACACATACACACTTGAGTGCCATATGGTGGCACAGTGAAGTCAGTGGTTACAGTGAGTTACATCAGACAGATAAACCAAACCAGTGAGCCAGCTGGACCGAAAACAAACACTGACTTCATATCGTGAGATGATGCCAAATGATAAACTGACTCATACAGAGTCATTTCAGCTCAGTAAATATCTGGAGTTAATAGGAACCATTTAGTAATATTTTTTAACTTATAGGATGCACATCAACATTACAAGCAGCATCAATGTACTGAATTTGAATCCATTTCAATCTCCCTATTGAATCGAACGCAACATAATTCGGCACAATCACCATGCATTATCATGTACAAATAAATCAAACCATCATACAATCAACAATCTATAATAAAAAACATTCATTCCAACTGCAATCACAGCCCACAGTGTGTATGTGTGTTTCTATTCTTCTATTCTATTCATGCACATTTGATAATATGAAGATGTGGGCTTCAACAGCAGACCAGAATCAGCTAAATTGGGAAACCTTTAGTTGTTTGTTGTGTCCCTGTGGGAGTCATTCGTTTTGAAATTGAGCTCTAATTGGGGACATGGAAAAAGTTTGTCCTTCAAATCCATAATCTCTGCAGTGACTTCATGTGGCCCCTAAAGTGGTTCTGTGACTTTTCAATGTCCTTTCCTAATATTTTTCGACCCCTACTTTTTTTTTAGCACTAGATCTCGCTAATTTCTCTCAAACCCTCGGCTTTGCTCATCTTTGCATCTGCCATTTTTTGCACATTTTCCAGTAACCTTTTCTTGTCCTGTCTCTTTTCAGGACTCCCAGTCATAAAAGAAAAGATGCAGCTGTTCCATTCACATGACCGACCAATGGCAGCAGTCCAGGCTAATAAACCCATGATACGATACGAGGTCACTGTTAAAAATGACGCATGATAAGAAGGGAAGTGGTTGTATTAATATACCATTAAAAACAATATGCTAAACCGAAGTGAAGCCGCCAGCAGCTGGTTGTCATTAGCCATGTTAATCATTCAAAAAGATGGTTTGGTAAAAATAAATTTTATGTCAGATTAAAACAGCAATACACTCACTCACAATCATTTAATAAACCAGCTCACTGAGCATAAAATGAATTTAGTAATCACTGCGGGGATACAGTAGTATGTACTATGTGAGCACATATAGTAATCTTGATACATCTCCAATGTGTTTCATGTGAATGTGTTTTTTTCAAAACATGCCAGAATTTATTAAAAGTGCACAACACACAAACAATGAAATGAACAATGAGCTTGTGGTATTGCAGGAACCATAGCAGAGGTTTTCAAACCCTGAGGCGCAGCTTGGAGGGAGAGACATGAGGTAAACTGCATGAGGTGAAAAAGATAAGTGCATTCCAGTGTTTTAAAATCAATGGGAAGTCAGTAATTGTGGTATGGCCTGCTGATTTAGCTTGTTTACCAGCATAGGAGATACGACAGCAGCAGTGCCTCTGACACACACTCCTGAGGCAGTCACAGTACTTACAATTACTGGCAAAATGCGACAATTTGTGTCAAAATGATTATTTGTGTCATAACTCAGTCAAATCTGAACACACAATATACCCATTTTAAGCTTCTGTGTGACTTTCACTTTCCAAAGGTATAATTATCTCTGATGAGCACAATGCATCCATAGGTACAAATAGGAACTGCTACTAGCTGCTGTTGACAGAGCCAGTTTGCCAAAAATATAATCGAATATAACTGGAAGTGGGGCTCAAGTTGTAGCAGCATGACTCACAGAATTCATGGAAACATAGCACGTCTTGTTTAGATCATCCAAAGTCTTGTAGAAATGATTTACTCCTAAAACTTATAGCATGAGCATATAGAAATAAGGACAATAGGAGGACAAAAAATAAATCATACTTTTTGTCACGTTGCAACACTGATATTTTTTTTTAGACATAACAGCGGCTCAGTGATGTCAAATATTCAGTCTCAATGATTTTTAAATATCAGATGGATCAACTGATCTGATGTCTCTGGAGTTCCTCTGATCTATGAACACACTGGAACGCTTTCTTAATTAATGACTGTGAATGAAAACCAAACAATATTGTTTTGTGATCTCTACTCCTAAGATCAGAAACCCCCTAAGGCTGGCTGTTATTAATGTAACACATATCTACAGTACATGGGCTAAGGTGACTATCATGTACTTTCAAGGTTAGGCCAGGATCAGAAGATATAGTTTCGCTCAGGGAGGATTTGAATGACGTGGACCACAGTTTATGAAAGAGTAGCACAATAGTTCTTTATTGGCAGGAAAGCCACCATTGAATACCAACAACTGAATTTGTTCAGCTATAACTGAGTTAATATTTTCTCTATGTATCAAAACTCAATAACTCGACCTCGTATTCACCTTTCAACAACCTCAGTTTGAAATAACCACATTAATGAATTTACAACTCACAAAAATGTTTTCAAAGTACAAATGAAAATAGAAAAAATATTTCAAAGTGCAACTGAAATAATAAAATGTTTCTTCAAAGTGCAAATGAAATAATGGGCCCAAATTAATAAATGTAAACACAGTCCAATAAAGTCAAAAAAAATAAGTCAGATGTCAATTTCAGTCAGTGTCCAAAGTTTGTTTCTTCTTCTTTATTCGTCCTTTAATGTATTGTGGTGTATTGTTTATGTACTGTTCATCTACCCGGGTAGTGTGATTTTTGTCTTATCTGTATGATGTTTAGATGCGTTTTTCTCCAGATGCGCGATGGTCCGACGTCACACCCTCCACGCATGTAAGCCGGTCTCCCGCTCCACGGTCCTCAGACTTGGCTCTGGCTCGCCATCAGAATCCATTCATACTCAAAAAAAACCAACCTGCGTAAAGCAGCAGTTGCATATCTCTCGTTAATCTCTTTTTTTCATATTTATCTAAATTAACTGTACAGTATTTATTCTCATCTTAATCTTAAATCAAATGAACTTGACCATTCACATTGACAACGTATCATATGCAGCTATAAAATGAATTTTTAAACAGCCAACACACATCAAAGTATGCAATATGAAACGATTTTAACTGTTTTTTAGCTTTTACCACTGTATAGTGTACACAAAATATGAATTAAACCACATATAAATCATGTTTGAGGATGATTCATTGAATTACCGTTCCTCAATGGTTCAATAGCACACAGCTACACGTGTTTTAGCTCACCGAACGAGCTTGGTTAGCTGTTTAGCATTTGGTTGCATTCACCCATAGTTCAAGGCCAATAGCTTTTAGCTCGGTTTAGCACCGATAATCTTCCACACAAAATACAACATTAACCACATTCTCACTCAAACACACACTCTGTATATACCTCCGGTTGGTTTTTAACATCCTCTCAGCAACATAAAAGAACACACTGGTGATTTATTCATGTAATGAGTTAGCAATTTAGCTGTGGTCGCCAGTCGCTAGCATGCTAGGCTAAGCGCTAATGGTTTGCTACTCACCGGAGTTTCTCCTCGATAAAAAAAACACAACAACACGGCAACGTCCGGTCCAAAAACCTCCTTGCCGGTTCGGATAGTTCACAAGATCGACAACTCAAAAGAAAATAAAAGTTTTAACCACTTTGTCTATAGTTTTACACATTTGCAATTCTCTCCTCGGCTAATGTGTCTGCTCTCATCGGCATCAGTGAAGGAAGAGAAAAAAACACAGGTAGGGGGATCTAGAAGCTACCAGCGTGAGCGGCGCTTGGCGTGTAGAATACGCACCCTACTGGTGAAATAAAGGTACTACATGTATAAAACTCATTCAGACTGCATAGTTCAACAAGGTTAAACTAGAAATATTGGGGATTACACTGTGTGTGTAACTTAAGGGTGTTACATCCTCCCCTCCTGAATCAGCGTGCGTCCCTGCATGCTTAACTTTACACATGTAACGTCTGACCAATCTCTGGTGCAGAAGTAAAATCAAAAGCTTGCATGACAACTTGGTCTAGACTGTTCAGAATAGAGTGCATAACAAAGGCTAAGGGGTTGCCTAGTGTTTTGTATGTCAGTCTATCAGGTTCAGCTCTTTGTCTTGTTGACCTTCTGGCCTCTGAACTTCCAATTTCCTCTTGAACAGCATTGTCTTCACTCACTCTCAACTCATTTCCATCCTTTTCCTCCACTCTAGATTCCTCTCTCGTCGTCAGGTAAGTTTTGTACTCATCTTTTTCCTTTTCCACATTTCCATCATTAATCTCATGTACATTTCCTTCCACAGATCCATCTGGAATTGATCCATTTCTGACTCCTGGAGCATCCTCAACAGGTAAGTCTTTTTCCACAGGTAGGTTTGTTTCCACAGGTAGGTTTATTTCCACAGGTAGGTTTGTTTCCACAGGTAGGTTTGTTTCCACAGGTAAGTTTTCCGCCCCTTCCTCAGGTGTACTCACTTCCTGGTTTTCCATGGGATGAAACACATCCGCTTCCGGGTTCAAACTTGACACATCAGAGTTCAATTCATCCTCGTTGTTCACTTCAGTCAAGTCAACTCGTGATTGAGGGATTTCTCGAACAATGGTTATTGTTGGGAATGTGACATCCTCTTTAGCAGTTTGTGGGTAATAGTAATCTATTTCCTCTTCATTTTCCCATGACTGCTCTGGTTCAGCGACCTCTTGAGGGATTTCGGTTGCCTGGGGAGCTGGAGTTTTACCCCGTTTTTCTGTGTCCTGTCTCAACTCATCTTGAATAGAGGAAGCTAGGAATCCACAGGGTAGCAACAAGTCTCTATGAAGCGTCCTCTCTGGACCTGCAGAGTTTATTGGAGCAACAACATAGACTGGAGAATCATCAATGTGCTTGATAACTTTGTAGACTGTGCTACTCCATCGGTCTGAAATCTTGTGCTTCCCCCTGAAAGAGACATTTTTGACAAGGACATGGTCTCCCTCCTCAAGGATGGATTCTCTGACTTTGAGGTCATATCTTTGCTTGTTTCGCTGAGCAGTTTTTTCACTGTGTTCAATGGCAAGCTTATAGTTTTCTTGCAGGTTTTCTCTCATTTTTTTCACATAATCTGCATGAGAGACTTTCTTGCGTCCTTCTGGATTGAGTCCGAATGCCACGTCGATGGGGAGGTTTGGCTGTCTCCCAAACATTAACTGGTAAGGAGAAAATCCAGTGGTGTCGTTTTTGGTCGTGTTGTATGCATGAACCAGAGGCTGAACATGGTCACGCCAGTTGACTTTGTCCTCTTCTTGGAGAGTTCCTAACATTTCCAGGAGTGTCCTATTGAACCTCTCGACGGGGTTACCGCGAGGGTGATATGGAGTTGTCCTTGTTTTCTTTATACCCAACAGCTGACAAAGGTCTTTGATGAGGACAGACTCGAAATCCCGACCTTGGTCGCTGTGAAGACGCTCGGGTAGACCATAATGAACAAAGAAACTGTTCCACAATGTCTTGGCTACTGTCTTGGCTCTCTGGTCAGCTGTAGGAACAGCTACCGCGTACTTGGTGAAGTGGTCGGTTATGACCAAGATGTTCTTTGTTCCGCGTCCATCAGGTTCCAAAGACAAGTAGTCGATGCATACAAGTTCAAGTGGTCGACTTGTTTGGATGTTCACAAGGCGAGCGGTTTTCTCAGCCTTGGCCTTGCGCCGTACACACCTTTCACAGGTTCGGATTTTCCTCTCAACGTCCATAAACATTCTTGGCCAATAGAAACGTGTGCGGACCAGGTCCAACGTCCTGTCCATTCCCATGTGACCAACTGAGTCGTGGAGACCTTCGAGTGCCATCTCTCTGAACTTTGAGGGTAGAACTAACTGATGGAAAGGCTCACCCTGGTTCATGCGTTTCCTGTACAAGACACCATTATCCAGTACAAGCTGATTAAACACTCGAAGCATGAGTTGAACTTCTCGATCCTCTTGACGACGAACACGGTAAGTGAGACGTTTTCCCATACTGACAAGGTCAATGGTTCTGCTGATCTGAGGATCGTTTCTTTGTTCAGCAGCCCAGTCCTGCTGCGACATCCGAGGTAGAGTGCTGGAGCCAGGCAACAGGTCAGCCTGAGTGAACTCAGCTGGGATAGCATTAACATCAATGGCGAAACACTCTACTGGAACAGCTGAGTGGCTGGCCCCTTCATCATCTGGAAAACAATACAACTCATGTCTCTGACAGACGGCTTTAAAAGCCTCTTTGGGGAAACTAGACCCACTCCCTTCATCAACAAACCTGGAGATGAACTGTCTCACTCGGTCGTCCTCCACTTGAGCGCTTTGATCGGCTCCTGCTTGATCATGTGGACGCCGGGATAAACCGTCGGCGTCTGCGTTTCTTTTGCCAGCTCTATACTGTATGTTGAAGTTGAAATTGGACAGGGCAGCGAGCCACCGGTGTCCTGCAGCGTCGAGCTTGGCTGAGGTCAAAACGTAGGTCAGAGGATTGTTATCCGTCATGACCGTAAACTCTGCACCATAAAGGTAATCAAAAAATTTGTCCGTGACAGCCCATTTAAGTGCTAAAAATTCAAGTTTGTGGGTGGGGTAACGCCGCTCACAGTTTGACAAACCTCGACTCGCGTAGGCAATTACCCTCATCTCACCGTCTTGCTCCTGATACAGAGCTGCTCCGAGGCCTTGCAGGCTGGCATCAGTGTGCAAAACATATGGCTTCCTGGGGTTGGCGAAGCCAAGGATCGGAGCGGTCGTCAACTTCCCGATGAGTGCTTTGAATGCATTCTCGCATTCTGCGGTCCATCGCTCATTGAAGGGTCGTTTCAGGTCAGAGTTTGAGAAAGACTTGGACCTTTTGGACTTCTTCCGCGGAGGAAGGTAACCAGCAGTCAAGGCGTTAAGAGGTTTGGCAATTTTTGCGTAGTCTTTGACGAACCTTCTATAATACCCTGTAAACCCTAAAAAGGATTTCAGCTCACTGATGTTGGTTGGACGGGGCCAGGTCGTCAGAGGGGAAATTTTCCCAGGGTCAGTCTCTACTCCATTTTCGGAGACAACATGGCCTAAATATTTGACTGACTTTTTGAAAAAGTGGCATTTCTCAGGGGATAACTTGAGGCCAAATTCTTTGAGCCTATGTAAAACATGCATGAGACGGCGTTCATGTTCCTCAAGCGTGTCAGCGAACACAATGAGGTCATCGAGGAACACTAAGACTTCTTTGAGATTGAGAGAGCCCATGCATTTCTCCATGACTCGTTGGAAAGTTGAAGGTGCGTTAGTGACTCCTTGAGGCATTCTGTTAAATTCCCAGAAGCCCATGGGTGTAACGAAAGCTGTCTTGTACTTGTCCTCTTCGTCTACCTCCACCTGATAGTAGCCCGATTTCAAATCCATGACGGAAAACCATTTGGACCCTGTTAGAGCTGCAAAGGTTTCTTCAATGTTGGGTAAGGCGTACGCATCCTTTATGGTCTGATTGTTCAATTTTCGATAATCGACGCATAAGCGGATGGCACCATTCTTTTTCTTTACCACAACTATCGGTGAGGCAAAGGGGCTTTCTGATTCTCTTATAACGCCAGCATCTAAGAGTTCTTTGAGATGAAGCCTCACAGCTTCATAATCTGACGGGTGAATTGGCCTTACTCTTTGCTTAAAGGGTGTTGGATCAGAAAGGCGGATCTTATGTTTGACCGCAGTGGTATGACCATAGTCAAGGTCACCTCTTGCAAAAACTTCAGGAATGGAGTTCAGTTTTTCCGTGATCCTCTCTTTCCATTCCTCCGAGAGTGAAGAATCAGTGAAGTCAAAACTTATGGTGTCGGTGTGGTTTGTGGAACCCACAGTTGTTCTTTCAGCTGTACTGCTGAGGGGTTGTGACACCTGATCCTCTTCAACTCTGTCTGGTTGTGTGGATAGAGGGGAGAGAGAGTGGGGGATGGAGAGCTCTGCTACGCTATGGTTTGGGGAAACTGTTATGTTGTGTGCCGTCTCATTTTTAAGCAAAATGGGGACTTTGAAACATGTTTGCTGAGGGCTCGACATAACATAACTACAAAAAGACAAACCACTGGGTAGACTAGAGTGAGTGGATGGCTCTACTAAGAGCGGGCCTCCCTTGTGGGTGAGGACCCTTCTTACAAAACCACTCAAAACCCTCTTTTCGCCAGGTGGGATCACAATGGCTTTCTTACACTGTAGCTTTACTTTTCCCACCAGGTCAGCGTTTCGTTTGGTGTGACATGTGCTGTAAATGTCCCGAATCAGGGGGATGTTGGTGCCTAAAAGAGCGGGACACTCTGCGTTGGACCTACAATCTGGGACAACAAGAGCTAGCGTGCTAACAAGCTCAGCTTTACCTGTGATGTTTTCTGGAAACTGAATGCTAATCTCTACGTAACCCAGGTAAGGTACATTTTGACCTCCTGCGCCCTCCACTTCGAGGATGTCTCTAAGGGGCAGAATAGGTAGAGAAGACAGGTAAGTATCATGAAATGACTTGGAAATGGTTGTCACCTGTGAACCCGAGTCAATGATAGCTTGGCACTGCACTGTTTCAATGTTAACTACAGCAACAGATCTTGGGCCTACTAAACCATTAAGGAGCTCACCCTCAGAGGTTTGTATGTGTTGACATGTAGCTCTCGTTCCATGGTGTCTTACCTTGGGACTCTCAATTTGCTCTTCGGCTCCAGTAGGTCCCTTTACTGGTAGCCCGTCCAGTTTAAAGGTAAGTGCTGTTTAGCTCTCCACTCATCTTGTCTTGCTTTTAACTCTTTGTATTTTCTGTCCACAGCAGCTTTGTCGATTGAGTTCTCACACACCTTGGCTATGTGGCCGTCTTCGCCACATCTGAAACAGAACCAGGCTCTAGGCTGGGGCTTTTGTGTTACCTGATGAGCTTGTGCCTCAGCTCTTGGTGTGAGAGGGCTTGGTTTGTCTGATGACACTGTCTCATTTTTCTTCTGTTTCTTAGGTTTCCTGGTGCTAAGCTGCAGTTTCAGTTCAGCGAGCTGTTGCTTTAAACTTTCTGTCTCAGCGACATATGCCTGGAGAACACTTGGACTTGGATCAGTGTAAGGAGACATGTCAGGCACAGAATGTACATTTGCAGTGGCTTTTTGTTTTGAGGATCCAAAATGATGGTGCATTCGATCCAACTTGGTTGCCCTTCTATCCTCTTCTGTTCTTAGATGTAAAAGTAACTCTGCAAAGTCAAGGTGTTTCTCAGGTTTCAGCTCTAACTGCATGATGAGATTGTGATCCCAACAGCCGCGTTTGAATTGTTTCAGCAGGTGATGGCTTGCTGATGACTGACTGATTCCATTTCTTTTCACAGCGGTGTTGAGGAGTACCTGAAGCCTCTGTAGATACTCTGAAGCTTTTTCGCCAGAGTTTTGGTGAGTGTTCAAAAACCTTGCGAAGATTTCATCACCATCTTCCACCAGACCATAAGCAGAGTCCAACAGCTTTACATAATCTCTAGGATGAGCAGAGGAGCCTAGTTGTCTTACAACATCGGAGGCTGGAGGAAGCAGACTCTCCAGGATTTTTCTGCGTTGAACGTCGACAGGGGCTCCATCTTGGAACATCAAATCTACATGGAGGCACCATGTTTCAAAATCAGTCTCTCCAGGCGGCTTTGGCGCTCTGCCTGAGAAAGGGCGTAGCCATTTGGAGGGGCTCTGAGATGTGGAAGTGTCATTTTTTATTACATGCTCAACCACAATGCGTCGTACATCAGGTGGGTTCAAGTCGTCATCGCCCAGGTCCAGTGTTTTAAATTTTTTCATTTTCTTACGTACCGTAGGTGCTGCTGCCTCCTTGTCTGTTTTGGTGTCGACTGGAGAGAAGGTGAGTTTCGAGAGGTCAATCTTCCTGGTCTTTGATTTTCGTATGAGAGGTGTGGTGCTGTGTTCAGAATGAACGCTCTCATCAGAGGACTCACTGCTACTGCTTTCAGCAAGGCTAGTAGTATGTGTGAGTGCATTAACATTATCTGCCTGCCATGTCACTGCAGTATTGTTCACGTTTGGAATATCAAGAGGAAGATTTAGCTCAAACATTGCCATTGCGACACCTGAATCAAACTCTACAATGGCTGCATTCTCTTTTTCTGCAGCTTGAAGCCGCACTACTTTAGTTACAGTCCCATATGCTTTTAATGAAGCAATAATATCTGCATCAGTGTCTGTTTTGGTTAACCCAACTAAACAAATGGACTGTTCTGCATTGATGCCATGCATTTGTTCAATATCCATGTTTGTTCGTTTTGACTCTTATTCACACGAAAATATGAAATGAACTTAATGAGAAAAAATAATATGTCTGTCAAAAAGTATAAAACTGGGTCCGTCTACTCCTAAAAATCCTCCTGGCTGGCTCGCCACTTAAAGGCTGTAACACATATCTACAGTACATGGGCTAAGGTGACTATCATGTACTTTCAAGGTTAGGCCAGGATCAGAAGATATAGTTTCGCTCAGGGAGGATTTGAATGACGTGGACCACAGTTTATGAAAGAGTAGCACAATAGTTCTTTATTGGCAGGAAAGCCACCATTGAATACCAACAACTGAATTTGTTCAGCTATAACTGAGTTAATATTTTCTCTATGTATCAAAACTCAATAACTCGACCTCGTATTCACCTTTCAACAACCTCAGTTTGAAATAACCACATTAATGAATTTACAACTCACAAAAATGTTTTCAAAGTACAAATGAAAATAGAAAAAATATTTCAAAGTGCAACTGAAATAATAAAATGTTTCTTCAAAGTGCAAATGAAATAATGGGCCCAAATTAATAAATGTAAACACAGTCCAATAAAGTCAAAAAAAATAAGTCAGATGTCAATTTCAGTCAGTGTCCAAAGTTTGTTTCTTCTTCTTTATTCGTCCTTTAATGTATTGTGGTGTATTGTTTATGTACTGTTCATCTACCCGGGTAGTGTGATTTTTGTCTTATCTGTATGATGTTTAGATGCGTTTTTCTCCAGATGCGCGATGGTCCGACGTCACACCCTCCACGCATGTAAGCCGGTCTCCCGCTCCACGGTCCTCAGACTTGGCTCTGGCTCGCCATCAGAATCCATTCATACTCAAAAAAAACCAACCTGCGTAAAGCAGCAGTTGCATATCTCTCGTTAATCTCTTTTTTTCATATTTATCTAAATTAACTGTACAGTATTTATTCTCATCTTAATCTTAAATCAAATGAACTTGACCATTCACATTGACAACGTATCATATGCAGCTATAAAATGAATTTTTAAACAGCCAACACACATCAAAGTATGCAATATGAAACGATTTTAACTGTTTTTTAGCTTTTACCACTGTATAGTGTACACAAAATATGAATTAAACCACATATAAATCATGTTTGAGGATGATTCATTGAATTACCGTTCCTCAATGGTTCAATAGCACACAGCTACACGTGTTTTAGCTCACCGAACGAGCTTGGTTAGCTGTTTAGCATTTGGTTGCATTCACCCATAGTTCAAGGCCAATAGCTTTTAGCTCGGTTTAGCACCGATAATCTTCCACACAAAATACAACATTAACCACATTCTCACTCAAACACACACTCTGTATATACCTCCGGTTGGTTTTTAACATCCTCTCAGCAACATAAAAGAACACACTGGTGATTTATTCATGTAATGAGTTAGCAATTTAGCTGTGGTCGCCAGTCGCTAGCATGCTAGGCTAAGCGCTAATGGTTTGCTACTCACCGGAGTTTCTCCTCGATAAAAAAAACACAACAACACGGCAACGTCCGGTCCAAAAACCTCCTTGCCGGTTCGGATAGTTCACAAGATCGACAACTCAAAAGAAAATAAAAGTTTTAACCACTTTGTCTATAGTTTTACACATTTGCAATTCTCTCCTCGGCTAATGTGTCTGCTCTCATCGGCATCAGTGAAGGAAGAGAAAAAAACACAGGTAGGGGGATCTAGAAGCTACCAGCGTGAGCGGCGCTTGGCGTGTAGAATACGCACCCTACTGGTGAAATAAAGGTACTACATGTATAAAACTCATTCAGACTGCATAGTTCAACAAGGTTAAACTAGAAATATTGGGGATTACACTGTGTGTGTAACTTAAGGGTGTTACATCAAGCGTAGATTGTTGTCGCTCACATTAATTATTGACAACTCTGAGTTGGGGCTGTGGAAAAACTGCTCAAGAGTACAAACAATGTTTTGACGGCATGTCAACATTTCACAGATGTGGCTTTGCATGCAGCAATAAAAAAGAGTGCAAACCCCACCCAACCAACATGTCACGTTTCAACTGGGAGCCTCGAAAGTAAGAGAGAGAAGACAGGTGAGGGCCGTCATTCATTTTCAGTGACACCCTGCAGTGATCATGACAGCCAATTGATGTCTGCCTTCATCTCTGAGACAACCAATCATATGTTCTCCCCAGAGTCACAAAAGGGGGGCAATGGGCTCCTGAAAAGCTGGGCATCAATAAAGTCTTGAGGGGGCCTCTGGGTGAATGAGTTTAGTGGTGATTAATGAGTGGCCTCTTAATGGGACACTGACACACTATTGGCTGACCGTCAGACAAGAAATCACCAATCACAAAGGTGGGCTGTGGACATTAAGTCTCTTCTGGCCCCCTGATAAGAAGCAGGTGAGTCAGAGTCGCAGAAAAAGACAGACCAAAGAATAAGATGAAAAAGGAAAGAACCCAAACAATGAGTGCTTCAGCTACAACCGTGGAACCACACAACGGTGAGAAAATAGGTCAATAATACAATTCAAAATAGACAAAATCTGATGAGCAACAGATGGAAGAAGATTTAATTAGGGACATATTAGAATTCAGACTTTAATCAGATTTCTGAGAAAATTAGTCAATGATAGTCTCTCAACTGCCTCATTCTGTTGACTTTCCCTCAATGGCACACGCATGCACGAGCAGGCACACACAGACCGACCACTCTGAATACCAACAACATTCTGCCTACATTTCCTCTCTATTGCGTATGTGTGTGTATGTGTACAGTATGTTTATGCATACACACACACACTTTCCTTTCCCGTGTGTTTTTTCTTTTTTCCACGTGTATGAATTAACAGTATGAGTGCAGTACAGCATGTACAGTAACTATGTGAAGGATTGTGTAATGTGTGTGTGTGCGCGCGCATGTCTGTAATCCCAGTGTAACTGCCCGTGGTGTTCGATTTCATTTGAAGCTGTTTATGCTGCCTGGTTAAAGTTTGATGAGACCTCTGCTAGTAAATGAACACAGTTAGGAATTTGGAGAGAGACGCAATGCGGAAAATACATCAAGTTAGTGTTCGTGTGTGTGTGTGTGTGTGTGTATGTGAGTGAGAGAGAGAGAGAGAATGTGTATGTCGGCCATGCTGTCAAAATTTGCTCCTGCTATAGACACACTGAACTCAGTTTGTTTGTGAGTGTGCAGCCAGTGTGTTATGCTTCGAAGCAAGTTATGGCTGTCTGTGATCAGTGTGCGCATGCATGTGCTTCATTTATGAACCCGGCCTATGTAGTGTGTTTGTGTGTGTTTGCGTGTGTCAATGGCGGAAATGAGAGTGTGTGAGACTGGCATGTAATTATCAGAGTGTCAGCTCAGTGATATTCTCCTGGGTCATTCATCCTTTGACTGTCATCGCCCGACACCCTCTAGGACTCACTATTCTGAGAGTTAGAGTTAAAGCAGATATCAGTGGAATGTTTTTGTTAATATAAGTCCTAAATAGTCCTATTTTCCGTCAGCAATCACTTACATGAAGTATTTCAGCCTAAACACGAGTCTCTCCGTCACTCTGCTCTGCTGTAACCCGAGGAGAAAATTTTCCTTGTGGGATACAAGTGTTATCCAATGAGGGGAGAGAACGGCATGAAGGGCTGTGTGTGCAGCCAAGGGATGCGCGTGAATGTGGTGACGTAGCACGAGGACCAATTGATGCCTGACAAGGGCGGGGGCTGCTAACTCATAGTGCGTTCAAGGAAACTCGTACTTTGTGTTTTTCCTTCCTGTGAAGTCATACCAGTTCGATCTGGTACGAGTTCACGGGTCGGAAGTTACGAGTGGCCGTTATAGGGAACTTTCACAGACAACAGGACGGTAAAAACACGAGCTACGGGTTACCTGGAACGCTACCAAGTCGTAGTTGTGACTTGAAGCTGTAACTTACGGTTTCAAAAGCCTGCCTTGAACACAGCATTAGCCGAAACGGCCGTGCCGATGATATCTGCTTTAAGTGTGTGTGTGTGTGTGTGTGTGTGTGAGGGTGTGTGATATATGCCTTCACTCCAAAATTCCTAGCGAGAGTACAAGTGTAGCAATCCTTCAAAAAGCATCATGGGTGAAGTCCAGCCTTACTTCAAAGCTGCCTACACCATGCTGGGGTGAAAACTAACATTCACTGTAGTTGCTCTTAATTCGCATTAGGACTTAAATTTGACAAAGTCTGTGAAGTCACATCACACTGAATAAAAAATGATGTAAAATCCTTAGGAAAACAGGCACCAGCATAAAAGGCGGATATGGTACCAGAAAAGCATAAAGTTAAGTTTCTTTTTCCTGGAAAGCCCACATCTCCTATATAACGTACATTAAGTTAATACTGATCATGTGGAATTATGAAGGTGAAAAAGTGGGTGGGCAAACTGGGTCTTTAAGACTTTGCATACATTCATGTGGAATTCAAATGAACCCCATCTCCTTAAGGGAAACGTTGTCCTTGATTCCAGTCATGTATATCACTGTTGTGACAAGAGAAGTTTTTAGTTTTAAATCCACTGGCTGAGACACATCCCCACAGATCGTAAAAACTAAAGTGGATGAAACTGGATGGAACCCAAAACTCCCAACACTTTAGGCAAATGAACCCAAACGTGGCTGCCAGAATAAATCTCACCTTATCGGTATTTTGAAGCAGTGCTTCCATTTTCAAGAGCTATCATTATTACTACTCCATTCTTACAAACAATCATTACCGTTGTTAGTCAGTCAGGTCAAAAAGGACTTGCAGTCTTAACTTCTTTTCTATGTTAGTTATGTAGTTTAATTGGTAAGATTGTGTTGAAGAATATGTTGCTCTCCATACCACCCTGACATTTTTTGGCTAAAAAAATTCTCAACTTCTTTTTCATCTCTCAACCTCGCTCCTCTGTGTGGGAATCTAACAATATCCTATCGCTTTTTGTGCTGCCAACCCCATTATATTGTACCATGAAATAAAGCAAACACCTTTTATTGAACAGACTGAAGTGAAACCACAGTGAATTTCATTCTGTCATGCATTCAGTCTGAGAGTAAGAATGAAAAATTACCATGTTAGTGTGATTTATTCTTTTTGTGTAATGCCTGATCAAAAAAACAAACAAAAAAAATGAGAAAAAGGTTTGAGCTCAAAGAGCGATATTTACTTCATGTCTGATGCTAAGACCTGTGATGATCATCATCATGTCAGAAAAAGAAAGCTAAAAGCTGTGCAAACATCTGACCCTGAAGACTTTCTGATAATAAAACCTGTGCTACTGCTGTTTGGTGCAATGCTACCTAAAGCACCTGTCAGCAGCACAACCATCTCCAACTGTCAATATCCAGAATGCAGCAATGTCATATAGCTGCATTAATAATTAAAACATATCGGGAAGCATTAGATGGAATCAGCGCTTCTGTTGCTGACAGATGTGCAATAATGACAAAGTAATCATGATGGATATGCCTGCTGAATCCTTCATCTAACCATGTGGCAAACAATTAGACAATCAGCAAGAATGCAACCGGAAAAAAAGAGGACAACAGTAAGTTTGTTGGTGTGTCAAATACCAATTACTTTCCCAGAAAAAAAAAAACCATGCAATTACATTTTAATTATAATTCAGGGATGAAACAGAATTGAAGTTACGTATTGCATGAAAAATACTGAAGAATAAGTAATTTCATAGAACTAAACAGAATCAGATCGTCATTGTTGACTCTAAAGCATCCCTGTGGTCACACTGGAAAGAGAGATGTGAATGCTGATTTGTCACAGTGTTATTAGATCAGCATGAACCCCATCAGGCATCATGAAAAAAAATACCAAGCAATTAAGTAGAAACAAAATGAGACAAATGGCTTCCTCACATTGCAGAGATGTATGTGGACCTTCGCAGCAGCTAGTGAGGTTTTTGTTTGTCTGCTTGTCTTTAAGTAAGTGCACCTCTGAGCTTTGTAAACAATCAAGTAGAATTAGATTAAAGAAATATGTTTTTTATACAGACTACAACAGCAATACAAATATGATAGCTTTGCTCAATAACACAATGAAAAAAAGACCATGAACAAAAATGCTACCGAGGATCTTAAACAATAGTGCCCAATTAAGGAAAAAATGAAAAGCACTCAGCTTTCTTTCTTATACTCATCATTTTCTTGAGCTGATCCATTAACTGGTGTTTCAAAAGTCTCATAAAGCAAGATTGCTATCACGCTCGATGAACAGTAAAGAACAGCTAAGCAGAAATTAAGCAAAGGAAAGAGACCGTTATTTAACTTTATGGCCCTGCAGCCTGGTCAGCCTTTGGTGTTGATCATGTTGGGATTTCCCATTTCAAATACTGTACACTTAATATGATAAAAGAAACAATCCTTGAAAATTGCATCGGCAGCTGCTGTCGTGATAACTTTCTTCACTGCCTCTCAGCAAGGTTTCTTCACAACATTTTGTAAAATTGCTCAATATGTTTAATTTGTTCTTATTGCTAATTCAGAACATTATTTAAAAGTAGCTTGAGTTTGGATGAACATATTCCATTTAAGAGTCATGCTAATGTGATTAATGGTGATACAATCATGAGATATTACTGTGGTTTAATTGAATTATTTTCTTGTTGGTACATTTTCTCATTAATCTGTAATTACAATGGGAGCAAGAGAAAGTCAGGTGAATTTATTACAGAGGGTCTATGGAGGAAGGATGTTGCGGTGGATATGTGGGTCAAGACCCAATAAGCCTTAGTTCACTGTTTTTGATGATCAAGAATGTCCCACCCAACCAAACCTTGGTGCTCCCACAAGATAAAAGAAATTAATTCTTCAATAGTGGTTTCTGTGGCCTGAGTCTTGGGAGGTGCAGACTAATGTTGTCACCCAGGAAATGCTTGTGTATGTGTCATTTTGGAGTGCAGGGACGACACTGCCGTTAAATTTGGAAGGCAGGGCAACCATCACTTTGATTCCTCCATTTCTTGCTCTACTTTGAATCTGCCAAGGTGTGGTATGAAAACAGCCATGCTGATCATGTTAATATGGTTCATTTGGCTTGGAGTCTACCTTCTGATGTTTGTGCTCCAGATGCTTCAATCTCAGAAATATACACCCATTAAATTAGATCACAAAATTGCGTGTAGATGTAATTTATCTGTTGCTTCATGTGAACTGTTCCGTTCACCTTGCTGGGTACATGTCTTCAAGAAAAGGCAACTGAGGTATATTTTTATAAATGAACCCACTGGTTTATCACAGACTTCAAGAATGTAGAAAGCTGTCGCGGCCTTTTCATTATAATAGATCCATGTGTGAAAAAGTCTCCACAGTGACATTGATTTTTCAATCTACAAAGAGGTAACCTTCACTCTTTGGCTTCATTGCTGTTATAAGGACATTGAGGTAATTTTAGAGGGTGTTTAAGGACCTTGAGTGGTGTTCATTTAAAAAAAAAAAAGAATGCAGGAACTCATTAATTGACTCTCCTGTAGCAATGTTAATGCCTTTGAAAGAAGCTACCAACTGTCTTCATCATGGTCTCATTTGTTTGGAGTAATTACAGCAAGGTATCACACTTAATTAGACAATGTGATGTTCAGAAATGCTTAGAAAATCTGGTTAATGTTCCCTGTGGTGCTACATTTCTGGCATCCACAACACATTACTGATGATTTGGCTCGCTCTCCCAGGGTGGCGAGGCGCTCTGCAGACATGAGAGATGATGTCAGCTGTACATTACATGCAATAGATTACAAATTCAAAAATAAACACAGAGGAAATTGATGCACAAAAGAAAGCAACAATTCTCCAGCAGCAGTATAATGAGAATACCTTTCCCAATTTTGTGTAACTGAACGCTCATAAGACTGTTATAAAGGCCAGAGTGGGAGTGAGTAAATAATACACACTCCTTCGCACATACACACAAATACAGACACCGTTAGCAATCCACATAAACCCCATGATAAGTGAATATAGTTGGCAGCTCTATAAGTCCTTTCAGAGGTCTTTGAGGATGTACTTTATTTAGTGAGCCACTTCAGATCAAAGACCTGAGAGAGAGAAGTAGCCATGGTGAAAAATAAGAAAAAGGAGGAAGGACAAAAGAATCCAACCAAGACATTGAACAAAGAATAAGAGTTGAAATAATAAAGAAATGATAGTCACACCACACATCATATCCCACTTGTCTTTTCATAGCTTGTCCAAGGCTAGACTGAAATGGAGAATACTTTCTTTCACTGGGGGAATGTTCATGTCATTAGTGCAGCGATAGTGATATGAGGATGTTCAGTGACGCTAATGTTTTGACTTACTGTAAGCCACTGTGGCTGAGAGCGTCAGCAAAGTGGCTAAAATATTAAATGTAATTACTCAGATTTGCAGTGCTGCACTCGAGGCGTGAATAGATATGAGGAGGTGGTGGCGCACAGAGCGGGGAAGCATCGACTCTCTCCATGAGGACATGGACGGGGAACATTTTCAAAATATATCTAATGGATCCATTGTCTTTTACTCCAACAAAATGAAAAAATAACCCTGATGATATATCTCATACGACCAGTTCATATTTAATGTACTTCCTCTTCTTTGCTTCTGAATTTTTAATCTTATGATCTATATTTTTCAACCTTATTTCTCTTTTGTCTCTCTTATCTTCAAATGTGATTTCCACTGTAAAGGATGTATAAAACATGGCACAGTTGTTCACATTTTCAGTACTAAAGAGACACGCCAAAGCCCAGTGGTGATGATAAGTGGTGCTAATGTCTGTCTCATGTTTTATTTTTGCAACGGCAGCAAAATATGCAAGATTAGAGTTTTGCGGACAATCCTTCATTTATCCTCAGTCCACACAACACGGTTCATATCTATGATTATTTTCAAATCTGTGACAGCAATTTTGACACTTGTTTGTTTTGCCACTGTAAATTCAGAACAACGAATTGATCCATATAGTGATAAACAGCATAAATATTCAAATTTCAAAATGTTGTGGGCATGGTGTGCAAAGTTTTAACTGAAGCCCAGAGTAAGGGCAGTCACAGTTCTCGCAATATCCTAACCTGACCCTCTTTTTCCACGTGATGACATCACTGTTGGATCCAATCGCTCACATCTCTCACTCTTGCTTTGCACATGACAGTACGAGCTTGTTTGTTTGCACAAATGAGTCTCTCCTAATTGAGCGATTTATGCAGCACGTGACAGTCATCTGCAACAGTTAAAACATTCATATTTTTCATGATATGATCAAGGCAGGACTTAATCATGATAATATTAATCAAACGTCCACAGACACCTGCAGTTCAGCCATTAAACAGCAGAAAATCAGTGTCTTCATCCAGATTACAGCGAAGCAATCAGCGGTTTAGGATTTTGTGCTGCAAGTCCGTATAATTAATACTTTTAATTTACTTTGCTGCCAAATAATTAATCCCTCTGATTTATGGGATCTGTAGAATTTCCAGATCAGCTGTATGTGCCAAATGAAAATTAATGCAGCTGGTTCTCATGAAATTCATTTCACGCCAACTTTTCCTCCAACACTATCATCACTGGGCCTGCATGTGTGTGTGTTTGGCCACCTTAAGCATTGCTCGCTGCTACATTTGCAAAGAGTTCCCTGACAGTTCTCGGACCAATAGCTGAAAATAAAATCATCTTTTCACTGATTGTGCTTAATGCCTGTGCCCCCCATTCTTAGACTTTCTTCTCATAGAGCCACGGAAGAAGAAAACCTTGGGTAGGCAGGTGTGATTGTACTGTACGCTCAGTGATTAACTGCCAGAATGCTGTGAATTGTAAATTGATGTTGATTGTTGCAAAACCCGAAGTCAGCTGAGATAGGCTCCAGCTCACCCGGGACCCATAGTGCAGAATAAGCGGTATAGAAAATGAATGAATGAATGAATAAATGTTGCAAAACAAGTTGAGGATATATGCTTACTGTAAGTGAAAGAGCTTTTTTTTCCGTTTAATGCATGAATAGCAGTGACACATTTCAAAACTTCACCTCAGATTAGCGAGGCCACACGGAGCTATCATTGCATTTATTCATAATATATAATTGCCTGTTGGAAAAATGACAGAAGATGAAGGAAAAAAGACTAAGGAGAAAAGGAAGGGTGGGGAATCTCTCTCTCTTTCACTGCATCCCTTCTCATTTAACATTGCTGCTGCAGTCCCACCCCCCACCCCCACTCCTCTCTTTCTTTTGGCTCATGTTCCACTCACCCTCCCCATGCTTCCTGTTTCCTCTCTTCTATTCTCCTCTCTTCATGTCCTTCTCCTCTCCTCCATTCGGATCACCTCTCTTCGATTCTTCCCCTCTCATCCCCTCTCCACCCAGTTTGTCTCATCTACTCTCCTTGCATCACTCCTTCTTCTCTTCCTTCACCACGAACTGCAATTAATGACAAGCTTGGCAGCAGGATTTATTTTGTATCCAGATTAATCAATGTGACTTGGGGATATTTTTTGTCAAATTACCTTTCTGTACTAGATCATTTTGCATTTTGCTAATCTTAATGAATTAATCACTATACATGCGTGCACTTGAAAGCATCAACAAGGAAACAAAATATTCATCTGAAGGTTTGGATATTGTTACATTCAAACAGGAGGCAGCAGATAGCTTTGACGAGAACTCAGAGATGTCACATACAAAATCTAGTACAGTCTCCACAAAACAGTGTATTTATTGTCATTATTTTGTTTTTATGCTTGCTGTTTTTCTTTTTCAGTGTTTTTGTATTAACGCAATTTGTGCGGTTTGCAATGTTGATAGTGGCTCGTACGCTGTTCACATTGGAACATCCATGTTTGTCAATCAGTTTTTGATTATCAAGGTTGTGATGATGACTGACAACGTACATTTACACACCACCACCATCTGTTCAGGTAATTTCCTTTTCATGGACTGCAGTGATGAGCACAGCGTATGTGCTTACTCATATGCTTCAGTTAACATGGTGAATTTAACTTATTAATTGAAAAAAATACTGTGATAATAATTTTAAACAAACATCAAAATGGTCTTAGTTTGATTTGTAGTCTTGGTGCATGACAAATTCCTCTCCTCTCCTCTCCTTTCCTCCTCCCATCTCCTGACTCCTGGCACCTTCTTCACTTATTAACCTCTTTCCTCATTTACTTTAATAAAAGACCAGTGGGGAAAAAAAGGCAAACTCCTGGATGGTCTTTGATGTATTCGACCAGGTCAGACTTCCTGCTCACTAAGTAAAAATGGAAGAGAAAAGGGAGGGAGACAGAGACAGAGGGCGAGGGAGAGGAGTTATTACTTGTTCACTATTCTCTCTTCAGCAAAGTCAGTGCTCCAGCAGCCTCACACCATCCTCTTGACTTTCTCTCTCTGTCTCCCCCGTCCCTTCATTCTCACTTTTGTTCTGCAACTTCTCATCCAGCCTGTATAATCGATTGAGGAGTTCTTACTGGAGATCTTACTGACGCACTGAGACTCACTCTGCTCATCAATAGAAGCAATGATCACTGGGAGAGAGAGAGCGAGCGAGCGAGAGAGAGTTGGAGCGAGAGAAACAAAGAACATGCTGTCTCCAGTCTTCAAGTTTTCTTCAGCACACTCTGTTCTTGGTTTTGAAAAATACAGCTTAAATATAACTAATTGCCTGCTCTGCCCTGAGTTACATTTATACACACTATTGACTGACAAGGATACTGCACCAAGGCCAGGATGGAGGTTTCTAATTGGCTGCAACAGTCAGAGGAGGCAAATATAGTGTGCTCATTATGTGTCTCTGACACTGGACTAATGGGGATGGTCTAGAAAGATGACACTAACTCGCTGATAAAAAATGTTATATAATAATAATTAAGCAGATTGATAATTCTGCCATTTACATTATACAGTAGCTCATATCCTGGCAGGCCCGGCCCGCATGAGCCTTAAAGGAACATAATGCATTTGCATTAAAAGCAAGATAATCTTAGGCCCCTTTGTCACAATTACATGCATCTATTTATCTCTGATGTGATCAATGCGGTCTCTGGTCCCTGGGGCAACGAACAGGTCGACAACCATTAGAGCTGGTGTGCAGGGAAAATGAACAGGATTGTCCACGGTTGGACTAAACTCTACACGGTTACGATCTGATGTTGCTTAAGGATAAAGACGCTTGTTACTATGTCTGCTTACCTTAGCTACTGTACAACAGCAGCACCTGTCATTTTCTTTGTAACCAGTGTGTTTAATCAACCACAGCTTCAACAAGCTCACACCTTCATACATCTCCCTGTTAATTCGAGGCACATTAGGATATGTGACACCTAAATGTGGTACTTCAAGGCAGCTGTGAAGACTGTGAACGCATGTGGCTCTGTTAAATAGCGACATGTTTAGGCTGACACAATATGCTCCAAGGCTTTTGAGTGCAGCCTGAGGAGGAGCACTGATTAAAATCAGCCTCTTGCTGTGAACATATCTTTCCTACAGTGTATATTTCTCATTTCTGCAGGACAAAATAGAAGAATAATGAGTGAAGGTAATAACTTTTTTACAAGTACTACAGAGGTTCGACAGGCTTTATAAGCACACACACACAGTCTACATACATGCATGTGTGTAAGGGAAAGTTTAACCAAGAGCCCTTCCTCTATAGTCTCCAGTGTACAAAGAAATAGAAAGTAGACATCAATGCTCAAAGTTGTGGTGCTGAGAGCCACATCACACACTCACACAAACACACACATACACACGTATACACACACCCATCAGATCCATATACAGAGTGGGGAGTTGTCACCAGCAGACTGTAAATAATGGGCTAAAGATGAAACTGTTTCCAAACAAAAACTGTGGCTTTTTCAGTGTGTGTGTGTGTGTGTGTGTGTGTGTGTGTGTGTGTGTGTGTGTACTGTATGTCTGAATACCCTGTAGAGGCCAAGGCATTTGCCCAGTCCACTGCTCTTTCTTCCAGTCTGGCAGGCAGACAAGGGGAAGTGAAAGAGATAAGTTGAAAGGAGAAGTTCCTGGAGTCAGCGTATGGGCAGGATATGGTCTGATTGAGATAGACACTGACTGATTGCTATTTGGACTGCACTTACATCATCAAGTCAGCCTCTGTCTCCACCAGGTCTCAGGTCAATTCAATCAATCTAAAATAGGAATCAATTTGGAGAGCAAACAGGGACTGAGTGAATTTGTAAATTGTCTAAGTAGCTTAACATAGGGCTATGACAGTTGAAAAAGTTATTAAGAAGCATTATTCTATGAGTGTTTTCTGTTTGACAATCACTGTTGTTATTGTGTATTTTTAGCCATAATTAATTCAAGTTATGATTAAGACACTGTTTCACACATTTAATGGGTATTTGTTGAAGTGTGAATGAATCACAACACTGAGTAATTTGAGTTCAAGCTGCTACAGTACATGAAGTCTGCTTGTTGTGTCAGTTAAAAGTGACTAAGATAATGAAAGAACTATTAAAAAGTTTATAAACTTGTCATTATTTACAAGAGTAATATTTCATAGTCTGTAGCCTTATGACTTCATGTTGTTTTTAACTCGATATCAGAAAAGATAGATTTATCCAGGCAGCCATGTTCTTCTCAAGTAATTGGACAGATGATTGGTTTTTTAAATGTTTTTTTGTTGTTGTTTTGTTTTGTTTTTTTATCATAGCAATCTGAGCTGAGTTTCAAAAAACAGTTTTTTTTACAGGTTGTACAAACAAATGCAAAACAGTTTATGCAAGAATGCTGAAATCTGTTGTCTAGCATTACACAATGCATTTAATAACCTTTGTGTGTGTGTGTGTGTGTGTAACATTGGCCACAATGTTACTGTAGGAGAATATTTCTGAACCAACATGATTATCATCCTAAAACCACTGACTCACCGCAGCATAAGGATACAGTTCTGACTAATGTGTCATCATGGAAATTGAATACGTTTAGTGTGACGACATTTGAATGAGATGTGAGTGAATGAGTGTGAGTGGCAGGTTTTGCTGCGAAAAGATAAGTAGGCCATTGACAAAACAGGCTATTGTGATGTGTTGTTACCAGCTAACAGTGAAAAGAACCGGGATCAGTAACTGAGCCCACGGGTGCTATGAGCCCAGTGATGGGTGAAAGACTACAATCTGCTACACATGCTTACTGTATACACATGTAAACACTCACACACATACACACACATCATTTTAGGAAATTGTAGAATATAGAACGTGTTGTTTGTACAAGACCTACATGTATATATATCGATATCTTTTTGAAAATTTGGCTGATCGGTATCTGAAATTTTTACTCCCTAAAGTCGGAATCAACATCCGCCCCTGAAATCAATACCAGTTGGGCTCAGGTCTGTTGTCCCCCTACAGAGCAGATCAGTGTAAAGCTTCCACATCTTTCATCTCAGCTCACACAAAAATAAATAAATAAACAAAATAAACACCCACCTGAAGTCAAGTCACACGACAAGAAAGAGACTGACAGCAGGAAGACACACACACACAGAGAGAGAGGAACAGCACCGGTAGCAAGGCAAAAGGGAGAGGGTATTTCTCTTTTATCTTGTGATTTATTTTTGTGTGTAGTACATGTGTGTCTGCTCTGCAGTTCTTATTCATCCAAGTTGGTTAAACTAATAATTCACATTAAAGGAGGAGTCCCACATTACACATCTTTTCTGTAGCCTATGTGGAAAAATATCTCCTTGCCTATTTTGTGGTTCCACAGGGAATGAGTTTACTAGACCTCCACAGTCTGCTACTCCTCTCTGTTTGAGGCTACATCAGCCACTGCTAGCTTAACACACCCAAGGTTCTTGTTACAACTGAGGTTATATACATTATATGCCTATCAGGAATGCCAATGTATTGATAATATGGCATTGTTTTTTCACTTTTTTTTCCACAATAAAGGTTTTTCACACCCAAAAGTGAACATTTTGTAGTCTACAGTTTACTTTTCTTTCACAAATGATTCAATTCCATGCTTCTTTTTCTCTTACTCTCCTTAAAGGACAATTCCGGGGAAATTCAACCTGGGGCTATAGTTTCCTAATATTTTAGGAGGAATCTGAAGATTTTCTTTTTAATTGCTCCTATTTTGCAGTAGTTCTGTCCGTCCTCGCATCGCCGCAGCAGCGATGAATTCCAACCAGCGACTTTTCTCAGGTAGATCACCCTGGCATGTGTTACAACTACACTGCAGTCACAGAATTTTGCAATTTTGTAATCAACACATTAAGGTTTTTAAATAGTCAATATATTAAATTGGATATTCTAGTGCCTAAAGGGTTTCTGATTTGTTGAGAAAAATGCAAAAAGTGTTAGAACTGTCCCTGGTCTCCCCTAAACATGGCTGTCAGGTAGGCCTATTTAAGAAAACAAAAACAAACGGTGACTACGTGGTGGCCGCCGGCCATCTTGTGATTCTCCAGAGCACACAGATGTCCGGTCCGCCCGTGTACAGCTACGCTTCGGCATTTTGTGAGCAGAGGAAACGCTGCTCCGACATCTGCTCCCTCTGTATGTGCGCGTCGCAGAGCCACACAGAGAGGCAGCCTCTCGGGGATTAAGTCAAACGCAACGAAATACCGGAGTATTCTGTGCAAAGCGCCAGTCAATTTAAGCACATGCTTAATGGCCCCATGAAAAACAAATGAAAACCGGACATTTTCATGAATTTATACTTTTTTAAAAACCTGGACGCCCTGGAAAGGACGTGAAAAGTGGACATGTCCAGGTAAAAGAGGACGTTTGGTCACCCAATGAAATGCTGCAACGACATGTAACGTTACAGCCAATCAACAGCAGCATTATCAGATCTTGATCATGTGATCAACCTCTGGGTACCGAAACTTGACACCGAAAGACGAGGCATGTTTTGATACTTGGTACTACCGGAGCAATGAAGCATTTCGGTCGGTGCCATAAAAGAACTGAAGTTCGGTACCCAGCCCTAGTTGTCTTTGGAAAAAAAGATGTAGTTTTGTGGGATGTAAACATGCAGCCTAAACAGAACAATATTGGTCCGCTCCCATTCATTGCTGCCTTGGCGTGACAGACAGAACTTCTGCAAAACAGGAGCAATCCTTCTTTTAGACCTAAAATATTAAGAAAATATAGCCCCAGGTTGAATTTGCCTGGAATTGTCCTTTAACTTCAGGAAAATGATTTGCACCTACTTGGCTGTCATCTGTAGAAAATCATTGAGGACATCACAGCACTGAAAACCTGACACAGTGTTAAATGCATCCCTGCTGTCTTCCTTTTCATGTCTCTTCCTCCCTCTCCACTTTCTCAAGAGGAGCATGCACGTGTGTGAAAGGGTCCATGAGCAGAGGGCCTTGCTACAAGCTTCACAGGGACATGGGGACAGGGACTGTGTAGCAGGCCAGAGAGAGGCAGTGGGAGGGATGGAGAGATTGAAGATTGTAATGGAGAGAGAGCTTTGCAGGTCTGAGAGAACATGTTGGGAGGTGAGAAACAGCAGCCTGAGTTTGGATTGATTTTAATTTAGTGAAGCTTTATTGCGTGCTTTCCCTGATCCCCCAACGTCTGTGAAGTGTGCTCGCTGCAGAGGGACTACTTCCTCCCAGTATGGAGACGTTGCTTTAACGAGAAGAGGATTCACTTTGTTATTTGAAGCCATATCCTTCTTAATTACTCCTGAAATAGCACCCAGATGACACCGTTGAGCCTGCTCTTTTTTTTTTTTTTTTTTACAAACAAATTCATCCACTTGTCATCATATGCTTGAAATCAGTTTGACAACATGGAAAAAGTGATTGCCAATAGTCACTGCTTGGCTTACATTTCCTTTCACAAAGCCTTGGGGTCCGCTTCGTATAAGCTAGCAACCGGAAACAAAGCCATGCTAACACACAGTTGCTACACCTAATTAAAAAGAAAGCATTCATGATAAATGTACTCACCTCCTCATGAACTACCCCCTCGTGAAGGACTCTGAATTAATGTGTCTTCCAAAACAGCTACTTATATGCAAAGATCTTAGTCAGCAGCCGAGTTACACTGTTCCCTCGTGTCCCTTCTTACACCACAGACTCAGCTGTCTTATTCGGGTGAAGGCCAGAGAGGATGCAGCATCTGCCATATCGTCTTAACGCTCCCTAATGAACGTCAAGTTGGACCACAGTCTGGTGTCGGTGCAAAGTAGTTCACCACATCAAAATGAATAATATCTGTCTTAGCATTTGTTCTGAACATGCATGTCCTACTTCAGAATTAGCAGTGAGACACAGAGTCTCAGTATGAGGCCCAGGTTGATCTAGAAAATGGTCCAATCACATCTACCTGTGCGACTGCAGGAACTTTGTTTAAAACTGTCTGTTTGCATGTTGCTGACATCTTTAATCAGTTAGACACAGGTTTCCCCGCCCTGTTTGTAATGTAGATAAAATACAGCTGTCATGTAGACCCGAATAGAGAGCTCAAGTTAACCTGAAACTCTGCTCTTCTCTGTTACACAAATACAGAAAAAAACTCATTAAAAGTCACAATAGCAGAGCACCTTGGTAGCCAAACACGCGCCAGACAACAGTTCAATTTGGGCTCAGGGTCTGTGTTATGTATTATACTGATGAAACAAACAAAAAGACAAAGTAATCAAAATGGTGTGTATAATTACACAAATTGATGCCCTGAGAGATAGTTATGCCTTTCATTCAGTTTGTCAGTTGTGTGTATACTGCATGTGTGTGTGTGTGTGTGTGTGCGTGCAGTGAACTGGCTGCTCTTGTTGGTATTTGGAGTGTCTATACTGTGAGTGGAGGTTACTGGGTGTGTTTTTTTAGCTGAAGTGAGCAGAATATTAATCAGAATGGGAGAAGGAGGAGGAAGAGGGGGAGGAGGAGGAGGAGAGAGGGAGTGGTGGTGGTGGTGGTGAAGACAAGTCCAAAATGACAGATAGTCCTGGATTCATTACTTCAGTGTTTTTGCTGGAATCTTTTTTAGCTGGTGTGAAGAAACGCTTCAAAACCGAGAGGTGAATTAAAGCACACAAGACCCGGAGCCATTTGTAGCCCATGAGGGGTAAAGATATGATATTTAATATGCAAACACTCTCAGCTACATTGACTGTGTCTCTCCAGAGTGAAAAATGTCAGTAGTTGAATGCCCAAAATAATTTGTATTTATTTATTTATTTATTTTAATTAAGAACACAACAAAAAAAATGTGTATTGAACAACATGTCTCTTTTCTCCATGTTGCATGTCAGACTAATGCATCCAGAAAACATTGCTTGGGGCTTGTTAAAATTAAAAAGCATAATTAAAGAAATGAGAGGTGGAAGCTCTGTCCCTGAGGAACAGAAGGAGAGAGAGGAGGAACAGCAGAAGAGGGAGATGAAAGCCAAACCGGATGAGAGTCTGGCCCTAGAGATGCCAGGTTTCAGACTGGATCATTGTGGTCTCATGTGACACACGCCCACATAAACACATGCAGGGCGTTGAGGTGTGTTCATGTGCATGTGCATATGAGACACTCTTGTGTCGGCTTCTTGGTGCATGGAGTTAAATTGACAAAGTCTATCCCGGTGTCACTCAGACAGATAGAGAAGGAGGAAACTGGAGGGGGTGGGGGCAGAGGGAACGAGTGGGAGTGTTGAAAGAAGAGAAAGCGCCTGAGGCTAATCTCTGAATCTCCCTCCATCAAAAAAGGAAGAGAAAAAAGGAGAATGTGAAATGTCAAAGCGTGTGTCAGTGCATTATACTTGTTTACGTGTATAAGCGTGTGTATGTGTGTGTGTGTGTGTGTGTGTGTCTGTCTGTCTGAGTGCACTTGACAGCATATGTATATGCAGCAGTCATCAGTGATTTAGGCTGTCAGGTCTCGTCCAAACAATTCCTTTGATCAAACATCTTTTCTTTTCCACAGTTTCCTGAAAAGCACTTTAAATGCAGGACGGTAGCAAAGGGAGGAGGGATGGAGAGAGAAATACACTGTAAACCCAATCATTAAAAAAAGAGACACATTTTAAAAAGTTAATAACATCTTGTCATGGTTTGTCTCTGGTTTCCTGTTTATCCTGTCTTATTGTAAAATTCCATGTGTCTTCTCTTCCTGTGCTCTCCCTCTTATGTGTCTCATCTGTGTTGATGTTGACTACGTGACAACTCGCAACTCCGAATCTCCCATTTGAAAACTCTGATCTTCGTCTTAAAAGTGTTCAAGACGCACCACGCCAGAATAACCAAAAACATGGTGGATGGGGACAAACTTTGCATTCAAAGTGCTTCACGTACTGTAAGGCATTAAAAAATTTCAAAGGCCACAAAAACATTTTAAAATAATAAAACAGATTATTTAAAATCGAAGAGAAAATGTGTTCCACAACGTCAGAAGGTAGCCTACTCTGTAAGCATAAGAAAATAGGTAGTATATTTCATAATGTTTTAATGCATTTTGGCATTTAAATGCATTTTAACTGATGTTTTACTGTGTGGCATATTGTTGTGTGACGTCAGACAACCTATCCTTTTTTCTCCGACTTTCCTGAGTGGGAGCTCCAACTTGAAGCTGATTCAATTGCACTTTTCCAAGTATCTTATCGTTTGTCCACCATCCCTGTCTTAGTCTGCATTTGGGTCAAGTCCCTGCAAATCCCTGACACATCAGAAAAATGAACATCCAGACAAACAAGAAAAAAACAAACACACACAACACTGACATGAATATATTTGACAGTGCACCTGCGTTTGTCAGTGTCTTCTGCTCTTCACATGGACAAAGACAGTGACCAGTCAGAAACTGGCAGCTTTACTGAACTTTTCATCCACCCAGCCCTTCTCCCAGAGACGGGTAAGTCTCAATTCACAACAGACACAACAACAGGTCTTTAAAAGGTGAAGACAGGATGTTTTAGGGAGTGTGAACCAATGGCCAGAGGTGTTAAGGTGACACAGTGTTTGTATTCTACAAAACACTGACTGCTATGTTAATCCAGTGAAGCTATAGAAGTAAGTAAAATGCTAAAATGTTGAAAAAAAAATATAGACTCCTGCCTTTGAGAATGAAGAGAGGGAGAGGGAGAGAGAGAAAGAATGGGTGAGGAAGAAAGAGGGAGACTGGCTATCTGAGTAGAAAGAGAGAGAGAGATGGAGGATGGTGAGAGGTGATGAAGACAGTGATTTAGAGTGAGAAAAATAGATTCACAGAATGGCAAGCAGCCATGGGAGAGGGATGTGGGGAAGGAAGTTGGCACCGAAGAAAGATAAGTTAAGGGGGGGAAAGGGACAGGAGGGAGGGGAGTGATTTACAGACAGAGAGCTGCATGTGAAAAATGAAAGCAGGGAGGAAAAAGTGAAAAGACAGAGAGAGTGTAATGAGAGAGAGAGGGAATTCAAATGAAGTAGTAGGTGGGATGCAGAAAGGGAAAGATGGTGATGGAGACGGTTAAAAGGGTGGGATGTGGCCGTGGTGACGGAAGGAGGGAGAGAGAGACGGAGAACAACTGTGCACTGCTGACATATTGATCCGTATAGTGACCACCCTCCCATTTTTTCCCCTCCAGCCTCTAGCATGGATTACTGCTACAGGCCTCAAACCACATAGGTCAGTGGTCACACACACACACACACACACACACACACACACACACACGCACAGTAAAAAAAACACAATGGCAGTTCTAACTACCACAGTGTTGACAGGAAATATGTTAGATGTACTTGTTTGGGAAGCTCAATCAAAACAAGGAGCACATCCACGCACACATATAGACACACACACACATGGACACGCACACATACACACACACACGCACACACGCACTCATGCACACACAAATTCCTCGGGGCAATGTGGGACACCATTCTTTGTGTTCATTGATCCAGAGCAAGAAAAGTCAGACCACTCAAGCTGTGACACAATCTTGGCTCACACACACTTATACTTACACACATAGCACACATACGCACGCGCACACACACACACACACATACACACACTTGGCCTTCTTGATGCAGCTGTGTGTGTGTGTGTGCCGCGTGCACAGGGTGGGGGGAAGGAAGATAAATGTACGGCAAGAAGGCAAAGAGGTGGTGGAGGGGAAGAAGAGAAGATTAGATGGAAAAGGGTTGAAGAGAGGGAAAGAAGGTGAAGAAGACAGGAGTGGAAAGGTGAACTGTACAGGAGAGAAGGAAAAAAAGAAGAAAAAGAGATGGAGGGAGTGAACGATGTGAGATGAAGAGATAGAATGGAGAGAAAAGTAAATGAGAGGAGGGAAAGAGAGAGGACCGTTGACATATTTACAGGACAAGACAAAATCGTCTGTCTAGTCTAAATGCATGCTAGATTAAAGTGGGATGGCGTGTGTGTGTGTGTGTGTGTGTGTGTGTGTGTGTGTCAGTGTTGTTGTGTGCAGCCTAACCAGACAGCAATCCCTGCTCAAGGCCAAACCTATATAGATCATATCCCAATCATCATATTATTGCCTTCAGCTCCAGATAGAAGAGAGAGAGAGAGAGAGAGAGAGAAAAGGGATAGATGAACACTGCCTCTCTCCCCTTTTCTCTCTCTGAGTCTCTCTCTCTCTCTTTCAAACACACACTTTCTCTTCCTTAAATCCTCCAATTGACTTCCCATTTACTTGCTTGTCTACCCTCCTCCTCTCTTCTCCTTTTCATCTTTTCTCTGCATTTATATTTTTGACTCTCTCCTCCTACTTTTCTCTCTTTTTATCACCTATTTAAAATCAGAACTCTTTTTCCCCTGTTCCTTCAAGAATCTCAACAACCCGTTTGTTTTGTTTCTGAGGGTGTGTTGTCATTCTTCCAATCTGTTTTTCGTATTGCTTTGCTGCGAGGTTAACATGTGTTTGGGGGCGTCTTTAACATGTAAAATAAACTCCCCCCGCATATGATAAATTGGCACCAACACATGGCAAACGAACGTTGGCTTACGTAAGCCCACACGCTCCTGCTCTGTGTGGACGCTTAAGGAAACGCCACTGTGCTGTTTCCCCAACACTGGCGTGCTCTTCAGAAAAACTTCTCTATCGCATTGTCGGCTGTTGCATGCTGTCCACTGAACAAACACAATTTATGTTCTCCCTCATCCCCTTGTTCATGTATTTTTTAATTTTATCT
This sequence comes from Trachurus japonicus, assembly GCF_045865225.1. Lineage (NCBI taxonomy): Eukaryota > Metazoa > Chordata > Actinopteri > Carangiformes > Carangidae > Trachurus > Trachurus japonicus. The sequence goes on from NC_140907.1 coordinate 12,655,227, forward strand.
TTAATTTCCATTTCTCCTCTTCTTCATGCATCCCTCTCACTCCTGGTTATTTTCTGAAAGCAGAATGCCAGCTGCTTGCAACTTTCTATTTATTTTTCAATTTTAGAATAATAATCTTTTCCCCCCACACTGGTAATCATTAAACCTTTAAATAACCCATTCATTTGGTATGTAAGGTAGCAGAGAGTGGTTGCTGAAAGAACTAACACTAAATCTATTTTGTTGATTCTTGATAAAGAAACATATTGGACTGGATCATCATTCAAAATTATGAAACATAGCCTACAGTTTACAGTGCACGAGATAGATCATGGAGTACACAAATAAGACAACACAATAGTGACAGAGAAAAAAGTGACATATTTGTGCCACAGCCCCTCAGCTTAGACGGCAGGTTTCAGTCTGCTGCTGAAATCTTGCTGTTTGTTCTTTGTATCCTCCATTGTAGGAGGTTCACATTCTGTGTTACATTAAACAGAACAACATGCTTTAAACAACATGTTTACTGAATAGTAATTGGTGAGTTCTAACCCAAAGTTGGCACCAGACAGAAACTGTGCCGAGGGGCGAGAAAAGTGTAGAGCTGGTCCTGGCAAACCTCCCTCTCTCCCTCTCTCTCTCTCTCCCTCTCGCCCCCTCTGGTGAGACCAGCTGTCTCATAGCAACAGGATGACACTGTTCCTGACTGCCTGACAACCTCCACACACACATGCACACGCACGCACACACACACACACACACACACACACACACACACAGTCCATGTTGTTTTATTATATTCACTGGAAACCCAAATATAATATATTCCCTCATCCTGACATCGAAGTGATCTTCAGTCTGACCCGGACCCTGTAACTGGAGTTTTACCCCAACCAACATATCCTTGGGGTATCTGGTAAAACACCAAGCTAAAACACACGCACACAGACACACATACATTCTATTCCAGACAAATTAGTCACTGTTTTTTCTTTTAGTTTTAATGTACCTACTCCCACATTCGCCATGATTATGTATTTCACTGTGTCTCGCCTCCATTCCTACCTCTGTCTCCTAATCCTTGCTTTTTCCTTGTCTGTTTAATTCACTTTCATATCATTTACCTTGAGGAGAAACCCTTGCATTGCTGTATAAACTCAGAGGCTGCATCTTTAGACTTGATGCACTTAATTTGATATGATCCAAACTTTATGTCATGCTATTGATGGCACATAAAGGAAGCTATGAAATCCACTATTCCAGTTAGTTATGTTAGATGAATTGGAGTTTCTCTGTGAATGTGCATATACAGCTGTGTGCCTTCAGGTTTTAATGTCCTTGAGGTGGCTAACAGACTTTTAAAAAAAAGCGCAAGTATGCTACTTTACATGATTACTGGCCTGGTTTTGTGTGTATATCCTTTGTGCGGTAACAAAGACAGATCAGTAGACACAGCAAAAATCACAAGTTCCTTTTAAAGCAATACAAGCAGGACCGGGCAATTCCAGTGTTCTGCTTTTATTTTGTTCTAGTGCTAGCTCCCCTCCACTATCCTCTCAGACACATCTAAAGTCATCAGCACTATTTTGTCCCCAGACCTCATCCTGTGAGAGGCGAGTAAAGCATGCTGCTGCTATCAATGCCCCTTCATGACTGTGAAGGTTAAAAAAAAAAAAGACACCTCCGTCGGCTTTTTCAAAGAAGCCACTTCTTTCCTTGTGACATCACTTTCAAACACAGGGAATATGGTAAAGACAGACTCCTCTTTGTAAGATTACAAAGGTTGTATGCACGATGCCCTTGAAAGGAATCCGGTCGTAATGTGGGAATGTTAAACACACACACATACACATACACACACCCATGGAGGCGCAGACACATCAAACCCATCCAATACAGACGCTATCTGCGCTCTCTTTCATGTTTGAGGAAAAATCAATACAGACAAAAAGTATGCAAGAGGAGAGAGAGAGAGAGAGCGAGAGAAAGAAGAGGAAGAAGAACGGAAGACTGAAAAAGCATCATTTCTGTAGAGGTACCCCTCACAAGGAATCTATTACACATCAAAGCCATTTCACTTGCTTTTTTCTCTCTTTGCTCTGCTTGCCTCCAATAAAAAGAATAGGTTTGAAACCGGCAGTGAAGGGAATGAAGTGGGGGGGTTGAAGTGGAGAGTGAGAGAGAGAGAGATAGAGAGACACACAAAGCGATGCACTTACAGCCCTGATGGATTATTTCTCTGGTGTGTTAAGGCTAATATGAACATAAACAGACTCTTGAGACACAAACACACATACACACAGACACACACACACACACTGAGTCTCATTAAAACTAAACTTTAACACTGTTGGATTGTGTAGTCTAATGAAGGATTTAGATTGAAATGACACAGTTTGTTTTGTGCCTTTTTTTTTGCACATTTGCACAATGGTTGTCTTTTTTTTTTTTAGCTTTCTGAAACAGACCTGGGTATACACTGACTGAACCATCGTTTAATACTCTGTATAGAAAAACAATGTCATATGCCTCAAGCAAACTTTTTTTTTTTCAGCCTGTTAGAAAATTGTCATCATTAGCTAGATTTGGAATGCAATTTAATGAGGGTGATACTGCAAGATGTAAACTGACATTTGGCTCATGTGTGAAATCTATAAGCGCCGTCTCTGCTCATGTCTGTGTAACTGGAAAATAAAGCCAAGGAAATGTACAGTAGATATAAATACATGTAGCATTTGTTTAAGTGTATCTTTTCCTATGCAAATCACTTGATGTGTAAACTTTTTCTCCTTGAGTTTGGCAGTCTGTCAGCACAATCACAGTTTAGTCCATGTCGACTTCTAACTAAAGTATTGTTCAACCGCAATTCTTCATAGGTTGCTGCTGTTTGCAGCTGAGAGGGAAAAAAACACCTTGTACAGGTATGTTTTTTGTAGAGAAGCCTGGGTGACTTTGGGACAAAGAGTTAGGCTTCGGCAGATGACTGGAGATTTTGATTCAAGAACGCCTGTGGTCTTTAGAAGCTCAAATGTGGTGGCAGCGTGCTGTGAAAAGATGGAAAGAGTAGAGTCGATACAAAAAGCTCAGCCTGTACAAGCAGAACAAACAGCTGACATCAAACCATTGAGATGCAGGCATATGCCCACAGATACACAAAGTTTGACACTGCCACACAAACACACTGGGCAGACGAACACACAAAGCATCAAAAGCAGGTAAGAGGACAAGATCAAGAGAATCTCCACAAAACGGGGAAAAAAATAACATCAACAACACATGATCTAAATAAGTCTCTTTCATTTCGAAAGGAAAAGGGAATAAGTTATTTTCCCACATTGCACTTTTCAATTTTAAGAATGAAAGGCAATGCCCATCTTCTTTTGTGGCTTGTACAAAGTAAAGCTAATTCTGAGCAAACAAGCACAGATGTAGAGTCACAGCACAAGAATCATGCTGTGTGTGTTTTACAAGGCAGTCAAAGCACACTTTGTTACTTTTCTGTTAAACTCTATCACCTTCCCACATGCAGACACACATGGTATAGTATAGCACAATAGGAGAAGAATGACAGCATCTGTGCAGACACCAGAGGTGATTGGTCTAAGACTGCAAAGGAAACTCAGCTTGCTCTAAAATGTCAGAGAAAAAAAGGGCACGTACTGTTGTGTTGACATTTTATTGAATAAAAATGTGTTAGAACATGCTCAACTTTACAATGAGTTCATTCAGAATCAGGTAGTTATCTCCAGGTTGACTTACATGATTTTCTTCTCATACATTCCCGTAGCGTCTCCTGTTGAAGCTCAGTGTCCATTGACTTCAAAGGGGAAGCAGAGAACTGTTTTTATCACTGCAGCAAAACTAAGAGGTCATTGGATAAGTTCAAACAAAAACATACACCACCACCAGAGGATGATCGAGTTCAGTTTTACCACCTTAGTTAATTTCCACCTGCATGCTATTTAAATTAGCGCTACATCTTACAGTGATGGAAATTAAAAAATGGCCTTTAAGGTCTCACAATTCATTTTGATGGTTTGAGATAAAGAGTTAAAACCCAAACTCTCAATAGCAAAAGTCAGGGAAATCACTAGAGTCAGCATCAGTTGTGCTCTCATTTCATACCAATTCATCAAATAGTTGCTGATACAGTTCAAAGAGGAGGACCAACATATTTTATAAAAGATTCTCATCTGCTCATTATTTACGTTTCAGCATTCATGTGGTCAATGGCACAGAAATGAGTGACTATGTGCTCATCATGACATAACCAGAGCCTGTATGTGATACACTCCATGTGCTTAACTTTGTTTTTGTTTTTTTATTATTAAAAATGAACAGTCAAAACAGCCAAGGGAGCTTAAAAATAAATAGATCAGACCCTAAAATAGCAAATAAATAAATAAAAACTCACTCCAAGCTCATCTCCTGTTCATTTATCACATTTTGAGATTATTTGAAGCCTGAAATTATGCAAAAATAATGCAAGCAATTATTGGTAAGAGTAGTAGTTTTTTTTTATTATTATTTTTCCTCTGAAGTAATCAATGTGATTTGACAGTTTGGGGATTATGTTTCCAGCTGTAAATGAAAAACCAGGCAAGAGGAAGTCACTGAAATGTAATTTCAGTGTAATGCATATTCATGTCATGTGCCAATTTAATTTACCCAGAACAACAAACATGCTATTAAAATGTAATTTGTATCTGGTTATCTTTGTTAGAAAAAGGACACAAACACACACAGCTGTGTCTGCATCAAAATGTTCAGCGGCCTGCCGCCAAACCACCTCAGTGGGTGGTGTGATCTCGACCAGAAGCGTGTGTGCTCAGTACTTCGTGTTCTTATTTGTGAGAATGTCCTGCCTTCTGGGGAGAAGCCTCACCGACGTTTGCGAGTCACTGAAGAACCACTGCACGAGTTGCTCCCATCACTTACTGCTCGTGGCCTTGATACTCAGTAAAGGAAAATGTAACCGTGCTCATCATATCTGATGCCTCCTTCGGTATCCCATCCCTGCAGTCTGATCACAATGAAAACAGTGGAGAGGCAAATATGAATAACAGCTGCAAAAGTAAAGGCGATGATCAGATTGATCATTATCCAAACAGCATATGTGAAAACAGACTGCATTTTCCTAACAGCAATGAAGAGGGTGGCAAACTAGATGGAAGGCACATGCTTATTCTAGCTGTCAGTTTACAATGTCTCAGTCAATTTGCCTGATAAAATCAGACTAGAATTTGGCAAGCAGCCCAGCAAGCCTTTACAAATCTCCGGGGTTTATGTCTAGGGATGATGAAAGCTGTCATTGTTGTGTCAATTCTACAAGTTCAAGGAAGTATTATTCGTTTTCTGTCTCCACTATTTTGGTTTAATGAGCTGTTCTGCTAATTCTGGCCCTCACTTTTGTGCCTGTCTTGGACTCTTGTTCTTAGACTCAGCTCAGTCTTTGTATCAGTGTTATCTAAAAAAAAAAAATTCTGTACCTCTTTTGCTCTTTTTTCTCTCCTGTCCCCATTCCTCTCTCCTACTCTCTCTGTCCTCTGTCTATTGCTGCATTATCATTACTCTCCATCTGTGGATCTCTGAGGTGAAACACAGCCCTCTGTCCTCCTCTCCATCACACCACCTCTTTCCATCCTTCACTCCCTCACTTCTAAATGACAGGGACAGGCAGTGACAAGGACCTTGTCCCATTCGCCTTCATTTCTTTTAATACATTCACTCCTTATTGCTCTTTATTTTGACAATTCATAATCCCACTTTCTCCTCCTCCGTGTCACCTTTTTCATTTAGAATTAACATGAGCTCCAAGTGGGAGATCAAAGTGTAATTGCAATAAATGCCGGTATAAATGCCTATTAAATGCACGTAAGATTCAAAATTCCAATCCCAATCGGAAACAGAAGGTGAATTTGGCATAATTAACAACCCTGTGTTATTGCAATACATGATTATCCACGTATAGCACTGTGTGAAGGAATATAAATATTCAAGTACATATTGAATAAAATCACTGACACAAATCAGACAAGCATCAGGTAGCACACTGTCAAAATGCATTGTCCGGATATTGCAGCGTGAGCCTTTTACAGACACTTTTACAGGATGGGGATATTTTCAAGGAAGTGACATCTGCATTTCAGCAAATGACAGAGAAATCCAATTTCAGTGTGTATACAGCAGACATATTTCAATATCAGGTGTAAATGTAATCCAAGTGAATTAAAGAAGACCCATGATGTGGAAAGCATGTTAATGTGAATGGGAATGTGAAAGAGGAACATCCTGTCTTTCACCTGCTCCGTTGCTCACAGTCTGGCTGTCTGGCTCACACACATAAGAGATTTTTTTATTTTTTCATTTCTTCGGTTTTCACCCACATCTCTCATTAAAGTCAGTTTACAGCATTAAAGGGAAACTATGCAAGTCTGTTTGCTTTTCCGCTGTTTTGCTAACCCTCCTCTCAGCCATGTGCATTTGTTAACAATAAATCCGGGCGAAAAATCAATACATGGAGCAGTGGATAACGTTATATAACATAAACAATGTTACAACGTGTACATCTGTGTAGTCTTAACTGTCATAAACAAAAGATTGCGGGTTACAGAGAGCGTTTGTGTCGCACTGCGCGGAGACGAGAGCTGGGACACCGGGGCGGCGGCCAGGTACTACACTGATGTTGCAAGTTTTTCAGCCATGAGGCGCCAGGGAAAGGCAGAGAGCCTCCGTTCTCACTTGTAACAAGTCACAAGTCATGTAGTTAACGATCACAATTACTCCGGAGTTTTTTAATTAAGGTAAAAATGTAGCATAGCCACGGGAGAAATCCTGCTTAGTTCCTCTTTAAATACTCAGCCAAATACTGCCTCAAAAATAAAAAGGAATGCTACAGTAAATCATCATATAATCAATTACAGTTCGCAGAAGGTCACACATTAATCCCCTGTTTTACTATGACTGAGCACACATTCCTCTGCTCTGTCACCTTACACACATAGAACTGACTTGAAACTACGGCAATATATCCCTTCACAGAGTTTTGTAGAACCAGGAACAAAATATTCTCCTTTCACACAAGTTTTTCTCTCATCATTCTTCACTTTTCCAGACACCCCCGCCCTCACTTTTCCCCTCTGTCTCAGCCCCTCCACATTTCCTCCGAGCCTATTTCATGCCCCTGAAAGCTGGCGACTGGTGCTGGTTGCCTCGCTGGCGTATAGCTCCACTCATCCACCTCCATATTGCTCCCTCGTTCCGCTCCATCCATTGCTCCATCTCTCCTCTTTACCTCCTCCTCTCCTTGCCACTCTTGCTTCATTTGGCTCATGATGAGGTGTCACCGCTCTGCCCTTGAGTGGGCGAGAATCCCCTCTGACAAAAAGTGTTTGTGTGTGTGTGTGTGTGGATGCTGGCGTGTGTGTAATGTGATTGCCTGTTCATACTTTGTGGTGTATATGTGTGAGTATGTTCTGTGTGTGTGTGTGTGTGTATGTATGTGTGTTTGTGTGTGTGTGTGTGGCCCTGCCTGGCCTGTAGAAGTGACAGACATCGGGATTGTGCTGTCACAGCAGGAGAGGAAATGATTTACTTGTCAAGGGGCTGAGGGACAGGAAAGCAGATACCGTGAGCAGATAAATGCACTGTGCAGTTGGTAGGATAATGTAAAGATGCTTGGCTTTACTGCAGGTGTTGTTTTAAATCATTAAAACTGTCATTAGAAAATGAAGTGCCCGAGTCTGGACCTTGACTGAATCATCATCTCAATTTTGACCACATTTGAATATAATGAACACCGCCGTGCTGATTTGGCTAAACCACAGTACGTAGCCTCCTGGATGGACGACGTCCTTGTCTCTTATTGACAGAGTGTGCACAGTTGATTATGAACCAGGCTGAAAATCGTCCCACCCTAATATTTTGTTGACTGTGATCTTGAGCTTAGTTCATGTCATGAGTAGCAGCAGAGACTGTGGTTTAGGGTGGGTGGGGGGGTTGACAGACAGGACAAGATTGAGTCTGAAAAGACGAATATTAGCCTGTCATTCCAGTGTCACTCCACAGTCTCTGTAAATGATAGCTACGCTGGGGCACATGATAGCTGGCTTGCTGAAAGGAAATGACAAACTAAATGTTATCAGGGAATAAAGGTTATGCCACATGTATGAGCTGGAGGTTGAATAGACAGGGGGGCAAAATGGTGCAACAAGGCCCTTATCTGCTTACAATTATGTACATCTCCCACGTCAGTAACACAGATAGATGGATAGATTTTTGATCATTTTCTGCAGAGTTTTTGGACAGTGTGTATTCAGCATGAGGATATGCAGAATTATTATATTTTGCTGGATCAGATGCTGGGGGAGGCTGGGGAAGTTCTGTTGTGTAGAGGTACAGTATAGTAGTTGCATGGCAGTATTGAATCATTAAACAAAATACAATGCACACCTGGTAGAGCATGTGCCATATGGACCAAGTCCTTTACCGCAGCAGCCAAGGGTTTGAGTCTCTTGAAGTCTTCAAATCTCTTTCCCTAACCTTCCTTAACACACTCACACACTCACACACACAGTCATGTTTACAGTCGATTTTGCGACTTAGAACCTGCAGCTGGACTCCTGCAGTGAGGGATCCTGTGGGGCTGACAAAGGGAGGGCCTTTAGACAGAATTAGCCTGGGGGTATCATGTAGCAACAGATGGATACCTGGATGAGGGGATAGGCCACTGCCAGAGGGGCTGTGGCTGCAGTGGTCTTACAGGAGGAGAAAAAAAACATGTTGTGGTAGCAGTAAAAGGTTATGAAGACTTGTTTTTGCTTTGATGAAGGTCCATCAGACAACCATAAGACAAATCAGGAAGGAAAAACACTAAAGTGAATATTAATAAACAAGAAGGCAAATGTGCCCCTGTAGCTCAACAACATTCACTCTCCCTCATAATCAATGTTAAAATCTGCTAAATCGGCCTTTGTGGTTGCACCAAAGCCACAATAAAGAGGCACTGATTTCTGTAACTGACAAAAACACAGGTAATTATTTGCCTGCCATAGCAAGATCAGGTAATAATTACCAGATCATGATTACCTTGTCATTGTGGTATGATTCGATATTAAATTATAGTGTTGTTGACAAATTGAGTCATATTGCAAATAATTTCAATGATCATGGCAATTTGGGCAAAATTAAATGACTGAGATTAATAATGGATGTGAGTCCCTATTTAGCCCCACGGAGCAAAGCAGTCTATTAACTTGTCATTGCTGGACAAGGGGACATAGCCTGCAGCAGTGCACGTAATGACAAATGAAAATGCCCCTTCATGGTGGGATACACCTCATATTAAAGTCTAATACTCTATATGTAGTGAACAGGCTGGTGGCAGGAGCAGGGATTTAGGCTGCAGATGAAAAGATACATCATTTCAATCACATAGACAGGGGCAAAATTATTACCTTGTCTCAAAAGGACTTACAGTGGAAGCAGGTAAAAAAAAGAAAAAGAAAAAGAAAAAAAAGCACATATATGAAACCCTGAAAGACAAATGCTCATGGCTAGTCATTGAAAAAGTTTAGACTTTCAATAAATCAATTGCACACAGTTAAGTATTAACTGTACATAAAGTTTGAAATTGTTATATAATATAATAAGGAGTGATTTATGCAGTATGTCACAGGTTTGGCCAGCTGATATGCCATAAATATTTGAGTGTCAATGCCACAACCAGAGCAATAGTAAAAATCAAGGCCGAGCAATCAACCAATCTCAGTCAATCTGACATATCAAGGTAACAACTAGCATGAGCCTATATTGAAATCTATTTTTCTGATGGTCATTCTAGTGTGGTCTATCTGAATCAGCACAAAAATGCTGCTCCTCGTTAAGCTATTTGGAATAATAAGATTACCCTATCATAAAAAAAATATCTCAACCACTAATGAGATCTCATGACCAGAAAGGCAGCGTTACTTTTTGCATTCACAAATAGAGTGTGTGATGAAGGCTTCATCATCGGACAGTGTTCGCGATCTATGTACAGAAACACTACACAGTGTTCGCAGCGGCCTGTGTGATCATCCGCAAACAAGTACATCTGAGGCTGTAAGGAAACACTTTAAGTGCTTCTTTTGTAGGCTCTGCACCAGCTTATTTTACACTTTCTATTTTTGTATTTTGGAGTTTATACCCATTCAGCTATTCTCTGTTGCTCAGTACATATTGATTTAGGTGTGTATGATGGCTGTGATTGTACATCAATATCTTGCTGCTGGCTTCATCCAAATTCCCTAAAAATGCTAAGCTAGAGACAGATTCGGGTAACTGGTTTACCAAAGCAACAATCCACACACCTCCAGTAGACTTCTCACACAGGTCATAGAGGGAAACTGTTATACTCCCCTAGACTATACACTGGTTTATTTGTTGTTGTTGTGGTAGTTATCATCAGGGAGTAAGGAGAGGCTGGGGCTGTGAGACCACCCACATAAATACATATACTGCCTGAATTGGAAAAAATTGCGTACAGAGTGACAGCAGTGAAAGTCAAAACAACACTGTGGTGCAGTAGAAAAATCTTCATGTGAATAGGCCAAATGTAAGAGTGGATGCATTATATAGGCTCTCATTTGCTGCTAGAAAATGTATAACGCTATATGACACAGATGTAGAAAAATACATATTCATTAGCATTGGGAACACACACATATACGCACACATAGGCGTCAGAATGACTGACCGTGCAGCTGAAACAGTATGTCAAGAACATGAAGCGGACAAAGCATTACCTCATGCCAGGGTTGGTTAACATGGGAAATAACAGTCACACACTCACGGGAACACATACACACACCGTCACACACACCCTGAGGCTTACAGAGGAATGGTTGAGTGGCAGGTAGTGAGGTGAGGCATCAGTCACTGTTAAGACTGAGCGCTCATTTGGGAGCTTTAGGCTGTGTGTGTGTGTATGCGTGTGTGTGTGATTATTGCCACGAGAGGTAAGCCCGGCCCAAGGTCTACAGTAAATACGCCTGAGGCAAACATGTCTTTGTGTTCATTTCAGTACAGTATGTGTATGTGTATGTGAAGGTGATAAGTTGATATGATACCTCATAAGTGTTGATCTATAGGCCTGTATATGTGATTCTGCAATTACCAGTGTTCACTGAAGTGGACCTTGGAGCCTCCCCAGGGCCAAGTCCAGCATCAACATGTTTTCTCTCCACTTACAAAACACCTTTGCAGCTTACTCTGCCTTCATTTCCCCAGGTACACTTCTACTGTGGACTAATGCATCCCCACACACACCTTCTGTGTCTTTAATTTCTTCCCTGCGGGATTGAAAGGGCCTCTGTATCAGTAATTGTTACTCCGCGGATGCTGCCTGTGTCCCTTAAACATCTTGGATGCTTCGGCAAATTCGTCTTGAATGTAGTCTGTGTTCAGTGTGTAATTTCATGCTGAGTGTGTTTAGCTTCCAAATTTACTTGCAGAGCACACATCTTAACTGGCAGGACTCACTGGTTTCTGTGAAACATTGGCTTGGCACTGCCAGTATTTCTTAAAAATAATTAAATTTACCCCGTTCAGTTCCACAGCTCATTAACCTTCAGTTTGACCCCAACATTCAAGTAGACGTTGTACTAATAATGATAATAGATGGCATCTAGGTTAGTGGTATGCACAGGCTTGTGCTTTTAACATCACTCTCACCTACACCTGCTCTGGTTGCCACCTGCCTACACCCATAAGATTTACACAGCACCCTTTTGGCCCATAATAATACATTGCACCAAGCCCTCCTGTTAGATGGCAATCTGTGCCCACCACCATCACATTTCAGAAAATTAATTTTGACCACTTGTCCTTTATATTTTACGGCTAAATAGTAGTACATATGTAATGGATGGATGGAGCTTCACCAGAATTTGAGGAGATATAAATGTATACACAATGATGCTGTTTAATGGTATGAAGACTTATTAGAATATATTTTTAGAATATATTTATATTTAGGTTTTAAATGCCTCTTGCCCCCTTCTGCACAAGCCAGTTTATGTTTTCAACTGTGACAGCAGCACATTTTTTTCTAGACATAAAAGTAGCTAAATTAATTAAAAACAATCACAGGCAATTGTGGAGGAAATGCACTATAAAAGATATAGAAAATTCAGTACAACACACACAGACAGACTTGTATTTAATATAGTATGTGGCCTTAGGCAAGAAATAAATTACATGCACAGACCCCCTAGAATAAATGAAAATGCTTTTACAACACTAATTGACAGATGAAAGGGAGTTCTTACGTCATAAGTCTAACAATTAACTTCCATAGGTTTTGATCTAATTGTGCACTGTCGCTTGTCAAAGAATAACGATCAAAAGACGCCTATTGCGTTTGTGTGTTTGCCACAAGCCTTAATACATTTTGGGGACATATGCTTTTTCTGCCCTTCCCAATGTTGGATCAATTTCCACTTTCATTTGCAGTAATTGCAGGGTAGAAGGACAGGACCTGTTTACACTGGAAAACAGAGAAGAAGCTTGTCTCCAAAATTGTCTTGACAGTTGGTTGTTTGCAATCTACCCAAACATACTTTGAGGAATTTGGCATCTCAAAGTATATCAATTGCAAAATCACAACACCCATGAGAAGCTGTAGGAGGTAACTGGGGTTTGTCATTACTGTAAATAAAGTATTAAATACATAAATACACTTGACATATTGGAGAGTACCTTTTTTGGTGCATCTGGGCTAGTTGTTTGCCTCTCTCTATCCTGCTAAGCTACTTCTGAAGGGAGCACACAGAGAAGAAAAAGACTCTTAACTTCTAATCTAACTCCCAGGATGCAAACAAATAAGCGCATTTCCCAAAATCTTGGTGTATTTTCCTTAAATGTGTTGCAGCACAGCTGGTTGAGTTTACCTTCAGCCACTTCATTGTGTAGCGTGGTGGGGAGCTCACACACAAACAGAAGTCAGTCATTGCAAGTAATGTGAAGGTGAGGGGAACCACAGTGTAAATTACTTCACTCTGTTGCTCAGCAAAAACACACACAGACACACACATGCTACTGTGTAATGATAATGCCATTTCTGCAAGACTCACCTAATTAACTGTTAAATGGACAGATGTGGACAAAAAACGGTTACTGACCAAATTTAGTCGGCATGAAGTGCCATGAAGAATTTGCAGTTGTTTCCTAGTATTATAAAATACAGTATCCTGCATGCACAGAAATATTTTTTGGTTTGTTTTTGCTTATGTCACGTTAAGAGGTTTTTG